>NC_089508.1:26164012-26868012 GCF_036850995.1 Saccopteryx leptura | reverse complement strand
CAAACAGGGTGGTGAGAACTGGGATCTCAGTCAGGGAGGACCTAGGAGAGAGCACGTTGCAGCTGGAGCAGATCATTACAGCTGGACAGATCACAGCAGCTGTCTCTAAACTTCAGTTGCTTCATCCATGAAATGGGCGCAATAACAGGGCTGTTTTGAGGCTTCAATGAGATAATCATGTAACCGTAGTGATAACAACACATGAATAAGGGCCACGAGGCTAAGCAATTAGCAGCAGCGCATGGGGCACGGGTGTTGAGGATGCTATCAGTACTCTGCCCTCATGTCTTCTGGTGTCTGTATTATTTCAGGACGCCCCTGCCAGCACCTGTCCCCAGATGTTGAAACCTGCTTTGGCCACCTGCATGGAGGTCAGGGAAGTAAGTGGGAAGTTACTACCCTCAGCCCCCATAGACAGCCCTAACCAACAACTCCATGTGCAGGGTATAAATACCTCCATGTCCCAAACTCACTGAGCCACTTCCCCCTGTGACCTCGTGCTTGACATCACATCCCTGTTTGGCCTCCTTCTCTTCCAAGTCCCCTCCCCCACTCCTGGGAAGATTCCTAAGAAATCATCACATTCACATAATCTTTGTTGGAGGGTCTGTTTTCTGGGGAACACTACTTAAGACACTGGGAAACACCAAGTAGACATTCGGAAGAGTCTCCTAGACTGTGTGACCCAGTTTTCCTGCCTCTGGCTAAGGTCAAGAAACTAAGAAATCAGTCACAGTAACCTTCTATGTCCGAGGAAATCTGTCCTCCCTGTGCTGGGACATGGCAATGGCCATTGCCTTGGGAAGCTGGCAGGATGGCGCTGGGCATGGAGCTCTCAGCCCTCAGGAAACTGAGCCTGTGGCTTCGGGACTCTTGGTGTCCTCCCCACAGCGGTCCACACAGAGTGCCAAAAAATGGCATAAAATTCCTATTTAATTATTATTGCCATCATTCTCTATTCTTGGGAGCCCCAAATGATTATCCTGAAATTAACTTTTTTGTCCTTTTCCCCACATCTCATCAGAGGAGAAATGGCAACCGACACAGGCCAGAGACACAGCAGCTGGCGGGGACGAATGCAGATGCCAGCCTGGGTTATCGTCCTGGATTTCTGATGTTTGTGGTAGTGGCTAGTTTTTTAAAATCGTGTGACTTGTGGGGGAAGGATAGATTTCTCATTCCAAATAAATATTCTCCTTAATAGCTAATCTTACATTCCTTTTCTTAAAGCACACTCCTCAAATTTTATAAGCTTTAGACCAGTGGTCCCCAACCTTTTTTGGACCATGGACCAGTTTAATGTCAGAAAATATTTTCACGGATCAGCCTTTAGGGTGGGACGGATAAATGCACAAAATAAAATTATGTGACCGGTGTAAAAACTGTGGCATTTTTAAATATAATTGTCGAACTTACGAGGCAAGCATCAAGAGTGAGTCTTAGGCCTGACCTGTGGTGGCGCAGTAGATAAGGCATCGACCTGGAAATGCTGAGGTTGCCGGTTCGAAACCCCGGGCTTGCCTGGTCAAGGCACATATGGGAGTTGATGCTTCCAGCTCCTCCCCCTTTCTCTCTCTCCCTCTCTCTCTCCTCTCTAAAAATTAATAAATAAAATTTAAAAAAAAAAAAAAAAAAAGAGTGAGTCTTAGACAGATGTAACAGAGGGAATCTGGTCATTTAAAAAAAATAAATCATTCAGATTTAAATATAAATAAAACAGAAATAATGTAAGTTATTTATTCTTTCTCTGTGGACCGGTATCAAATGGCCCACGGACCGGTACCAGTCCGCGGCCCGGGGGTTGGGAACCACTGCTTTAGACAAAAGAAAACCTCAATAAGCTTTGACCATCTGATGAGTAGAATAATTGTTTCTCTTCTTCTACCCACATATTTCTGGTGCCAGATGTGGTAAGGCTCTGGCCCACACCTATCACGGCATCAAGTGAGTACCCATGGTGTGTGGCGGTAATATTCCAGAAAGCCATTTCTTTCTTTTTTTTATTTTTTAAACTAATTTTTTTATTTTATTTTATTTTTTATTTTTATTTTTTTTTACAGAGACAGAGAGAGTCAGAGAGAGGAATAGATAGGGACAGACAGGAACTGAGAGAGATGAGAAGCATCAATCATCAGTTTTTCGTTGTGACACCTTAGTTGTTCATTGATTCCTTTCTCACATGTGCCTTGACCATGGGCCTTTAGCAGACCGAGTAACCCCCTGCTTGAGCCAGCGACCTTGGGTCCAAGCTGGTGAGCTTTGCTCAGACCAGATGAGCCCACACTCAAACTGGCAACCTTGGGGTCTCGAACCTGGGTCCTCAGCATCCCAGTCCGATGCTCTATCCACTGCCCCACTGCCTGGTCAGGCGAAAGCCATTCCTTTTTTTTTTTTTTTTGTATTTTTCTGAAGCTAGAAACGGGAGAGACAGTCAGACAGAATCCCGCATGCGCCCGACCGGGATCCACCCGGCGTGCCCACCAGGGGGCGACGCTCTGCCCACCAGGGGGCGATGCTCTGCCCCTCCGGGGCGTCGCTCTGCAGCAACCAGAGCCACTCTAGCGCCTGGGGCCGAGGCCAAGGAGCCATCCCCAGCGCCCGGGCCATCTTTTGCTCCAATGGAGCCTCGGCTGCGAAAGAGGAAGAGAGAGACAGAGAGGAAGGAGAGGGGGAGGGGTGGAGAAGCAGATGGGCGCTTCTCCTGTGTGCCCTGGCTGGGAATCGAACCCAGAACTTCTGCACGCCAGGCCGACGCTCTACCACTGAGCCAACTAGCCAGGGCGAAAGCCATTTCTTTTTAAAAAATTTTTATTTATTGATTTTAGTGAGAGAGGAAAGGGGGGCAGAGAGAGAGACAGGAACATTGATCTGTTCCTGTATATGCCCTGACTGGGGATCGAACCAGCAACCTCTATACTTCAGGATAATGCTCTAACCAACCGAGCTACTGGGTCAGGGCTCCAGAAAGCCATTTCTAACCAGATCTGCCAGTAATAAATATATTACATGACATAAATGTATTACTTATAATCCAACTGAATGTTTTCCCAACATAACCAAATGAATATATGACAGTAAACCGAAATTAATATATTCCCAACTCAAATTCCCTTCATCGTCCTCAAATGCCACAGCCGCCTTCCCCCACCTGACATGGAGGAAGGTGGGATAGAAGAGAAATTGGGGTGAGACAGTGGACTAAACCTACATTAAAAAAACAGAAAACAACTTACCGCCTGACCAGGCGGTGGTGCAGTGGGTATATCATCAACCTCAGGTGCTAAGGACCCTGGTTCAAAATCCTGAGGTCAAAAAACAAACAAACAAACAAAAAAACCCGGAGGTCATCGGCTTGAGCGTGGGATCATAGACATGGCCCAAAGGTCGCTGACTTGAAGTCCAAGGTCGCTGGCTTGAGCCCAAGGTTGCTGACTTGAGCAAGGGGTCACTGGCTCAGCTGGAGCCCCTAAACCCGGGTCAAGGCACATATATGAAGGCAATCAATGAACAACTAAGGTGCTGCAACAAAGAATTGATGCTTCTCATCTCTCTCCTTTCCTGTCTGTCCGTCCCTCTCTCCGTCACTGTCTCTTTTGCTTTAAAAAAAAAAAAAAAAAAAAAAGGCCCTAAGTGTAAGCCTCATGATCTTTGTAGAGCATTGTGAGGCTAGACACAATGTTTGAAGGTCTGCAGACTTCCACCACACCTTACGTGTGTGTGAGAGAAGAGGGTGGCTCACTGTTTCTCTGAGCTCTACCTTTCTTTGGTGTCCCTCAACCCAAAGTCCACCAGGCAAAGCTGAGGAGGGACAGCAAACGAGGCCTGTGGTCAGAGTTCAATGAGTTTGGCCCCAAGGTTGGACTTCTTAGCAGAAGACATCAGTATACGTAAATCTACTTGCTCCTCTTGTAGATTTTAAATTTTTAATTTACCCTCTTAATTTTTAAACCAGTTTCTTCAAAAAAAAATTCCAGGTTTGCCTTTGCTGAGTAGAAAAGGGCAAAGGGATTTAGCTTCACCCAGGCCGGGCCAGTGGTAGGGATCAGATCACCCCAAGGAACAGGCATGGTGGGCATCAGAGCCCCACATGAGCCAGTGGAAAGGGGAAAGGCAATGCCAACATCATAGGAGATTCTGTGATTTATAAAACATTTTTCCACATCCATCATCTCATTGAGTTTCACATTCCTTTGGGGTATATTGTGTAGGTGTTAGAATCAATCTTTTCTAGAAAAGAGAGATTAAGAAATTTACCCAAGAGTTTTCAACTAAGAAGTGGTGAGGTCAGGATTTGAACTCAGCTCTTCCAAATTCAAATCCACAACAAAGCCAAAGACAGCTATATACGGGTTTACCATTATTACCAATAATGATAATATCTACCCTTTTTTTTTTTAGGCTTAATACCTGTCAGACTAGGCTAGTGCTTTTCACATATTCTCTTATTTAATCCTCACATCCTCTTCCTCTGATATGAGCTGGGTTTGAAGGACAGGGAGGTTGGAGAGACCAAGCTGGGCGGCTGTCTGTGGAGCACACAACGTAAGCAAAGACTCAAAGGACAAGTGAGCTTGTTCAAACGTATTCGCCACACCTACACAGCTGCTAACCTTGGGCCGCTGGTCAGGCAGGCTTCCTAGGACCCCCTCACCAACACACTCTTCTCTCTTAGTGGAAAGGGGCTACTCCCACCTAAAGTAGGCTCTGACACGGCCCTGGCGGCAGCAGCTGGAAGAGGCCCCCAGCCTGTCCTTACCCGTACAGTTGCTTCTCTGTAAGATAGGCTGGCCAGGGTGAGTGGGTATGTTCCTGAGACTCCCAACCCTCAGCTTTGAAGTTTAATGGGGCCCCTGGCAGCCCAGGCCTTGGCCAGCTCGGTCCTTTAGCTCCTTCTGCAGTCACACTGAGGGCCTGGAGTCCAGGCCACTCCCTAAGTTAGTGGCCTCCCCCAGCTGGTTTGCCCTGGAGGGGAAGGTAGAAAGCATAGGCTCTGCCCTGACGGAGCAGCAGGAGCCTCGGGAGGCACAGAATGGTGGGACAGTGAGGAGCAGTGCCTGCCGGACAGGCTTCCTAGGGACCCAGAGGTCCGAGGACTACACAAGCCTTCTCTGGTTCACAGGATTCACAGAACACTAACAACTCTCTTACCAATGTTCTTTGGATCTGACTGGTTTGCCCTCAATCTCCCTCTCCTTTGAGCTTGTGTGACATAAAAGTATCAAGGCCAACTTGACACATGGAACCTTGGACAAGTTACTTCTCTGTAAAATGGGAATAGCAATTGTCTTCACCTTGTAGACTGATTGAAGAGTAAACGAGTTCACACAGGCAGCGCTTACAACAGGGAGGGCAAGGCCCGGCCGCAGATGTCGGCCATTATTATTATTACAAGAATTCTGAGATTACTCCCTTGGACGCCTCACTATTTGCTTGTGGGGAGTTTTTGTCTCTTAAACTGGCTTGAGATTCCAGGGCAAGTGTTAGAGAAACTTGAACATTCCTCCCAGTGAGACACTGGAGGCTGTGACTAGCAGCTGGCCCAGCCCTCCGGCCAGGCCAGTCGCCAGTCCCCGGCGAGCTCTACCGCCCTGGCTCACGGTCTGTTCCAGCTTAGACGCAGCTGCTAGCTGGGGAAGAGGTGTTTAATACCTCATTAGCACCTCCTGATGGCTTGTTGTGGGCGCTAATCACTTCAGCTCGCTCCCTCTAGACCAGTGGTAGTCAACCTGGTCCCTACCGCCCACTAGTGGGCGTTCCAGCTTTCATGGTGGGCGGTAGCAGAGCAACCAAAGTATAAATAAAAAGATAGATTTAACTATAGTAAGTTGTTTTATAAAGATTTATTCTGCCAAACTTAGCGAAAATCCGACATAAAGTACTTGGTAAGTAATTATTATTATATGCTTTAACTTGCTGTAACTCTGCTTTATGAATTTTATAAAGTAAAGTTACTTCCCTACTTTATAAATCACCGTTACTGTGGAACCGGTGGGAAGTTAGAAAATTTTACTACTAACAGAGATACAAAAGTGGGCGGTAGGTATAAAAAGGTTGACTACCCCTGGTCTAGAGTGACTCTGAGCTGCCTTTGAAAGCTGACCATGTGACAACCCAGAGACTTCTCCAGCTGGTCCCAATTCTCTCTCTCAGTTGCTCCCCTTACCCGGAAAGAGAAACAATCTACTGGTTAGATTTTGGTGATTCATATGCACATTAAAAAAAAAAAAAATCAGTCAGATCTTAATCCTTCTGCAGCACCTGAAATAAAATCTGTGAGCAGCTTTTCCCAGAGCCCTCCACCCCTTTCCTTCCTCATCCCACACCTGCAGGCCGGCCCCTCGCCCTTGCCACCCACGGTTTGGTACAGGAATCAGGGAGAAGGCAAGGGCCCAAATCTGAAGCAGATGTTTGGGACGAGGAGTGAGTTTGGGGTGGAGACAATAGGAAGGATGTAGACCCTGCTAGAACTGCTTGTTGCTCTGACCTACTGCCAAGGCTGAGAAAAATGGAGTGACTGTTCCTGGTTAAATACCCAGCTCTCACTCGTGCCAAACTTTCCTGGGCCTCAATCCTCAGAGTCTCTGGCTCTGTTTCCAAAGTTCTCCGTATCCTTGTGCCAACCACTATCTTGGCCCCCTTTTCCCACCACGCCAAACCCCTAAGCCCAGCCTGACCCCCAAAGTCAGGGCTAGAGTTTCGCTTTGCTTATCCTCTCGTAGTTAATCCACAGTGACACTTTTGGAGCCCAAACTCAAGATATGGTCTGACAAAAGAGGGTTGTGCTGCTTCCGACTGTAAGAGGCTGTAAGACATAGCTTGGATGCCAAAACAATAGACTTTTTTAAAGATTGTTTCTTAAGATTTTATTTATTCATTATAGAGAGGAGAGAGAGAGAGAGAGAGAGAGAGAGAGAGAGAAGGGGGAGGAGCAGGAAGCATCAACTCCCATATGTGCCTTGACCAGGCAAGCCCAGGGTTTTGAACCGGCGACCTCAGCGTTTCCAGGTTGACGCTTTATCCACTGCGCCACCACAGGTCAGGCAACAATAGACTTTTCAAGGTGAAGGGAAATCATAAGTCAGAACTGTTGAAACCAGAACCATTGTGGGAGGCAGATGCGTGGCTGTGGCACCCAGACCCACATCCAGACATTTCCAGAGCTACACACAAGATTCCACCAGGATACGACGTGTCTGTCTACCCTGACGGGCAGAGCAAGTGTCAGCTCTATAGGAAAACACCCAAGTTTTATTCTGTTGCTTTTACTTTTTTGAGGAGACACAATCTGGCACCATCATGAACGAGGCGTCAGGGAAGAAATCCCTCCAGGAAAGGAAGCCTGAAAGTTTTCCTAAAGGCATTGGCCAGACCCAGGGCCCATCCAGCTGCGATCAGCTCAGAAGCTTGAGGAATCAATGTTAAGATCCCAAACCTAGAGAGGAACAGACCTCTCTGCAGCACCCTACAAAGAGATGACCAAGGACCCCAGTTTCCTGGGTTCGATTAGCATCAAGGGAAACTAGAGTGAAGACCAGTGTTTCCACCCACAGTGGTCGCAACCAACCAACCAACCTCATGGCTTTTCATGAACTGGGTCTGCCTCTTCATGCCTCTGGTTCGTTGGAAATGGCATTACTCTGTCTTTTCTCTGCCACACCCTGGTCATCTGACCATAGTACAAGCCCTTCAGATTGTTGTTAGTGTTGGAGATAATTCCCTCTCCCCCATCCACTCAGGATTTTAATTTCATTCACCAAGCTGCAGGCTGCTGGCTAGTCCCTGCTGCCAAAGTCAACACCTCAGGGCTGCTTTGTCTGGGAGAGTAGGTAAAAGGGAGAGTGGGTCCTAAGACCGTGAAGTTTCCTTTCCCAGGACCTGCTCAGGTGATGGCATATTTACGGCACAACGAGGGGCTTGCTCCTTAGGTCTCTTGGTTTGGAATTCATCTTTGCAAGGGTTCCTGCTCCTCTGAAAATCAATAGGGAGAGTGATTTCCTTCCCTTTGTACATGTGTAAGGAGCTATACAGATTTCACTTGCAGCTGTTACTCTATACTATGGAAAGTCTCCAAATGCATAAACAGAAACGCCCCCCCCCCCACTCCCCAATTAAACAGGGATGAGAGAAACGATGGAGGCGGGTGGTGATGGGCTTGGGTGCTCAAGCCTCCGGGGAAGAAAACTCCAAGGAAATCAGGTTGTTTATACGTCTGTCTCCCCCAACAAGACTGAGCTACTCAGAGGCCGGGATCGTGTCCTACCTTGTGTATCTCTAGCTCCCTGCACGGAGCCCAATACACAGGAAATGTTTGCTGAAATGTAGAGCTGCCAGAACTAAAGGGAAAAGGTAGGCCACAAACCCAGCAATGGGACAGGAGCATCAAATTTTCTCTTCTTTTGGTGGTGGGTTTGGGGGGAGGTATATTATAAGAAATAAAATGACAATTTGGAGTAGGATTAAACCTACTAGCCCAAAATGATTTCCTCTTACACATAATTTCCTCTTACACAATAATACAACATTTTGTTTTCAACAAACATAAAAGGCATCTTTTAAAGGCTCTCCAGCTGGCTTGCAAGTTCTCTGCTATCCCTGACTCTGCTAATGGGCAAGCAGAGGAATGTCTTGGCAACTCTTTTGAGTGGGAGTTCTGAGAAGAGAGGGAACATTGTTGGTCTGTAGGAAAAGAACAGGAAGATTCAGAAAGATTCCTTCATGTGCAAATCCACAATACAGGTAAAGTGGGGCTGCAGAAATGGTGACCTCACCCCAGCGAGGTCCAGGGCCCTTTGCCTTGGAGATGGCGTGCTTATAGTTCCAGTAGACTCATAGTCTCGTTTGAGGTGTATGTCTCCCCCTAACTATGGCGATCTTGAAATGTTTGCTTCCTCCCCGAGATATCCACCAGGACTTTGGCCTTTGCCAAATGGAGCCGTGTTTCTTGTAAGGAGAGTTTAGAGACAAAAGATTTATTGAAATGAGCCTTTTTTCTGCAGACTTAGTTACCAGAGATAAACATCAGAATATTGTGTAGTGTGTCTGACCTCACTCTTAATTATTCCATTCGCATGCAACCTATGGATTTTCCACCAAAGTGGGGATATTAAAATTGCAGGATTCCCACCCCCCTCTGTTATATCCTTAGGGTGTCTTGTATTTCTTATGCAGGATTCATTTAAACTTGGAAGTCACTTCACTCAAGTCATTAGTTGGAATTCTATGGAACTTTCTACATTTTAAAGGCACTACCATTAGCTGTAGCTCTTAAAGTTGGGCCTCCTCCTCATAAATCCCAAATCCTGAAGTGACTGACAGGTAAACAAAGAAATAAAGTGTTTATCTGTCACACACTGTCACCGAGGGAACATGAGGCAGAGTCAGTGAGCTCAGGTGGCCCAGTGCCTGGGCTGTTTTTAGTCTAAACTAATCTGCCTGAGACAAACCAGCAATGTGGAGAGTTTGACATGAAATAAACCCATGCTCAAATACAGCTCCGCCACTTACCAGGTAAGGAAACTTGGCAGTTACTCATCCTCTCTGAGCTTCAACTGTCTTGTGTAGAATGGAGAGAACAAAACCTGCTTTGCAGGGTTATTGTTAATATGAGACAATCTGTAGTAAACCTCCTAGCTACAGCGGTCCCCAAACTTTTTACACGGGGGGCCAGTTCACTGTCCCTCAGACCATTGGAGGGAGGGCTGCCACATACAGTGCTCCTCTCACTGATCACCAATGAAAGAGGTGCCCCTTCCAGAAGTGCGGAGGGGGGGCCGGATAAATGGCCTCAGGGGGCCACATCCGGCCCACAGGCCATAGTTTGGGGACATCTGTAAGGAAAGGCTCAAACAATGGCAATTAGCATAACTCAGTATCCAGGTAAGTTAAGGAAAATCAAGGATATTAAGCTGCCTATTGTTAGGTTGCTTACCACATGACATAGGTTTGACATGCTGTCCCCTCAAATACCTTCTAGCCCTAAGAGAGTCAAATGAAGGAGAGAATAGGTCTCTTCTGACCTGGGAACTTCTTCACAGATGCTTGGGCTAGGTGTCTTGAATACTCATTCTCTCTGGCCTGCCTGGAGAAACCAGTCATCCATTCTAGTACAGTCTACTACTGCTCCCAGATCCATATTGCCCCCCACTACAAAAATTACTCAATACCAGGGCAACAAGCCATAGTCACTATGGTATCACACATACTATATATAGAAAACTTTTCCCCAAGTTTTCCAACTTTTCTCCAAGTTACTAGCTAATTTTCTTATTTACTCAATCATATCATTTTGTGGGTTAGAAAACTGATATTGAAAGATTGTCTTGCCCAAAGTTGAACCATAGGAGTTAAAAATAAAATACGAATGTTCAAGCTCATCAATCCTGGCTCTTACCCCTTGAGGATCCCATTCTGCACACTTGATGCAAACATGTCTAAGATGATGTTCTTGGAGAGAAGATCAAGTGACGGGAGATGCCTGTGCTGCACGGAGGCTGAGGCCCAGGGACACTGAAATCAGAACCATAGGATACAGGTAGGCTCCTGCCATCAGGATGCGCCACCGGGTCAAGGACACAATGAGGTTTGTTTAAAAAATTTACCTCCTAACCTAGTTCCTTTAGTAGTCTGACACTGACTTCTTCCCAGAGTCGCCCCTAAGAGATGAAGTTCTAAGACCTTGCTCACTCAGAAAGTTGTCTGGTTTGCCAGTTGACATCAGTCCACAAAGGCCATGCTGGCTTGCTAACTGGAGACTCTGAGGAAGTCGCAACCACAGCTGCAGCCTTCACCCACGATAAATCATCACCTTCCTGAAGGAAAGCTACAAGGACGAGATAGGAGCCCCACACTGTTCTCTCAAGGTAGCAGGATGCCATGGTTCTGTCCTGGTGGGTCTGATCCCTGCTCCTGACGTACCAACACTGTTACCACCTTGCGTTTAAGAAGCTGCTGCGGCTGCTGCTGGTTGGTGTTAAGAAGCCAAAGCTCAACTCATGGACCTGGGTTTTAAAGAACATTTTATGAACTTGACTCCAATGGCAAGAGAAGTGAAGGCAAAGATAAATGAATGGGACTACATCAGAATAAAAAGTTTTTGCTCAGCAAGAGAAACTGATATAAAAATAAACAGACAGCCAACTAAATGGGAAATGATATTTTCAAACAACAGCTCAGATAAGGGCCTAATTTCCAAAATTTACAAAGAACTCATAAAACTCAACAACAAACAAACAAACAATCCAATAAAAAAATGGGAAGAGGACATGAATAGACACTTCTCCCAGGAAGAGATACAAATGGCCAACAGATATATGAAAAAATGCTCAGCTTCATTAGTTATTAGGGAAATGCAAATCAAAACTACAATGAGATACCACCTCACCCCTGTTAGATTAGCTATGATCAACAAGACGGGTAATAGCAAATGTTGGAGAGGCTGTGGAGAAAAAGGAACCCTCATTCACTGTTGGTGGGACTGTAAAGTAGTACAACCATTATGGAGGAAAGTATGGTGGTTCCTCAAAAAACTGAAAATAGAACTACCTTATGACCCAGCAATCCCTCTACTGGGTATATACCCCAAAACCTCAGAAACATTGATACGTGAAGACACATGTAGCCCCATGTTCATTGCAGCACTGTTCACAGTGGCCAAGACATGGAAACAACCAAAAAGCCCTTCAATAGAAGACTGGATAAAGAAGATGTGGCACATATACACTATGGAATACTACTCAGCCATAAGAAACGATGACATCAGATCATTTACAGCAAAATGGTGGGATCTTGATAACATTATAAGGAGTGAAATAAGTAAATCAGAAAAAAACAAGAACTACATGATTCCATACATTGGTGGAACATAAAAATGAGACTAAGAGACATGGACAAGAGTGTGGTGGTTACCAGGGGTGGGGGGAGGGAGGACAGGGGGAGAGTTAGGGGGAGGGGGAGGGGCACAGAGAACTAGATAGAGGGTGGCGAAGGACAATCTGACTTTGGGCGAGGGGTATGCAACATAATTTAATGACAAAATAACCTAGACATGTTTTCTTTGAATATATGTACCCTGATTTATTAATGTCATCCCATTACCATTAATAAAAATTTATTTAAAAAAAAAAAATTTTTATGTTGTCTGTACTTTAGGTGTTATACCCAAAAAAATCATTGTGAAATCCAAGATAATAAAATATTCTTTGATTTAAAAAAAAAAAAAAAAAAAAAAAAAAAAAAAAAAAGAAGCCAAAGCTCTACTGACAACCTGGACAACTTTGTTTAAGCCACCTCTGATGCCATATCAAAAACCTACAGCTGTCACTCCTCTGACTTCTGGTAATAAACTGCCCTGCACATCTCTTGACCAGGAATTCACTGACCAGCTTGTAGAGATGACCCCCGAGTTCACTGCAGAGGACCAGGTCCCTGCATCACAAAGTGTTCTTCCACAAGCAAAATGAAGGTGAATTGAATCGGGTTGGGGAGCATTCACAGCAAGGCTGATCCCCAGGCTAGTCATCACCACTCCATCAAATACAAACCAAAATCATGACAATACCCCCCAGATCCACTCCCTTTGAACTCCAAACAGAAAAACTAAGCTCCAATAACTTTGGGGTGGCTTCCTGTTAAATGGTGATTTGTATTCACTCAGAAATTCTTGCCATTCCACAATTTTTAAGACAATTTAGTGCTGAGTCATTTCCAATATTACTGCACTCACATGATACTCAAGAACCTACCGCCAACCACCCAAAGAGAATCATAATCATGTTCAACCAGCCACAAAGCCTGTTCAGGGTACTACAAAGGAGCACCCAATTTACAATATCGGGGGGGGGAATTTTGGCAGACAGACCTTGTAGACATTGAATGTGATTCTTCAGATTCAGAATTAGGAATCCGAACTAGAGTCTCATGGGGCAACAATGGTCTCAGAAGACTTGAAAACTAATTGGGAAGTATAGTAATCACCACGGGGAATTTGACCTTGCTTCGCATCTTATCAAGAGGCCACACAGGCTCTTTCTTTCCCTCTCCCCACTGGGAATTATAGGACTGGCTGTTTGCAAAGGGAATTGGTCAAACGATTATCATACAAGTCGGGATGATAGTTACTGGTAGAAGTGTGTGGCGAGACCTGGATTTCTTGACCCAGATGGTGGTCACCTGTGTACTTCTTTTATAATTGCTTATTAAACTGTGCATGCTTGTATACCTTTTTTTTTTTTCTTGGTATATATGTTACATCTCAAAAGTTTCTCACTTTTAAATGAAAGCATTACAAGATACCTGGAGCTGGGCTATCTTGCTTCAGGATCTAAGTGAAGCCACAGTAGAGGTCAGGAGCCCTCTGGTTCAGCCCCTACTGTGGTCCTAAGAGAAGTTTGGCTGAAAGTTCTATCTGCAGCAGCTCAGAGGTAACAGCACATGAGAAGCTGAAGCTAGTATTTAATTCAAGAATAATCCTTCCAGCTTCTTGAGTCATAAGAACTCAATGTGTGTTCACAGTGACCCATTCAAAACCACAAGAGCACCAAGAATAAACCATGTAGGACGGTTAACCTGAATATGTAAAGTCAGAATTTTGTTGTTGTACTTTTGACATCTTCTATCCCTCAGGAGTTTGATGAAATGAGGGTAGGATGAATACACTTTAAATGAGTTTCCCAGCTAAGACTCCAGTTCATTGGGGCAAAAATCTGTATTTTAAAAATTCCAAATGGGATTTTATTCTGATTTTTCAGATTGGGAACCACTGTATAAGACACCATGATTACTTCCCTTAGTAAGCCAGATACTTCTCCTTCTAGACCCAAACCAGGCCTGGTTTTCTCTCTGCCAAGCTTATCTTTGGTTGGAAAAGAATTGGTACCAACTGCCAATTTTGAGGAGCAATGTTTTTGTTTGCCACACCCAGAGCACTTGTGGGAGGGTCGGGGGGAGAGGTGTTGGAAAATAAATGTGTGATTATACAAAAATCAGGATACAACAAAGTATTTATAGTGACTACCTCTGGACGGAAGGTGATTTGTTTCCCGTTTTTTTATTCCCAAATTTTCTACAGTGAGTTTCTTATGCAGTAAAACAAATTAATGCTTAAAAGACTGAAGAGAACAGACATCCTCTGCTCTTGCCAAACTGCACAAGCACTTGTCCTGCCCACTGGCTATCGGTAAGAATGACAGCGCCCCTGCCTGGCACCATGGACAGCAATCAGAGAAGGGTAGAAGGGTGAAAGGGCGAGAGGCCCGAGACAGGCCAGGGCTCCCCGTGTGCACTCTACCCTGAGCTGATTGCTTCTGAAGGAATTCCTGGGAAAATGCAAAAAACATTTCTACTCCTCAGTCCTTTTAAACATTTATTTATTTACTGTACAAAATATTTACACTATCCTTGCAACTGTCTGGCTCTTCTGCCTGGCCTGACAAATGGACAGAAGGCTCGGTCTCTGCTGAAGTTCTGGAGGCATGCCTATGCTCTGCTGGACGCTCACGTCGTGTCTGGTCTCCTTCACAGGCACTGAGAGGCCAGGAGGTGAGCTGACCCCAACGTACCTGGGCCACAAGGGCATAAATAAAAGAACTGGCCAAAATAAGAAACATGAATAGAAAACTGTCCAAGAAGTAACAGGCACTATTCCTTCTCTCTGACACATTGTACCTTTTCCCCACACTGGCTAGTACCAAAGTAGGATTCGGAAAAAAAGGTAAAAGAAAAACCAAAAAGAGCAAAGATACATCTGAACAGAGTTAGGAGAGAGAGAGAAAACTGGTAGAAAACCACATCAGTACCAAAGCATTTTGTTAAACAAAAATCCTAGGGCTAAGGACCACCACAGGGACACAGCTGCCCAGCTGGGTGGCAGTGGTACCCAGGATGAAGAGTGCTATGACTAGAGCTTAAAATGACAGGTCTAGCCAAGAAAACGAAATCGAGCTCCAGCGTCAGTGTGTAGAGGGCTACTGGAGGGGAGAGGAAGACTCCAGAAGAGGAATACTGCCAAAGAGAGCAGAACCAGCCCACAGGCACTGTGCCCCCAGCTGGAAGCTCCTCTGGGCTGGAAGGGCAGCATCGTGTTTCCCAGGGTGACGACGAAGGCTGCCTGTACACATCCCATGGGAAAGCACTGGGGCAAGCAGCAGCACCTTGTCCTGGTCCCTGAGGAGAGCAGTGACCATGTGGCATGGAGGACCCTGCGGTATAGAGGCCCTGATGCTGGATCCTGGACCCCAAGAATGAGCGAGGTCAGCACCCACACCAAGAACAAATGACAACTGCAAAGGAGTAAGGTCAGGCGGGAACAGAAGCAGCTCAGGAGGGCTTGTTCCTCATGCTCCCTGGGAACAGGAGGCTCAGACCCGCTTCCAGGAGGCCAAGGCGTTGCCACAAGTCCGGGCCCCTCTCCGGACTCTGCGTACTTGCTGGTTTTGGCGATAAAGATGGCTTGTAATACTCTCAGAGTTGAATGTCCCATGGGGAATGGTAGCTTGCAGCAAAGCCTTCTTAAAAACAAATTTGGGAAAGCTGATGACATTTTGAGTCTTGAAAATGTTTTCATTTAAATCATAATGATAAAGGATGTTGCCATCGTCCAAGAGACAGCAGCAGTTCCTCTTCAATCATCATGTTCACAGTGAACCTAAGACAGCTTCCTCCCCGCTTAGTTCCCCTTGCTGGTAATGGACGGGGTGAAGGGAAGTAACTGGGATAGCTAGGTGCTTGCTTTCTGACCTAGCTCCTCTGTGCTCCCAGTGTCCTGACGCCAAGGACCTGTGGTAAGCACTTAAACCACTGGACCCTTTCCCCTGCCTGAGTGCTGTCAGAAAACACCAAGCAAAGAGGAAGCAGGGATCACTGGCATGTTTCTTACGGTCCCAGTCCCTTGCTCCAAAATTTCCTTCAGTAGAAAGCTGAAGAGTCCCCAGCTCTTAGCAGACTGCATAGCTTGGAGGTAGGTGGCCAGACCCAGCCACACTCCAGTGTAAAGAACAAACTCAGGGACAAGCATCAGTAGTCTCCAACCCAGCCGTTCGCCCAGATGTGCCCCAGACCTTGAACAGAATCCTATTTGGCCCTGGAGGCCACAGCCTGGCTGTCTTTCACATGCTTAGGTCTGTTTTTCTCACTGGCTCAAATTCAAGACAAAGCTTAGAGAGTTCTTCTTTAGGAATTAATGATCATTTCCAGAAATGCCTGCAGGGAAAGCTCCTTTTCCAGTTCAGACACCACAAGAAAAGATCCTTTTGTGCTCTCGGTCCCCATTAGGGGTAGTCCAGTGCTACTACCTGTGCCAGCCATTGTGCAGAGGGCCACAACCATCTGGGCGCATGTGGGCACTTTCTATCTGTGCTTCTCCGGGCTCCTGACAGAAAGAGGCAATAGCCCTGCCCACAGGAAGGACTCGCAGACTTCGGGTAAGTAAGGAGGGCCACAGAGGGGACCGCGGAGGAGCACAGGCAGAGGAGGCTGAGCAAGGCGAGCACACCAGCTTCCCAGTGACAGCTGAGTCCTTTGTGTCATCTCCTTCAGCTCATGAGGCAGCTCCCGCTGAGTGCTTCTAAGAACCAGGTGGAACACAGCAGCACGGTCCTCTTCTCATGACGGAATGAATAGCTCAGACTACATACCATGCCAAACCGGCCTGTGGGGAAACGGGCAGGGAGGGGGTGAGGGCCGGACAAGGCTCACAGGTGACCAAATCCTCCAGACCCTGGGGAGCATGCAGCAGCTTCCAGTGATGGTTATGTGTTACATTAGCATCAGTGGTTATGATGTCTGTTGCGTGCACCCAGATGCTCCAGAAAGCACGGGAGCCAGAGGATGGCAGGAGAGTGGTCAGAGCATGCCAAAGCCCTCGCAGCCCTCGCTGATGGCCAGCTGCAGCATCCTGTGCACCTCTTCATAGGAGTCATACGTGGGGAGGCACAGCTGGTTAAAACTGGAAGGGCAAGGGGAGAAGTGATTAACTCAGAGACACTGGCAAAGCCTGCAAAGACACCCCCACGAGAGCGCTCACTGGGCGCTCAGACAACCTACCATGTGTGTGCAGTTGGTAGCGTGCTGTGGGTCGGAGCAGCAATGATCTGAAATGAGGGACAGAGGGCGGCAAAGCCTCCGGGTGGTAGCTGAGAGGAGCCTGTCGTGAACTGAAGCAGCCGAGCCAACTCCTCCTGGGTCAAACTGGAAACCACGGTCCAAAACCACCTCATGACCTGGCAGGAAGGGCACAAGGCTGGGTCACACCAGTATGCAGCCCAGGATTTGACCTGAACCCCAAAGTGAGGGTGTGCCCCAGTTACCGCTCTGTGAGGACACAGGGAGGGGCGGCCAGACTGCGAACACTTCAGGAGTTTGCACTGTCACACTGTCCCACGGTCAGGAGGCTGGCTGCCAACCACTTGGTTCTACTTCTCTGACTTTCCAATGCACCGCCTGTGGCGGTCAGTGTGACAGTCAACAGGGACCAGGGCTCCCCTTTGGCTAAATGACCACTTGTCTTCCCCACATATAGCATGTTCTCCCACTTGACATGTCTGCTTCTCTGACTCCTCAACTTTTTTCTTCTGATATTATTCTTTACAAATAGGCACAAGTCCAACTAAAAGAAATCTGGCCTATTTACCTTTTCTCTGAAATGCCAGGAGCCACCAACAACCACTGCATGGGCTTTGAAGTCAGACACACTGATGTCCCCAGTCCCACACATCAGCAGCTGGAGAAGACAGGCAGGTGTTACTAGGACAGTCAGAGGGACAGAGACCCAGCATAAGGTCAGTTAGTACCAATATGTTAATATACAAAAATGTGAAATAGAGAAAACTCCAGGAAAAAGACAAAAGGTGAGGTCACAATGCCAGAATAGTACTTTAGGAAAATCAATTATAATTGGCCAATGGTTCCTAACCAGTACGGTAAAAATCACACAGCTTTAAAATATACATCTGGATGTCTGCAGCCTTACCCTAGACCTACTGAATCATAATCTCCAGCAATGGGTTATGAGCTTGTGCATTATGAAAAAGTTCCCCGAGCATTTCTGATGCACACACCTAACTAAGAACTGCTGCTGTGAATGATTTCAATAGAAACAAGGACAGAAGAGGAACTAAGTTTACTGACAGCTGCTCTGGACATAGCCTGGAAACACCAGGAGCAATGCAGCCCTTTCCCTCTGATGAAGGCCCTCAGCCCATTGATACAGTTGTCAGATGGCCTTTCCTTTCCCCCGGGACCGTCCTTTTGTGGACTGAATTTTACTACCTTCCTTCCCTGCAGCCCTGCCTCTACTTGATCAGATAAATTAAAAAGCATGCCAAAAAATGAGAACATTAATGAGATCTGAGCCTTAAACATCTTGTTCATGTCCTAATCTGGTTCAGGATCCTGCATGTTACTTAGCGCACTGTAAGTCCTCATCCAATAGCTATAAGAATGATCCATCCTAATCAAGAGACAAGAAAAGCTCAAATTAAGCCTCAGGAGCCTTGGCTTCTTCAAAAAGAACTTGTTAAGCTAATGAGTAACTAAGAACAGGATGTGGAACAACTATAAGAAGCCATCCTTCCTTCTTACTCACTTTTATAAATTGTTATAAATGCTCTGCTTCATGATAAAAACAAAACATACTGGTAACTATTCCTCAGCCCCCAGAATAATAGCACTAGGTTTCTATCAGATACTTTAGGCTGAGATAAAGAGTTCATTTTGTTTTAGATTTCATATCCAAGGGTACAAAATGTGATAAAAATTGTGCAAGACTTTGAGTCTTGTTCTCAAAGACAGTTCAGTTAATAAGCAAAAAAAAATTGTATAAGACCACCTAAAACATTTTTGAGTTTTTTTTTTCATTTTTAAAAAAGAACTTTCGACCTGTGGTGGCGCAGTGGATAAAGCGTCGACCTGGAACGCTGAGGTCGCCGGTTCAAAACCCTGGGCTTGCCTGGTCAAGGCACATATGGGAGTTGATGCTTCCAGCTTCTCCCCTCCTTCTCTCTCTCTGTCTCTCCTCTCTCTCTCTCTTTCTCTCTCTCTTTCTAAAAAAATGAATAAATTTTTTTTTTTAATTTTATTTATTCATTTTAGAGAGGAGAGAGAGAGAGGGGGACAGAGAGAGAGAGAGAGAGAGAGAGAGGAGAGAGAGAAGGGGGGAGGAGCTGGAAGCATCAACTCCCATATGTGCCTTGACCAGGCAAGCCCAGGGTTTTGAACCGGCGACCTCAGCATTTCCAGGTCGACGCTTTATCCACTGCGCCACCACAGGTCAAAAATGAATAAATTTTTTTAAAAAAAAGAAAGAAATAAATAAATAAATAAAAAAGAACTTTCTACAGGAAATAGTTTGCAAAAACACACGGTTAACAAGGATTATGGGAAGTTGAAACTAATAATTTGCATTAAATGTGTCATCTGTGAGCAGCAGGTAAAAACCAACTGATTTTATTTTTTGCCCACACCTGATGTGAACTTCAATTTTGCTACTTATAGAATGGCATTTACCATCTTAGAGCCATTTTTTGGTTGTTACTGGATCTGAAATAAAAATATATTAACTGTATAGCACTGTGGCCCCAAACTTTGAAATATGTCACATCTTTTGGTTTGTGTCCCTCACTGAACACAGCTCCCTAAGGGCAGGGGCTGCCTTACTCATCACTATCTCCCCAGGGGTTCGCATGTACAGGGCATACGGATGGATGGCACTCAATAAACAGGCCCTGAAAAAATAAATTATATTATTCCCTTAAGTCATCTTTAATTTTTAGATTTTATTTATTCATTTTTAGAGAGAGAGGAGACAAAGAGAGAAAGAGAGAGAGAGAGAGAGAGAGAAAGAGAAGGGAGGAGCAGGAAGCATCAACTCCCATATGTGCCTTGACTAGGCAAGCACTGCACCATCACAGGCCAGGCCACCCTTAAGTCATCTTTAAATGTCAAAGACTATACCAACATTCTTTAGGACACAACCAGTATCAACATCATCTCATAAATAAGTGAAAACTAATTATTACTCTTCAAAAACAGTTATTTGCGGGTTTCTAATTTTCACATTCTAAATTTTTAAAAGCTGAAGAACGGGTCAATGCACGGGAATAGTGATAAAAGTGAAACCAACTCCTGAATAAAGGGCTTTCCTCCCACATCTCATAACAAAAGATGGAATAAGCTAGCTCCTGTGGGCTTACTAAAAAACTGAGTCAAGCCCTGGCCGGTTGGCTCAGCGGTAGAGCATCAGCCTAGCGTGCAGAGGACCCGGGTTCGATTCCCGGCCAGGGCACACAGGAGAAGCGCCCATCTGCTTCTCCACCCCTCCGCTGCACTTTCCTCTCTGTCTCTCTCTTCCCCTCCCGCAGCCAAGGCTCCATTGGAGCAAAGATGGCCCGGGCGCTGGGGATGGCTCTGTGGCCTCTGCCTCAGGCGCTAGAGTGGCTCTGGTCGCAACATGGTGACGCCCAGGATGGGCAGAGCATCGCCCCCTGGTGGGCAGAGCGTCTCCCCATGGTGGGCGTGCCGGGTGGATCCCAGTCGGGCACATGTGGGAGTCTGTCTGACTGTCTCTCCCTGTTTCCAGCTTCAGAAAAATGAAAAAACAAAAAAAAACAAAAAAAAAACTGAGTCAAGAACAGGGCTCTGAGATTGTAAACACTTACCTCAAGCTCATTTTCATCAAAAATAGCCAAAAGGTTCTCAGGGACCAACTCATTCAGGCCTGAAACAAAGTAGCCAGTTAGAACCACGCCCACACCATGAATACAGGTATTTTCATCTCAAAGCTAAGCCTAGAGAAAATCCCACCTTTTAGGAAATGCTCCACCTCCTCTTTCACTTGACTGGCTAGCCGATACTGGGCCAGCAAATTTAAATAGAAGATTTTGTTCGCATTGGTGACTGGAGTTTGAGCTCCACCTGTCATGAGTTCTACAACCTAAAATAAGAGGCAAAAGACAGGCAGGGAGAGGTTGTGGGTGAGAGTTTATAAGTCGATATCAGCCTGTCATGTCCCACCAGTATGGCATTACTGAAGTCATCAGTCACAGATTTCTACTGTGCATTCAGCTTCTCAACACGCTTGGTTATATACAGTTATTAAGCTTCAGGGTTCCCACCACTATTTGTTTTCTACGAGCTGCTGTTTCTGCAGTGGGTACCTGAGCGAGTCTGCTCTGACTTGGACAAATAACGGTGATGCAACGGGAAGGTATTAGAGTTCCTTGTTAGCAATATTTAACGTCGCTATGGTCCAAAATTAAATTGTCACCGACTTCTTCTCTTAAGGCCCATTGAGAATAAATAAAGCCAGATAAGTAGTAAGGAAGTCTTTTTAGGTCCCAGAAATTCTTTTTTTTTTTTTTTTTTTTTTTTTTTTTTTTTTTTTCATTTTTCTGAAGCTGGAAACAGGGAGAGACAGTCAGACAGACTCCCGCATGCGCCCGACCGGGACCCACCCGGCACGCCCACCAGGGGCGACGCTCTGCCCACCAGGGGGGCGATGCTCTGCCCATCCTGGGCGTCGCCATGTTGCGACCAGAGCCACTCTAGCGCCTGGGGCAGAGGCCACAGAGCCATCCCCAGCGCCCGGGCCATCTTTGCTCCAATGGAGCCTTGGCTGCGGGAGGGGACGAGAGAGACAGAGAGGA
Source organism: Saccopteryx leptura (assembly GCF_036850995.1). Taxonomy (NCBI): domain Eukaryota; kingdom Metazoa; phylum Chordata; class Mammalia; order Chiroptera; family Emballonuridae; genus Saccopteryx; species Saccopteryx leptura. Next base: position 26,846,377 of record NC_089508.1, on the reverse strand, counting down.
AAGCGCGGCGGAGGGGTGGAGAAGCAAATGGGCGCTTCTCCTGTGTGCCCTGGCCGGGAATCGAACCCGGGTCCTCCGCACGCTAGGCCGACGCTCTACCGCTGAGCCAACCGGCCAGGGCGGTCCCAGAAATTCTAAGCTGGGAACAGTTGTGCCCTTACATTCCTCCCATAGAGTCCCATAATTATCACAATGGATATGTAATTATCAGGACAAATCAGTGGTCAATTCAGTGGTCACAGTTGTTTAGTCATTGCTAATTCGCTTTCACTTGTATGTTATTGTGACTTTAGCTTCATCGTTATCATTTGATATTGTTTAACCCTACAATGTAAACAGAACCACACTTGAATCAGAAATAGTTTGGGCTAATAGTTTTGTAACAAAAATACACAAGCACAGTGCTAAAATAGGATTCACCTATTTCACTACCACTCCAGTTGAAACAGGCACTGCCACTGCATCCAAAGATCCTTGTGCAGGGGCACCTCATTATCACAAAGTTCTTTTTCTACTGGAAAGTGGAATGGTGGGACAGACAGGCTCAAGTGTCGTTCACTCCACTCAAATGGGCCAGGATCATAAGTGTGGGATGCAATGCCCTAACGCTATGCTCCCAACATGGCTTCCATTAGCCTCAGGTGGTTTTTACATTTAAGTGAATAAAAATAACATGAGCAATTCAGCTATTTGTTCACACTAGTCACATTCTGAGTGCCCAAAAGATAGCACAAACAGAGAACACTTTCATAACTGCAGAAAGTTCTGTGAGACAGGCTGCTCTGGAAGAGGGTGGGAACCGGGGGACCCACAGGCTCTGGGTCTTTCTCTCACCTTATCCAATTGACCTGATTTGTTATATTTCTCTTCTGCAAAGACCAGCTCCATCTCACTCATGTCATTGTTAAGGATGAAACAAACTTTAGATTTATAGAATTCTGGATCGTCTGTTTCAAAGTACTGAGGAGATAGAAAGACACAGAATAGAACATGACTATCCTTACCCAGAAATGAAATGTATAACTAAACCACGTACCCCTTTAACATTAAGAATTAGTTCAGAGTGGAGAGGCTCCAGAGTTAACAGGCAGGGACCTTGGCAGAAAAGACACACCTCAGACATTACCTTGTAATGCATACGTAGTCCTATGATTTGGGCCAAGAAAGAACGGGTGAAGCGAGCGCGGACCAACTGCTTGTAGGCTCCCCCTAGAGAGGACTCATAAAGACACTTGCCCACAAGTCGCCCCGCAAACTCGTACATTTTCAAGCGCAGATGAGCGGGGCGATTAGGGTTGGGGTGCACCTGTCAAAGAAAGACATTAAAAGGCTCTGGACCATTTTTTTTCCAGCCTAATGCTGAAAATATCTTCCCTCCCAACTCTATCCCAAAGGAGCAAAAATTTCAATATTAAATCAAAGAGCCCAAATGGTACTGGTGTTTTGGTAGCTGCTACTGAGTAATCCAGAGTGACTGGAGGTTACAGGACAATGATGGACTTACATTAGGCTGAAGAATCTTACATTAACTTTGTGGCTTCATCTGGGTGAGTATAGAAGTTAGTCAGTGGTTATATGTGATGCCTTCTCCCTGAACCAGAACTTCTTTCAGCCAAAGTCTACTTCTCTACTCCTGACACCTCTGCCTTGTCAAGTCTAGTATAGAATTCCATGGCTTGCCTGACCAGTGCTGGTGCAGTGAATAGAGCATGACCTGGAATGCAGAAGTCCAGGTTCAAAATCCTGAGGTCGCCGGCTAGAGCACAGGCTCACCTGGCTTGAGTGTGGGATCATAGACATGACCCCACGGTTGCTGGCTTAAGCCCAAAGGTCACTGGCTTGAGCAAGGGGTCACTTGCTCTGATGGAGCCCCCCCCCCAAGTCAAGGCACATATGAGAAAGCAATCAATGAACAACGAAAGTGCTGTAACCATGAGTTGATGCTTCTCATCTCTCTCCCTTCCTATGTGTCCGTGTCTCTCTCTTTAAATAAATAAATACATTCAATAGCTTCAGGTATGTTTTTAGAAAGTCACTGAATTATTATTAAAACAATTAGTATAATAGCCATTGCATTACAATGCTTTTTGGTCAAATATTCATCTATCTACATTGCCTCTTATTCTAGAGATGAAATAACGAAGGCAAACAGGAGGGAGGCAATTTCATTAGTTCATACTGTAAGTATTGAGAACAGGCCCTTGTTAGTATACTTCATTTTAACATAATCTACATTTGCCACCCACCCACGAGAAGCCACAGACTCACTAATGCTTGGTTGTTGTCACTGAACCGGGTGAAGAGCTGATTGGTGGTATCAAACAGTGCTTTGCAGATTAGCTCAAACCATTCCCGGCGAGGCCCTCCCCAGTCCAGAGCTGAAAAGTATAATAAAAATAAAAAATGAGCCTGACCAGGTGGTGGCGCAGTGGATAGAGCATCGGACTGGGATGCGGAGGACCCAGGTTCAAGAGGTTGCCAGCTTGAGCGCGGCCTCATCTGGTTTGAGCAAAGCTCACCAGCTTGGACCCAAGGTCGCTGGCTCGAGCAAGGGGTTACTCGGTCTGCTGAAGGCCCGCAGTCGAGGCACATATGAGAAAGAAAATAATGAACAACTAAGGTGTCACAACAAAAAAACTAATGATTGATGCTTCTCATCTCTTTCCGTTACTGTCTGTCTGTCCCTATCTGTCCCTCTCTCTGACTCTCTCTGTCTCTGTAAAAAAATAAATAAATAAAATAATAAAATAAAAAATGACTCTGGCCTACTACCTCGTATCATGTCTGTTCATTAATTCCTCATTTTATACTCTCCACTCCCTCCATTCACCACCTTAGTGTTTCCTGCTTCTAACCCACTGAAAGTGTGGTCTTTTTTAGAAATCTCACCCCTTTCTGTAGGAGTAAAGGTCACTGAGCTAATACCCCTTAATGTGGAAACACAGATGACAGATCCCAGAAAATGGCCACATCTCCTAGTTCTACAAAGATTAAAATTTTGCCCTTCTGGGCCTGACCTGTGGTGGCGCAGTGGGATAAAGCGTCGACCTGGAACACTGAGGTCGCCGGTTAGAAACCTTGGGCTTGCCTGGTCAAGGCACATATGGGAGTTGATGCTTCCTGCTCCTCCCCCTTCTCTCTCTCTCTGTCTCTCTCTCTCACTCCTCTCTCTCTAAAAAATCAATAAATAAAATATTTTAAAAGTTTGCCCTTCTGGTTCAAACTCATAGAGCTCTCCCTTCAAGCCCTGTCCATCTGTGCTCTATGAGCTCCACCACATCATCTGACCATAAACACCACTCTCTTTATCCTGGCTCCTGATTCTTTTTCCCTTGGAAAAAGAAGCTGAGTGTGTAAAGGGGGTTTTGTTTTTTGTGGAGCAAGGGTATGAAGGAGAATAGGAGTGGGGAGGAGAGTTTAAAAAGATGATCATGGAATTTCAAAACTGACCTTCTTCATCCTGGAAAACCACTTCGAAGTTCTTGCTCCAATCTGAGATGGAAAAATTTCGAGTGGCTTTCAGAGACTGAAATCAGTGAAAGGAAGAAAGTATCAGAACGCTGGCTGGCATCTCTTGGGTGTTAACGACAAAACACTAGACTAATGCTACTGTTGCCTGGCCTGTTGTGGTGCAGTGGATAAAGCATTGACCTGTAACACTGAGGTCACCAGTTCAAAATCCTGGGCTTGGCCCTGGCGGGTTGGCTCAGCGGTAGAGCGTCGGCCTGGCGTGCGGGGGACCCGGGTTCGATTCCCGGCCAGGGCACATAGGAGAGGCGCCCATTTGCTTCTTCACCCCCCCCTCCTTCCTCTCTGTCTCTCTCTTCCCCTCCCGCAGCCAAGGCTCCATTGGAGCAAAGACGGCCCGGGCGCTGGGGATGGCTCCTTGGCCTCTGCCCCAGGTGCTAGAGTGGCTCTGGTCACGGCGGAGCAACGCCCTGGAGGGGCAGAGCATTGCTCCCTGATGGGCAGAGCGTCGCCCCTGGTGGGCATGCCGGGTGGATCCCGATCGGGCGCATGCGGGAGTCTGTCTGACTGTCTCTCCCCGTTTCCAGCTTCAGAAAAATACAAAAAAAAAAAAAAAAAAAAAAAATCCTGGGCTTGTCCATTCAAGGAACATACGAGAAGCAGCTATCATGAGTTGATGCTTCCTGCTCCCCTCTCCCCTTTCTCTCTCTATAAATTTTTTTTTAATCTTAAAAAAAAAAGAATAATGCTATTGTTCAAGAAGTGATCTATTACTCATAAATATACTTTAATAACACCATCTTATGTTTTAAATGCGTGTATCTCCAGAAGAAATTAAAGTTTAAAAAAATAATCTCATTCATCTTTATACCACTGCTTTGTTAAAAAGTTGAAGCTGGTTTTTCTTTTTACAGGCCCCATTTTTATTAATGAGAAAACACTTAAAGAACTAAAAATGGCTCAGATTAGTAAGCTGTCGGCAAGAGAACCAGGAGTCCTGGTTTTCAGTAAAGTACAGTCTATTTGCTCGACGTCTTTATCCAAAGGCGAGGTTCAGACAGGGAGCCATACCACATGGCGAATGTGGCTGAGAAAAGGGGTTTCCAGTCACACCTCCCAGAGCCAAACATCACAAACACATTTTGGACTGGACCCAGGCCTTCTCATTCGTGGGGAATGTAAGAACTATGCCAGTGTCTGTGCAGTGGAGACAGACACACATCAGGTGTTCCTTTTCCATCAGACCAGAGTGACAACAAAAATCACTGCCTTTGAATTCAACAAGAGCTCTTCTATTCCAGGGAGTCAACAACAAGAATTTTCTTCTGTTACAACCACTTACACCTGCCTCACACAGGAGCTCCATGAGTTTATTTTAGTTCAGTACAGATTCTAAAGCCAACATGTCAACCAGTCTCTCAGTAACATACCTCCAACTGATCTCCCCAAACTTAGTATAATCAAACAGAAGAACATTCTTTAACAGATATGCTTAAAGAGGAGAGAAATTTGGGTTTCGTGAAAAAGATACCTGCAAAATACAATCAAATACCAAAGAGGTTTCTAGTTGGAAAACGCGAATAATTGCTGACAGAGATAAAACCTGACTCACCGATTCCAACAGCGCATGTCTGCTGACCTTCAGGGTGACCCTGGAGTGTGGTCTCTTCACATGCACCTGCCGCAGCTCTCGCTGGAAAAAGTCCACCTTGTCTTGAAAGGTCTCAGAGCCTCCTGAGGAGCAAGATTCATCATTATCCAAAAGTCTTGCCTTATTACAAGACATCTGTGCAGGGCCCCTCCTTGCCCTCCGGCAGGCACCCACAGCAGCTGTGGTCACTGCCTTCCTATCAGATCCCTGCCCACTTTACCTATGTTCTTATGGAGGGAGCGGATGAACGTGGCCGCCAGGATGTTCCTCTCCTTACAGCTGAGCTCCACGGGAGGCTGAATGCCATCATCTACCACTAGGGTAAGGAGCTTATGGACAGGGTCAGGGCCAAGGTACGAAAACTAGCAAAAGGGAAAAAAAAGGAGTTAATCTATAAAACCCTCAAATCCAGCAAAAACCATCCACATCCCTACCTTTCTATACAAACCAACAAAAACAAATTAAGCCTGTTTTCTCTAAATGAGTTACCTACCAGGAGTACATCTCGTTTTTCACCTCAGTGCTCTACAATTCAAATTTTATTTTAAATTATTTGAATCATAGAGAGTGTCTTTAGTAAAGCTCGCAGGCAATACTACAGACCTTCCAATAAAGACTATAAGGATATATAAAATAGCACCTAACTGCTTGATTGGTGGTGGAACAGTGAATAGAGCATCGACCCACTGAGGTGCCCGGTTCAAAACCCCGAGCTTGCCAGTTTGAGCGCAGGATCATCAACATGAGCCCAAGGTTACTGGCTGGAGCAAGGGGTGACAGGCTAGGCTTGAGCCCCCCATCAAGGCACATATGAGAAGCAATCAACAACTAAAGTGAAGCAACTATGTCTCTCTCCCCTCTTTCTCTCAAATCAATAACAAATAATTAAAATAGCAAATGACTACCTGAAGAAGCTGGGCAAACTGGATAAAGTGATTTGCCTTTAGATTTCAAAAGCTCAGAAAAATTAAAACAATTTTTAAATATATAAGAATACTGATTCTAAAAGAGTTTCAGCACATTGGGAGACTAATCTGGGGGCAAAGTTACCAACATTGTCTCCATTAACTTTGTTTTAGGGGAAAAGAACACTGTAGAAATATTCTAATTTGCTTCTGAATTCCTGATTCTGCAAGCATGTGTCTTTCCAGGAGTCTGTAGTCTTCACACAATTTCATGGGGAGGTAACCACACGAAGGTTGAGACATTCCATAGCTGAAGTCGGCTGAGCATGAACCCAATATAACATTCTACTTACTTTGGTTCCTGGGCACACTCGGAAGGTGTAAAGGCGCCAGGGAATGATCTTCAGATAGAACTCTTTCACTGAGAATTGCTGGAGGACCAAAAAGCAAAAAATGAATAAAAAGGCTCTATTTGGTGCTCTCTCTCTCTCTTCTCTAAAATGAATGAATAAATAAAAAGAATTAAAAAGGCTATATTTGGGTACTGTAACTCAAATATTAAAGACCCTATCTACATTCTTCACAATAACCCTTTTCCTATACAGACAAAAAGGATAATTTATGTCAGTACTGAAATCAAATAAATAACATCACTGTATTGAAATAGGCAAATAAAAATTATTACTCTGATAGTGCATTTTCACACAAAGACATTTCATAATATTAACACTCAAGACTTAACTACCATTTGTAAATATACGAGCTTAGATTTTCACTTTATGAGTAGAGAACATTTCACCTAGAAACAAACCAAACTCTACCTCTGCTGGCCCTGACCGATTAGCTGAGTCAATTAGAACATTGTCCCAAAGCACTGAGGTTATGGGTTCGATCCCCAATCAGGGCACATATGGGAAGCAACCAATGAATGTACAACTAAGTGGAACAACAAATGAATGCTTCTCTCTCTCTTTTCTCTCCTCTCTTTCTCGACTTCTTCCAAGTCAGTGGCTAGGGAACAATAGTGGCCCATACCCACAGTTATATCCCTATTTGAATGGTACCAAGGATTTGCACAGAAAATGGGGTGAGGGATAGAAGGGTGATGGGGGTGAGGTGCAGTCTCATACAAAAAAATTCATAAAAATCCCTTATGTAAAATGAGGAAGGATCTCTTTATGATATTTACAAAAAGGAAAAAACAATGCAATTAATCTAAAAAAACTTATCTGAATGTGTAGCAAGTCAGATTTTTTTCTTGATTAAAGAAAATTTCACACACAGACTAAAGAAAAGAGTATAACAAACCTATCACCAGCTTCCAAATTATCAATTTATAAGCAATCTTGTTTCATCCCTTCCCACCAGTTCCCTCATTATCATTTGACCTGGCCCAACTGAGGCTAGATTTTGAAATGATGAATGGTACATGGCAAAGTGTTCTGGAGGAGCCTGACCAGGCGGTGGCACAGTGGATAGAGCATAGAACTGGGATGTGGAGGACCCAAGTTCAAGACCCCGAGGTCGCCAGCTTGAGTGCGGGCTCATCTGGTTTGAGCAAGGCTCACCAGCTTGAGCCCAAGGTTGCTGGCTTGAGCAAGGGGTTACTCGGTCTGCTGAAGGCCCACGGTCAAGGCACATATGAGAAATCAATGAATGAACAACTAAGGAGCCGCAACAAAGAATTGCTGTTTCTCATCTCTCTCCCTTCCTGTCTGTCTGTCCCTATCTGTCCCTCTCTCCGACTCTGTCTCTGCCACAAAAAAAAAAAAAAAGTGTTCTAGAGGAGAAGAGAATTAGAACTCAATTTTGATTATAACATTAAAAGGTGGTAATGAGATGTTCAAAGAGTATTTCAAGCAAAATACAAAAATACTAAAGGGAAAATCCCTAACACAAAGCACCTCTTAGCTCAGGGGCCTTGGTAAGTTCACCTCCTCATCTCTGCCAAAATTTCTCTGTTCCAATCCTGTAGCCTATTGGTGACATCCATTTATTGTGGCTTCAGAAATCACAGGATGAAAGATCGAATTGTTTCATAACAGCACAAGGGGACAAGAGTAATCTTTATACTCGTGACAATTTTTAATAAAGTAGCTCTCTTTAAACCCTAAGAGCTGTGCCTTGAAAAGTCTTCCCAGAAGCATTCAAAGGGCAGAATCCCATAGTCCTCTAAAGCTGCAAGGCACACGGAATCTCTAGACAGAGATTTAGTCTAGTCCAAACCAAACATTCGCAGCAGAAGAGGCGGCACAACCTGCTGCTTAACTTTAAGTAGCTTCTCTAGTATCCTAGAAACCCTGCAAGTCAATGATCTTGCCCTGATACTCAGATTATTATTTTGTGGTGTCACTAAATCCAATTACACGCAGGCTCAGGTGAGGGGATTTGGAGGCAAGAATGGGAGTTCCAACCTTTGGTGACACATAGCAGTACACCTTCTTCGGTTTCTTCACCTTCTCAGGGGTGTGACACTCAGAAGGTGAATCTTCATCTTCCTCCTCAACAGCCATGGAGGGCCGGCGCTGGGAGGAGCTCATGTGCATGGGTGGAAGGTGCCACGGGGTGCTGGTACAGTTGGCAGCGTTATAAAGATAAGCCTCGAAGTAAATGCTTACTCCTGAGGTGGACACGTTGCGTTCAACAATATTCTTCTCGTTCTCTGAGGTAGATTAAGGAATAAAGTTCAGAAAAGGAATCAGACAAGAAAAAAAAATTACCTATCACTAGACCTTTAGTCCACAGGATTCTAACCTAAGTTTGGTTCAAATGCTAAATGTCTGTGAGGCTGATCAGAAGAGCGCAGACATGCAAAGAACAAATCACAGCTTTTCTTTCCACTCACCACTCAAAACAATAATGTCAAATTTGCCATTGTTGATTGGCTGATTTTGGTATGAAATGCAGGCCTGGAAGCAGCCGCGAGAATGCAGGGTGAGTCGCAAGAACACCTGGCAGGTCTGCCTGTTAGATGTCACCGACTTCTCAAATGAGACACCAGTATGCTCTTCTTCTTGGGGACCAAGCTAGAGGAGGAAAACAAAGCATCACCAAACATATATAATTTCCCCTATTCGCACATTAATTTACTCTTTACAAAGACCTTTCCTATCTATGAGCTAATCTGTCTGCGAGTTACTAATGAAAGACGTACTATCACACGAAGGAAAGACAGCACGGAAGTCAGGGAGAAGGAGGCAAGTGGCGGAGGTGAATTAGAAAGGGTGAGAACGATGGAGAAAGGAGCACACGGGAACAAGGGGGGCTGCTTACCTCATGAATGGACAAACTGTAATTGTGCTCATCTCTCAAGGATGTGGAATTGTTGGTAGGGTTGTCATATTCATCTCGGGGCACTATTTGAAGGGTGTGTGGCTCCCCACAGGTCAACACAAGAGTAGAAAAATGGCACACAATTTTGGTCTTGGAAGGAACCACCATTCCTGGAATCAAAATGGAGTCTAACATTTAGAGAGGTACTCTTCAGGGAATGAAGATTGCTCACTCAGTGAGTCCTAGCGAGCTGGGCCCCAGCCCAACTCCTAGGGATAAACAACACCATTAAGAGGCAGGGAAAAAGAAAAAAAACAAAAACAAAGAGATTAATTCAAATAAACTATGGGGACTCATTTTTACAAATTTGCAACCACTGTGAGCACTAAACAAAATAAGAAAAGAACTTGGAGAAAACAGAATTGAGAGTTACAGACACAAAGCCTAAAGTCCCACTGGAAATCTACAAATGAGACAGGCCTTCAAATCAAGCGAATAATCGCAAAACAAACAAAAAACTATAAAAACTTAGGTGTAAATCTAACAAAACATATACAAGACTTGTACACTAAAAATAAGATACTGATGAAAAAAATAAGAAAGGTCTAAGTAAATGGAGAGATATACCATGCTTATGAATTGAAAGATTCAACACAGTAACTATGTCAATTTTCCCCAAATGATACAAAAGTTTGACACAATTCTTACCAAAATCTCAGCAAGAATTTTTATAGCATTAGACAATATTATTCTAAAATGAATATGGAAGGATAAAGGATCTAGAATAGCTAAAATAATTCTGAAATAGAAGAGTAAAGTGGGAAGAGTCAGTTCACCCAATTTTAAAACTTACTATACTATATAGCTACAGTATCAAGACTCTGGTATCGGTAGAAGGATAGACACATTGATCAATGGAACAGAACAGAGAGCCTAGAAATAGACCCCTAAAAATATGCCCAACTCATCCTTGACAAAGATGCAAAAGCATGTATCAGGACAAAGACAGCCTTTTCAACAGACAGTGCTAGAGCAAATGAACAGCTATATGTAGAAGAAAAAAAAAGAATTTTGACCCATTTCATATGTAAAAATAAAGTAAAAAAAGATTATAACTTTAAATATAAAATGTAAAACTATGTGACTTAGAAAAAAAAAAAAGAGAAAATCTTCAGGATCTAGGACTAGTCTAAGGGATCTCAGACATTAAAAGTACGACCTGTAAAAAAAGTTGATAAAACTGACTTCATCCAAATGAAAAACTTTTGCATTGTGAGAGATCCTGTTATTGGGATAAAAAGAAAAGCTGAAGACTGAGAAAAAATATTTGCAAACCACATTATCTAACAAAGGACTAGTATGTAGAATATATAAAGAACTCTCAAAACTCAATAGTAAAAAAACCCAAAACATTACTCTTGGCTGGGGAGCTCAGCTGGTTAGAGCACAGTCCTGATATGTCAGGGTTGCAGGTTTGACCCCCAGTCAGGACACATACAAGAATCAAGCAACGAATGCATAAATAAGTAAAACAACAAATCTATGTTTCTCTCTCTGTCTCTCCCCCTTCCTCTCTCTAAAATCAATCAATTAAAAACAAACCCAAAAATATCTAATTCGAAAATGGGCAAGAGATATGAAAAGACATTTCACCTAAGAGAATACAGAGATGGCAAATAAGCACATAAAAAGATGTCAACATTGTTAACCATTAGGGATGTGCAAATTAAAATGACTACACACCAGATGGCTAAAATGAAAACTAGTGACAATATCAAATGTTACCAAGGATGTGAAGAAACTGGATTATTCATACATTGTTGGTGGGAATGTAAAATGCTACAGGCACTCTGGAAGAGAGTTTGGCAGTTTCTTAAAAATGCTAAGCATGCCACTACTATATGACCTGGCAATTGCATTCCTGGGCATTTATAGAAAAGAAATGAAAACTTATGGTCACACAAAAACCAGTACATGAATGTTCATAATAGCCAAAAACTGGAAAAAACCTAAAAGTCCTCCAACTGTTGAATGGGTGAACAAACAATGGTATATTCACAACATGAAATTACTAGTTTGCAATAGAAAAGAACCAATTACGAATTGCCAGAGAATTCTGTTGAGTGAAAATAGTTATGTAACCAGCCCTGGCTGGATAGCTCAGTTGGTAAGGCCATTATCCCAAAGCATAGAGGTTGCTGGTTCAATCCCCAATAGGGAGGGCCACATACAGGAACAGACCGATATTCCTATCTGTCTCACTTCTTCCACTAAAATCAATAAATAAAAACTGCAAAAAAATAAGTTACGGCCCTGGCTGGTGGCTAGTGGTTCAATCCGCAGTCAGTGCACTCATGAGAAGCAACCATCTGCTTCTCTTCCCCTTCTTTCTCTCCCTCCTCTTCTCCCACAGCCAGTGGCTCAACTGGTTCAAGCATGACCTGGGTGCTGAGGATAACTCAGTTGGCCTGAGCGAGTTAACCTCAGGTGCTAAAATTAGCTCAGTACTCAAGCATCAGCCCCAGATAGGGTTGCCGGGTGGATCCCAGTAGGGGCACTTGTGGGAGCCTGTCTCTCTATTTCTTCTCCTCTCACCTAAAATAAAAATAAAGCCTGACCAGGCGGTGGCGCAGTGGATAGAGCGTTGGACTGGGATGCGGAGGACCCAGGTTCGAGACCTCAAGGTCACCAGCTTGAGTGCAGGCTCATCTGGCTTGTACAAAAAGCTCACCAGCTTGGACCCAAGGTTGCTGGCTTGAGCAAGGGGTTACTTGGTCTGCTGAAGGCCCGCAGTCAAGGCACATATGAGAAAGCAATCAATGAACAACTAAGGTGTCACAACGAAAAATGATTGATGCTTCTCATCTCTCTCCATCCCTGTCTGTCTGTCGCTATCTATCCCTCTCTCTGACTCTCTCTGTATCTCTAAAAAAATAAATAAATAGCCCTGGCCGGTTGGCTCAGCGGTAGAGCGTCGGCCTAGCGTGCGGAGGACCCGGGTTCGATTCCCAGCCAGGGCACATAGGAGAAGCACCCATTTGCTTCTCCACCCCTCCGCCGCGCTTTCCTCTCTGTCTCTCTCTTCCCCTCCCGCAGCCAAGGCTCCACTGGAGCAAAGATGGCCCGGGCGCTGGGGATGGCTCTGTGGCCTCTGCCTCAGGCGCTAGAGTGGCTCTGGTCGCAATATGGCGACGCCCAGGATGGGCAGAGCATCGGCCCCCTGGGGGGCAGAGCACCGCCCCATGGTGGGCGTGCCGGGTGGATCCCAGTCGGGCGCATGCGGGAGTCTGTCTGACTGTCTCTCCCTGTTTCCAGCTTCAGAAAAATGAAAAAAATAAATAAATAAATAAATAAATAAATAAATAAATAAATAAAATAATAATAATAAAATAAAAATAAAAAAATTTTAAAGGTTATGCAACCAGATGGTTATATACTCTATGACTTCATTTATATAACATTCTCGAAATGACAACATTTATAAAAATGAGCTACAGATTAGTGACTGTCAGGGGTTAAGAAAGAGATGGGTGGGAGAGGAGAAACGGGTGTGGCTTTTCAAAGGCAATATGAAGGATCCTTGTGGTGATGGAAGCGCCTGCATCAGTGTCAGTAACCTGGCTGTGACACTATACCATGTTTATAAGATGGAGCCACTGAGGGAAACTGCATCAAGCGTACACCAGATCCCTCTGTATTATTCCTTCCAACTGCACAAGACTCTACAATTATCTCAAAATAAAGAGTTTAGTTTAAAAAATAACAGGGCTTATAAGTATTCTAAGGACATGGTGGCAAGGAGGTGGGGGGGATGACACTTCACACGGAAAGGTATCTGTGCTGAGGGACTGAAACGCAGAGCCAGGTCCACGGAGAGGGCGATGCTTGAGAGCCACCTCGTCCAGGGCCTTCCTCGGCTCTGAGAAAGAAAACTGAGGACTAGTCACGCAAAGATACACCAATCTTAGAACTCACCTTGTTTTCATTTGACCCCAAAAGGTTCCCAAGGTCCTCTCATTTCTGTAGGTATCAAAAAGGACACCCTCAAAAGGAAGCCAAGGCGCCTAGCCAGGTGGTGGCGCAGTGGATAGAGCATCGGACTGGGATGCCGAGGACCCAGGTTCGAGACCCCGAGGTCGCCAGATTGAGCGTGGGCTCATCTGGTTTGAGCAAAGCTCACCAGCTTGGACCCAAGGTCACCGGCTTGAGCAAGGGGTTACTCGGTCTGCTGAAGGCCCACGGTCAAGGCACATATGAGAAAGCAATCAATGAACAACTAAAATGTCGCAACAAAAAACTGATAATTGATGCTTCTCATTTCTCTCTGTTCCTGTCTGTCTGTTCCTGTCTCTGTCCCTCTCGCTGACTCTCTCTTTGTCTCTGAAAAAAAAAAAAAAGGAAGCCAAGGCAAGGCACCCCGGGCAGAGGACCTCAGCACACTAAACAGATGTGCTACAGAACAGGAGTCAGTGATGGTATTTTTAGGCTTCGAAGCCAGTGAGCACTTACTAGCCAGCATAGAGGACATGAAGGTAAAAACAGTAGAGACAGGGGCCTCAATTCCCCGATACAGAGCCTGAGCAGGCGCTCTTCAGTGAGAAGTAAAATGCACTGAAGCAAGGGTGGGATTAAGGTCAAGGTGGTTTTACTTGACAAGGTTTCAAAAATCAGAACAATTTACCTTTTGTCCATTCTGGCATCCTTACTCCTTAAGAACGTACCAGGGTGATGACCCAGCAATTCCACACTTAAAGAAATGAAAATGGCCTGGCCTGTGGTGGCACAGCAGATAAGAGTGTCAACCTGGGATGCTAAGGTTGCCAGTTCGAAACCCTGGGCTTGCCCAGTCAAGGCACATAAAACAAGCAAGCAATGAACAACTAAAGTGAAGCAGTTTTGAGTCAATACTTGTCGCTTACCACCTCTCTTTGTAAAAACAATAAATAAAATCTTTGGAGAAGAAAAAAGAAAACGTGTGTCCACACAAAACTGTATACAAGGTTCCCAGTGGCATTCTGCACAGTAGTCAAAAGCAATGACCCCAAATGTCCATCAACTGATGAATCAATAAGCTGTGGCATATCCATACAATGGACTATTATTTGGAAATAAAAAGAAATAAAGTACTGATTCATGCTATAGCATGGATGAACCTTAAAATGCCTGAAAGCATACCTAACTGAAACAAGCCAGTGACAGCAGCCCACACGTTATGATTACACTGCTATGAAATGTACACCATAGAGCAGTCGCCACAGTAAGCAAATCCAGAGGCAGCAGATAAGCGCTGGCCTACGGCTGGTATATTTTAAATGGATGAACTTATGTATTGTGAATTAAATCTCAATAAACATGTTTTTTTTTTAAAGTGTCATCACAAAGTAAATGGGAAAAAAGGAGGGAGGAAGAGAAAGGAAAAAGGGAGAAAAAAGAATGTACCAGGCTGAAAAATCTTGTAGTAGGGACTGTAGGCCACATTTAATCCACCAAGCTTCACTGAGATTTCGTAACGCCCCGCCCTGCGCACAGTGAAGGCCACCTTGACCACGTTGGAACTGGGCTCCTGGAGGACTTCCTGGGTCACTGGAATTTCCACTGCTAGCTCAACATGAGAGATGTGAACTCTTAGTCCCACAGGCCGGTGTGCGGGGAAAGGCTGCCCGTTCTTATAGAATAACTGCAGTGGGAAGAAGAGGGGCACCCATCAGTGAACAGGGGGAGAAAACCACTACCTAGCTAACTCAGGAGTGTGGGGAGAGGGCAGGTAGCTGGTCCAGCCCAGTACCCACCCCACCACCTACAGTCCTGCAGACACAGAGAGAAGCAAATTCTCTCCACACTTCAAAGAAAAACCATTAAATCACGAACAAATTCTTAACCTGTTTCAAGGACAGGGTATGGTAACATATACCATTAAATCAATTTCAACTAGGCATTTCTAAACCACAAATGCAGCCTCCTCTGACTTGTCAGCCCTTTTGAATGTCATCACTGCTGATCCAAATGTAACGGTAAGTCAGTGGGCACCACTGGCCCTGAGCGAACTACAGCACCCGGCACAGCTAGGAGGGCGCAGGCTAGCAAGCCAAGCACATTGCTTCAGTGAAGTCATCACGAGGGCAGCCAGAGAGTAAATATTTTTGGCTTTATGGGGCATACAGCTATTCAGTTGTTGTTAACTACTCAAGTGTGAAAGCAGCCATAAGCAATACAGGAAGATGAATGGGTGTGGCGTGTTCCAATAAAACTATTTATAGAAACAGGAGGTGTGCCTGACTTAACCCTCGGGCCACAGTTTGCCAACCTCTGATCTACAACACCACCAACTCTTTTTCGTAATATTCTTCTTATAAAGAAGAGGCAACATTAAGCTTTACACTTCTTCAAAGCTAAGCACCCATTAAACCAATGTGTGACTCTTCAGGTATTAACAATTCCCAAATTCTTGGGAGGGACTAAAAAACAAAGAAAAATGTTAACATTCCAGGCCAGTATCACCAACAGACTGAACCAGGCTCTGGAAAGCAAGTGACTCAGAACCGCAGGTATGGAGACAGAAACATTCCCTTACATGCACTCGGAAGGCCATGCTGTGGCCCACCTCATAGGGGTCCTTCCAATCCCAGGAGACTTTGCAAGACCGAGGATCCAGGTAATTTCCCCGCACGTAGTCATAAATTGTCCGATCCCCTCGGCGCTCACGGTCCTCATTCTGGAGGAAGCTGACTACACGTGCGGCGAGCTCAAAGAGGAACTTAATTGTGAAGAAGAATGCAACCACAGACACTGTGATTCCGCCTAAGTGAAATAGAGAACACAAAACCTGCCAGTTACACATTACAGCTGCTCATTAGGGAACAGGCTAGTCATCTCTCAAAAATTAAAGGAAGTCAGAAAGAGATAGCAAGACTCCAAAGAAACACTGCACTGGGTGTACCCCTGTGGGTGAAGTGAGGAATTTATATCCCAGGACTCAGATACAACTGTCCTTGGGCCAAATCCCACCTAGTGCCTGATTTTGAAAATAAAGTTTTACTGGAATGAAGCCCCACCCATTCATTTACATATATTCTAGGGATGCTTTTGCCCTAAATAACAGTTGGGTAGTTGTAACAGACATTGTATATATAGGCTGAGAAGCTGAAAACATAGAAAAGGTTTGCCCACCCTTGTTTTATACCATGGACTACATATGCCCGCCCCCTACCTTCCTGCAGGTGCTCGGTTCTCATAGAAGTAGGAAAAGGAATGTGCACTTTATCCATCATTTGGAAACCTTCCCTTCCCTTTTCTACTTGGCAAAAGCCCTCCTCAACCCCCACTAGAGTTTGGGGTTCTCTGTTCTAGGGCTCCCTTTGTTTGGGGCTCCCTCAAACTCCTGTACATTCATCTATTATAACTTTGCTCCCCCTTGACCAACTACCTACTTGTTCGTGGTATGACTTCCTGAAGGCAGATGTTTGCTTTATCCAACTCTGACTCAGCGGGAAACAGTATCTGGCATTGACTATAATTACTCAATAAATATTTCCCAAATAAATGAAGTTCACTGCCAACTCTGTGAAGGTACTTTCTGGCACGACTGGAAATATGTCCAAGTGTATTTTCAAGGGGAAGGAGGATAGAAATGGAGGAAAAAAGGATGCAAGTATCTCCAACAAAAAGAATAAAGAACTCTTTCCATAACATACCAATAACGTAAAACATCAGGTCCCCTCAATGCCAACAGAGAGCCGAGGATCACAGCTGCAGCTACAAAAGAAAACTCGTTTAGTTTTTCTCTCCAACTCTTTCTTACAGCCATTTCAGCTTGACAGGTGCCCTACTGCATATTTCATACAGAGACTGCACCATTCCCTCTAAAGACTTCTAATCTACCGACCACCCTGAGAATACCACAAACAGCCACTTACTTTATTGCTAATTACAAAATGCAATAACATGGCTTTCATCTTCTTAGATCCAAAGCCCCAGGATAGTTTCCCTCCCCAATGCAAATTGGTGCTAATTAACACAAGCAAAGAGGATAATGGAGCCACTTTCCCCTCATATTTGCCTTCTGGAAGTAATTCATTTAAGTAGAAATAGTTATATAAAAATGTGGATTTTTAAAAGCAAGTGTTATTATCATCATGTTGGCATTACATAATTAAAGTGAACTCTAGGTCATTCCAATAACATGAAGCGGGCCTGTGAGGGAAGGCATTTTTGCTGTTACCAATCAGATAAACTAATGGGCCCTGTGGAAGAAGAGCTCAACAGACAGGCCAAGGAGAGGAACAAAAGGAGGAGACTGTACTTCTCATACTGAGTGATGCCTGCCAAGGTCACAACACTTCAGACAGGGACTAGAGTTTGAGGGTAAACTTTCACTGTTATTAAACTTATTTCCAGAGCAAAGACTTCCATGACCATTACTCATTTGAACCACCCAAGGTACTGCCAAGAAAAACTGCAATGTACACTGACATTCGTATCGTTCTGGCCTTAGGATGAACTGTATATGCTCTCTATTGCACAATGCACTGACAATCTTTCTTTTAGGGTCAATATATGTTAAACTTATCAATATTATCTCAACCCAGAACCCTTTAAGAGCACCAGAATGTTCCTTAGAGATAAGACAGCTGAAAATTTATAGGCTGATTTGGGAGGGGCCAAAGTAACTTTTTTTTAAGAGGGTGTGCTTTTATGTTTGATTGTGTGAACAAATTTTAAGAGTGAGGCAGAAAATGGCATTATTCCCTTTGATAACAACATATCTAATGGAATTCAGAGACAGTAGGTAATTTGAGGAATGGCCATGTCAAGTTTAGACTAAAGTCTCACCAGAAAAGAAATCCACACAGGCAACATTGGAATTGTCAATAAACATGGATTAAGCTACTCCCAAAAAGAGCTATTATAAACAGACAAAACACAGACCCAAAATTTGGGATCACAGTTAGGACCTTCCTTCCCAAATAAGTACGTCATCTCCTGGGACCCTAGGAGAGATGCTATCATCTCTCTAAAGAAATCTGTATGTACCTTATGAGGTGTGCCAGATGACTGGGTGGCCAAAACTGGCAGTTTAACTATTTCAGGTTCTCCTTCAGTTAGATGCCACCCAATCTGATCCTGAATGTGACACTTCCAGTCCTCAGTCATGTGATAACACTCAGCAGAAAATGGAGCACATGCGGCTTATATTACAGGACTTTAGGTCTCAAGTCTCTTGCTCCTTGAGGGAATAAGAGCAATGCCAAATTTACGGCACACTTCTTAAGGGCTGGGGAAATTCCTCGGTACTATCTCTGACAACTACAACTTTTTGTGAAGAGGCAGCCTGGAGACCAGTTCCAAGTCTGTAACTGTGTGAGTGTGACCCGTGTAGGCTTCACTGCTGTACAGAGATGGGATTTAATCATTTCCATGGCACCATCTCCCTTAGTGTGACAGGACTCCAATATAACTCCCCATAGTTATCAAGACTCTAAAATCAAACAGTATAAGAAAAGCGCATAGTACAGAGGATGAAGGCAGGGCATGGACTCTTGAGCTAGAAAACCTGGGTTCAAATCCATTCTTTGCCACTGACTGTGTGACCCTGGACAAGTTGTTTAATCTCTCTATAGAGTGCCAGTTTCCTTATCCATCAAATGGAGATAATATCTGTGTGTACCCCAGAGGGGTGTTTGTGAGGATTAAATAAGTTAAAACGTGTAAACAGCCTGACTGGGCAGTGGTGCAGTGGATAGAGCGCTGGACTGGGAAGCGGAGGACCCAGTTTCAAAACCCTGATGTTGCTGGCTTGAGAACAGGCTCACCAGCTTGAGCATGGGGTCACTGGCTTGAACATGGGTCGCTA
Source organism: Saccopteryx leptura (assembly GCF_036850995.1). Classification (NCBI taxonomy): domain Eukaryota; kingdom Metazoa; phylum Chordata; class Mammalia; order Chiroptera; family Emballonuridae; genus Saccopteryx; species Saccopteryx leptura. The sequence goes on along the minus strand of NC_089508.1, from coordinate 26,827,230 downwards.
GCTTGAGCGTGGGATCATAGACATGACCCCATGGTCACTGGCTTGAGCCCAAAGATCCCTGGCTTGAAGCCGAAGGTTGCTGGCTTGAGCAAGGAGTCACTCACTCTGCTGTAGCCCCCCCATCAAGGCACATATGAGAAAGCAGTCAATGAACAACTAAGGTGCCACAACGAAAAATTGATGCTTCTCATCTCTCTCCCTCCCTGTCTGTCCCTATCTGTCCTCTCTGACTCTGTCTTTGTCAAAAAACAAAACAAAATGTATAAACAGCTTGTAACAGTGCCTGGCACACAGTGAGTTCTCAGTTTTAATTATTATTATAATTATTAACAGTAGCAGCAGTATCTTTGGCTTAGGAGCCAACAGGAAATTCAGGGACCCCCTCTATTGGCTCACACTTTCTTCAATGGGAAATGCATCAGAATTACAAAAGGCGTGGTTCTCTTACTGTACTTAAAATCTCTGCTTACATAGGAGTTCTTTATATTATTCTAATTTTATATCTGAAAATTCTTAAAATAAGAAGTTAAAATTCATCTTAATATAATCCATTCAACAAATGCAATGAAGAACAGCCAGTCTCAGGTCTCGAGCTGGCAATAATAAACTTGACCTTGTTGAGTTCTTGTCCACTTCTGCCCCATTCATTTCTCAACCAAATCACCACTGATCTAGATTACCTAGACCTTTTCCAATTGGTCAATTCTACATTTCCAGTCCAATTCCCTTGATTATTTAATTTTCAGCATACCAATTAATGCTTTTTTCCAAACAACTTTCTTTGAAACCTCATTGATTTGACCTCTACAAAATAGCCAGCTTCTCTATAACAGTTCTCAAAAACCTCTCTGACAATATTTTACCCATCTGCCAATTTTACCCACAGTCACATTCTGAACTTGCCTTCCTTCACACTTTCCCTTTTCTAGTTCTTCCTGAATTGTCATAAAGCCTACCTCTTTGTCTTTGAGCAGAGGGTATCCTTTTAGGGACCTCTCAAATCACTTTTATTCCAGAGTGTACCTCTTCTGTAGCCTTTTCTGTCCTCTTACTGACCCTGCCGTGCCCTCTCTGCCCTGTCTCTGCTCCCACCCCACCCTGCAGTATTCTCCTTGGCCATGCCACCCACAATACCTTCTTATTCATCCTATGACCTACCCAAATCAGATCCTTTACACTTTTACACATGAGCTCAGAAATGTCCCATCTCCATGCCTCTACAAAGTCATTTCTTCTGCCTGGATTATCTTCTCCCCTCTCAGTCTCTACCCATGAAAAGTCTCCAAATCCTAAAGTCTGGGGAAAACCCTATCTCCCCTCCCTGAAACCTTCCCTGATCCTCAATTTAAAAACTTCTTATCACCTATGGATTCCCACATTATTGTTTTTATTTACCTTATACCACTTATGTTCTCTTTTAGTCCCTTATTTTCCATTTAAGAGTGGTAAATAACATGAGGCAATGACTAGTGTTAACAATTCTCCACAGCATCCAACATAATTGCACCTAATAATTGCAATAAATATGAAGAAAATATCTGCTGAATGGAAAGGGTCAAACATCTGTTCTTATCTTTGTCCAGAATGTCTAGGGAGCAGGAATATTCCAGATGGGGTCTTCATTTTAGATATAGTTTATTTTATTATATTTTATTTTATTTTATTAAGACTCCTGCATGTGCCCCAACTGGGATCCACCTGGCAACCCCTGTCTGAGGCTGATGTTCTGCCTATCTGGGGCTGCTGCTCCTTTGCTTGGCAACTGAGCTATTCCAGCACCTGAGGCGAGGCCATGGAGCCATCCTCAGCACCTAGGGCCAACTTGTTCATTCCAGCCATGGCTGCAGGTGTAAGGGGGAGAGGAGAGAATAGCAGGGAGAAGCAGATGGTTGCTTCTCCTGTGTACCATGACCGGGAATCGAACCCGGGACTGTCAGGCTGATGCTCTATTGCTGGGCCAACCAACCAAGACTAGATATAGGTTTTTAAAGATTTCTCTAATTAGCATTATATTCACTTGAGCCAGGGGTTATAAGCTCTTCAAACCAAAAGTTGCCAATTTACTTCAGTTCCACAAGAATGTTTCAAATGTCCACACTTAGAGTCATGAGTTCTCATGCATGGCACGGCATCCAATTTTATGGTACTATCTTCCCCATCTTGAGTTTCCATTTTTCTACAACAGTTTCCACTGCACCCTCTACTTTCTGCTGCTCACATTTCTCCTTCATAAAATTATTTTGGAATTCTTCCACAGTCTAATTCAAGTACAAAGAAGAAGCATGTTAAGACTCTGCCTACTATTTCATGCAATTCAGCTACATAAATACTTTTTCAAATTCATCTCTTTAGTTCAGTGTTCTTGCCCTTATACAATTCAGCAAACTGTGATACTCCAAGCTAACAGAATAGCAGTAGTATAAAACACATATACTATAAGTTATATAGTTATTACATACTACTATATATGTAGTTATTACTAATGTATGTGATAATAACATATAACTCCCTATTAACCCACTAACCATAGGCCAAACATTGCACTGTTTTACATGTTAGCTTAAATAACTGTCACCATAACAACTTGGTAAAATAAGCATTATTATTCTCATTTTACAGGTTTTTTTTTAAAAGCTGGGCTTAGAAAAGTTAACTTGCCAAACATCTCCCAGCTGGTTAAGTGACAGAGCTGAGACTCAAGCCCATGTCTAATTCCAAATCCCCATGTTCTTAACCTCATACAATACTAAATAATGAAAAAGAATGGGATCATAAGGATAGTGAAGTATTTGGGAAGAGAAAAGATTTAAGAAAAAAGGTTTAAAAAAAGTATGAAAAACATTACCTACTTGCTGTGACAATATCATCATGAGGCTAAAATTAGAAAGATAAATGCTTTTGGCCCCTTTTAAAATCTTTTGAAATAAAAATAAAGCATGACAGAGGAAAATGGAATGCAGTATCAATTATCTAATGCAGAAATATCACTTGCTTACTAAAAGGTCTCAGGCAAGTTGCTAAATACTGCAGCACTTTGGCTCACATCACCTACAAAAGCAGGGAGGGGAAGGCTTGAAAACACCTGTCTCAAGGGAATTTAGAAAGTTGATTGATATACATATTGTAAAACTCTGCTTTTTTTGGAGTATAAAGATTTATAACTACATCAAATAAATTTTAGCCCTAACATTGAAGATCAGATGTGCAAAGTCATTTCCCAGAAATGGAGAATTGATTTCTTCATACTCAAAGACGCCCTGCTGGGAGCAAAGTTGATTCTAACTGCAAATGTGCACTTCAACAGCTTTTCTTTGCTGAAAAGGTGTAGGAACTGGTCACCGAGTCTTTGTTCTGCATCTCAGTAACAAGTGAATCTTAATTAGACCATTGCCTTACCTTCAAACGAGGGCCCATGTTCTAGAACCAGGTGGAGCACTCCTATTCACCAAAGCAGGCAGCTTGGCCCTCTCACCTTGTCTTCAACTTCCACATGAGAGGAAACAGCCGCAAAGTCAACGGAAAGTGTCTGTTCATCAGCCCTTCACTGAGGGTGTGTCAAAGAAGCTGACAGTCAATGTTTCTGGAACGAACAGATGACTGCGGAGTGAAGAAATATGACCCCAAAATATATCATCCCTGGGCTTCTCTCTAGTGTAAGGTGCAATCAACGGCCAAAGGACGCATCTGCTGTTGTCTACGGATCCTGTCCTATGAAGAAAAAAAGGGTGGTAGGACAGGATTTTATTTCCCAAAAAGAATCCCAGAAAACAAAAAAAGAGGAGGTAGAAAAGGCAATGGAAACCCTGGGGCATTAAAAATAACCAAGGACAGGTAAACTCAGACCAAATTTTCCCAATTAAAACACCTCAAGAAAAGTCAAGTGGCAATCTTGTTGCTTTAATTGTGTCACTCTAGGAAGGAACTCTAGCACTGAACCCTTCGGTAGCAGCAAACCCGAGCACAGGTTTAGAGGGAGCCGCACACACCACATTTCAGTTTGATGGGGCTGGAGCAGAAAGTGAAGAAAAAGGAGCCCAGCAAACAGGTGGGGCCAGCTTACAGAGGGCCCCCCCCATGCATTTCCAAGACACGGTTAAACATGCTGATCTTATCTTTCAAACTATGCTACTGTGAGTAAGGGGAGAAAATCTGTGAGCTTTCAATATAGAATCACTAATAAAGTTCAGTCAAGTAAGACTCATTCAAAGATATTCATGAACTAATGTAGCAGAAAGGAGGTTAAGGCAAGGCATAAACAAACAACCACCATAAAACAAATGAGACTACTAATCACTACGTGAAGAGCTAGTCTCTTTCTACAGGGCAGGAACGGTTTTCAGTGCTTTATATGGACTAATTCACAACCCCAATATAGAGCTATACTTATCTTTATTTTACAGATGAGGAAACTGAGGATCTTTCTCAAGATTATGCACAAATTCATCAAATTGAGTCAAACCCAGACAACCTGCACCCAGAAGCCAAGCTTCAATGAATACTCTACTGCCTCTCCACCACGGGAAACCAGGAAAGAAAACGCAAAATGCTAATAAAAGCACGAGAACAGAATGAGTGAAGGCCAGCAGATCAAACAAGTTGGCAAACTTTTATAATTAAAGATAAATGTGTGTATTTATTGGAAAATATGGTGACAGACTTGCCATGTACAGGAGCCAAAGAATAACAACACAAGGAATCCCTCACAAATAAAATGCTGGATGAAAAACAAGCAAAAAATTATTGACATAGCATGAGCCCATTTTTAAAAATATGACAGTACATAAAGAGTACTGGAAGGGACAACGCAAAAATGTTAACAGTGGTCATCTCTGGATGCACAAAATTATAAATAACTTTTATTTTCTACCTCTACATCTTTTCTTCTTCTTTTTATTATATGGGAGAGTACAAATGCCATTCCCCACCACCACAAGGTATGCAGTCGCGTTTCCCACACGTGGGGAAATTGCAGGGGTCAGCCCACTGGAGTGCAATGGATATGCCTCGCCCTGGGAAAACCACCTTCGTGCTCATGGTATCTTCCCTGCCAGGTAGGTATTCTACCTCTACATTTTATTGTTTTCCAAATTCTTAATGATACAATAACAAATAACATAAAAAGTTTCTAATTCTGGAGAATACTTTTTTTAAAAAAGGCAAAGAACAGGCAAGTTGTCCTTTTTTCAAATAAGTTAAAAAATTAGCTAAAGATAATAGAACACACTCAACTTTTATTTCTCTTTAATTGTGATTTTAATGGGCCTCCAACCCTGTGATCTGCTACTTGATTATTAAATCAAATAACTCCTAGTTCTATTATCTTTATTATGCCCCACTATGAACTACCATGTTGATCAACCCTCCACCTGCTGCCCCCAAAACCCCCAACACTTCAGTGTCTCTAATGAACTTCAAAACTCAATTCAAGCACCACCTTCTTTCTAGATACAACACCCAGGCCCCCCGGGTAGCTCCCCCAATGCCTGGCAGAACTAACCACTTATTTCTTTGTGATATTCCTATCTGGAGACACTTCTATTATAGCATTTATTAGCCTACATTACAATTATCTGTTTACATAATAGTTACACCTAATGGACTACGGGCTTCCTGAGGAAACTTGAGTGGGTTTTACTCATCTTTGCGTCCCAGTGGCTAGTATGATGTTCAGAGTCTGTCTCCGAGTTTGTACTTTCGCTAGCTTCCCAGGTGATTCCTGTGCACATATTAAATTTGAGAAGCGTGAGCTAGACTCTACTGCAGTCAGTCTGGGAAGGGACCCAATATTCTGCATCTCTAACAGGCTTAAAGGTCACAATGATGCTGCTGGTCTGCAGATCAAGCTTTGAGGAGCCAGGGGTCTAGTGCAGGAGTTGGCCAACTACAGCCTTCAGGCCAAATCCAGACAGCTGCCTGCTTTCTTTAAAAAACAAAAAAAGTTTTGTAAAAAAAAATGAACACAGCCAAGTTCATTTGTTTACATATGGTCTACGATTGCTTTTATACTACAATGGCAGACTTGAGTAGTTGCCTACAAAGTTTTCTTATCCGACCCTTTACAAAAAAAGTTTACCAATCTTTGGTGCAGAGGCTTAGATAAAGCTATGTGTAGAAGTCTTAGTTAAGAACAAACTCATTTTTATAAGTCAAAAAAGCATAAAATCATTTTCTTCCACTTCTACTATCCCCTCTTAGGAAAAGAGCGACATTTTGTAAATATTTCTCCTAGCTGATTTCAACTGTTATTTAAAAGCTTTATGCCTCTCACACCGCAAGTAGGAATTTTGCTACAATCATTTCCCAAAGTACATGTTTCATACAAACATGTTTGCTTTTCACCAAGGCTGTATCTTCCTAAAACCAGGACCTCAGGAACCAAAGACTATATCCATGTTTCTGAAATTATTAGAGTAAGTAGCATCTACTCAGTCTCTACTTTTAAAGTGCTATCTAAAAAGCTGCGAAAAATAACGTGGAAGTCAACTTAGAGTTCTGGTGAAGAGAGAGGTAGTGACAGCACCTAGGATTCCAAGCATCACCCACTGAGTTCCACAAAAGAAGACAGAACAAAAAGGAAGACACTGGGTTGTTAAGATGCAATCTCAGGCACTGTTTACGGAGAAGCACCAGCCACAAGTTCAGGGAAATAAATTTTTTTTTAAAAATCATTCAATTAGCAAAAGACCCATTGGTTAGTGGTCTAAAGAGGTTCCAAGAAATAAAGTACACCATTAGATACTTTAGATTATTAGTTTACATTTTCCTCTGCTTGCTTTCACCCTCGGTTTATTCTCCCCACCCCAAAATCCTACCATAAAAGATTGCCCTCCCACATTAAGTTTATATTCTTGAGATATTTATATAGTTGTGTATTCCTGCTATCTTTGTTCAGCCAAGTTATACAGTTTTCATTTATATATTCTTTCCTCATCAGTCAGCCCCTCCAGTCTCTTAATCACTCCTGTGGGTCTTCTGTGAACTCTCTCCAGCTAGTCTCCAGCGATCTGGTAATGAGGTGCCTCCAACTGACTGCAGCCTTCCAGGAACAGCCGCTTTAGTCAGAACAGGATGAGCTCACCCTCCCCGGTTCCATGACATAATGCTCCTGAGTAGACAATCCCCAAATCGCAGAAAGCTAGAACGTGCCATATTAGACTGTAACCCCATTCCATGCTTCCCAGATTTGGGCACGGGAGCATGCCAGAATGTGCTAGAAGCCAGAGGATACGTGACACATGTTCCTGCAGCATCCAGTTACTAGAAAATGACTTGGGTGAGGAGAAAAAGTATTTTCATGTTAAAACAAATTCACAGATAATAAAATAGAATAAAATATGCATGGATTTCTAAACCTAAAATATGGATTATGTTCAAAATATGTACAGGTATTTTATACTTAAGGCAGAAAGGCTGCTTGGAGCTCGACTCCCCGCCCCCAGGGGGCCACACCCACCATCCTCCACCACTAGAGGTACTTGCGCTGAAAAGTTTGGAAACCACTATAACTCCACCCAACTTCATTTCTATTACCACCCATCCTATATACTCGCATTTTATTTATTTTTACTTTTTATTTTTGCTTTTATACTCACATTTTAAATAGAATTACATTTCACGCTATGTTCCCCCAATGACTACAAACATCTTTGGGTTCTCTATTGTTCATTCATTTCCTATTTCCTAAACATTTGCTCTAAGCCAGACTGTGTGCTAAAGTTAAAGTCACAAGGATAAATGAGACAGAGAGGGAGATGAACAATATAATGTGGCAAGTACCACAGAAGAGGGATAAACAATGTACAGTGCGAAAAGGAAGGAGAGAGGCAACTTTGCCTGAGAGAGTGGGGAGGTCTTCACAGGAGAGACAATATCACTGTTGTTTAAGAATGAGTAAGCATTTGCAAGGCAGAAAAAAAGAAAAGACCAGTGTGCAAGGCAGAAAAAAATAACCTGAGCAAAAGAACTGAGTCAAGAAAGAGTGATGAGGCCCTGGCCGGCTGGCTCAGCAGTAGAGCGTCAGCCTGGCATGTAGATGTCCTGGGTTAGATTCCCAGCCAGGGCACACAGGAGAAGCACCCGACTGCTTCTCCATCCTTCCCTCTCTCCTTTCTCTCTTCCCCTTCCACAGCCAAGGCTCCAGTGGAGCAAAGTTGGCCCCAGGTGCTGAGGACGGCTCCATGGGCTCCGCCTCAGGTACTAGAATGGCTCCCGTTGCCATGTGGCCAGATGGGCAGAGCATCGCCCCCTAGTGAGCTTGCTGGGTGGATCCTGGTTGGGCGCGTGCAGGAGTCTGTCTCTCTGCCTCCCTGCTTCTCACTTCAGAAAAATAGAGAGAGAAAAAAAAGAAAGAGTGATGAAAAGCTCAGCATTATGAATGCACTGTGCTTAGAAAGACCACCTGGAGCCAAACTAGGGAGACTGATTATAAGTACCATAGGGTGTAGTAGTCAAGAGTATGAATCTCACTCCTGAGTGACAAGTTACTTAACTTCTCTTCAGTCACCTCAGATCTCAAATGGAGATCCACTGAGAAGAGGAAGGAGCAAGACCTGGAGTATAAGGGAGAGGACCGGTTGAGACTGGAAAATAGATCCAGGCGTCTTGGCACTGCAGGAGTGCCTCGAGAGATGGAGCTCTATGTGCAAACCAAGATGCTGGGCTCCCAGGATATGACATGATGGTGGTTTCTGGCCAGGCCATGGGAGCCCAACCCACAATGAGGAAGATGGCACCGAGTGTACCTGAAGAACTAAGTGGTTTTGTCTTTTACATGTTTGCATTTTTTTTCACTGACATAATTTTTAGATCCATACATGTTGCTACATGTATCAGAAGTTCATTTCTCTTTGTTATTGTGTAGTAGTCCATTATATGGACATGTAACAATTTGTTTAACCATGCATCAGCCGAAGGACATTTGAGTTCCATCTAGTTTGAGGCTATTATGGATAAAGCCTCTATGACTATACAAGTGCAAGTCTTTGTGTGAACTCACGTTTTCATTTCTCTTGGGTAAACAACAAAGAGTAGGACTTCTGAGTCATATAGAAAGAATATACTACTTAACTTACCAGAAACTGCCAAGTTGATTTCCAGAGTGGCTGTACCAACTTGCATTTCAACCAGCAATGGATGAGCTACAGTTACCAACATCTGCCAACAATGGTATTGTCAATCTTTTAAATCTTACCTATTCTAATAAATGTGAAGTGGTTTTAATTTGCATTTCCCCATAAAAATGAGACTAAGAGACATGGACAAGAGAGTGGTGGTTACCAGGGGTGGGGGGAGGGAGGACGCAGGAGGGAGGGAGGGAGAGTTAGGGGGAGGGGGAGGGGCACAGAGAAAACTAGACAGAGGATGACGGAGGACAATCTGACTCTGGGTGAGGGGTATGCAACATAATTTAATGACAAAATAACCTAGACATATTTTATTTGAATATATGTACCCTGAATTATTAATGTCATCCCATTAACATCAATAAAAATTTATTTAAAAAAAAAAAAAAAAAAATTTGCATTTCCCTAAGGACTAACAATATTGAGTATCTTTCCATGTGTTTTTTGGCTATGTGTGAGCCTTTGGTATCCAAATCTTTTGCCATTTAAAAAAATTGAGCTGTTTGTCTTACTATTCAGTTGTAAAACTTCTATACATATTCTGAATACAAGTCCTTCATTAGATATATGTTTCACAAATATTGGCTTGTTTCTTCATTTTTAAAGAGTGTTGTTTAAAAAGAGTAAAAGTTTTTAATTTGCTGAAATTCAAATTATCAATTTTTTTTTTACAGTTTGTGTTGTGTCTCATTTTTTTAAAATAAATCTTTGCTGAACCCAAGGTCATAAAGATTTTCTTATAAAAGTTTTATCTAGAAGTTTCACACACACACACAAAAAAACCTTTTCAAAAATTTTAACAAGAGTTTTAAAACTCATACATTCTATTTATCTTATAATTAGTTATTCAGTTTTATTATCCCTTTGTTTCTTTCAAATTCAACTTCCCACATTACCAAGCACCATTTGAGTCTATTTCAGAATTTGGAAAGATTTTTATCTTTTAACAGATGTCCCCCACTTCAACCTAATAAATGGCATTTTAAAATGTAGCCAAGGTTTTTAGTCCCTCAGTTCTCTTCAAACTAACATAAAACTTCTGGACCCCTGACGCTGGTTCTTAAAACAACAACAAAATTCCAAAACCCAGAGCATGCACCTTCAAGTTAAGCCAGGGACAATGAGCTACTTACCCTTCTAGTTTTAAAGAGAAACTTTTATAAGATCATTCTCACCATATTGAGTCACTCTAACCTGGGAAAGGCTGGAAAAAGTTATCACTCACTGGTTAAAAGAAAATTTAGGCTTTAAAGGTTAAGTTCACCAAGATAATAGTACATTTTCAGATTCAAAATGTATATTTCAGACTCCAAATGAAATGAAAGCATAGTTTAGATTCAACTGCACCCCTGGAATACAATTTGCCATTCTCAGAAGTTCAGAAAGTATTTATAGAAAAAGGGACTCTAAGCTAATAGGAGGAAAACAGGAAGAAGTACAATTTAATCATTGCTTATTTTGTAACTTCGTGAGATATCCAGAGAAAAACAAAATGGTAAACTGACTCAACTATGCCTGCGTTGCAGACATTAGTCTAAATCAAGAAAATAGCAGCTTTGGTTTACAATTCTCTTCTATTCTGATGTTTCTGTTTATTCACCAAAAGGGCTCTACCATGCCTGCTCCACAGAATTAGGCCTCTGTGTTCCCATACCATGGCAGCTTTTACGCTTAAGTGACCCTGGGCCACTGAATCTTGGCTATACCAGGGAAATTTTTTAACTAATTCTCTCAATCTGACAAGCTGTCTCCCTCAATAAGTCTAGGAAGTTGTTATTTCATTAACTGTGCATGAAGTGGCAGGCAAACGGTCAGACTACAGCCCAGGGGGTGGAACCACAACTGTCACACGTTTACTTAAAAGCTAACAAAATTTCTTCCTCTACCACCACCCATTACTTTCCATTCTACTCTTATTTTTTAGAAAAATAAATTACTTATATAATCAGAAAGAAGAACAACCTTAAATGAGCATTCTATAGTTCTTTAAGATTCCAGGAAGACAAACTCAGCCAGCCACATAAATGGCCACCTAAGATGGTTTGAGTACACTTAAGGAATTCAAAACAAAACTTCTGTTAACTGAATAATGTCACCGAACAAGGGTCTGTTCACTTCTTCAGATGTGATTAAGAACCACATGCCAAGCAATATGTTGACCCTGAGGGTTCCCAAATGAGTAAGATGGTCCCTGACCCCCTAGAAAAGCACAAGTTAGTAAGAAGACAAGAAAATAACATGATTGTTCCATGTGGTAAAATCTATGAGGTGAGTACACAGTGTACGTGGAGCCCAGGAAGGGCCCCACAATAAGGGTCAGCTCTTAGCTTCTCAGAAAACTTCCCACCATCCTGCTGGGAGCAAAGCCAACTCTTCCACTGAGTTACCAGTGCTTTGGGAGTCAAGGGGTGCAAAACACTACCTATGCAGTATTGCTTATTCTCATGGCTCATGACCCTCTCTCTTCATCACTGGTCAGAAGGGATTACTGGATCACATACATGGCTAAGTAATAGCTCATTGGAAACCCCAATCTATTTATCAAAATTGTACATAGTCTTAATGCAATGTGGTATCCTGGATTGGATCCTAGAACAGAAAAAAGATATTAGAGGGAAAACTTGTGAAACGAAAAAAAGTCTGTAGTTCAGCTGATAGTGATGTACCAATGTTGCTTTTTTAGGTGTGACAAATGTACCATGGTTATGTAAGACAGTATCATTAGGGGAAGCTGGATGAAACACATACAGGAACTCTATACTATCTTAGCAACTTTTCTATAAATCTAAAATTTTTCCAAAATAAAATTTGCTTTAAAAAATGACATATGGTTAGCCATTTTACATTCTCACTCCCCTTTAGGATTCTGATCATGCTTTCCTAGTCACTGTCCCAATTGACTGAAATGTTTTCTCAAATCCTTTTCGGTTCATTTCAATAAACCATTTATGCAGCCCAGCTGGATTTCTTTCTTCACCAAGACATGAAAAACTGTATCACAGCTGGGAGGTTTTAACTGTTTTCTCTTCCTAATAGCTTCATCATATATACCAGGGGGGATCTTGAGAGTTAAATTTTCCTACCTGGACAAGAGAGGGATTAAAATAGCCTGTGCTGGATATCTGGATAAAAGCAAAGGGAAAACAAAAATGGATGTTATATATTATTAGGTTACCTTTACTTCATCTCTGGCCAAAAAAGATAATGACTAGAAAATACAATGAACAGACACTGACTATTTCACATCTCAACACCAACAAGCAAACTGCACTGAAATGAATGCTTTAGTCAAAAGCTCTGAAAAGCATGGTGCAAATTCCTCAAATATACAAGGTAACAAAAGTCCATATTAAGGTCACATGGTACTGTTTAAGTCAGGCTAAATGACAAAACATAATACTATGACTATTTGATTTCTACTAAGTAAATGAATACTCACCTTTCTCTATTAAACCAGTTTGCAGAACAAGCTTTGAGAGTTTCCACCAGGAAAACATCACGGTGATAGAACACCATATCAAGGCCTCAGGCATGTGCACACACACAAACTACAGTAAGGTCAAACAACCTCAAAAGTTTGAAAACTACAATATAAAGAGTATCAGCGAAGGCTAAATATTCATGAACCCTTCAAAGAAAAAAAAACACAAAGAAAGATAACTGAAATTTAAACCTAAGCTATTAAATGGCTAAGTCATTTAAAAGGTAAAATGATATACTAGAATGCATTAAGGTCATACAATTTGATCTGTTATATGGTATGTTATAGTATTAAATAAATATGATACAATAGTACTCTGACCTGGACCACTTCCAGAAAGATTAACAGGTAGAGTAAATCCTTTAAAATATTTTAATTTGCATACCTGTCAATCACCTACCATAATTTATCTGTTCACAAATCTTTCTCCAATACAAGCCTGAGCTCTTAAAGAGTAACCAACAGTGTCTAGGGCAGTATGGACGCTCAATAAATGCCTTTTGAAGGAATAAATATTCAGCAGTGATATACCTCTGAGGCACCCTTATAAACCAATTCAATATCAATACCTTGGGAGCAGAGAATGCTGTATACCATGTTACCACATTCAAGAGGCAGTCAAGTTAATTGAAAAACAATTAACAGCCTGACCCGTGGTGGCGGAGTGGATAAAGCGTCAACCTGGAACACTGAGGTCGCCGGTTCAAAGCCCTGGGCTTGCCCAGTCATGGCACATATGGGAGTTTATGCTTCCTGCTCTTCCCTCCCTTTTTTCTCTCTCTCCCTCTCTCTCTCTCTCTCTCTTTCCTCTCTAAATGAATACATTTAAAGAAAAAGAAAAACAATTAACAGCGGCCCTGGCCAGTTGGCTCAGCGGTAGAGCATTGGCTCAGCATGTGGAAGTCCCGGATTCAATTACCAGCCAGGGCACACAGGAGAGGAACCCATCTGCTTCTCCATCCTTCCCCCTTCTCCTTTCTCTCTACCTCTTTCTTCCCCTCTTGCAGCTAAGGCTCCAATGGAGCAAAGTTGGCCCGGGCATTGAGGATGGCTGCATGGCCTCTGCCTCAGGTGCTAGAATGGCTCCAGTTGCAATGGAGTAACGCCCCAGATGGGCAGAACATCACCCCCTAGTGGGCATGTGGAGTATATCCCAGTCAGGCGCATGTGGGAGTCTGTCTGCCTGCCTCTTTGCTTCTCACTTCAGAAAAAATACCCCAAAAAAACCCAATTAACAGCAACTAATATTTGTTGAGAAAAGAAACTCAGGTCACATGAGATAAAAACACATGTAGAAACTGTAACTTGAGAATGGAGAAAGTATCTGTAAATTAATTTTCCTCCCCTAGATGGCCACAAAAATGAATCTACCTTTAACTTTCTAACATTGAATTATAAGATGTTCTTTATGGAATCTTTCACCATCCATAATTTTATAAAGAAATTTGTTATGAACTTAAATGAGTAGGTTAAACCAATTAGTGAATTGGATGAAGTCCAAGCCCAATTATGAGTTTAACTGTGGGATGAATGTCTTAAGCAATTTTTTCTCTTTAAGACTGCAAAAAAATACAAAACAATCCTCTTGACTGCTGAGACGGGCTAAACTCATTTATTTCTCACAAGTCTATAATCAAAAGTAATTATTTTCTGCTCCCACCAATACAAAGCAACACCATCTCCCCCCTCCTATCACCATCAAAACACGCTATAGAGTATGTGAGTACTTTAATCTTAAACCATAAGAATCTCAGACTCCAATCAAGTTATAATGCAACAACAACATTTTTCTCTAAGTATGTTCTCATCCCCTTTGGTGTCCCTACACTAACTTAGCTCCCTATCAAGTATTAACAATCAAGGAAATCAGAAAATTCTCAGGATACTACAAACTGCTTTGGTTTTTGTTTTTGTTTTTTAATTTATTCTTGTTCAAAATTCAGAGTACACATTATCAGTACAGTGTTTTCAAGTTTTTCAATGCCCAAATTTAAATGCAAATTACTATTTCATTTATATGCAATTCTCCCTCTAAACCTCTACTCATCAGTCTCCAGATGTTTAAAAAAACAAACAAATGGTCATGTTTATTTAAAAAGCTTATTGCCTAAAAAGCAAGAAGTTCTAATGTATCAAAAAAGTGGTCACTTCAGCACTACCCATGAATGACAGTTTGGCTGACAAGCTGTTTTGAAAAGATTAGGAGCTTCCAGTGACTACAGGAAGCACATACAGTATCTGTACATATTTCAATAATAAAGCTATTTCAACATAAAAAATTCAGAGCCTATAAAGTTATAAATGTGAACTGCAAATCTATCTAAATGTATGCATGTCTAAAAGAGAAAGAAGCAGAACAAAAACTGTCTATATTCAAATCAACATGAGAAATCACCCTTCGATTGAGCTTTTCAAAAACTGAAAACTTAGTAAGGTTTTTCAGGTTATTAACACATTCAGTTTCCAAAACAGAGCAACTATATATATTAAAATACAATTGACATAAAATTCCAACACCACCACATACTATGCTGGAAGACACAATAACAGTAACAGAAAACATTTTAATAAGGTTTACTTGTGGTGGGTACACTGTTCTAGGGACGTCACATTTTAACTCATTTAGTCCTAATAACATCCCTGTAAGACAGGTACTGTTACAATTATCTCCATTTTACAGATGAAAAAACTGATGCAAAGGTAAATGAACTCTCACCCAATGTCATATAGCTATGGGCAAGAAGCAGAGCATGGATTTTAGCTCCATCAGTCAAATCCAAAGTTCATAACAACCAATACATTATGTTTCATAGTAAAGCTCATGTCATGGTCAGCTTGTTTTTTTTTAAAACCTCAAAACTTCTTTGGATCTCAGAAACAAGGACAACTTTATGCAATAAGAAAAGTACTGGTTTGGGATTCAAACGGACTCAAACAAGCCCTTGAATAAAGTTTGAGCCTCAGCTTCCTCGTATGTAAAACGAGGATACTTAAGTTATTGTGAAGGTCAAAGAATATAACTAAAGTGCCAAGTACAGTGTACAAAATAGGGTTAAGTTCACAGACATCTAGAGGGTCCACAAATGAACTTCAGAGTCCAGGAGTCTCCTAAATTGTATGACAGATACTGTATGTGTACCCATTTTTTTAGAATCGTACTTGGCTTTCCATAAACTCTCAAGGGATACGTGATCTCCAAAAGGTTAAGAACCACCGGAGTACATAGCAGGTCCTCAAAAAACGAAAGTTATCTTTCCCTTCATGTTCTCTAAAACTCTCCCTTTTCCATTACGAATGACACAACAAGGCTTCACAATAAAGGTCAATTATTTCCCACCATTTTCCTGGTTTGGTAACTAGAACATATATCAGATTATGCCCCAATTCTAAAAACATTCTAAAAAAGACCCTCAAACGCTGCTTCGTCCCTCTCTTCACCGAGAGGAATACACGGTATGTACTCTAAAAGAACCTTGAGAATCGTCCACCTAGCTGCACGAAGCACCACGCTGGCTAGGAGGACCAAGTAGGAACCAGAGCCTCCGAGTTGCACAATAGAGACCTGACGCCCAGCTCTGAGGGATGAGAATGTGTTTCCCAAAACTACTGGACAACCCAGAACTCCACCGCTATTCCCCGACACACACACCCTGTCCTCTCTCTCTTTGGAACTATGTTGCGGGCAGGTCCTCTGGACTCTGCTCCGAGCGAAAGTGATGGAGAGAAATGTTACCAGAGCTGGAAGGTGCAGCGTAGCGACGTCCCAGCTCTGCTGCCCTGACAGGCAGCAGCAAACCCCCCCCACAGAAGACCAGCCCTCGATCCTCCCCACGAGAGAACAAGCACAAACCTCCGCTAGTAACCGGCTCCGAGCTTTTCCGTTTCCCAAAGCGGCTTCCGCTTCCGGGCTAGCCTTTGTTGGAAGCTAATACGGATGACGCAAAAGTGTCGCGCCGGCACTGTTTCCGGCAGAAACAAGAGTGCGGCGTGAACATGGTAAGAGAGAGGAGGATTTGGTCAGGGAGGTTGTCAAACCACATTTTGGGCGAAGATTGAGAGTCAGCCCTTGGCCAGATTTCTTGCGAATTCCCCTTGCTTATTTTCTTTCTGATCTTAGCTCTTAAACTGCTCCCAGCGGTGCGTGTTATGATTTAACTAGTAGGGAGAGGGCCGGGTCGGGGTAGAGGATGAGAGGAGCTGGGTTTTTGAGGGGAAAAGGGAAGGGAAGGGAATGGACAAAATAAAAGACGGAACTCAAGGACGTGGGATGTATTTCCAACAATTTTAACTCTAAAATTTCGCTTTCAAGGGGAAGCAAAAGAAAACAAGGAAGTATGCGACCATGAAGCGAATGCTTAGTCTCAGAGATCAGAGACTGTGAGTGTTTGGAACCACCTGGGTTCATTGACTGCCCAGAGATATAAGAGTCACGAGAGGATAAGTAGTAAAACTTTTGTTATTTTGTATTTACTTTTTTTTTTTAAGTGAGAGGAGGGGAAATACACATACTGCCACAGTGCCTCGACGGGGATCCACCCGGCAGCCCCCATCTGGAGCCGATGCTCGAGCCAACTGAGGTATCCTCAGCGCTCAGGGCTGACTCTGGAACCAATCAGCCACTGGCTGCAAGAGAGAAAGAAAGGAAAGACAGAGGGGAAGAGAAGCAAATAGTTGCTTCTCATGTGTGCCCTGACCCAGGATCGAACCTGGGCGTCCATACACCAGGCCAACACTATCCACTGAGCCACCGGCCAGGGCCATTAATTTCTGACTTAAAAAAAAAAAAGAGAGAGAGAGAGAGAGCCTCAATGCAAAGGAATGGTCATTAGAGCCTTCAGAGTTATTAAATTGTGTTTTCAGACTTTAGTATGTGTATATTGGGTAATTTTTAGGAAATTTGCCCATTAATTATATTTCATTTTTAGGTAAAGATTAAATTTTGTATGTGTCGTTACATTTTAACCCTTTATAAACGGTATATGAGGCCCTGGCTGGTTAGCTCAGTGGTAGAGCATCAGCCTGACCTGAGGATGTCCCATGTTCTATTCCTGGTCAAGGCACACAGGAGAAGCAGCCATCTGCTTCTCCACCTCTTCCCTCTCTCCCTTCTCTCCATCTCTCTCTTCCCCTCCTGCAGCCATGGCTGGTTGTCCCTGGTGCTGAGGATGACTCCATGGCCTTGCCTCAGGCACTTAAATAGCTTGGTTGCCAAGCAACAGGGCAAAGGCTCCAGATGGGCAGAGTATCACCCTGTAGGCAGCTTGCTGGGTGGATCCTGGTCAGGGTGCATGCAGGAGTCTGTCTCTCTGCTGCCCCACTTCTAACTTAAGAAGAAGAAAAAAAGGTATATGGGTATGCCTCACCTTTCTCTACTGTTAAAGCATCTGAGTCCTCAGAAGTTAAATGTCCACTTTTTTACCCACTACTTGAAAGTGGATTTTGATTCTTGATAAGAGTTTCAGGCTAAGAAAGAAATTGTATAGTATAACTACCTTTTATTTATCCATGAACAATTTTTATGGGTTATTGGCTAGAGATTTTTAAATTTATGTTTAATGAATTATGTTAATTTCAGGCTACTTCCCCCACAGTTATTTGTACTCAAAATGGGTATATTTATATTAAGGTTTAAAAAAGGATGCTTGTCTGAACAGATGGTGGCACAGTGGATAGAGTGTCAGCCTGGGATGCTCAGGACCCAGGTTTGAAACCCCAAGGTCACAGGCTTTAGCATGGGCACATCCAGCTTGAGCACGGGCTCACCAGCTTGAGCATGGGATCATAGACATGACCCCATGGTTGCTGGCTTGAGTAAGGGGTCATGGGCTTGGCTAGAGCCCCCTGGTCAAGGCACATATGAGAAAGCAATCAATGAACAACTGAGGTGCCACAACTAGGAGTTAATGCTTCTCATCTCTCTCCCTTCCTATCTATCTGTCCCTACCTGTCTCTCCCTCTCTCTCTCTCTCTCTCTCTCTCTCTCTCTCTCTCTGTCACTTAAAAATATATATATGTGTGTGTATATATATGCTTTTATTAATGTAAAGAAGTCACACAAAAAAAATAAAAGTAAAAAATTTCACAAAGTAGGATTTCATCTGAAGACAAAGAGAAACTTTAATTTTGAATGAGATTATAACTATTGTTTTTTCTTCTCTCCTGCATTTAATTTACTTTTTTATCCTAGTAAAGAAAAGGATAGATTAAAACCTAAAAAAAAAGAAAAGAAAGATCCCAGTGCACTCAAGGAAAGAGAAGTGTAAGTAGTCAACATTTTCAAGTTTTCCTTTTTAAAACATTCTAAAACTATAGACCTCTTAGAAACCCAGGCTTTCTGGAACTGATTTGCTCAGTCCTTTGTAAGTACAGCAGAACTATGCAAATGAAGTGATGTTGATGAGCATAACCAACTCCAGTGGTTCAAAGATTTTTGGATTTCATGGAGCAATTAAATTTTCCCTAAAATCCTAGGGATTAAATCTAGGAACATTAATTGTTGTTGCTGTTTTTTTTTTTGCCAAGAATCGTTCAGAAGGAATAATTGCCATTGATCAACACACTGGCGTTTCATAAAAGAAAAAAATGTATCATCAAAAAAATAGTAAGACCATATTTTCAGAGTAAAGTTTCTTTTAGAGAAATATATTTAATTTGATGAAACTTCAGCACATTTTCCTTATCTTTCTCATTTTACTGTGGAGTGATGATGAATAAATCATCACAGGATTTATTAGGATTTTATTTCCAAGAACAAGGAAAGAGGAGTTTAATCTTCAAACTGCTCCAAGTAGAGACTTGTTTTTGTTGATACCAAAGTATCAGTGTAGATATTACTCTGTGTTTTGTTTCTTTTTTCTTTCAGCCCCCAATACCCTTCTTGCTTGTTCTTCCAATATAACACACAGCTGGGCCCACCTTACCACATCCTGGTTGATACCAACTTTATCAACTTTTCCATTAAAGCCAAACTGGATTTAGTGCAGTCAATGATGGACTGTCTCTATGCCAAGTGTGAGTAGCATACTTTTACATTTCTGTGACATTTATACAAAATAATCATATTTCTCCAAATTCATGAAAAGAAAGGAATGGGGTTCTAGTTAACTTAATTGCTGAGCATTTAATGTGCTCACCATAGCAATGACCATTTTCAATAAACTGAAATATAATGCAAGCTTACTGGGAATAATTAAACTTTCGCAATTCAGAAAACAGTGTTTGGATCGTCATTATGGACATCAGTTTTGAACAGAGGAAGGGAATTTTCTGTTTCTTAAGTCTGGATTTTAAAATTCTGGATAAATGAAAATTTATTTCTTCTTTTTTTTTTTTCTGAAGCTGGAAACGGGGAGAGACAGTCAGACAGACTCCCGCATGCACCCGACCGGGATCCACCCGGCACGCCCACCAGGGGCGACGCTCTGCCCACCAGGGGGCGATGCTCTGCCGCAACCGGAGCCACTTTAGCGCCTGGGGCAGAGGCCAAGGAGCCATCCCCAGCTCCTGGGCCATCTTTGCTCCAATGGAGCCTTGGCTGCAGGAGGGGAAGAGAGAGACAGAGAGGAAGGAGGGGGGGTGTGGAGAAGCAAATGGGCGCTTCTCCTATGTGCCCTGTCCGGGAATCGAACCCGGGTCCCCCGCACGCCAGGCCGATGCTCTACCGCTGAGCCAACCGGCCAGGGCCTGAAAATTTATTTCTTAATGTGTATATTCTTTTACTTTGTGGAGGAGGTACTCTTCATGCCACACCAGTGTAGAAAAGCTAAATAAGACATTTTGTCATTTATAATAACAGAACCGGAAGTGATGACGCTCACCAATTCCCAGTTTATTCAGTTTGGTATTTATTTGTACCACAAGGGGGTTGGGGTAGTTTATTTCCACCTTGGTATGTGGCTTACCATTAATCAATTTCCCTGTGTATTTGGAGGTTTCCTCCTTCAGGGACTTTCCTTCACTACCATGAGTAGGAAAAAGAAAATTTAGGCCATGTACCAGGGAATAACTTCCTAAAAGTGAGTTCTGGTGCATTTGGTGGTGGGATTGTATTCATAATATTTTCAAGTCATCTAATTAAAGGTGCAAATGAAAGTTAGATTTATACTGGGCTGTAAAGAATATATTATAGAATCAAAGGAAAAATTTTGCACCTCCTATTTTAATATTTAAAAGATGCTATTTACTAAAAAATATTATGAAGTGATAGTAATGTAAATGTTTATTGATATATTAGAACTAGCAAGTAGGAATGTGATAGGTTAGAGAGCTATATTCTTTAAATGCCCAGAATTAATAAATATAAAAAAATGATTGCATAAGTTTATTAATATACAGAGGTGACCACCAAGTGAGCAAAATAGCAAATAGAGTAAAATAGTTATCTCTTAAGGATTAGAATTGGTGGAGTGGGAAAGTTCCAGGGGACCATTACTTGTTCATACAGGCCTTTCTGTATATCTTTTTAAAGCTCTGTATATGTAATACTTTAATTTTTTGAAAGTCTCTTAGAAATAATAAAGATTAGTCTGAAGTTGGGGCACTCCATGCCTGTAAGGTCTGGGGAGCCCCTATATGAGGGAAGACACTAAACTTGGTAGACTCCTTATATTCAATGGTATTTCTTAAAGTTATCTTAGCTGCTTCTCTAGCTTCTCAGGGGTGCTATGACCTATTTCTAAATGAGATGGATCCAGGTTTGGAGTATGGGCCCTTGGAGGTGAATGGTCTCCTTGACTCTGGCTCCATTGTTATTATCTAGCCCTGTAGTTAGGCTTTCTCTAGATATGGATACTTTAGAGTACAGTTATAATGCCTTTCTAAAAACAAGCTTATTAAATAAAATGCTACTTTCTGCAGTCTTTGTGTAACATAATACCTCAAACTAAAGGCTGAAGAGACATTTAAGTAAAGTGCAAACCCATTCACCTAGGAGATTAATTTAACTGTTGTAATCTCTGCTTACTTAATTTTTCTTCACTTGCCTTTATATCTTCTTGCTTTGATAATGCCTCTTTGACTTTCATAGCTCCTGGTATATTCCATTTCTATTTGATATTCCAGCATGGATGAATACTTAGCTTCCCATCATCTTTCTTTTCTGCCCGTGAATCCTCTTCCCTGTTACTTTCCGTTTCTTTGTAGTGACTTTCCTGGGCCTGCTTCCCTGCTCCAGATGCAAGCATGCAAGCCCTTGCTTAACTGCTTCATGGCTCGTAAATTGATCCTCTTAAGGTATATATTGCCCTCTGATTTCATGGTGATCTGATCTTACTGACTTCATACCTCTATTTTACAACTGCTTTTTCTTCTGGGCATTGTATTTTAGTTTAAAATTTCTTAAATCCCTAGGTAACCAAGATTTGCTTTCCATCTCTATAGATTTGCCTATTCTGGACATTTGATTAAAATGAGATCATGAAATATTTAGTCCTCTTTCATTTAGCATAACATTTTTAAGAGTCATCTATGTTACAGCATATATCAGTACATTTGTCTTATTACCAAATAATATTTTGTAAAGATAGATCACATCTTATTTATCCATTTTCTCTTGATTTTTATATTGAAAAAAATTAACAAACATCTGTGTCAGTATCTATATATGTACCTCATTCTTTTTTGAGTTACAGAGAATTGTTTATATATCATATATATATATATTTTCCCCCCCAAAGTTATAAGCGGGGAGGCAGTCAGACATACTCCCGCATGCACCCAACCGGGATCCACCCAGCACGCCCACCAAGGGGTGATGCTCTGCCCATTTGGGGCTTTGCTCCTTTGCGGCAGAAGCCATTCTAGTGCCTGAGGCAGAGGCCATGGAGCCATCCTTGGCACTTGGGCCAACTTTGCTCCAGTGGAGCCTTGTCTGCGGGAGGGGAAAAGAGAGATATAGAGAAAGGAAAGGGGGAAGGGTAGAGAAGCAGATGGGCTCTTCTCCTGTGTGCCTTCACTGGCAATTGAACTCAGGACTTCCACATGCTGGACTGATGCTCTACCGCTGAGCCAACCAGCCAGGGCCTGTTAATAATTTTTAAAAACCAATAGTCTGATAGACATTTGGATTATTTCTAGTTTTTACCCTGTTATATAAGAGGCTATAATGAAGATCTTTGTAAATATGTCTGTTAGAGTGAAGTATTTCTTTAATATACATTTCTAGAGCAGTAGGGGGGTCCTCAGGTTACGACTATCTTGACATACATTTCAAGTTTACCACGCTCACTCCCATAAAAACCTAAAAATAGTGAGATGTGAGTGTGTTGGCTTATGCCGTTAGCATCGTACTTATGGACTACATTGGTGAACTAGTTTGGTTGCACGCGGCAGAAGAATACACACTAATGCAGCACATGAATGAGGGAGTTGGCATCCCCCAGTACACTTACCTACACCATTTTGGACTGTTAAAAGTGCAAGTGTTGGCCCTGGCCGGTTGGCTCAGCGGTAGAGCGTCGGCCTGGCGTGCGGGGGACCCGGGTTCGATTCCCGGCCAGGGCACATAGGAGAAGCACCCATTTACTTCTCCACCCCCCCCTCCTTTCTCTCTGTCTCTCTCTTCCCCTCCCGCAGCCAAGGCTCCATTGGAGCAAAGATGGCCCAGGCGCTGGGGATGGCTCCTTGGCCTCTGCCCCAGGCACTGGAGTGGCTCTGGCTGCAACAGAGCAATGCCCCGGAGGGGCAGAGCATCGCCCCCTGGTGGGCAGAGCATCACCCCCTGGTGGGCGTGCCGGGTGGATCCCGGTCAGGCGTATGCGGGAGTCTGTCTGACTGTCTCTCCCCATTTCCAGCTTCAGAAAAAAAAAAAAAAAAAAAAAAAAAGTGCAGGTGTTTCCATTTGTGTGAGGCTAGGTAGGGTGTATTTTGACTTACACCATAATTCGAGTTACATCATTGTTACAGGAACAGAACTGTGTCAGAACCCAAGGGCCCCCTATACTGATACTTCAGAGGTTATGTGTATCTTTTCACTTTAATGAGTTGTAAAATTGCCCTCAAATAGTTACATGAATTTATACACCTTCTAACTGCACAAAGATACCTGTTTCCTCAATATTGGCTATTTTCATCTGTTTAGTGTTTGCCACTGTAACAGAAATGAAATCCTATTTCAATTTATATCTCCTAATGTGACTAAGCATCTTTATGCTCATTGACTATTTGTATGTCTTCTTCTAGAACTGAAATAATGTGGTAGTTAAGAACCTACTTAGCCTAACCTGTTGTGGCACAGTGGAGATAGGTCATCAACTTGGGATGCTGAGGTCCCAGGTTTGAAACCCCAAAGTCACCAGCTTGGTACATGGGGTTGCCAGCTTGAGTATGGGATCATTGACATGATTTCATGGTTACTAGCTTGAGCCCAAAGGTTGCTGGCTTGAGCCCAAGGTCACTGGCTTGAGCAAGGGATTACTGGCTCAACTGGAGCCCCTCTACCCCAGGCATGCATGAGAAGCAATCAGTGAACAACTAAAGTGCAACAACTACAAGTAAATGCTTCTCATTTGATGCTTCTCATCTCTTTCCTTTCCTCTCCTCTCCTCTCTCCCCCTCCCTCTCTCTCTCTACCTCTACAAAAAAAAAAAGCCTGTCTATAGCCTGACCAAATCTCAACCTCACCATTTGCTCTCTAGTTATTTATTTGTGCCTCAGCTTCCTCATCTATAAAATGGGGATAATAATAATAATAATAATAATAATAACAATCCCTGATAGGAATTTTTTTAAAGTAGTTTCCATAGTATCTGGTAAACAGCACATAATTCTAAGCTATTATTATAAGCTCTTTGTATGTTAAGGATATTAGCCCTTTGAGGAAAGTATAGAAATATATTTCCTAGTTTTACTTTAGTATGTTTTTTTGTTTTATAGTTGTCAAACCAAAGTTCTATATTTTTATGTTATCAAATTTACATTTTCTGGTTAATTTTATGGGGTTTTGGTGGGCTCATATTTAATTTTTTTCATCCTAGAATTTATTTTAATACATAAAGAATGACAGGGATTCAGGTTGTTTCCTCCAGATATGTATATGACAAATACTTTATAGAATCTGTGGTGTGAGGTTGGAACAGTTCTCGAGATTCTTTATAAGTAGGGTTTTTTATTTTCCCCTAGTTATTGTTTTTCTTTATTTTTTTTAATTGATTGAATTTTAGAGAGAGGGAGAGAGACATCAACTTCGTTGTTCCACCTATTATGCCATCGTTGGTTGATTCTTGTGTGTACCCTGACTGAGGATCGAACCCACAACCTCAGCATGTCAGGTTGATGCTCTTAACCATCTAAGCTACCCAACCAGGGCCTTCTGTAGTTCCTGTTGTTCATTTCAGTGTGCTTATTCTCCTTCATTCCAGAAGTCTCGTGGATCTTTTTAAGATTTTCAACAGGCTATAATTCAGAAAGAGTAAAATCAGTTTCTTCACAGTCCTTTTACTGACATGTTTTCCCCCTGGCAGGTATCCCTTGTATAACTGACTGTGTCATGGCTGAAATTGAGAAATTGGGGCAGAAGTATCGAGTTGCTCTAAGGTAGGAAGGAGCTGGTTGGTCTAGATTTAGA
This sequence comes from Saccopteryx leptura, assembly GCF_036850995.1. Classification (NCBI taxonomy): domain Eukaryota; kingdom Metazoa; phylum Chordata; class Mammalia; order Chiroptera; family Emballonuridae; genus Saccopteryx; species Saccopteryx leptura. Next base: position 26,802,065 of record NC_089508.1, on the reverse strand, counting down.
TTTGTTCTAGATTGGTATACTGAAGAGTCTTTTGATCTTCTTGCATCTGTTTGCTGCCCACAGATTTCTTGTCTGATTAGATTAAATAAAAATGTAACACTAGTTGACTATGGTTAAAAACACAAGACATTTGAATGTTAGAGATTTTTAAGCTGAATGTTTTTTAAAACTAAATTCATTGGCGTAACATCGGTTAATAACATTATATAAATTTCAGGTGTACAACTTTATTATGTCTGTCTGTTCCATTGTATGCTCACCACCACAAGTCTAGTCTCCATCTGTCGTCATATATTTGACCCCCTTTACCCTACTGTTAATGTAGGTAACCACCTTACTGTTGCCTGTATCTGTTTTGTTTATTCATTTGTTGCTTTTTGTTTTATTTCCCACATGTGAGTGAAATCATATGGTCACGATCCATTCATGTTGTCACAAATGGCAGTATTTTACCTTCTTTATGGCTGAGTATTCCGTTGTATGTATTATGTACCGTATTTTTATTTTTTTATTTTTTATTTTTTATTTTTTTTAGCAAGAGAGAGAAAAAAACAGGAAGGGAGAGAGATAAGAAGCATCAACTCATAGTTGTGTCACTTTATTCATTGATTGCTTTCTCATACGTGCCTTGACCAGATGGGTGGGGCTCAGGCTGAGCCAGTGACCCCTTGCTCAAGCTAGTGACCTTGGGCTCTAAGCCAGTGACCTTTGGGCTCAAGCCAGTGACCATGGGGTCATCTCTATGATCCCATGCTCAAGCCGGCAACTCCTCACTCAAGCTGGCAAGCCTGGGCTCAAGCCAGCAACCTTGGGGTTTTGAACCTGGAACCTCAGCATTCCAGGTCAGCACTCTTATCTAGTTTGCAACCACCAGTCAAGCATACCTTATCTTCTTTATCCAGTCATTAGCTAAAGGGCACTTGGGTTGTTTCTATGCCTTGGCTATTGTGAAAAAATGTAAGCTGAAGCTTTTTGAACTAAGTTACTTAGTCATATTGGTCGGTAGGTTTCTATTTAGAAAGTGTCTTTCTGTTGATGTCTTTCTGTTTATCTCATCATCTCCTTCAAAATCTCACAGTTAAAGAATTCACATTCTGCCTGACCTGTGGTGACGCAGTGGATAAAGCGTCGACCTGGAATGCTGAGGTCGCCAGTTCAAAACCCTGGTTTTGCCTGGTCAAGGCACATATGGGAGTTGATGCTTCCAGCTCCTCCCCCCTCTACTCTCTTTCTCTCTCTCTCTCTCTCTCTCTCTCTCCCTCTCTCTCCTCTCTCTATAAAAATGAATAAATAAAATCTAAAAAAATTTTTTTAAAAAGAATTCACATTCTAAGTTTTGAGTTTACCCTTGAGTTTAGAGTAGCAGTTCCCAAAATATGGTCATGGATCCCTGGGAGTCCCAGAGATCTTTGCAAGGAGTTTGCAAAACTGTTTTAATAATAATACCAAGACATTGCCTTTGTCACTGTGTTGACATTTGTACTGATGGCGGAAAGACTGGTTTGGTGCCCTAGTACAAATCAAGGCTATGGCCTCAAATAATGCTAGTTGTCTTTGTAATTTTCACCGCCACATTCTGACAGTTAAAAAACAACAACCAGTCGTTTAAAAATGTCCTTATGAAACAAAAGTATTTTAACTTTGTTAGCTCTCAACCCTGGAGTGCACATCAGTGTGCCTCATGATAAGGTGAAGTACACGTGAAGCACTTCCGCTGATAACAAAAGGGTGAAGGTTATCTCAGTGAAAAGGATTTGTGTGCTTGTTTGACTTGTGGGTTGAACCAGCTGCTTTTTCATGGGATAGAATTTTTATGTGAAGAACACCTGACAAATACTGGTTTTTCAGACTTTGGTATTTAGCAAATATTTCCTCAAAAATGTAGTGAACCTGTCACTTTAAGGAAAACAACTTACTGTATTACTTGCCAGTGATAAAATTTGACCTTTCAAGTGAAAATTAGAGTTTTAGAAAATCATGAACTATCCCAATCCTGGTACTAAAGACCTTTCTGTTGAGATCAGTGAAGATACTACTGAGTATATATACAGTGGTACCTTGAAATACGAGTTTAATTCATTCTGTAACCAAGCTCGTAAGTCAGTCAACTCATGTATCAAACAAATTTCTCCCATTTAAAATAATTGAGATAGATTTAATCCGTTCCAGCCCTGTGAAACATCCCCAAACCATCCTAAATTATGAAAAAAAGACATGTTTTTAATTAAAAAACACACATTTATACTTTACCAATGCATAGCAAAATATATGAAATAAAAGAAAAAAGTGTTATTTAGTACTGTATTCTTACCTTGGAGACAGATGAGTGAGGCTAACAGGTGAATGGCAGAGGAGGAGGGAGGGAGGAAGGAATGCAGGCACTGTAGACACGTAAACTAAAACTGCACTTTCTTAACACTAAATGTAAACTAAAACTGCATTTTCTTTACCTTAAACAAAACTAAAACTGCACTTTCTTTACTTAAAATGAAACCACAAAAACTTAATTGTAAAAAAATGCACAACTTTAAACTTAACCTAAGCTTAACATTATGTATTTTTCATTTAATCATCACCTGTTTTTGCCTTTTTGGCTGCACCTTCGGCACTTTCACTTGCAGGACTTTTGAGTAAAAATCTATACAAAAAGGTTTGCTTTTGCCTGCCTTTTAAAATGTTACGGAAATGTGACAAAAAAGTGTCATTAAAAAGTGCTGAAGCACGACCAGTTGGAACTTTTTCTGGGTGTTTCTTTTCAATGAAACTTGAAAGCTTCTCCCACATTGCCAGCACGTCTTTAATTTCACTTGTAGAAATCATTGCCTCCAACTCTACCTCCTCCTCACTACTAATCTCTTGCAGAAGCTCTGTATGTAGCATCATCTGTAGCTCCTTCAACTCCTCAGTTGAGAGTTCTTCCTCATGTTCCTCGATGAGCTCGTTTATGTCACTCTCATCTTCCTTCAGACCCATCGACTTTCCGGGGACATATTCTCCTCCAACGCTTCTACCTCTGTCTCAGTCTCTGGTTCGAAGTCCCTATCTGCAACAACATCAGACCATAACTTTTTCCATGCCGAGTTCAAGGTTCTTCTTGTAACCTCTTGGCATGCCAAGTCAATAATGCGTAAACATATCACAATATTGTAGTTATCTTTCCAAAACTCTCGAAGGGTTAGAATTGTATTCTCAGTCACCTCAAGGCAGTGGTGGCACAGGTGCTTTGTGTAAAGCTTTTTAAAGTTGGAAGTGACCTGCTGATCCATAGGTTGCAAGATTGAAGTCGTGTTGGGTGGGAGGTAGAGGACTTTCACGAATTTGAACTCATCGAGAATGTCATCTTCAAGACCAGGTAGGTGGGCTGGAGCATGATCAAGGATTAGTAATGCTTTCATCAGGAGTTTATTTTCTTGAAGATATTTCTTCACTGCAGGACCAAAGATGAGATTTACCCATTCAATAAAAAACTGCCACGTAACCCATGTCCTAGCATTGGCAGCCACTTAACCTGCAGTTTTTCTTTACGAATCTTGTGAGTCTTAAAGGCTTGAGGATATTTGGAATGATACACTAGCAGTGACTTTACTTTACAGTCACCGCTAGCATTTGCACACAATGCAAGGGTCAGACAGTCCTTCATGGGTTTCTGGCCTGGCAGCTTCTCCTCTGCAGTGATGAAAGTCCTCCGGGGCATTTTTTTCAAAACAATCCTGTTTCATCACAGTTGAACACTTTGGGGATGTAGCCTGCCTTTGTGATAAACGCAGCAAAACGTACAATGTACTCCTCGGCTGCCTTAATGTCAGCACTCGCAGCTTCACCATGCCTCACCACCAAGTGGATGCCAGATCTGGTCTTGAAATTTTCAAACCAGCCGTGACTTGCCTTAAACATATCTTCTGCTGCCTCTTTTGAGGTTGATGGTTCTTTCTTCTTCAAGTCGCCGTAAATAATACGTGCCTTTTCACATATTACAGTCTTTGTCACTGTATCTTCTGCCAGCTCTTTCTCTTTCACCCACATAATAGCTTCTCCATTTCTTCATATGTGCCTTGACCAGGGGGCTCCAGCTGAGCCAGTGATCCCTTGATCAAGCCCAGCAACCTTGGGCTTCAAGCCAGCAACCATGTTGCTGATCCCACATGGGTCATGTTGATGATCCCATGCTCAAGCCACTGACCTCAGGATTTCAAACCTGGGACCTCAGCATCCCAGTTCAACACTCTATCCACTGCGCAACCACCAGTCAAGCAAAAGCTTATTTTTATAATATATGAAAAATCCATAAAACAAAGACAAAATTCTTAAATTCACAATGAAATATCACTTTGTACCCAGCAGATTAATTAAAGTTAAAGTATGCTTGACAATTGCAAGAGTAGTTGAGTTGTGGAGCAATAGGAATTCTCATAGTCAGTTGCTAAGGACATAAATTGGACAATCACTTTGGAGAGCAATTTGATAATATCTGATAAAAATGAAGTTGTTCATACTCTTGCAACACTGTCTTTTAACCTGGAGATCACAAATCTGCAAGTTTAAAATCTGTTTAATGGGTTACAACTAGTATTTTTTTAATGAAATAGAGAATCAACTATAAAATACCATCATGCATTGCATGTAGCACAGCTTGAATATTGTGTCATAGAAATTTTTTTCACTTCTATATGTCTATGTATATATGTGCTTACTGTGTGCTAGTGAAAATGTATTTCATACTGTGGGCCTGGTTAAAAAAAAAAGATGGCCCTGGCCGGTTGGCTCAGTGGTAGAGCGTCGGCCTGGCGTGCGGGGGACCTGGGTTCGGTTCCCGGCCGGGGCACCATTTGCTTCTCCACCCCAACCCCTCCTTCCTCTCTGTCTCTCTCTTCCCCTCCCGCAGCCAAGGCTCCATTGGAGCAAAGATGGCCCGGGCGCTGGGGATGGCTCCTTGGCCTCTGCCCCAGGCGCTAGAGTGGCTCTGGTCGCCCGGAGGGGCAGAGCATCGCCCCCTGGTGGGCAGAGCATCGCCCCTGGTGGGCGTGCCGGGTGGATCCCGGTCGGGCGCGTGCGGAAGTCTGTCTGACTGTCTCTCCCCGTTTCCAGCTTCAGAAAAATACAAAAAAAAAAAAAAAAAGATGAGGGAGGCAGCTGCCAATGAGAAGCTCATATACATATATTAGAGACAAAATTGGAATTTTTTTATGTGTATTGCAGCAAAAAAAATGCAGGCAGCTAAAAGATCCATTAAGATAATGAATACAGGCCTGATCTGTGGTGGCGCAGTGGATAAAGCGTCAACCTGGAAATGCTGAGGTCGCCGGTTCAAAACCCTGGGCTTGCCTGGTCAAGGCACATATGGGAGTTGATGCTTCCTGCTCCTCCCTCCCCCTTCTCTCTCTCTCCTCTCTCTCTCTCTCTCTCTCTCTCTCTCTCTCTCTCACTCTCTCCTCTCTCTAAAGATTAATAAAAAATAAAAAAAAGATAATGAATACATTGTGGAATGTTCATGGGTAAAATAATATACCGGAGTGAAAGTAAGTAGAGTTATATGTGTCAATATAGATATATCTCATAAACAATGCAAAAGGCCTAGCTTGTGCTGGTGCAGTGGATAAAGCAGTAACCTGGAATGCTGAGGTTGCTGGTTTGAAACCTTGGGCTTGCCTGGTCAAGGCACATATGGGAAGCAACTACGAGTTGATGCTTCCTGCTCCTCTCTCCCACTCACCCCCACCTTTCTCTCTGTCTTGCTTCTTTCAAAAATTAATAAATAAAAATTTTTTTTTTAAAGCCCTGTTCTGTTGGCTCAGTGATAGATCATCTGCCCAGCCTGAGGATGTCTCAGGTTCAATTCCCGGTCAGGGCAATGGCAGAAGTGCCCATCTGCTTCTCCACCTCTCCCCCCTCTCGCTTCTCTCTCTCTCTTTCTCTCTCTCTCTCTCTCTCTCTCTCTCTCTCTCTCTTTTTCCTCCCCTCTTGTAACCATGGCTCCATTGGATCAAGTTGACCCCAGGCACTGAGGATGGCTTCATGGCTTTCACCTCAGGCACTAAGAAGAGCTCAGTTGCTGAGCAATGGAGCAACGCCCCAGATGGGCAGAGCATTGCCCCTTAGTGGGTTTTCCAGGTGGATTGAGGTCAGGGCACATGTGGGAGTTTGTCTCTCTGCTTCCCCTCCTTTCACTGAAAAAAAACAAGCTTTGTATAAAAGGTACAGGAATTGAGAAAGAAAGAGAAAACTATAGACGCAGACAACAGCATGGTAATTAGCAGAGGGGAAGGGGGGTTGGAGCAAGCAGAAGAGGGTATAGGTGGGATAAATAGTGACAGGAGACTTGACTTGTGTTGGTGAAAACAATACAATATACTGTTGATGTATTCTAGAATTGTATATCTGATATCTATATAATTTTATTAACCAATGACACCCCAATAAATTCACTAAAAAATAAAGAGCTTAAAAAATAAGCAAGGCTATGTGGAACATATTGTTTATGTAAAGTTTAAAAACATGCAGACTATGTTGTTTACAGGTAGATATATATGCAGTGTGACATACACAGTAAAATTTGTGTGGGAGTAATAAATACGTAATGAATTTAAGATCATAGTTGTAGGGAGCCAAAAAGAGATTAGGATTAGAGAGGGGGCTTCATTTTGTTTTGTAATGTTTTATTTCTTTAACTAGATGGTAGGTACAGCTCATTATTCTTATACTTTTTATACTTCAAATTAAAAGGGGAAGAGAGGCAATTATTTTAAAAATAAACAGTGATAGGGGAGAAAATAGAGGTAATAGAGTAGAAGTTTGGCTAGGAAGACAGAGAAATGGGATGTTAACTAGAGGGGCTGGTACAAGTAAAAAGGATTTTTTTTCTTTTTAAAGGTAGATAAGGTACTAGAGCACATTGGCTGGTTTCTGGGAAAGAACAGTGGGAAGCAGGAGATAGTGATTGCAGAGGCAGAGACTGCTGCCTACCTCGTTTCACAGCAGCAGTCTGCCTTCCTTCTAGTGCAGCGGTTCGGTTCGATGGCTTTAGGCGACCCCTGTGTTTTGGTCGTTCGACCCCCGCCAGGGTCGCAACCCACAGGTTGAGAACTGCTGTTCTAGTGTGTCCTCACCACAGTCTGCTTAGTCTAAGACAAAGCTTTGCTTGTATTACTCTGTCCTGGAGAAAACATTAATGACTCCCCATCGCTCGTGTCATGGAGCTCACGCTCCTCAGCCTGGCATTGGAGACACCCAGTCCATCCTCAGCCTGCCTTTCCAGTCCTATCTCACTTTCCTCTGCACATTCTTCTCACTCTTTCCCAAACACACCCAGGCCGTCTTACAGATGGTTGGTGCCGTTTGAAATGTGCCTGCCTTCACTTTGCTTGGAACATTCTTTTATCTTCATTTTATTTTTATCTCCGTGTCATTTTTTTCTAAATATACTCAGCCCACGTTGACCTAGCTCTGAACCCCTGCAATTTGGAATACTTTTGTTGCCCTAGGTACCTGTATGCTGCCTTGTATTTTTATTAATTTGACTCATCATCACTGACTAATAGTGTATGGCTCTGGGGATCGCAGACTTGGGTTTTTCTATTTCAAAGTTGTGTGAAATTAATGAATTTGATTTGCTAAGGGCAAACAATATAAATATACATATAGGGTGGGCAAAGTAAGTTTACAGTTGTGTGTATGTGAAACAGTTTATTCTTGTATTATTATTTATTGTATTGTTTTCTATACAAATAACTGTAAACCTACTTTTGCCACACCCTGTACAATAAAAATAAAATTTCCCCTCCATATTCACACTTTGTGCGTTCTCCTACCCTGAGATTGGAAACTGAGAAGGATTAGTATGTAGTTAATATGTATTTTTCCAGGCAAATGCCAATCTAGAGAAAGAATCAAAGAAGAGATTTGTATTTTCTTAACTGAATGATAAATAGTTTATTGGCCTGCTTTATTACACAGTTCATTATAGGTCCTTCCACATCGATGCATGCAACTCTACCTCATTTTTTTTAGTAGGATAGGGGCACCAAAATGTATTTAACTTTTCCCTTGTTGATGGACATTCAGATTATCTCCATTTTTCACTATTATAAACTATGCTGCAGCTGCCATCCTTGTGCCTATATTCTTGTACATTTGTGTAAGACAACTTTCTAAAAGTGAATTGGTCGGGTTATAATTGGTTTTGTTTTGAATCCTGGCTTTCCCAGCTGGGTTACTTTAAACAAATCAATTTGTTTCTGAATCTTCTACGTCAGCTGTAAAATGGAAATACAATAATTCAGAGTTTTATGATTACAAGACCTAAGAAAATTTCCTCAGTCAGGAAATTTTAATTTGCTTTTCTGTAAATCATCTTTCCAATAGAAAGGTAAGCTTCACGAGGAAAGGGATGCCTTAAAATCTATACATAGATCAGGTTACTCTTATTTCATTGAGAGAGACTCAGAAAGTATCCAGTTGCAGCCCTGGCCAGGTAGCTCAGTTGGTTGGAGCATTGTCCCAGGCACCAAGGGGGTGGCAGGTTTGATCCCCTGGCAGGGCATGTACAAGCATACAAGAGTCAAGCAATGAATGCATGGATAAGTAAAACAACAAATTGATGTCTCTCTCTCTTTTTCTTGTTCTCGCTCACCTTCCTCTCTCTAAAATCAATTTTAAAAATGTTTTCAAAGTTAGCCAGTCCCCAGAATGTTTTTCTTAATCCACTTTTGTAACCCTGTAGGATCGCTAAGGATCCAAGATTTGAACGATTACCGTGCACACACAAAGGAACCTATGCAGATGACTGCTTAGTACAGAGAGTAACTCAGGTATCATCAGTTTTCAAATGTTTACTTTGTGCTTTAATAAAAAGAGAAGGCAAACTACTGTCTCCTGAATGTTCACAGTCAGAAAAATGTCTGGGAATATAAATGGTAAAAAAAAAATTCACATAGTATCCCTTCACAGCATAGATGTCCTCATATATTGATAAATACTTGAGAAAGTGGACTCAAATGTATACTGTAACCATATGGAAAGATCATGGACTTGGGGAAGAGACATGCGTTTCTAATAACAGCACCTCTATTTATTATGTCTGTGATCTGGAACACTTACTGATTTGATTCTTTATTACATAAATCTTCTCTATAAAGTGGTTAAAGTGAGTGACTATAGACCAGTGGTTTTCAACTGCTGGTCCTTGAAAAGAGTTAATCGCCCTGATACTGTATGAAGATTATAGAGCCTGATACCATTGAGTCTGTAATCTTTATACAACATCAGGGTGGTTAACTCTTTCAAGGACTGGCACAAAATTTCTGGCAGACTAGCACTGGTCTACAGACCAGTGGTTGAAAACCACTGGAGTAGATAATACAGTTGACTCTTGAACAACACTGGGGTTAGGGGTTCTGACCCCCTGAGCAGTTGAAAAGCTTTGTCATCGTATAACTTTTGACTCCCTTGGTAAACGTGGACGATTGGTTCCAAGACCCTCTGCAGATACCAAACCCTGCAGATGCTCAAGGCCCCTATATAAAACAAAAACAATGTAAGTATTGTATATTTGTTGAAAAAATCAAATATAAGTGGACCCAAACAATAGAATTCGTGTTGTTCAAGGATCAACTTATACCAGATTTCACCTCCCTGTGAATCAGAAATAAGGTTCCATTTCCCAATGAAGGAATTTTGTTCCTGTCAACCATGCCTAACCCAGTATTCTCATTTACATCTAAGTCTCCCAGGGTGCTATCTCTCAAGCACCCTGGAATCAGTGGGTTTTTAGCTCCTTGTCAAGCATTACAGGAACTTTTGCTACTGATTGCCCTTATAAGAGCCTCTTTCAGCTGAGGGTAATCATCTTCATTGGGTGACTAAATTGCCAGCCCTTTAGCAACTCTGTCCCTTAGGCATGGCCAGCATCTCCCACAACACTACTGACATCAGGCTACAACTCTTTATAAAACTGGACAGGAGCCTGACCAGTGGTGGCGCAGTGGATAGAGTGTTGACCTGGGAAGCAGAAGTCCTAGGTTCAAAACTCTGAAGTCACCAGCTTGAGCATGGGCTCATGCAGCTTGAGCTCAGGCTCACCAGCTTGAGTGCAAGGTTGCCAGCTTGAGCATGGGATCATCAACATGATCCCAAGGACGCTGTCTTGAGCAAGGGGTCACTGGCTCGGCTGGAGCTCCCCAGTAAAGGCATATATGAGAAGCAATCAATGAACAAGAAAAGTGACACAACTACAAGTTGATACTTTTCATCTCTTTCCCTTCGTGTCTGTCTCTCACTTGCTGCTAAAAAAGACGGGAAATTTGGGTATGATGGAAGTAAAAGTACAACATAAACTGACCCCCAAGCCAGCAGATTTATATTACTGCTTTCAGAATTGCTAGGCTCAACCTTGTCCTAGAGATAATATTCTGGCTTCAGGGCCAAGAAGGTAGTCTACCTCCACCACCAGGAGGCCTCAGAGTAGGACTTCCAGTTTCCCAAAAGGAAAGGCAAAAGCTGTGCCTTCCAATCTAAGGCACTTACCAGTGCCTTTGCATGGAGTCCCTAGGGGCATTTTCCCAAACCAAGGTATTGTCTACCCTAGATGTGAAAGTGCCATCTACTTGTGAGACAAAAAAATGGTTTGTTGCTCTTAGTTTTTCAATCTTTTCCCCCTCAAGATCCTTAGAGCTACATTCAGTGTGGACAGCTCGTGATATGTTTTATAAATATGAGCTCCTATCAGGCATCCCCAAACTACGGCCCCGCTGGCCGCATGCGGCCCCCTGAGGCCATTTATCTAGCCCCGCCGCACTGCACTTCCGGAAGGGGCACCTCTTTCATTGGTGGTGAGAGGAGCACTGTATGTGGCGGCCCTCCAATGGACTGAGGGACAGTGAACTGGCCCCCTGTGTAAAAGTTTGGGGACCCCTATCCTATATCATAGTATCTACTCAACAAATTGTTATAACCTTTCCTTTGCTATTTACTGTGAAAATGAATTAATTCTTCAGACTGGCCAGTGGTTGTGCCATTATAGTATCACTAAGTAGACTCCGTAAATTCGGTGTATGTGTCTCTTGCAGCACAAGTGCTATATTGTAGCCACAGTTGACCGGGACCTTAAACGAAGAATCAGGAAGATCCCTGGCGTTCCCATCATGTACATTTCTAACCATAGGTGAGAACTTCTTTGGGGGGAAGTGATTAAAAGTATATAGTTGATATCAATTAAAAATAGGGTCAGGTTATGGAAGAATTTCAAATTGCTGTGTCAAATGTTTACATAGTTGTATTTGAAGAAATGAGACAAAATTACAGGAACAAGGGAAAAGATAAAGCTAGGATTTAGGAACCAGGCAGACATCCACATTGTTACAATATGATTACCAGAAAAAATAGAGGATGGTGTTGCTTTAAACACAAAGCAGTAATTTAAATCAAGCTAATCATTTTGGCCAGAAATTTTTATTATGAAAGCCTAATGCATGTGATTAGCACCTTTCTGGGAAACTAAAACTTTTTTTTTTTAATCTGCTGTTTATCCTTCTTGGATGCTCCTATATGAGTCCTCAGACTATTGTCCAGCCTTTCAGCCTGGGGAGAACTCAGTATAGAGGGAGTAATATTGGCTAAGGATTTGGGCTTATCCGGACTCAATGCCTGGCCCCCAGTTTTGTTAACTTTCTGACTTTGAAGACTAAAGGAAATATACTATAGTCAGCACTTTACTTTAAATCACTTGTCATTATATCCCTTTAAAATTTACCCACTGACAAAAAGGATTCATAGTGAGCGAGGGGTGAGAGTGTTGCAGTCAGTAAAGGATGGATTTTTATGTGGGTACTGAACCCACTTTCTTACCAGTGTTCATTTTTTGTCCTGATCAGGTACAACATTGAGCGGATGCCAGATGATTATGGAGCTCCTCGATTCTAATATCCATACTTTTAAAAGGCAAAGTTCCTCTGCTTTCCTTCAACCAGCTCTCCTTTCTCAGTGTATGAAACATGCTCCGGCCTGAGTTATTGCTCCCCTCACCCATTTGCTCTGTTATGAGCTGAGTGTGGTTAAATACACTCACTCTTTGATGTTATGTTGAAAATGATATTTTGTGTCATTTTTAAATTTGTTGCATCTTTTTATGAATGAAATGACTGCTCACAACTTTGATGGTGGTGACTTTATACTGATTTACTCAATACATATTTATTAAGGTTTTACTAGGTACTTAATAAGATGTGGTCCTACCCTCAAGACATTGATATTATGGTGAGAAAGAGAAACATGTATATGAATAAATACAGTCAAATAATGTTAAGATAATAAAATATGAGGGAGTGGACCCATTCAAGGAAAGAATGATTTTTTTTCTACTTGGTTGGTATATGGAGGGAGGAAAGAGTAGAGGTAGTAATGTTTGAGTTAATCTTTAAAAATAAATAGGTGCTTGCCAGGGAATGAGATAAAGAAAATGCACAGGAAACGTGGACAAAAGCACAGGCACAGATACTACGTGGAATGAATGTGTTTTGAATGTTCAGACAACTGCCAGGTTTTTATAACTAGGATATGGGGAAAGTCTCAGACTCCAGAGGCATGAGGTGGGAGGGAGGCAGCCTTATGTGACTTGCTAAAGGGTTTGGACTTGATCTTGAGGTCAATAGGGAGTTATTGAAATTTAAATTAGGGTACATAACATCAGAATAGATATTTTAAATGATCACAAGGTAGTGTGGGAAGAGACAAATAGATCACTGAAACAAGAGAAAGTCCATAAATCCCTCCCCATATATTTATGGCGATTTGGTTTATTATAAAGGTTGTATTTCAATTTCCTTGAAAAAGAAAATTGTATTAGAAGGCCAAGTAGTGTGGAGTCATTCTGTAAGGTTTAGAATCCTAATTTTTATCAGTTAATATCTATATGAATTAGGCAAGCTGCATAACCATTTGGTGCCTTCCAAGTTTTTGCACAGCAAAGGAAACCAACAAAATTAAGAGACAGCCCACCAAGCGGGAGAACATATTTGCCAATAAATCTGATGAGGAGTTTTTATTCAGAATAAATAAGGAGCTTATAAAACTCAATACCATGAAACAAACTATCCAATTAAGAAATGGGCAAAGGACACGAATAGATACTTCTCCAAAGAGGACATACAGATGGCCAATAGGCATATGAAAAGATGTTTAATATCACTAATCATCAGAGAAATGCAAATTAAAACCAGAATGAGATACCACCTCATACCTGTCAGAATGGCTTTCATTAACAAATTAACAAACAACAAGTGCTGGTGAAGATGTGGAGAAAAGGGAACCCTCCTGCACTGCTGGTGGGAATGCAGACTGGTGCAGCCACTGTGGAAAACAGTACAGCATTTCCTCAAAAAATTAAAAATGGAACGGAACTGCCTTAAGACCCAGCTATCCCACTTTCAGGAATAGATCCTAAGAGTCCCAAAACATTAATTCAAAAGAAGATATGCACTCCCATGTTTATTGCAGCATTGTTTACAATAGCCAAGATCTGGAAACACCGTAATATCCATGGACAAGTGGATAAAAAAGCTGTGGTACATTTACACAGTGGAATACTACATGGCTATGAAAAAGAAAATCTTACCTTTTGTGATGACATGGATGGACCTGTACATTATTATGCTAAGTGAAATAAGCCAGGTAGAGAATGCCAAATATCATATGATCTCACTTATCTGTGGAATCTAATGAACACAATAAACTGAGGGACAAAATAGAAACAGGCAGAGTCACAAGGAACAGATAGACAGCTGTCAGAGGAAAGGGGGATGAGAGGACAGGATCAAAGAAGGTGAAGGATTAGCCGAATTATATATACATAACGTAGCTACAGATAACAGGGTAGCAAGTCCCAGAGGGAAAAGGGGGATGGAGGTAGAAGGAGGGGTAAAAGGGGTGAAATGAGAATGGAAAGACACTTTGCGTGAGCATGGAGGGCATGATGTGGGGGGTTGAAGGTGTTATATTGAGTGGGACACTTAAAACCAGGTTAACAATTTTTTTTTTTTTTTATTTAGGAAAAGGAAATAGATGAGTACAATGAGCAATAGTTAGGATTTGCAGGGGGAAAATCCAACAGTAGAACAAGAGTTGCCTGACCAAGCGATGGCACAGTGGATAGAGCGTCGGACTGGGATGCAGAGGACCCAGGTTTGAGACCCGAGGTCGCCAGCTTGAGCGCGGGCTCATCTGGTTTGAGCAAAAGCCTACCAGCTTGAACCCAAGGTCGCTGGCTCCAGCAAGGGGTTCCTCGGTCTGCTGAAGGCCCGCAGTCAAGACACATATGAAAAAGCAATCAATAAACTAACGTGTAGCAACGCGCAATGAAAAACTAATGATTGATGCTTCTCATCTCTCTCCGTTCCTGTCTGTCCCTGTCTGTCCCTCTCTCTGACTCACTCTCTGTCTCTGTAAAAAATTTAAAAAATAGCCTGACCTGTGGTGGCGCAGTGGATAAAGCGTCGACCTAGAAATGCGGAGGTCGCTGGTTCGAAACCCTGGGCTTGTCTGGTCAAGGCACATAAGGGAGTTGATGCTTCCAGCTCCTCCCCCCTTCTCTCTCTGTCTCTGTCTCTCTCCTCTCTCTCTCTGTCTCTCCCTCTCCTCTCTAAAATGAATTAAAAAAATTTTTTTTTAATTTTATAAATAAAAGAACAAGGAGTTGAAGATGCAGACAAGAGAAGTAGACTTGACATAACAGAATCAGGAATTGATGTTAAAGTGAAATCATGAGAAGAGTGGTGAACTGGGAGAAAAGGGATCATTCAAGTGACTGGAAGCTCAAGAAAGTTGATTAACACATATATTAAAACCTAGGGGCTGACCAGGCAGTGGTGCAGTGGATAAAGCATTGGGCTGGGACACAGAGGACCCAGGTTCAAAACCCCAAAGTCACCTGCTGGAGTGTTGGGTCGCAGTCTTAGCATGGGATCATAGACATGAGCCTGGGGTCGCTGGTTTGAGCCCACAGGTCACTGGCTTGATCAAGGGGTCACTTGCTCTGCTGTAGTCCCCTGGTCAAGGCACATATGAGTAAGCAGTCAGTGAACAACTAATGAGCCGCAACAAAGAATTGATGCTTCTCATCTCTCTCCCTGTCTGTCTGCCCGTCTCTATCTGTCCCTCCTTCTATCTCTCTCTGTCACACATACACACAATTAGGAAGTGTTGCCTGACCTGTGGTGACAGCGGATAAAGCATCGACCTGGAACACTGAGGTTGGTTCGAAGCCTTGGACTTGCCTGGTAAAGGCATATAAAAGAAGCAAGTTGATATTTCTTACTCCTCCCTTCCTCCCTCTCACTCTCTCGTTCTTTCTCTTAAATCAATAAATCTTTCAAAAAAAATTAGAAAGTGGAAGGGCTGTAGAAGTAAAAGGTTGAGATAGGTAATTAGAATAAGATATCAGGTAGAACTATTCCAGCAAAGATAAGAGCTGATATTGCATTATTGGTACCAACTGTGGATAAAGATTTTGAGGTTGATGTGATAAAAGAACTTGAAACCTAAATTGTTCAATGATTCATCCATTTTTGTACTGAACAGAAACCTGCCATGAATAATAGCACATCCATAGACCAATTCTACAGGGTTCCTTTTATATAAATTGCCAAATTGATAATTCATAATCAGCATCTTACCCACAAACATCCAACCTATAGATTGGCTAGGAGCTCATGAGGTGTACTGTCCAAAGGAAATAGATCCTCTCTTTAGGGAATTTAGATCTCAAAACATAAGCATTGAGCCTGACCAGGAGGTGGTGCAGTGGATAGAGCGTCGGACTGGGATGCCAAGAACCCAGGTTTGAGACCCTGAGGTCACCAGCTTGAGCGCGAGCTCATCTGGTTTGAGCAAAAAGCTCACCAGCTTGGACCCAAGGTCACTGGCTCGAGCAAGGGGTTACTCAGT
Source organism: Saccopteryx leptura (assembly GCF_036850995.1). Taxonomy (NCBI): domain Eukaryota; kingdom Metazoa; phylum Chordata; class Mammalia; order Chiroptera; family Emballonuridae; genus Saccopteryx; species Saccopteryx leptura. The sequence continues at coordinate 26,786,135 of NC_089508.1, read as the reverse complement.
CTGCTGAAGGCCCACGGTAAAAGTACATATGAAAAAGCAATCAATGAACAACTAAAGTGTCGCAAGGAAAAACTGATGATTGATGCTTCTCATCTCTCTGTTTCTCTCTGTCTCTGAAAAAAAAAAAAGAATTGAACAGCTATAGCAAGAGTAGAAACCATACATAAAAGCAAGGGTGTTATAGCCATTATGGACGACAGTATGGTGGTTCCTCAAAAAATTAAGAAAAGAGCGACCAGATGACCCAGCAATACTCCTACTGGGTATCTATCCGAAAAACTCAAAAACATTGGTATGCAAGGACACATACACCTCCATGTTCACTGTGGCATTATTCACAGTGGCCAAGACATAAAAACAACCAAGTGTCTCTTGATAGAGAGTTGGGTAAAGATGTGGTACATATATACAATGGAATACTACTCAGCCATAAGAAATTTTGACATATTGCCATTTATGACAACATGGATGGAGCTTGAGAACATCATACTAAGAGAAATAAGTAAATCAGAAAAAGCTGGCCCTGGCCAGTTGGCTCAGCGGTAGAGCGTCAACCTGGTGTGCGGGGGACCCTGGTTCGATTCCCAGCCAGGGCACATAGGAGAAGCGCCCATTTGCTTCTCCACCCCCACCCCCTCCTTCCTCTCTGTCTCTCTCTTCCCCTCCCGCAGCCAAGGCTCCATTGGAGCAAAGATGGCCCGGGCGCTGGGGATGGCTCCTTGGCCTCTGCCCCAGGCGCTAGAGTGGCTCTGGTCACGGCGGAGCGACGCCCCGGAGGGGCAGGGCATCGCCCCCTGGTGGGCGTGCCGGGTGGATCCCGTTGGGCGCATGCGGGAGTCTGTCTGACTGTCTCTCCCCGTTTCCAGCTTCAGAAAAATACAAAAAAAAAAAAAAAAAAAAAAAAAGAAAAAGAAAAAGCTAAGAACTGTATGACTTCACACATGGATGGGATATAAAACTGAGTCTCACAGACACAGATAAGAGTGCAGTGGTTACCAGTGGGGGATGAGGAGTAAAGAGGGATGAATATAAGGTGACAGAAAATGATTTGATTTTGGGTGATGGGCACGCAACACAGTCAACAGTTCAAATGCTATAGAAATGTTTACCTGAAACCTATGTCATCTTATTGATCAATGTCACCCTATTAAAGTTAATTTCTAAATTTAAAACATTTTGAATGCAAAAGAGACAAAAAGAAAAAGAAAAGCAAAGGTGCACCTGACACGAGTACCATAATGTCACAGGCATGTAACGTCCAGCACAGGGAATATAGTCAATAATTTTATAATAACTGTGTGGTACTAGGTGGGTGCTACACTTAGGGAATCACTTTGTAAGTTACATAAGTGTCTAACCACTAAGCCATATACCTAAAACTAATATAATATTGAATATCAACTGGAATTGAAAAATTAAAAAAAAATTAAAGAGTACCATAATGGTAGTCTTGTGACAGGAAGTGACCAAGAACTTCCTAATGCTGAAGGAGTGACAGCTTAGATCTACCCTGAATCCCAAGGGCCAACCAGTTCCTGCACTACATTCCAGCCTCTGTGAAGCCGACACATGCACCCCTTCTGGTAGTACCAAGTGGGGTTCCTGAGTTTCCAAGGGGCCGAGCTGTGTGTCTGAGATTCCTGTTTCAATATCCTTAGAAGAGGTAGTTCTCCAGGTTTCATTTAGGGTGTTGACAGTGCAAGTAGCAGAAATCTTAACCCAGTCTACTTTAAACAATAAGGAAATACATCTCAAGTAACGGGGATTGCAAAGTTAATGGTCTTTTCTGCACAGCACAATCAGGGCTGAAGCTCCCCATTTCTCAGTTCTTGACCTTGCTCTGTTGGCTTTGCCATCAAAGCCCCCCCCCCAAGTTGTCTGTAAACAGCTGTTGGAGTCATACTTCTTGTTCACAATCATTGAAGAGAAAGAGGGCCTCTCCCCCAACCATGTAGTGAAAATTCTTCCCTGAGTGTGGTTGTGCCCAATTTGGGCAGATGCTAACCTTTGAATGACCAAAGAAATGCCACATGCTGCCTGACCAGGTGGTGGCGCAGTGGATAGAGCGTCGGACTGGGATGTGGAAGGACCCAGGTTCGAGACCCCGAGGTCTCCAGCTTGAGCGCGGGCTCATCTGGCTTGAGCGAAAAGCTCGCCAGCTTGGACCCAAGGTCGCTGGCTCCAGCAAGGGGTTACTCGGCCTGCTAAAAGCACGTGTGAGAAGGCAATCAATGAACAACTAAGAAGTCGCAACGAAAAACTAATGATTGATGCTTCTCATCTCTCTCCATTCCTGTCTGTCTGTCCCTGTCTAAGGTCACATGCTGATTAGGTTAAGCCTGAATCTCTGAACCAATAAATGGCAAGGAAGATGATTATCTCTATGATTGTCTTAAATTATCTACTCTTAGAGCTGGAGATGACTACCTGAGTAACATGGGGTCTGTAAGGGGAGATGTGTACACTTGAATAAAATTGGTTATTTTATTAAGAGGGAGGAAGAAAAGAAATGGATGTTCTGTAGGCAAACAATAGCATTTACTGTACGTCATTCTCAAACAGTCAAATCCGGTGGAACTATACAAGTTAGAGCTATGTTTCAGAATGTACAAAGAATGTCTGAACAGCAGTTTTTCTATAAGAGTTCCTCAACTAATACACTTTTTTTTTTTGCAAGTGAGACAAAGACAGAGAGAGGGACAGATAGGGACAGACAGACAGGAAGGGAGAGAAATGAGAAGCATCAATTCTTCATTGCAACATCTTAGTTGTTCATTGACTGCTTGATTTCTTATATATATGTGCCTTGACCCAAGGGCTACCACAAAGCAAGTGACCCCTTGCTCAAGCCAGTAACCTTGGGTTCAAGCCAGCGACCTTGGGCTTAAAGCCAGCCACCCTGGAGTCATGTCTATGATCCCATGCTTAAGCCAGTGACCCCGCACTCAAGCTGGTGAGCCCGCGCTCAAGCCAGCGACCTTGAGGTTTCGAACCTGGATTCTCTGCATTCCAGGCCAACACTACCCACTGCACCACCACCTGGTCGGGCCCCAACTAATCCACTTTAATATTTTTTCATTCTCCTATAATTTTTCCACACAGAAATAGGTAATACTTTATACATCCAGAGATATACATTTATATTAATGTTTAAATATATGTGTGTTTAAATGTACCTGTATAATATGTGTGTAAAATTTAATTTCTGTATATAATAATCCTCTCTGACTACATTCTCTTCCCTCAACTCCACCCCACCTCTGAGATAACCACTGTCCTGGATTTTGTATCTGTAATTCTCTTGATTTTCATTATAGTTTTTTACCTTGGATAACTTAACAGTATGTTTGTAAAGTGTATGTTTTTTAGCTTCTTATAAATGAAACCATGCTGAATGTTGTCTTTTTTATTGTGGTAAAATGTACATAACATAAAATTTATCATTTAACCTTTCTCAAGTGCACAGTTCAGTGCAGTGTTGTGCAACCATCACCACCATCCAACTCCAGATTTTTTTTATTTTCCCAAATTGAAACTCTGAGGAAAAAAACAACTCTATACCCATTAAATAATAACCCTTCTTTCAGCCCCTGTGAACCATGATTCTATTATTTGTCTCTGTGAATTTGACTCTAGGTACCTCATGAGTAAGTAGAATCATACAGTATTTGTTTCTTTGTGACTGGCTTACTGCATTTAGCATAATAGTCGAGATTCATCCACATTGAAACATGTATCAGAATCTTCTTCCTTTTAAAGCTGAATAATATTCCAATGTATATACCACATTTTGTTTGTCCTTTATTCTAGCAAAGGACACTGGGGGGTGCTTCTATCCTTTGACTGTTGTGAATAATGTTTCTGTGAACATGGATACATGCTTTTAATACTTTGGGTATATGCCCAGTGTATATAATCATCCACAACTTGCTCTTTTTGCTGAGTTCTGCTTGTGACATTCATCCATGTTAATATGTGTAGCTATAGTTCACTCACCTGAATTGCTGTCTGATATTTCATTGTGGGAAATATTAAACTATTTGTTTTCCTTTCTCCTATAAACAATCATTTAAGTTTCTTCTAGTTTTTACTATGATCAGGGCTGCATTCTTTTACATGCCTCCTGTACACATGTACAAAGTCTCTCAAGTCCAAAATATATACAGTACTTAGAAGTGAAATTGTGTCATAAGGCATTGTGTATCTTCAGTTATAACAGATATTATCAAATATACATTTGTATTCCCATCAACCGTGTATGAGAGCTACTGTTACTCCAGCCTCAGGAGAACTTGGCAATGTCAGTGTGGCAGATACTGCAAGTTATCCCCAGTATCTACTCCTTCCTTCTTTCTTTTATGATAGATTTAATGTATTTTATCTGGGTTACCCAGGTAGAAAGTATTTCTCAACCTTCCCTGCAGCTAAGCATGGCCAACCAAGTTGTAACCAACAGAATGTAACTGAAAGTGATTTGTATCTTTTCTGAGTTATGACCTTAAAAGGCATACTCCGGGCCCTGGCCGGTTGGCTCAGCGGTAGAGTGTCGGCCTAGCGTGCGGGGGGACCCTGGTTTGATTCCCGGCCAGGGCACACAGGAGAAGCGCCCATTTGCTTCTCCACCCCCCCCCCTTCCTCTCTGTCTCTCTCTTCCCCTCCCGCAGCCGGGGCTCCATTGGAGCAGAGATGGCCCAGGCGCTGGGGATGGCTCCTTGGCCTCTGCCCCAGGCGCTACAGTGGCTCTGGTCGCAGCAGAGCGACGCCCCGGAGGGGCAGAGCATCGCCCCCTGGTGGACAGAGCGTCGCCCCTGGTGGGCGTGCCGGGTGGATCCCGGTCGAGCGTATGCGGGAGTCTGACTGTCTCCGTGTTTCCAGCTTCAGAAAAATACAAAAAATAAAAATTAAAAAAAAAAAAAACTCCGTAAAGAATATGTTTAATAAAAAAATAAAAATAAAATACTCCGTAAAGAATATGTTTCCGCCTAACCCATTCTACCTCTCCACTGGTTAGATGCAGATTTGATGGCAGGAGTCAGAGCAGCCTACCTTGAACTCAGAGATGGAAGCTTTATACGGAAGATGACAGTTTGGGGCTGCTTACCTCTGAACTGTGCTATGAGTAAAAAAATGAATTTTTATTTTGTTTAAGCCACTGTACTTTTAGTGTCTCATTGTTACAGCAGCTTAGACTGCATCCTAATTAATACATCTACTTTTTTTTTCTTTTCCTTTCAGGGACAGAGAGATAGTCACAGAGAGGGATAGATAGGGACAGACAGGAATGGAGAGAGATGAGAAGCATCAATCACCAGTTTTTTGTTGTAACACCTTAGTTGTTCATTGATTGCTTTCTCATATGTGCCTTGACCGTAGACCTTCAGCGGACCGAGTAGCACCTTGCTCAAGCCGGCTACATCTACTTATTTTTAAAGTCATTCCCAATGGGCCTGACCTGTGGTGGCGCAGTAGGTAAAGCATCGACCTGGAATGCTGACATTTCCGGTTCAAAACCCTGGGCTTGTCTGGTCAAGGCACATATGGGAGTTGATGCTTCCTGCTCCTCCCCCCTTTGTTCTCTCTCTCTCTCTCTCTCTCTCTCCCTCCTCTCCTCTCCTCTCTAAAATGAATAAAATAAAATCTTTTTTTAAAAAACCTTCAACTTTAAAATTTTTTTTAAGTCATTCCCAATGTACCCTTGCTCAGAAAGCCTGTTTTAATTTTCTCTCAAGATCATTTTGGTGATTTTATTTTTGCATTTGGCCTAGGTTGCTAAACTCCTTTTTGTGCCCCTGTAGTTGAGCACATTCACCTGGAAACAGAGACTCTTCCCCAGGATAATGGATATTTGTTGGGTTTTTATTGTTTGGTTTCTGGGTTTTTTTGTTTGTTTTCCACACATCCACTTCTTTCCAAAAGTACTCAGATGTTTTTCTTTCCAAAACTGTGTGCAATTATATTAGGATTTAGATCAGAACACCCTGCCCTTTCACTGCTTCATAATTCTATAGAAGGTGAAGGGAGGCCTGGAGGGTCCTTCCAGGTCCTTCTCTCCCCATCCCGTATATCTGAGAAGGCATTGAGTGCTTAAAGAAGAAGAAAGAACAGCCCTGGCCAGTTGGCTCAGTGGTAGAGCATTGGCCTGGCGTGCCGGAGTCCCAGGTTCGATTCCCGGCCAGGGCACACAGGAGAAGCGCCCATCTGCTTCTCCACCCCTCCCCCTCTCCTTCCTCTCTGTCTCTCTCTTCCCCTCCCGCAGCCAGGGCTCCATTGGAGCAAAGTTGGCCCGGGTGCTGAGGATGGCTCTGTGGCCTCTGTCTCAGGTGCTATAATGGCTCTGGTTGCAATGAAGCAACGCCCCCTGGTGGACGTGCCGGGTGGATCCCGGTTGGGCGCATGCGGGAGTCTGTCTGACTGCCTCCCCGTTTTCAACTTCAGAAAAATACAAAAAACAAAAAACAAACAAACAAAAAAAAATAAGAAGAAAGAGTTGAACCTTGTTTCTTACAACATGTAGAGCTTTGATGGTAGAATAGCTCCTGCCTGGGTTTTTTCCTACTCCTAGACCTAGTTCTATGGCTTTCTTTTCTATTTTGTGACTTCCCCAATATCTTTCCAATACATTTCCTTTTAAGTTTTAGTAGTTATTGCAGATAACTTCCAAAGAACTCTAATGGATACAACCACCCTCAAGTTCCAGGCTCTCCTGACCCGTGCAGGTCCATTGTGAATTGTTGGAAGGACTGACCACAAGCAATTGAGATTACTTATGAACACCTATGAGTTTCTTTAGGATGAAATGGAAGCCTGACTCTGTGGATTAAAAATGTCTAAATGTGTAGAGAATGTTTAAAAGAGTTTATTAAGGAGGAACATAAGGAAGAACACATGAATTACACGATTACATGGGAGAAAGCAAGACAAGGAACTCGCGATGATGGGATTACAGCAGCGATTTTTCAATCGTGCTGCAAGAATTTTTAAAAACATGCAATACTTAACTATTTAATCAGGGGCACTGACCTCATTTCCCTTAGATTATCAAATAAAAAAATGACAATAGCCAACACAACAATAGCCATTCTGTGTAAATGAATCAAAATTATACCTCTTTTTCTGTCAGGTCGGCAAAAAATATATTTTTTGGTGTGCCGCAAAATTTTAGTATTTAGTTTATGTGTGCCATGAGATGAAAAGGTTGAAAATTGCTGAATTACAGGATAGTTAACAAGATTATGTGCTCCCTTGAGTGTTGCATGTAGTTTTAGTTCACTCATTCTAATTGCTGTTTTGTATTCCGTTATATAAACATACAGTACTCCAATTTGATTGTCTGTCCTAGTATAGGTGGACATTTGGGTTGTTTTCCAGGTTCAGTCATTATAAATACAGCTGCTATGAACATTCTTGTACATGTATGTTTTTTGGTGGGTTTTTTTTTTGTATTTTTCTGAAGCTGGAAATGGGGAGAGACAGTCAGACAGACTCCCGCATGCGCCCAACTGGGATCCACCCGGCACGCCCACCAGGGGGCGACGCTCTACCCACCAGGGGGCGATGCTCTGCCCCCCGGGGCATTGCTCTGTTGCGACCAGAGCCAATCTAGCGCCTGGGGCAGTGGCCAAGGAGCCATCCCCAGCGCCCGGGCCATCTTTGCTCCAATGGAGCCTTGGCTGCGGGAGGGGAAGAGAGAGACAGAGAGGAAGGAGAGGGGGAGGGGTGGAGAAGCAGATGGGTGCTTCTCCTATGTGCCCTGGCCGGGAATCGAACCCGGGACCTCTTGCACGCCAGGCCGACGCTCTACCACTGAGCAAACCCTTGTATTTCTTTTGATTATATGCTTAAGTGTGGAATTCCTGGGGCATAGGATATATGTCTGTTTGGCTTTAATAGATATTGCCAAATAAAAATTCAGAGTAGCCATCCCGATTAACACTTCCACCCGCATGTATGAGAATTCCATTTGTTCCACTCTTTGGTTTGTAACTGCTTCATAATTCTAATCTCTGCCTTCACCATTACATGGCATATCTATGTTTTCACATGGCCATCTCTTCTCATAAGGTTACCAATCATACTGAATTGGGGTTCACCCTACTTCAGTATGACCTCATCTTAAATAATTACATCTTCAGCAACCCTATTTCCAAATAAGGTCACTCTCTGAGGTACTGGGGGTTAGGACTTAAAATATATCCTTTGGGGGAGTACACAATTTAATCCATTACTGATATGATAGTAGTGGACATCTGTTATTTTTTATTTATTTTATTTTATTTTTTATTTTTCTGAAGCTGGAAACGGGGAGGCAGACAGACAGACTTCCTGCATGCGCCCGACCGGGATCCACCTGGCATGCCCACCAGGGGGCGATGCTCGGTCCATCCAGGGCGTCGCTCTGTCGCAACCAGAGCCACTCTAGCGCCTGGGGCCGAGGCCAAGGAGCCATCCCCAGCGCCCGGCCATCTTTTTGCTCCAATGGAGCCTCGGCTGCGGGAGGGGAAGAGAGAGACAGAGAGGAAGGAGGGGGTGGTGGAGAAGCAGATGGGCGCTTCTCCTGTGTGCCCTGGCCTGGAATCGAGCCCGGGACTCCTGCACGCCAGGCCGACGCTCTACCACTGAGCCAACCGGCCAGGGCCGACATCTGTTATTTTTTTAAAACGTTTACTTATTGATTTTAGTGAGAGAGGAAGAGAGAGAGAGAGAGAGAAGAAGACCGAAAGAGACAGGAACATCGATCTGTTCCTGTATGTGCCCTGACCAGAGATAGAATCAGGAACATCTGCTCTTCGGGAAGTAGCTCTAACCAACTGAGCTATGTGGCCAGGGTAGCACATCTGTTCTTGATCTCAGTAGGAAGACTTTCAACTTTTTACTATTAACTGTGATGTTTGCTGTAGTTTTTCTTTTTTAAGTAGATACTCCTTATAAGATTAAAGAAGTTCCTTTTTATTTCTGGTTTGTTAAACTTCTTAAAAATCACTAATAGCCTGACCTGTGGTGGCGCAGTGGATAAAGCGTCGACCTGGAAATGCTGAGGTCGCTGGTTCAAAACCCTGGGCTTGCCTGGTCAAGGCACATATGGGAGTTGATGCTTCCAGCTCCTCCCCCCCTTCTCTCTCTCTGTCTCTCCCTCTCCTCTCTAAAATGAATAAAAAAAAAAAAATCACTAATAGATGATGAGATTTATCAAATTCTTTTTCTGCATTTAATGAGGTCATCACCTGATTATCTCTTTTAGTCTATTACTATGGTAAAATACATTTATGTTTTTATTTTTCAAGAGAGAACTTCAGTTGAAAATATTAAAAATACAAGTAACTGGAACTTCTGATTTGGTTATATATATATTTTTTCTCATCTGGGTGGTTACGCCATTGTGAAAATTCACTAAGCTTCATGCTTACGGTGTGTAATTTTATGTATCTATGTTATACTTCAATAAAAAGTTGAACAACAAAATTTCTGTTTGAGAATGAGAAGTTCTTCCTTTGGAGGGATACTTAGATTTCCCACTTTGCACTCACATTCACCTCCTGAGAGAGGTGAATATCTGGGTTGTTCATTAGGAGGCAAGGTCAAATCTTTAAGTGGTGCACAACTGACACATTGACACACTTAATATTCTCAGAGTTGGGTAGTGTTTCCAGAACTCTGTGTATAAGCTTTGTTTTTCAGTGATTTCTTCAAGACAAAGGAGTTCATACTCAGTACTACCTTGAGATTCGACTGTATTCTAGGTCGTCCTCTCTTAGACACTCTTTGTATCAGTTCTTTGCTATCTATGGGTTAGCTGTCCTGCAACATGAGTTTTCCTGTGTTGAATTATTCTAAAGAATGCCACCTCTCCCCTTTTATAACAACTTTAGATGTTATCTTTAAGATGCCTGAGGGAATAGGTGTAGTCTTGTCTTCAAAACACGTTTCCACTTCTCACAGATTTGTTCCCATCTGGGTTCTTTATTATAACTGAATTAAGTCTATTCATTTAATTTTAGAAGAATCTGACCTCTTTACAATTTTTCCCCTTTTCATTCAGACCACGGTAAGCCTCTCCATTAATTCAAGTTTAATTTTATCCCGCTCCGATATGATTTTGTATGGTTTTGTAGTTTTCTTCGTATAAATTCTACATATTTCTTATTGAAGTTATTTCTGCTTGTTTCATGTATTTTGTTGTTGCGATTGTTGCTATTGTGGATCGAAGCCCCCTTTTTTTTCTTTTTTTTCATTCAAAAATGAACCCGTGGAGCGATAGTATCTCTACCACCCCTTTCAGCTGTGAGACTCTATGGTTCCTCGGTTCTATGACAGCATTCGGCTCGCACCTACACTATCCGAATCTGAAGGAAGATGGCAACCGAGAGTTACCAATCAAAGGGTCGCTCTATCTCGCCTTTGTTCTCCTCTCGTTGGCTACTGCGCAGGCGTAGTCGTCCTAGTGCCGACCCCGCCTTCCCGGTCGCAGGCCCTGCTCGGTAGCGCCGGCGCACTGGCGCGCTCCGTTTACACGCTCCGGGGCCTGTAGGCGCCGCGAGTTCCGGCTGTCGCCGTCGCCGCCTCAGCTCCTGGAGGTCGGTTGCGACGAGTAACGGTGCCAGGACGAGCCCAGCGCTTTCTCCGATATGTACCCGAACTGGGGCCGATATGGCGGGAGCAGCCACTATCCGCCTCCGCCGGTACCGCCGCCACTGCCGGTGGCGCTTCCTGAGGCCTCGCCCGGGCCTGGGTACTCGAGCTCGACGACTCCCGCGGCCCCCTCCTCCTCCTCCTCTTCGGGCTTCATGAGCTTCCGCGAACAGCACTTGGCGCAGCTCCAGCAGCTGCAGCAGATGCACCAGAAGCAAATGCAGTGCGTGCTCCAGCCCCATCACCTTCCTCCGCCCCCCTTGCCGCCCCCGCCAGTGATGCCGGGGAGCGGCTACGGAGACTGGCAGCCACCGCCGCCACCGATGCCCCCGCCACCTGGGCCGGCCCTCAGCTATCAGAAGCCTCAGCAGTACAAACACCAGATGCTCCACCACCAACGAGACGAGCCTCCTGGTTTGGTTCCCATGGAGCTGGATTCACCCCCTGAATCTCCCCCTGTACCCCCAGGGTCCTATATGCCCCCGTCTCAGTCTTACATGCCCCCACCTCAGCCGCCACCCTCGTACTATCCCCCAGCCTCGTCTCAGCCCTACTTGCCTCCCGCTCAGCCGTCCCCTTCTCAGTCCCCACCTTCCCAGTCCTACCTGGCGCCCACCCCTTCTTATTCTTCTTCCTCCTCGCAATCCTATTTGAGCCATTCCCAGTCCTACTTGCCCCCTTCTCAGGCATCTCCTTCCCGCCCTTCTCAGGGCCATTCAAAATCCCAACTACTAGCTCCTCCACCACCGCCCACCGCTTCTGGGAGTAAGACAACTGTCCAACAAGAGCCTTTGAAGAGTGGTGCCAAGAACAAGAGTGCTGAACAGCATCAAGCTGCCCCTGAGCCAGATCCTTCTAAGATGACTCCACAGGTAAGAAAGCACCTGCCTGAGCTGCATCTTAGAGCCCTAAGTAAGAAGGCCTCAGAGCTTTAGCCAATGCTTAGCCTAATTACAACACACTATGACTAGCTAATTCATGCTCCAAAGGATTCCATAAGAGTCAGAGGTCTGACTTTGTAGCTTTTTACAGATCTGAATGTGGATTATTAAAACTGAAAATGTTTCTAGATATCCCAGAGTAGTGAGGTGGCTCAGAAGTTAGTTTTTAGATGTATGCCTTAGTTTCCTTAGACTGACTTAGATTTTGTTGCTGTTGCAAAGGGCTTTGCCTTAAAATTGTATTTTAAACTAAAATTTCCATTTGAGAGGCAGCCTAAAAAAGAAAGCTTCTGAAAGAACAGACACTTGAAATGCATGTAAACTTTATGAGCAGTTGGCTTCTTTAAAAGAATTACTTAGGGGCTTCTGATAGCTGTCAGCTTCCTGAATTAAGAGATCTCACCAATTGAGGGATTGAAATCTTGTTCTTATCAGGAGCATCCTAATTAGCTTAAAGATACATATGCAATACATAGGGGAGTTTACACATTTGACTCTTTGCTGAGTCTATTGATCATTTGAGGAATTAAACCATACATGCTTTTGTCATTTCCCTTGAAGATTTAAGACATCGCCAGTTTGCTGCATTACATTGTTGTTACCATTCACTCCAGAGTAACAGCCTTGGAATTTGTCCCAAGGTTAAAAAGAAAAAAGTTCATAATACCTCTTCATTCATGAGAGAGCCATTTTACTAAACTTCTGTTTGACACTTCTCAGAGAACGGTCTGATAGAATAGCAGTAATAAATTCCTCCCTTTAGAAAGAAGAAAGAACTAAAGTGAATAAATTATCTTATGATTTCATAAAATAGACACTTTTAGCATTTACTAACCTATCTTTAATGGAAAAGGGACTTAATCTACAAACTCAGGTTTACATATAAAAGATTTCCAGAAAACAGGGATGCGGTAGTCTAATATTATAGTGATTTGGCATGAGAAATTAGGAACAGAAACAAGTTATTTTAAGTAAGTAAGATGTTGTGATTGGCACATAATCAGGAGAAAACACTTGAGGTGCGGGGTAAAACAGTCGAGTAAGTGATTTCTGTTGGCTTACACCAGGGTACCATCCCACCAGGTTATTTTCCCCAGATTCCTCTATTATACAGACAGAATTTGTCTCTCTTTCCACCTTACTGTGAAATTAGTGCTTTTGTTGTCAAACACTTTGTTAATTCAAACCTAAATATGACATGTAGGAATATCTTCATCTCTACTAGATTGTTTTTCTGGCCTTTTAGAGAGGTAAATGCATTGTTTTATGGGTGGGAACCAGACTGGTCCTTAACATAAATACCATGAGCACTACATACGCGTTTCTGCCTTTATACCTTTGGCTACAGTGAACTTCTTTTGATGTTTTGAATATTCAGTGCCTCCAGTTCTTTGGTGAGAGCCAGAAAGAACGTGGTTGGAAAGAAAGCTTTCAAAGATGAGGCTTGAGAGGTGTGAATGGGCGGTGTCAAGAGGGGCCTTGCAAGCCTCTTTAGGCTTTCTTACCTCTATCTAGAATTCACCCCAACTCCCTCAACCCTCTTCCCCCCTATCTTTGTATTGCTTTCAAGGCACATCTTGAATATCAGGGTCTCTGTGAAGCCATATCTAACTAAGCTAAGCCATTTGGTTGGTTCTGTTCTTCAGGTTGTAAGTCCCTTGCAGGCAGGGACTCTCACTTCATCTTTTTATTCCCTGTATCACCCTAGGACAGTGCCTTGCAAATGTAGGCTCTCCACAAAGGTTTGTTGAATAAGATGCAAGAGTTGCCACGTTCAAGACTTTGGTTATCAGATGATAAACATTTCTTCATGCCAATGCCAATCTCTGACAATCCTGCATATTTTTCTTTAATTCATATTCTATTATTGGAAAATGTCATTTAACAGTTGAAAGATTTTAAGCATATAGTGGCCCTCCCTTATTTGCAGTTTTGCTTTCTTCAGTTTCAGTTATCTGCAGTCAACCACACTACGAAAATATTAAATGGAAAATTTCAGAAATGCACAATTTAGCATGCTGTTCTAAGTAGCATGATGAAATCTTGCTCCATCCTATTTTGTCACTCCTGGGACATGAACCATCCCTTTGTCCAGCACCCTGGTCGGCAGACTGTGGCTCGCGAGCCACATGGCAGCTCTTTGGCCCCTTGAGTGTGGCTCTTCCACAAAATACCATGTGGTGCGGGTGCCACCTTGATAAACTACCTGTATAGTTTAAGTTTAAAAAATTTGGCTCTCAAAAGAAATTTAAATCATTATACTGTTGATATTTGGCTCTGTTGACTAATGAGTTTGCCGACCATTGGACTCCAGCGTTTTGCCCCTTATCAGCTACTTGCCCATTTGTCCATTAGTAGCCCTCTCCGTTATTAGATTAACTGTTTCAGTATTATTATGCTCATGTTCAAGTAAGCCTGTTTTGCTCAAAAATATTTGAGCAAGAGTAATAATGCCGGCAATTTGGATATACCAAAGAGAAGCTGTAAAGTGCTTCTTTCAAGTGGAAAGGTGAAAGTTCTCAATAAGGAAAAAAACCCTGTAGGCTGAGGTTGCTAATATCTATGGTAAGCGTGAATTTTCCATATGTGAAATGTGAAGAAGGAAAAAGAAATTCATGGTAGTTTGCTGAGAGAGACCACATTCACGTAATTTATAATACTCTATTGTTATACTATATTTATTCTATTTTATTACTAGTTGTTGTTAATCTCTCACTGCCTAATTTATAAATTAAACTTTATCATAGGTATGTATATATAGGAAAAAACATAGTGTATGCAGGGTTTGGTACTATCTGAAGTTTCAGGCGTCCACTGGGGTCTTGGAACATACCTCCTGCAGGGGAGAGTGACTGCTGTACACAAAAGTAGAGAAAAATGGTATGATCGCCCCCCTCCCATCATTTACATTCCACAACTTTAATTTTTTTAAATTTATTTATTGATTTTTAGAGGGAGAGGAAGGGAGACAGATCTGTTGCTCCACTTATTCATGCCGCCATTAGTTGATTCTTGTATGTGCCCTGACCAGAGATCAGACCTGCAACTTGGCATATCGGGACAACATTCTAACCAACCGAGCTACCTAGCCAGGGCCAGATTCAACCGCTGTCAAGAGTGTGCCATGTTTACTTCACCTAGACCGTTTTATTGTTCTTGCTAAAATATTTTAAAGCAAATCTTAGATCTCATATCATTTCATGTTTATATTCTTAAACATCTTAAAAAAAACAAAACTTTTCTTAGGTTAACACATTATAACACCTAACAAATTTAACAACAGTTCCTAAGAACTGATCCATTCAGATTTCCCCTATTGTCTTGTCATACTAATGGAATTAAAAATAATTCCTTGATGTCATCAATGCTTAAATTCCTCAGTGGATTCAGTAATGTTTGGTTAGTTTGTTCAAATCAGGATCCACAATAGACATTTTGGAGCAGGATAATTCTTTGTTGTTGGGTGACTGTCCTATGCACTGTAGGATATTAAGTAGCATCTCTGTCCTCTACCTACTAAATGCAGGTATAGCAGCCCCTAGTTTTGACAACCAGAAATGTTTCCAGACATTGCCAAATATTCCGGGGGGGGGGCACAATAACCCTTAGTTGAAAACCCCAATATAAATCAGTTTCTCCTATTCTCTGTTTCTACCCCATGCTATTGAGCTTGATGAAAAAAATCTATTGTCAGTTGTCCTATACAATGACCCATATTCTGAATTCCTCTGCTGTCTTGGGATGTCATTTGACTTTTTCCTCTCTTTTCCTGTGTGTGTGTGTGTATGAGTGAACTGGAAGTTAACTCAAGTCTTCTTAGATTTAAGCTCACCTTCTTTTGGCAAATGTACTTTGTAACCTAGGTAATGCTGTTACATCCCATTAGGCACTCAGTGCCTTTTTGTCCCACTGTTAGTGGTGCCAAGATTGATCAGAAGATGACAGTCTGGTCCTTCCACTGTAAAGCTTCCTATCGGTCTTGCATTTATGTTTCATCTAGTGGTGCATCCATTGATGTTCTTTGCCTGAGTTCATTAGAGGCTGCAACATGGTGATATTCCTTCTCCTACATTTGTTAAATGGAATTTTGTAAGGAAAAGCTTTCACGCATGAACCAGGACTATTTGATTGAGAATATAGTTAGTGTAGGAAAGATGGGATAAATGCTTGATAGTCTCCATTTTGTTTCTCATTTTCAGAGTAAAGCGTTAGTGATGTAATGAAAGGCATCTTTTTTTAAGAATTAAGTTTTCTGTGTGTTTAATAAACTTGTTATGTAAAGTGCATACTAGCCTTGTTTCATGAATTGTGATTTTATCCTTTTAGTCTCAAAACTTTTTTAGGAAAAGCTTTGAATTTGATTATTTTTTAGTCCTTTATTTAATGTTCAAGTATTCATTGAGTAGCAACTATGTGCCAAGTACTGTGCTTAGTGTTGGAAATGAAATGGTGAACATTACCCCTCATTGACTTGTTCTGATGGGGGAAAAAGACATTTAAGTAAGAGAAGAACAGGGTGTCAACGGGCATTATCAAATATAAAATATCACTAGATTGTTCCATAAGGAATGGGAAAAGGTGAGCTTTTTTTTAAAGCTCAGTCTAGCACGTAGTAGGTGAAAAATATTTTTTAAGTGATTGGATATAATTGGGAGTTCTAACCTAATTGAAGAGGCCTCCTTTTGTAAGTGATTCTTAATGGAAACCCAGAAAATGGGTAGGCACTAACCAGGTAGAGATCACAGAATTAAGTTCAGTAAGGCTTACTGAATTCTCAGGGTGGCTATGTTAGACGCAAACCAGATTAGGAAGGACCTATCAGGGTTCTATTCTAAGGGCAGTAGGAAGTCAGTGAAGGATTTTATACCAGTGAATATGACACGTTGGTGTTTTTTAAAAGCTCACTCTACTTGCAGTGTAGAAAGTAGAATAAAAAAGAATAAGAGAAAAAATTAAAAAAAAGAGTAAGAGTGATTTACAGAGAATAGTTAATAAATAATTCAGGCAAGAGATAATAGTGGCTTGAACTTGAATGGTGAGTGTGGAGATGGAGAGAAGTGGAAAGACTGAAGAAATGTTTAGGCACTAGACCCTACTTGGAGATTGAGTAGTAGTGGAGAGGAGACGTCAGCAATGATCCCCGGGTTTCTAGGATGGGCTCCTGGATGAACAGTGGTCCCATTTACTAATTAAATAGGAGAATCTAGAGAAGGAAGAAGAAAGGTCTGGGGATAAGGGGGAATGATGAGTGAAGTTTTAGACCTACTGCAGTGGTAGTCAACTTGGTCCCTACCGCCCACTAGTGGGCGTTCTAGCTTTCATGGTGGGCTGTAGCAGAGCAACCAAAGTATAAATAAAAAGATAGATTTAACTATAGTAAGTTGTTTATAAAGATTTATTCTGCCAAACTTAGCAAAAATCCAACAAAGTACTTGGTAAGTAATTACTATTATATGCTTTAACTTGCTGTAACTCTGCTTTATAAATTTTATAAAGTAAAGTTACTTCCCTACTTTCTAAATCACCATTACTGTGGAATCGGTGGGCGGTTAGAAAATTTTACTACTAACAGAGATACAAAAGTGGGCGGTAGGTATAAAAAGGTTGACTATCCCTGACCTACTGAGTTTCAAGTTCTTGAGACATGAGTTCAAATAGAGATATCCAGCTGGAAGTTAGGTATAGGTAGGTGTGGACTTTAGAAGCGAGATCAGAGAGACATGATAGACTTGTGAGTCATCGATGTAGAAATGGTATTTGAAGGCACAGAAAAAGAGGATGACTCCCGAGGGTTGTGTAGAGTAAGAATAGAGGTTAATGGACATTGAGCTTAGCCTCACAGAATCTCAGTATCTAAAGGGATCAACAGGAAAAAAGGCCAAATATGTAGATGGACAATCAGGACAGAGCAGTGTCACAGAAGTGAAGGGAAGACTTTCTAGGAGCAGAAGTGATCAGCCCTGTCACGTACTGCTGAGAGGTCAAGCACGATAAAGACTGTGAGTTATCTTTTGCATGTACTGACATGTAGATTATTGTTGACCTTGGCAGGAGCAGTTTCATAGTGACTGAAGCCATATTGCATTGATTTGAGGAATGATGGAAGGTGAGGAAATGGGGATGGTGAGTATAGACAACTCTTTCAAGAAGTTTGACTGAAGGGAGAGAGAGAGAGCGAGAGAGAGAGAGAGAGAGAGAGAGAATGAGGGCAGGGGCTGGAGGAAGAGGTGCAGTAGAGGAGCTTGCCCTTTTTTTTTTTTAGAGGTAACTAAGATTATTTACTGACCTTAATTTCCTGGAGTAGAAAGTAAACTTCGCCTGACCTGTACTGGTGCAGTGTATAAAGCAGGGGTCCCCAAACTACGGCCCGCGGGCCACATGCGGCTCCCTGAGGCCATTTATCTGGCCCCCGCCGCACTTCTAGAAGGGGCACCTCTTTCATTGGTGGTCAGTGAGAGGAGCATAGTTCCCATTGAAATATTGGTCAGATTTAAATGTACTTGTTCTTTATTTTAAATATTGTATTTGTTCCCGTTTTGTTTTTTTACTTTAAAATAAGATATGTGCAGTGTGCATAGGGATTTGTTCAGAGTTTTTTTATAGTCTGGCCCTCCAATGGTCTGAGGGACAGTGAACTGGCCCCCTGTGTAAAAAGTTTGGGGACCCCTGGTATAAAGCGTCGACCTGGAATGCTGAGGTTGCTGGTTTGAAACCCTGCACTTGTCTGGTCAAGGCACATATGGAAGTTGATGCTTCCTGCTCCTCCCCCCTTTCTTTCTCTGTCTCTGTGTCTCTCTCTCATACGCTTACTCTCTCTCCTCTCTAAAATGAATAAATAAAAAGACAATTGGTGATTTCTTAAAAAAAATAAAAAAAAAGAAAGTAAACTTCAAATATTTTGAAAATAAATATGTTTTAAATGAAAATACAGTACAATATTTTATCAAGTTCTTCCCTTTCCCCCTTTGCTTTAGGATGTAAGACATAGTACATTTAGTCTTATAGGCATTTATAATAACCTAGAGAGGAAAGGTCTCCAAAATAAATCTTTAAAAGCTCTCTCTCTGTCTCTCACTCTCACTCTCGTTCTCTCACTCTCCTCCTTTGTATTTCCTACTAGAAAAATTACTTAGTGCCTAGCTAATAACTGTACCAGTAGCAAAGCAGTTAGTAATGCTTGATGAATAAATTAAGCACTTTTTTTTTGGTAATGATATTTGTGACAAATAATTCTTACATCCTTTTTTTTTGTATTTTTCTGAAGTTAGAAGTGGGGAAACAGTCAGACAGACTCCCCCAAGCGCCCAACTGGAATCCACCCGGCATGCCCACCAGGGTGAGATGCTCTGCCCATCTGGGGTGTTGCTCTGTTGCAACCGAAGCCATTCTAGCGCCTGAGGTGGAGGCCATGGAGCCATCCTCAGTGCCTGGGCCAGTTTTGCTCCAGTGGAGCCTTGGCTGTGGGAGGGGAAGAGAGAGATAGAGAGGAAGGAGAGGGGGAAGGGTGGAAAAGTAGATGGGTGCTTCTCCTGTGTGCCCTGACCAGGAATTGAACCCAGGACTTCCACACAAAGGCCGATGCTCTACCACTGAGCCAACTGGCCAGGGCCACATCCTTTTTAACTCCAGTCTCTTTTTAAATGTGACATATGCTGTGATTTTCCTTGACTTGTGAACTACCATCCCATATGAAATAGAATTGTCTGATATGATGGGACATTCAGAAGAACTGGGAACTAGTTCAGCTTCATTAGCAAGTCCAGGCAAATTTTACTCCTTTCTAAAATAAAGGTAAATCATTCTTCTTGGGGTCACTGAGGGCATTTTTTTTCCCTGAAGTTTGAAACAGGGAGGCAGTCAGACAGACTCCCGCATGTGCCCGACCAGGATCCACCTGGCATGCCCACCAGGGGGCGATGCTCTGCCCCTCAGGGGCGTTGCTCTGTTGCAACCAGAGCCATTCTAGCGCCTGAGGCAGAGGCCACAGAGCCATCCTCAGTGCCCAGGCCCACTTTGCTCCAATGGAGCTTTGGCTGCGCGAGGGGAAGAGAGACAGAGAGGAAGGAGAGGGGGAGGGGTGGAGAAGCAGATGGGCACTTCTCCTGTGTGCCCTGGCCGGGAACCAAACCCAGGACTCCTGTATGCCAGGCCGATGCTCGACCGCTGAGCCAACCAGCCAGGGCCACTGAGGGCATTTTTGAGTGAAGTCATTGGGTCTCATTCACCAAAATCTATTCCTAGAATTGAATTAGACCCGGTTTCTGCTTATTGGGTTCATATTAAATAGAAATTTACCTGTGGTGCCTACTGTCAGTAAATTAGCAATTACTTGAGCTTCTAACAAGGTTTTTAACCCTAGACTAGGTTTAAAACAAAAATGGCAAGCAGGAAAATAAGAAGGGTGCAGATTGATAAAGAATCTTAAGATCTGTACAGTCTTCCCATCTGTAACCATTGACTTCTAGCTTGTGCCAGTTTGCATCTTTGTATCTTTTAGTGATTTTTCAAAGCAACTAAAAAAGAAACTTTTACTTTCTACTGGAAAGAGATTTAATTTTTGAAAGCTGAAAGGTAGTAAACCTATTGCTATTTTTAGTATTTTCATAAAATAGTAAAAGAAAGTTGAAAATATTTTAATACTGCACTGTTGTTGACTATCATGATCACTGTGCCAGTTTTGTTTTGTTTTATATTGAATGGTAAAAGCAATTATATCCTGGAATTGGTGATTATATATATGATAATTAAAAACAAGAAACCCAATCATGACCTAAACTTCAAGATGGAGTAAGTAAGACGAAATATATTCCTCTCAGTGGATTGGAGCAAGTTTCAGAAATGAGTGGCCTAAAGGGAAGTCTTCAGTTGATCAACAACCATTTATTGACATCCTACAGTATGCTCTAGCACCATGCTTCAGCACCAGATATAAGAAAAACATTATACTAAGTGAAATAAGTAAATTAGAAAAAACTTAAGAACTATATGTTTTCACATATAGGTGGGATATAAAAGTGAGACTCATGGACATAGATAAAAGTGAAGTGGTGCCTGACCAGGCAGTGGCGCAGTGGATAGAGCGTCGGACTCTGATGCGGAGGACCCAAGTTCGAGACCCCAAGGTTGCCAGCTTGAGCGCGGGCTCATCTGGCTTGAGAAAAAAAAAAAAAAGAAAAGCTCACCTGGCTCAAGCAAGGGGTTGCTTGGTCCACTGAAGGCCCGCGGTCAAGGCACATATGAGAAAGCAATCAATGAACAACTAAGATGTCGCAGCGAAAAACTGATGATTGATGCTTCTCATCTCTCTCTGTTCCTATCTGTCTTTCCCTATCTATCCCTCTCTCTGACTCTCTCTCAGTCCCTGTAAAAAAAAAAAATAAATAAATAATAAAAAAAGTAAATGCTGTAGAAATGTTTGCCTAAAACCTATATACTCTTATTGATCAATGTCACCTCATTAAATTTACCGTATTTCCCTATGTATAAGACGCTCCTCTGTATGAGATGCACCTTAGTTTTGGGGCCCAAAATTTGGGGAAAAAAAGTATTACATAAAGTTATTGAACTCAAGTGTTATTTATCATAAAATTCACACACGTGCAAAAAAGTGAGAAATGCAGTTTAAAAAAATCTATAACCACTGTATAACCAGTGTACCCAGTGTTTAGACCCCAAATTTTTTGAAAAAGGGTGCATCTTATACATGGAAAAATATGGTAATTTTATCTTTTAGAAAAGAAAGTCTAGTACCTGCACCACAGAAGATAGACAAAATGCTCACAGCAGCATTGTTTGTAATAGCAAATCTAGAAACAACCAGAAAATTGATCAACTGTAGAATGCATACATAAACTGAGATATACATATGGCAAAGAAAAAAGCATGAGACATTTCTCTCTTAAGAAAATTACATTCTTTTTCTTTTTTTAATTGAGAGGTGGGGAGGCAGAGAAGCAGACTCCCGCATGTACCCCAACTGGGATCCACCAGGCAAGCACTCTACTGGGCGATCCTCTGCCCGCCTGGGACCACTGCTCTGTTGCTTGGCAACCAGCTGTTTTAGTGCCTGAGGTGAGGCCATGGAGCCATCTTCAGTGCCAGGGGCCAAGCTTGAGCCATTCAAGCCATGGCTGCAACGGGAAAGACAGAGAGAGAGGGAAAAGAAGGAGTGGAGGAGAAGCAGATGGTTATTTCTCCTCTGTGTCCTGACCAGGAATCAAACCTGGGACTTCTACACATGGTTGATGCTCTATACCTGAGCCAACTGGTCAGGGCCGAAAATTAGATTCTGTGAGTGAAAAAAAAGATAAAACAGTATGTTAAGTGAGAAAGAGTTTATATGTATTATGTATATTTTATGCATCTGTTTTCATTTGGAAAATTGAAGAAGACGATCAAGTATTAGCAATGTAAGAAATCCTGGTTATCCAAAGAATTAGTCACAGCGAATGCAAGTAAAATGAATTCATTTAACATAGGCACCAAAAGTTTATTATAAAAAGTAAAAAAAAAAAAAAAATTTACTCTTCAGTGCGAGAGACAAAGGGAGGGGCAGACAGACAGGAAGGGAAAGAGATGAGAATCATCAACTTGAGGTTGTGGCACTTTAGTTGTTTATTGATTGCTTTCTCATATGTGCCTTGATGAGGGGTACAGCTCCAGCCAAGCCAGTGACCTTGGGCTTCAAGCTAACAATCTTTTGGGCTCAAGCCAGAGACCATGGGGTCATGTCTATGATCCCGTGCTCATGCTGGTGACCCCGCACTCAAGCTGGTCAGCCCATGCTCAAGCTGGATGAGCCTGCACTCAAGCCAGTGACCTTCGGGTTCGAACCAGGGCCCTCTCCCAGGGCGACGCTCTATCCACTGCGCCACTGCCTGGTCAGGCAAAAAGAGTAAAAAAAATTGATTTGAGATACAATCTTGGAAAAAACAAAGCTCAAAATTATAAAGCTGAGTCTTAGAATGGAGAAAGAATAAAGTATAGATTATGTTTCCATATATAATTTTTGTGAAAAAATAATATGGCAACATAATTCATCTTTTTTTTTTTTTTTTTGTATTTTTCTGAAGTTGGAAATGAGGAGGCAGTCTGTCTAACTCCCGCATGCGCCGGACCGGGATCCACCCGCATGCCCACCAGAGGGCGATGCTCTGCCCATCTGGGGCGTCACTCTGCTGCAACCAGAGCCATTCTAGCGCCTGAGGCAGAGGCCATGGAGCCATCCTCAGCGCCCAGGCCAACTTTGCTCCAATGGAGCCCTGGCTGTGGGAGGGGAAGAGAGAGACAGAGAGGAAGGAGAGAGGGAGGGGTGGAGAAGCAGATGGGTGCTTCTCCTGTGTGCTCTGGTCAGGAATCGAACCCGGAACTCCTGCACGCCAGGCCGACGCTCTACCACTGAGCAAACCGGCCAGAGCCTATATTTCATCTTTAATTTAGTTTTAGGATACCCTGAACAATGTTTTATGGATTTATCAGTTTTCCCAAGGATTATTATTCGATCTTTGATTTCAAACATTCTCTTTTGTAGCTCCCATTATAAAAATTCTTTTTGCTTGTTAATTAGTAGGACTTTTGCTAGCTTCTCAGCTATCAATAATGAGTTCTAAAGTTCTCCAAAATTACTTTTATCCTGCATTCTTGTAATTATAGTAGAAATGTATGTTGTTAATTGTGGAAGTATATAGAACAATTTATTGGTGAATATTTTAATGTGAAAACTTTCTTAAGCAACCTTGTAACCATGGGGATTTTTTTTTTTTTTTTTTTTTTTTTTACAGGGACAGAGAGAGAGATAGATAGGGACAGACCGACAGGAACGGAGAGAGATGAGAAGCATCAATCATCAGTTTTTCGTTGCGACACCTTAGTTCATTGATTGCTTTCTCATATGTGCCTTGACTGTGGGCCTTCAGCAGACCGAGTAACCCCTTGCTCGAGCCAGAGACTTTGAGTCCAAGCTGGTGAGCTATAATCAAATAAGATGAGCCCACGCTCAAGCTGGCGACCTCGGGGTCTCGAACCTGGGTCCTTCTGCATCCCAGTCCGATGCTGTATCCACTGCGCCACTGCCTGGTCAGGCAACCATGGGGATTTTATAGTGCAGTGTTTTTCAACTGCCAGTCTGCAGACTGGTCCGCCAGAAATTTTGTGCTGGTCCGCAAAAGAGTTAACCACCCTGATGTTGTATGAAGATTATAGACTCATGATGTTAGTAGAATTCACTTATGCTTAGGGCGATTTCTGCCTTAGGGGTCCCCAAAATAATCTATTATCACTGGTCCCCAAGTGTAAAAAGGTTGGAAACCACTGATATACTGAATACTGGGGTAATGAAGATCCTATAGTTATTTCTGAGTGGTAAGATTTTTTATTGATTTAAATAGTTATTGCGCCTGACCAGGCGGTGGCGCAGTGGATAGAGCGTCGGACTGGGATGCAGAGGACCCAGGTTCGAGACCCCAAGGTCGCCAGCTTGAGCGCAGGCTCATCTGGTTTGAGCAAGGCTCACCAGATTGAACCCAAGGGCGCTGGCTCCAGCAAAGGGTTACTCAGTCGGCTGATGGCCCACGGTCAAGGCACATATGAGAAAGCAATCAATGAACAATTAAGGTGTTGCAACGTGCAATGAAAAACTAATAATTGATGCTTCTCATCTCTCTTCGTTTCTGTCTGTCCCTGTCTATCCCTCTCTCTGACTCACTCTCTGTCTCTGTAAAAAAAATATAAATAAATAAATAAATAGTTATTGCTTGTTTATACAATCAGTTCTGTTTATTTGTGTTCTATAAAGTCACCAGGAATGCTGAATTAATGAAGTCTGAATGAACCATTGCTCCTAAGAGGAAAAAACAGGGTTAGGCTCCTGTGAGCCTTTGGTCACATTTTCACAGGCCAGTCAATACATAACCCTGTTTTAAGTGTGTTTCTTTTTTTTTTTTTTTTTTTGTATTTTTTCTGAAGCTGGAAACGGGGAGAGACAGTCAGACAGACTCCCGCATGCGCCCAACGGGATCCACCCGGCATGCCCGGGTGGGCGACGCTCTGCCCACCAGGGGGCAATGCTCTGCCCCTCCAGGGCGTCGCTTTGCCGCGACCAGAGCCACTCTAGCGCCTGGGGCAGAGGCCAAGGAGCCATCCCCAGCGCCCGGGCCATCTTTGCTCCTATGGAGCCTTGGCTGCGGGAGGGGAAGAGAGAGACAGAGAGGAAGGGGAGGGGTGGAGAAGCAAATGGGCGCTTCTCCTATGTGCCCTGGCCAGGAATCGAACCCGGGTCCCCCGCACGCCAGGCCGACGCTCTACCGCTGAGCCAACTGGCCAGGGCCAAGTGTGTTTCTGTTTAAAGACATCTTATTTAATATATATTGTTGATTCATTAATGTTGAACTCACAGCCAGCAACACTATAACATGCCTGAATGAAACTTATGTACGTATCAGGCATTTTCCCTGTAAGGCCTTCTGGCATTTAGAAACACTTGACAGCACTTCAAAGCTATGCTTGGGGGCCATTCTAAACAACAAATTCCTAACACAGAAAGCACAGAAATGCAAAAAGGGTGGCCCTAAATAGACTGTGAGAAAGACAATTATTTACAGTATGAGAGCTAAACAGAAAGGCAGGCTTGGCTGTGTTCTGCCTGGGCTGGAACTGTGCAAGTCAAGCGACTCAAATTTTTTACCACTGTACACATGTCCAGAAATGAACACCAAAGCTTCCGAGTATTGATTTTGGAGTTAGAAATAAAATTTAGCAAGTAGGCAAATTCACAAATACAGAATCCACAAGTAATGAGGATCAGCTGTATTTTCCAATATTTTTCCACATTAAACTTGCTGTGGTTCTTTTAAAGTGGAAGCACAAAACAGACTTCCAAAAAAGTAAATTACAGTATAATTTGGAAGGCAGAGTAAGACTTTTAAAATAAATAGAACGCATCTAAAAACACATTCTCCTTTATGTATACTTCCGCCTTTATCTGTGGTTTCACTTCCTGCAATTTGTTACCTGTGATCAACCACTGTCCAAAAATATTAAATGAAAAAATCTCAGAAGTAAGCAATTTGTAAATTTTGAGTCTCACGCTGTTTTCTGTATTGTGTAATGAAATCTCCCATTGTCCCGCACTGTCTTGATCCATCCTGCTTGGGATGTGACTCATCTTATTGTCCAACACATCCATGGTGTATATGCTACCCATGCCATTAGCTGTCTCAATTATCAGGTCCCCAATATTGCAGTGCTTGTGTTCAGGAACCCTTATTTTACTTAATTATGTCTCATTCACCTCACATTATCTTATCACGTAGGCATTTTATCATCTCACATCATCACAAAAAAACGGTGCGTATAGTACTGTAAGATTATTTTGAGAGGGAGAAGCACATTCATGTAACTTTTATTATGGTACATTGTTATAATTTTTCTATTTTATTATGTTATTGTTCATCTCTTACTGTGCCTAACATATGAATTAAACTATCATAGGTATGTATGTACAGGAAAAAACACAGTACAGATAGGGTTTGGTACTATCTTCAGTTTCAGGCCTCTACTGGACGTCTTGGAATGCATCACCCAAGGATAAGCGGGGACTACTGAATATTCCTGGGTATGGCTAGATTGATGATACAAAAAGCGTTTAAAAGAGTGAAGGCAGGGAGAAGAGGTAGGATTATTTGGTTATATTCATTAATTATAAACCCCAGTGGATAAATCTGAACAACTAAAGACAGGTTAAAAGCATGTAGCCTATGCATTCTGATAGGAATTACTCTGATCATTTATCAGAAAGACTGCTCTTCCTTCCAAAAGTATGTGTTTTGCAAGAGTAGAGAAGTATGTCGAATTGATATGTATGGCATAGTTTAATTTAAAATGCATAAATTTGGGGAGGGAATTGAACATCTTACTTATTTACCTTTCTCAATGGAGTTTTGATTTTTCTTGCATATAGAGTTATGAACACAGACACAAATGAGGCTCTCTGTAAACACCAAGTTGCAGCTATACAGGATTGTCAAATAAAATTTTCTTTTTCAAATCATAAGAGAAAGTTTATTTAGAAAGTTACAGAGGTAGTAGAAGTGAGCCAGCTGGGCTGCGTAGGCTCAGGAAACAAGTTACAGACTCAGAAAAAGGACCCTTGAAGCTTACAAGGGGAAAGGCAAAGGTAATGTGCCTAGAGGAAAAGGAGAGGAGGGGAAAGATGCAGGTGTGCTCCCAAGAGGGATAGTGCCCAAGTCTAATTCTTTTTTTTTTTTTTGTATTTTTCTGAAGCTGGAAACGGGGAGAGACAGTCAGACAGACTCCCGCATGCGCCCGACTGGGATCCACCCGGCACGCCCACCAGGAGCAAAGCTCTGCCTACCAGGGGACGATGCTCTGCCCCTCCGGGGCGTCGCTCTGCCGCGATCAGAGCCACTCTAGCGCCTGGGGCAGAGGCCAAGGAGCCATCCCCAGCGCCCGGGCCATCTTTGCTCCAATGGAGCCTTGGCTGCAGGAGGGGAAGAGAGAGACAGAGAGGAAGGAGGGGAGGGAGGTGGAGAAGCAAATGGGCGCTTCTCCTATGTGCCCTGGCCGGGAATCGAACCCAGGTCCCCCGCACGCCAGGCCAACGCTCTACCGCTGAGCCAACCGGCCAGGGCCCAAGTCAAATTCTTAAAAATTGTTTCTGTTGTAGGAACAGCAGCAGTATTGGTATCGGCAGCATTTGCTTAGTTTGCAGCAGAGGACAAAAGTGCATTTGCCAGGACACAAAAAGGGTCCTGTCATAGCAAAGGATGCTCCCAAGCCTGTAAAAGAAGTGACCGTACCTGCCACCAGTCAAGTACCAGAACCCCCTCCGTCTGAGGAGCCCCCATTACCACCTCCTAATGAGGAGGCACCACCCCCTCTCCCACCTGAGGAATCCCAGGTAACTATAAAATTCATTGTTTGGTGTTTATTAAATTGTTCATTTTTTTCTGATTCATTTATATATACCTTTGTCATGAATGGAGATATATTTTTGTGTTTTTTTAAGTACATGTAAAATTCCATTTATATAATAATCAGATTATGCCTTATCAGGGTTAGAAAATGCTCTCTTTTTTTTTCTATAGCATACACGAGACTGAACAGTTAGCTACTCTTGTAAATTGTGTCTCTAAGCACTAAAAGGATGCCAGGGTATTTTTATATTGACAGCACACTGCAATAGAGCTTCAACTTTTATTGTCGAATGACCCCGGCTGTAGTCCAGGCAGTGCCACTTGCTGGTGGTGACTCTGAGTAAGTTAGTTAACCTTTCTGTGCTTCAGTTTCCTCATCTGCACAGTAGTTTAGAGCAGTGGTCCCTAATCCCCGGGCCGCGGACTGGTACCGGTCCACAGAGAAAGAATAAATAACTTACATTATTTCCGTTTTATTTATATTTAAGTCTGAACGATGTTTTATTTTTAAAAAATGACCAGATTCCCTCTGTTACATCCGTCTAAGACTCACTCTTGACGCTTGTCTCGGTCACATGATGCATTTATCCGTCCCACCCTAAAGGCCAGTCTGTGAAAATATTTACTGACATTAAACCAGTCCGTGGACCAAAAAAGGTTGGGGACTACTGGCTTAGAGCATTAAATGTGATCATTCTTGTCACTTAGCAACTTATTGGCACTTAGCAACTTATTGGCACATGGAAAGTTCTCGCATTGGTCCAAAGGTCCTAAGAGCCTTATGTGGATACTTTATTGAATTGTAATAATTACACTGTATTTCATTGTGAAAAGTGACTAAGATGAAAAGGAAAGAGGTTTCTCATAGAATGAAAAGGACAGTAGATGTAGATTGACTTTGGGGAAATGATTATCCTATTTAAGAACAGTGAGATTATTACTCTAGTGAAGTCTAGAGTTGACACACTCCTTTGTATTGATGGCCATGCTCACAGAATAGATAGGACTAGGTATTTTTCTAAAGATATAAGGGTTTTTCTAAATCAGGCAGAGTTGTAGGGATACTGGACTTTGTATTACAATACAATACTTTATACAATATTTAAGTTTCTTACTAATTTGATTGCTGATATTTTATGACTTAAAATAAAAATGTATCCACTTTTATCTCTAGTCAGAGGACCCGGAAGAAGACGCCAGGTTAAAACAGTTGCAGGCTGCAGCAGCTCACTGGCAGCAGCACCAGCAGCATCGAGTCGGCTTCCAGTATCAGGGAATAATGCAGAAGCACACTCAGTTACAGCAGATCCTGCAGCAGTACCAGCAGATCATACAGCAGCCACCACACATGCAGGCAAGTGCTTCCTCAGCTGACACATGGGAGGTTGCCCCCGGGCATTTAAAAGATTTGTTATTACTGAAAGAGAAGTAAGTGTGAAGAAGAAAAGATACCAATTATTGACAATTAGATGTTTCTCAAGAGGTGCCTTGGGGGCTTGGAAAGTGTGGTATTATGAAGATGCTCTTGCGGAGGGCTAGCTATAATGAAGTCTTCTGATCATGTCAACCCAGACAGATTTTATTTATTTATTTATTTAATTTTTTTTAGTGAGAGAGAGAAAAAGAGAGAGAGACAAGAAGGGAGAAAGATGAGAAGCATCGCCTCATAGTTGCGGCACCTTACTTATTCATTGATTGCTTCTCATACGTGCCTTGACCAGGGGGCTGCAGACGGGCCATTGACCCTTGCTCAAAGCCAGTGACCTTGAGCTTCAAGCCAGTGATCTTTGGGCTCAAGCCAGCAACCATGGGATCATTTTGATGACCTCCCTGCTCAAGCTGGTGAGCCTTTTCTTAAGCCTGATGAGCCCATGCTGAAGCTGGTGACCTTGGGCTTTTAACTTGGGACCTCAGTGTCCCAGGTTGATGCTCTGTCCACTGTACCACCACCAGTCAGGCAACCCAGACAGATTTTAGAGTACTGTTATGAAGTTACTAAATACTGTTTCTAAGGTACTTAAGAACCAGGATTCTTATCATGTACCTTCAAGGTAACTTGTGTTTTGCCTACAAATCACTACGATAACAGACAAGCAAAAATCCATCAAAAAACAATTACCATGAAAAACCTAACAAATACATCGTAAAAGATGAAACAACTTTAACTTGTTTGTCTCACATCTTTTTTTTTTTTTTTTACTTTTTTATTTATTCATTTTAGAGAGGAGGGGGAGGGAGGGAGGGAGAGAGAGAGAGAGAGAGAGAGAGAGAGAAGGGGGAGGAGCAGGAAGCATCAACTCCCATATGTGCCTTGACCAGGCAAGCCAGGATTTTGAACCGGCAACCTCAGTATTTCCAGGTTGATGCTTTATCCACCGCGACACCACAGGTCAGGCTTGTCTCACATCTTGAGTTATATAAACTTATGTCCATATGTCTATAGTAATCATTTTTTAAAGTTCTTTAAATGATCCATAGTAATACTAAAAACTTGAAAAGTACTTATTGCTGAGTTAAGTATTTCTTTAGTATTTGGTTGATATTTTTCAACTCTGTGATAACATACAAAGTGTGACAAAAGTAGGTTTACAATTGTTTGTATGGAAAATAATACAATAATTAATAAATAACAATACAAGAATAAACTGTTTTGCATACAACTATAAACCTACTTTTGCCCCACCCTGTATAACTAAATCAAAGGAAGAATGATCATCGCCAAACAGATTGTTTTTTTCTTAAGTGAGAGGCAGGGAGGCAAAGAGACAGACTCCTGCATGCGCCCCGACCAGGATTAACCGGGCAAGCCCCCTATGGGACGATGCTCTGCCCATCTGGGACCGTTGCTCTGCTGCTTGGCAATGGAGCTATTTTAGCACCTGAGGTGAGGCTATAGAGCTATTCTTAGCATCCGGGGCCAACTTGCTCTAACAGAACCATGGCTGTGAGGGGAAGAGAGAGAGAGAAGGGAGAGAGGGAGGGGTGAAGAAGCAGATGGTCGCTTTTCCTGTGTGCCCTAACTGGAAATCGAACCCAGGATATCCACATGCCGGGCTGATGCTCTACCCCTGAGCCAACCAGTCAGCCAACCAGTGGGCCCCTTAGGCCCACTAGGGTGTGGATTTTATAAGCTTATCCTTATTCTTCTGAAATCTTAAGTGTTTTAGTTTCCTAAACCTTCAAAAGCCCGTGATTCATTGATATATGTCCTCTTATTAATTCTCTTATATGAATGTTTTGAAGTAATTTTTATCTCTTTATTTGTAGACTATGTCTGTAGATATGCAACTGCGGCATTATGAGATGCAACAGCAACAGTTTCAACATCTCTACCAAGAATGGGAGCGAGAATTTCAGCTGTGGGAGGAACAGCTCCATTCCTATCCTCATAAAGATCAGCTTCAGGAATATGAGAAGCAGTGGAAGACATGGCAGGGACATATGAAAACCACTCAGACCTTTCTCCAGGAGAAAGTCAATTCATTTCAGAACATGAAGAACCACTATATGGGGAACATGTCATTGCCACCTCCTTTTGTTCCATATTCTCAGATGCCTCCACCTCTACCAACAATGCCCCCTCCGGTATTGCCTCCATCATTGCCACCACCAGTGATGCCCCCTGCCTTGCCTGCTTCAGTGCCACCACCTGGCATGCCCCCACCTGTGATGCCTCCTTCTCTACCAACCTCTGTGCCCCCACCTGTGATGCCTCCGTCTCTGTCTTCAACAGGGCCACCACCGGTTCTCCCCCCACCTTCCCTCACTTCTGTAGGGCCACCACCAGTTCTTCCCCCACCATCTCTCTCTTCAACGGCACCTCCACCTGTCATGCCCCTTCCACCATTGTCTTCAGCCACGCCTCCTCCAGGAATACCTCCCCCTGGGGTTCCACAAGGGATGCCTCCTCAATTAACAGGAGCCCCAGTTCCACCAGTCTCCAGTTCTCAGAGTTCACAACTTCCAGAAAAACCTAGACCAGCATTACTTCCCACTCCCGTGTCTTTTGGTTCAGCCCCACACTCAGCGTACCATCCTTCCTTACAATCAACTGTTGGCCCTTCAGAACAAGGGAATTCTAAAGTTCCTCTGAGCAAGTCTACTCTGCCATACAGTTCGTTCTCAGAGCAAGGA
Organism: Saccopteryx leptura; assembly: GCF_036850995.1. Taxonomy (NCBI): domain Eukaryota; kingdom Metazoa; phylum Chordata; class Mammalia; order Chiroptera; family Emballonuridae; genus Saccopteryx; species Saccopteryx leptura. The sequence goes on along the minus strand of NC_089508.1, from coordinate 26,754,502 downwards.
CTTGGGGAGTCTTCAGTTGCTCCATCTCAGCCAATCACTGCAGTCAAGGACATGCCAGTGAGGCCAGGTGGATTGCTTCCAGATCCTCCTAGAAGCAGTTACATGGAAGGTCCAAAAGGGCCAAGGTAGGTCTTCCTCTTTTGTTTGTTGGGTTTGGCTGATTTGTTGATTTTGTTGATTTAGAGGGAGAAGCCCTTGATGGTTTAAAAAACTTCATTTACACAATTTTGGTATTCTCTTTGTACTTTTAATCTATACACATTCCTAGTTTACAATTAATAAGGTTAGTATTTATTGTTCACTTATTAGACATGATGAAATCTAGAAATGGTAACATGCCCCCGTTTTTTAAAATAAATTTTTATTAATTTTAATGGGGTGACATCAATAAATCAGGGTACATATAGTCAAAGAAAACATGTCCAGGTTATCTTGTCATTCGCCCCCATTTTTTTGTTACTGCTTTTATCCTTTATGTGGAGAGTATAGTGCAGGATGGATGTGATGTTTTAGAGTAATGCTTATCTTTTTTTTTTTTATTGACTTTTCATCTTCAGAAGTAATATTTATCTTTTTTTGCTTTTTGTTTGAGAAATAACTGAATTGGTAGCTTCTCTTTGTTAGCTAATATGCTAACTGTTGGAGATAAAGATTGATAAGCCAATATTGTAGTGAAATAAGGCAATCAAATTTAGTGTAAGGGTAAATAAGACTTTTGTTTTATCCATTTGTTCAGCAAATATTTATTAAGTTCCTGCTCTGTGTTTACAGAATAGACAAATGGATCTTATATCCTTTATATGTTCATCAGTTTGGGAGATGTTTTTCTTTTGTCTGAACCACATTTTTTAAAAATTCTTTTTGTTGATTGATTTTAGAGAGGGAGAGATTGAGAGACATTGATTTGTTGTTCCACTTATTTGTGCATTCATTGGTTGGTTTTTGTATGTGCCCTGACTAGGGATGGAGCCCACAGCCTTGGCATATCAGGATGATGCTCTGACTAAGTGAGCTACCTCGCCAGGGCTGAAACATTTTTGTATTAAAAAGTGTACACAAAAATTTACTAGTAGTTCTTAAGTATTTTCTTATCTTTACCTTTTAAAAGGTGTTAAATCCATTTTTCTAAATTTGTAAAGCATTTAGTTGGCCTGAATGATAATTTTCCTACAGAAAATACATTTCTGTAAGATTTTCTCCCAATTAGAAATTGTAATAGAAATACATATTCCTTTTACAAAATTTATACAGTTAAGTACTTAAAATAGTAAGTCATTTAATTCCACTGGAGATTATTATCTGACGATAGTAATTTTTAAAATATATGTCATAAAAATAGGATCATACTAAGTATTATCAGTACATATGTTTCCATCTCAGTGTCAGTGGATCTATATCATTTTTAATTTAATTCTGATTTCTACAGTTGAGAACAAAATATATCTCTTGTCTGACTGGTGGTGGCGCAGTGGAGACAGCATTGACCTGGGACACTGAGGACCCAGGTTCAAAACCCTGCGGTTGCCAGATTGAGTGTGGTCTCATCCAGCTTGAGCGCAGGGTCACCGGCTTGAGCACAAAGGTCACTGACTTGAGTAAGGGGTTACTGGCTTGGCTGTAGTCCTCCTGTCAAGGCACTTAAGAAAAGCAATCAATGAAGAACTAAAGTGCTGCAACTATGAGTTGATGCTTGTCTTCTCCCTCCCTTCCTTCCTAGCTTTCTCTCACTAAAAAAAAAAAAAAAAAAAAAAAAAAAGTTGATCTTATTTTATTTCTCAAGTTTATAATTCTGAAAACAATATAATACAAAACTTCATCCAAAATCAAAGCTAATTAGAGGCAGTTAACGTGAATTTCTCTGGGTACCAGAAGGCTTGCCAGAGGCTTTACATACATTATCTTATGGAGTCTTCTCAACAAACTGAATTTTTATGCCCTACAATTACCCTTCACAAATGGGCTTAGGGGACTGGGTTACCTGCTCAGGATCCTGTCCCTGGAACAGTGGAGCCTGAGTGTATACCCAGTGGGAGCTAAGTCCACAGGGTCTTCAGAGCAAAAGCACTCGTTAAATACTGTATTTAGTGCTTAGGTCAGTGATATTCATACAGTCAATGATATTTATTTGGCATGTTTATCGTCTTGATTTGAATTCCTACTTATCTCCTGGATTGAGTATTACCTTTTAGATCTGGTAACTAATTTGCTACAAGAGAAGTACATTTTTAACACCTTGTGAGACAAAGATTTCCTGTTTCATTTTTTTTTCTTTTTTCTTTCTTTTTTTTTTTAATTTTAGTGAGGAGGGGAGTCAGAGAGACAGACTCCCGCATGCGCCCCAACCAGGATCTACCTGGTAGGCCCACTAGGGTGTGATGCTCTTCCCATCTGGAGTGGTTGCTCTGTTGTTCAGCAACCGAACCATTTTTTTTTTTCGTGCCTGAGGCAGAGGCAATGGAGCCATCCTCAGCACCTGGGGGGTGAAGAAGCAGGTGGTCGCTTCTCCTGTGTGCCCTGACCAGGAATCGAACCTGGGACTTCCACATGCTGGGCTGACGCTTTACCACTGAGCCAACCTGATAGGGCTCCTTTTTTTTCTTTTCTTTTTTTTAATTTTTGGTCATATTAATGTTTCTCTCTTTTGTCTACCAAATCTTGAGTTTGTAAATTTAGGGCCATTTTAAGTTTTTTCTTGTCTCAAAGTCCTATTGATAACTTCACTGCTAGGAGGATGTTAGCAATTATCTAACACAGTATTCCCTCTACAATAACACACATTTGTGTTGCATTTTAGTTTGTCATCTTGTTTATATTACCTTATTCCTCTCACTGATCTCATGAGGTAAGTAGATAAGGAAAGCTGAGCTTTGAAGCGGTTATAAATAAATTGCCGCAGATCACATAGCTAGTAAGTAGTTGAGATGGGATTAGAATCCAAGGCCTTCTGATTCACTTACAAGTTCATTGTACTTCCTGTGACAAGCAGTTGATAGATTCTGCTTGAACACTGACAGTTTTCTAGCAAGTTGATTTCTTACATTGACCATAAATATATTACTATAACTTGACCTGTTGATTCTAGAACTGCCTTTATGGTACAATACATAATAAATTATCCTCTCTTTCTCTTTGTACTGTGTGTTCCTACAGTTATTTAAAGACCTCTCTCTTGTCTTCTTCCCCAGCCTGCTTTACCCCCTCTGCTCTGCCAGCACATAAACTCAAATTCTTCTTTTTCATACTAACATTGGTTCTAGCTTCTTCCCGCTATATTGCACACTGTCCTTTGAAGGACCTTTTTGGTTTGTCAAATTTCCTTCAGATGCCGAGGACCATAGACCTATTACCAACTTCATTATAAAAATGTACTTACGTACCTGAAAAAATTGCCCTTTTTTGGTCAGCACTCTCACAGGCTTTCCAGGTTTTTTTCACATTAGCTATTACTAGGCCAAGTCTCTCTCATCCTGCTTGTGCTGTTGCTTTTTATTTTATTTTTTCTTTGTCTAAGACTTTATCTTTACATTTCATCTAGTTAGGTTTAGGCTGACATTCTAGTCTGCTGAAATCTTGATAAATTTTTATTACATTGTTTTTAGATTGGTTTCAGATATCCCTTCCCAGCTTTTTCACCTACAACTTTTATTTTGTCATTGAATTGGATCCTGTTCACATTATCTACCTTGTTTTAAAAGCCTTTCCCCAAACTATGTAGCTTAAGTCATTGCTGTTTCTAATTCTCTTTTACTTTTTTTGCTCATTTAGCCCATTTTATGGCTGAAATATTATTCAGCCATAAAAAGAAACCAAGTATTGCTACATGCTACTGTATGAATGAATCTTCAATATATTATGCTAAAGAAGCGAGACACAAAATATTATATGTTATATGACTTCATTATATGAAGCTGTTGCTATTCTTTCTGTTAAATATCTCTTCCAATGAGCCAGGGGAAAGAATACTCAGTTCTAAGTGTACCAGATTACATATAAGAGTTACAGTCATCCATATCCACTTTCTATTCTCTTCTCCAAGTTTTTAAACTATATAAAGTATAGTTTATTACTGACCAAGCATAGTTCTTTTTTCTCCCATGTAACTAGGTAAAAAAATATCAGTGAGAATCTGAGTACTTAGTATAAGAGACTAAGGTAAGAATAATTCCCACTATTAAGAAAAATTTCCTTACTAGTTGAGTTTGGAGTTTGCTATAAACACATATAATTAACTGGTATGGTAAGCCACTGTTGTTTTGTTTTTGTTTTAAACAGAGCTGGGTAGATTTACCAGTAACACACTATTAAAGTATTATAAAGTACTTCGAATTTTCGCAAAATCCAGATATAGGCTGCTTTCTAAAAACAGTGAAGATTTCCAAAAAGTCAAGTATAACTACTTCATATGTAAATAGCATACCACATTGTTTAATATCCAGGGTAGCTATTATGAAACTGTGTGTATGTGTATCATTGGATTCATCCAGTCTTCTAGAAAACTACCACTGCTCAAAAAGTGAATGTTGGTTTCCCAGAATCTTTTATTTTTCAATAATAAAACTTATTTATTAAAAGGTAATGTACAGGGATGTGCACAGTCATAAGTGTACAGCTTAATGAATTTGCACAAAGTAGACACACCCATGTTATCACTACTCAGATCAAAAAGTAGAAATTCTAGTGTCTGAGAAGTACCCCCTCATGTCCCTTCCCATTCCTTCTTACACTATAGATTAGTTTTGCCTATTTTTTGAACTTTATATAAACAGAATCCATACTGTATGCACTTTTTTTTTTAAGGTTTTATTTATTGCCTTGGCCAGACAGCTCAGTTGGTTAGAGCATCATCCCGAAGCACAGAGGTTGCCGGTTCAGTTTCCAGCCAGGGCACATACAGGAACAGATGGATGTTCCTGTCTCTGTTTCTCCCTTTATCTTTACCTTCCTTTCTCATGAAAGTCAGTAAATTAAAAAAAAATTATTTATTGATTTGAGAGAGAGAGGGAGAGAGAAAGGTGTGGGAGAAGAGCGGGAAGCATCGCTTGACCTGTTGGTGGCGCAGTGGATAAAGCGTCGACCTGGAAATGCTCAGGTTGCCGGTTCGAAACCCTGGGCTTGCGTAGTCAAGGCACATATGGGAGTTGATGCTTCCAGCTCCTCCCCCTGCCCTGTCTCTCTCTCTCCTCTCTCTCCTCTCTAAAATGAATAAATTAAGAAAATTTTTTTTTAAATAAATAAAAAAAAAAGAGCGGGAAGCATCATTCATAGTAGTTGCTTCTTATATGTGCCTTGACCAGGTAAGCCTGAGGTTTTGAACTGGCGACCTCAGCATTCCAGGGGACTCCTTAACTACTGCACCACCACAGGTCAGGCTGTATATACTGTTTTTTTTTTTAAAGGGTAATTATTTATTTATTTATTTATTTATTTATTTATTTTTTACAGAGACAGAGAGAGAGTCAGAATGAGGGATAGACAGGGATAGACAGACAGGAACGGAGAGATGAGGAGCATCAATCATTAGTTTTTCGTTGCGCATTGCGACACCTTAGTTGTTCATTGATTGCTTTCTCATATGTGCCTTGACCGCGGGCCTTCAGCAGACTGAGTGACCCCTTGCTTGAACAAGCGACCTTGGGTCCAAGCTGGTGAATTTTTGTTCAAACCAGATGAGCCCACGCTCAAGCTGGTGACCTCCGGGTCTCGAACCTGGGTCTTCCGCATCCCAGTCCGATGCTCTATCCACTGCGCCACCGCCTGGTCAGGCTGTATATACTGTTTTGAGTGGCATCTTTCACTTGACATTATAGAGATTCATCCATGTTGTGTGTACCTGTAGTTTGTTCATTCTCATTCTTGTACAGTATTTTATTGTATGAATATATTATATATAATGTTTATCCATTCTAATATTGATGGTTATTTAATTTTTATTATGAAAAACACTACTACATGTCTTGGTACTATATATCTCCCTTTAGATGCATGCACGTAGGTGTGGGTGTTTAATTTTGTTTAGATATATATAAAGATTGGAGTTGCATGATCATGCGATTATATATGTTCTGCTTTGATCTTGTCAAACAGTTTTCCAAAGTGATTGTTTTAATTTATATTCTCACCAGCAGTGTTTCTGTGTTCTAGTTTTTTGTGTTTTTTTTGCATCCTCATCAATACTTAGTATTGTTAAACTTTTAAATTTTAGCCATCTTGGTAGATGTTTAATGACATTATAATACAGCTTTAATTTATATTTCCCTGATGATGAATGAGGTTGATTCCTTTCCATTTTATTATTGTTCAGGTGAATTTTCTCTTTTATGAAATACTGATTCAAGTTTTTTCTCTATTTTTCTATTAGATTAGTTTTTTTCTTAATATGTAGGAGTTCTTTATATCTACTGATATCAGTTTTTTGTCTAGTATTATCTAGGTTGTCTTGACTGTATCTCACTCTACAGCACTTTTTACTTTCTACAGTATATCAGAAAAGTAATCTTCACCATTTACCATCTAGGTCCAGTGGACCCTTTTTATTTATTTGTATATATTTTTATTTATATATTTTTTTCCCTGAGAAAGGAAGGGATAGAGATGAGAAGCGTCAGTTTGTTGTTGTGGCACTTTAGTTGTTCATTGATAGCTTTGTCATATGTGCCTTGACCGGGGCCTCAAGCCGAGCCCGTGACCCCTTGCTCAAGCCAGTGACCTTGGGCTCCAGCCAGCAACCTCAGGGTTTCGAACCTGGGTCCTCAGTATCCTAGGTCGACATACTATCCACTGCCACCACTGGTCAGGTGGATCTTTTTATTTTTTTAATTTTAAAGTAATTTAACAAAATTTACAGAAGCAAGAATAAAGTGATAGTGAAAAACAACTTACTAGAAATTCTAATAAAAATTTTAAAGAATAAAACTGCATCAAATAAATTTTAGCTACAAACATCATAAAAGATGAAATATTTTTGTCATATCTTTTAACAAAGCAAAATGGTCCAGGTTCTTGCCATAAAATATTTTGTGAAGTCCTTCCTATTTAATAACTAAGTGGGTGACAATACCACATTTCTGTTCTGTTTGTAGAAATATGTTGTTCACACATCAAATCTTGAGTTTGAGAATATTGATCTATGATATTGTCCTTTGAGGACTCATAGTTGGAGAGCTTACTTATGATAAATTTCACATCTTTATTAAAGCCTTGAAAGAAGCTGTAGAGACATTTATCTTCTGTTTCATCTGATAATTTTGGTGTAACTTTCTCTGTCACTTTTCTTTCCTTTGTCCTTACAGTCAGAAAATGAAATTTTCTGAATTCTCAGTTGTGCTAAAGGAAGATTTAAAGCAGGTTGCAATATGGTAGACAAGTAACAGGGTGTGACAGTTGATAACACCTTTGCCTCATCCTTCTAGGCACTTCGGTCATTCTTTTGTTGTCTTTGTATTTTAATCTTCTTTGGCAGAGTTGGAGATAATAAGTAATGAGCATTAATGAATTCTAGGATAAGGAAATCTCAAAGTATTTTTAAAAAATATTTTATTGATTTTAGAGAGAGAGAGCAAGAGCAAGAGAGAGAGAGAGAAGGGGGAGCAGGAAGCATCAACTCACAGTAGTTGCTTCCTATATGTGCCCGACCTCAGCATTCCAGGTCAGTGCTTTATCCACTGTACCACCACAGACAGGTCAGGTGCAAAGTATTTCAAATGTGGAAAAAAATCACTTAAGATCTTATATTTTAGACTTGTGAAAGGATCCAGTGGACCCATATGGTAATTGCAAGATCATTTAAATTTTGTTCTGTTTTTTAAAAAGTAAATTGTCTCTTTGTTCTCTTAAAGGCTAGTATGAAAAAGGTTATGAAATATCAATCTTTACAAATAGAACTGATAATAAAAAAACAAAAAACAGCCTGACCTGTGATGGCGCAGTGGATAAAGCGTCGACCTGGAAATGCTGAGGTCGCCGGTTCAAAACCCTGGGCTTGCCTGGTCAAGGCACATATGGGAGTTGATGCATCCAGCTCCTCCCCCCCTTCTCTCTCTCTGTCTCTCCTTTCTCTCTCTCTCTCTCTCTCTGTCTCTCCCTCTCCTCTCTAAAATGAATAAATAAAAAATTAAAAAACAAAAAACAAAAAAAAAAACCCAAAAACATAAAAACTATTGGATTCAGTGAAACCTAATGAGCCCCAAGGACTAATGATTTAGTCTTTTGATTAATAGAAAGTATTTATTTTAATTTAGTAGACCAATTTATTGCTCTTTTTTCCTTTATGTTTAGTGCTTTATTTATGTCCTGTTTAAAAAAATCTTTGTTTACTCTAAAGTCATAAATACATTATCCTATTTTATCTTTTATTTTAAAATTAATAATCCACATAGAATTGATTTTGTTGTTAATGTATGGTATAAAGTAGGGGTCAAATTTTATTATTTTCCATATGGCTATCCAATTGACCCCAGTACCATTTAATTGAAAAAGTCATCCTTTCCTTACTACTTTACAGCATCTCCATCATAAGTCAAGTGATTATATATGTGGTTTTGTTTCTGGACTCTGTTCCTTTGGTTTACTTGTCTGTTCTTGCACCAGTGTCATACTGTTTTAATTACTGTAGCTTTATAATGAATCTTGATATCTCTTAGTATAAGTGCTCCAATTCTGTTTCTAGATCAGATGTTGGCAGATTTTCTCTATGAAGGACACATGGTAAATATTTTTGGCTTTACAGGCTATGTTTGGTCTCTGTTAAATATTTTATTTCTTTTCTATTTTTAACCTTTAAAAATGGGAAAGTGTCATTTTTAATGGGATTTGGCCTATAGTTGGCTGACCCCATATCTAGATTGTCATGACTATTCTTGGTCCATACTTAAGTCAGCTTGTCAGTTTTCAAAAAACTGCTGGAATTTCAAGGGGTGTTACATAGAATCTGTTGACCATTTTGAAGAAACATTGACATCTTTATAATATCAAGGCTTCTCTTTGGTCCCATCTACTTTTTGATCAGTTTTAATATTGGAGTTGTGGACTTCTTCCAATATGTAGTTGTCTCACTAGGTTTAGCAAGGGACTACAAACACTACAGTTTTTCTTTATGCTTCCTTTTGTCATGGTTGTTCCTCTTTATAGTGTTTACTTCTTTTTGGGAACTTTGGGTTTAGGATCTTGACTATACATATTAGAAAGTAGGCATTATTTCATATGAAAACTAAAAGGGAAAGAATTTGATTCAAGAATTTGATAACGGCCCTGGCTGGTTGGCTCAGCAGTAGAGCATCGGCCTGGCGTGCAGGGGACCCGGGTTCGATTCCCGGCCAGGGCACATAGGAGAAGCGCCCATTTGCTTCTCTACCCCCCTTCCCCCCCTCCTTCCTCTCTGTCTCTCTCTTCCCCTCCCGCAGCCAAGGCTCCATTGGAGCAAAGATGGCCTGGGCGCTGGGGATGGCTCCTTGGCCTCTGCCCCAGGCACTAGAGTGGCTCTGGTTGCGGCAGAGCGACGACCCGGAGGGGCAGAGCATCGCCCCCTGGTGGGCAGAGCATCGCCCCTGGTGGGCGTGCAGGAGTCTGTCTGACTGTCTCTCCCCGTTTCCAACTTCAGAAAAATACAAAAAAAAAAAAAAAAAAAAGAATTTGATAATTTGTTTAAAAGTATTTGTAATCTTGCATACTTCTTACGTTTTTATACCCAGTTTAAAATATTTTTATGTCAAATTTTGAAATATTTATACCTAGCTCTAATGGTTTCATACCTGGTTTTAGGGTTTTATTTTTCTAGAGGTTTATGAAATACATAACTGTACAAACATTTTCTAAATATTTAAACATCAAATACTTATTTTTCTTTTCATTTGATCAATGTGCAGTACATGTGGTTTATGTGATTATGTTTAGTGAATAAATACTATATTCTATATTTTAAATAAATGCTTTTATATGTTTAAAAGGTCATAGTATTTCATTTGTTGATGTAGAGATGGCTTATTTTGTACATATTTTTAACATGAGTATCTCAATATATTTATTTCACATTCTTGATCTTAGCCAAAAGGCTGAGAAGCAATTATATATATTTATTTCAAAGACCTAAAAACTTTTTACTTTTCTAAATCTGAAAGGTTTTGATAGTTTTAAGATTTCATAATATTCTTGAACTTTGAAAATATGAAAGTGCCGTATTGATAAAGAATTGCCATTTTTATGTAATGTTGAAGGTATATTTCAATTGGTTTAACATTTTCTGATCTCCAAAATAAAAGAAATGATGACCCTTGGCTGATCACGGGTCAGTAGTTTAACCTGAAAGCAAAGCACCCTACCCTTTCATGGAAACTGCATATTTTATGTGTAGGTATGAGACTTGCAGAATCTTTCCACCATGTTCTGCTTCCTGTCTACACACATTTTAGTGCTCCTGCTTTCTTTATCCTTTCCTCTGCCCTTTACACATGCTTTTCTCTTTGGCTGTCATTTTTGCTTTACTAATTCCTGTTTTTACTGCCCCCAGGGTTGTACATAAATAATTTATATGTTGAGATCCTTCAGTGAGTCACATATTGGGGATACCTCATTGAGTAAGACCAGCATGTCCTATACTTATTAAATTTTATTCTAATTATTTATTTGTCTCACTCTTCCTGTGGACTGTGAACTCCCTAAGGTTAGATATCAGTTTATTTCCACCATTAACACAGTACTGGGCCCTGGCCGGTGGCTCACTGGATAGAGCCTCAGCCCAGCATATCAATGTCTAGGGTTTGATTCCTAGTCAGGGCACACAGGAGAATTGACCATTTACTCCCCACCCCCCCACCCCCCCCCCCGCTTCTCTCTCTCTCTCTCTCTCTCTCTGCCTCTTGTAGCCAGTGGCTTGATTAGTTTGAGCATGACCCTGGGTGCTGAGGATAGCTCCATCAGAGAAGGACAGCCTCAGGTCCTAAAAATAGCTTGTTAATTGAGCATTGGTCCCAGATGGGGTTGCTGGGTGTATCTTGGTTGGGGCACATGTGGGAGTCTGCCTCCATATTTCCCCTCCTGTCACCAAAAAAAAAAAAAGTGCCTGACAATAGGTGTTATACCAGAATGTCTCAGTTATGGATAAAATTCTCAAAGCAATCATAATTTAGTTAGGAAGGCAGTTTATTCATATTCAAAATTTGATTATAATATTAGATAACATGTTGACAAGGGTTCTTTATTGGTTCTTGTACATTGTGGCAGATAGTCTTATCACTTATATGAACTAATGCTGAATTGAATACAAATCAGAGAATTTTAATGATTTAAGATGTTATTCCAGACATTTTGAATTAATAAATGTAACTTAAAGGAAAGGAACCAAACTGTTATAAGCTCTGAAACAGTATTCTTTTTGCTTTTTGTAAATGTGTGATTTCTGTCCGTAGCATTGCATTATATTCTTTGACAGGCCTCCAGTCAGCTCTTGCCTTGGCTAAGCCCTCACTCTTTTGGATAGACCCATCTACTCTCTTCTGCCTTCTCTGTCTCAGCAAACATTTTTATTTAGCTTTATAGCTTTAATTTAGATTCCTGCCTCACAGAGAAAATCAAGAAAATCAAGGCTTTCAAGCCCAGTAAAACACACTTTCTGTCTTGACCGTTACCATCCTCATCTTCTTTCTTGTAATCTCAGAAGAAGCCTTTCTCCTGGTTACAGAGAAAGACAGAGACAGAGAGTGAGTCAGAGAGAGGGATAGATAGGGACAGACAGACAGGAATGGAGAGAGATGAGAAGCATCAATCATTAGTTTTTCATTGCGCTTTGCAACACCTTAGCTGTTCATTGATTGCTTTCTCATATGTGCCTTGACCGCGGGCCTTCAGCAGACCGAGTAACCCCTTGCTGGAGCCAGCGACCTTGGGTCCAAGCTGGTGAGCTTTTGCTCAAACCAGATGAGCCCGCGCCCAAGCTGGCGACCTTGGGGCCTCGAACCTGGGTCCTCTGCATCCCAGTCTGACGCTCTATCCACTGCGCCACCGCCTGGTCAGGCCATTTTACATCTTGAAGTGATACATTCATATAGTTTGAAAACAAAAAAAAACAGTCATCCACTGTTCTGAGCTACGCTAGATGTGCTTTCCTAATGACATCATCTTTTATTCTTTAGCTGTTTCTTCTGGTAGTTATCTTCGTATCACAAAAGATATGCTGCTACTTTCTTGACTTACTTTTTAGGTAATATATAATTAATACTTGTTCTGATAAAAAGTTCATTTAATTCTTGCACTATTCTCTAAGCCCATCTGCCCAGCAGCGTATTTATATCACTTTTTTTTTTTTTTTTGTATTTTTCTGAAACTGGAAACGGGGAGAGACAGTCAGACAGACTCCTGCATGCACCCGACCGGGATCCACCGAGCACGCCCACCAGGGGGCGATGCTCTGCCCCTCCGGGGCATCGCTCTGTTGTGACCAGAGCCACTCTAGTGCCTGGGGCAGTGGCCAAGGAGCCATCCCCAGCGCCCGGGCCATCTTTGCTCCAATGGAGCCTCGGCTGCGGGAGGGGAAGAGAGAGACAGAGAGGAAGGAGAGGGGGAGGGGTGGAGAAGCAGATGGGCGCTTCTCCTGTGTGCCCTGGCCGGGAATCGAACCCGGGACCTCTGCACACCAGGCCGACGCTCTACCACTGAGCCAACCAGCCAGGGCCTTATATCACTCTTCTGATACATCAGTAAACAATATTGTTTCTTTCTTTTTTTTTTTTTGTATTTTTCCGAAGTTGGAAATGGGGAGGCAGTCAGACAGACTCCCACATGCGCCCGACCGGGATCCACCCGGCATGCCCACCAGGGGGCGATGCTCTGTCCATCTTGGGGCGTCGCTCTGCCGCAATCAGAGCCATTCTAGCGCCTGAGGCAGAAGCCACAGAGCCATCCTCAGCACCTGGGCCAACTTTGCTCCAATGGAACCTTGGCTACGGGAGGGGAAGAGAGAGACAGAGAGGAAGGAGAGGGGGAGGGGTGGAGAAGCAGATGGGCGCTTCTCCTGTGTGCTCTGGCCGGGAATCAAACCCGGGACTCCTGCACACCAGGCCGACGCTCTACCACTGAGCCAACCGGCCAGGGCTACAATATTGTTTCTTATAGAGGTAAGCAGTGTACTAATACTACATTTTTCTTTAATGTTATAACTTTTTTCAGAATTTCCAGTTGTCATGCAAAATCTTTAAAATAATCCTTCAGCCTACGTCCCCAAAATACCATCTTCTTTTCTCTTGAGGAGCTCTCTCCCCCAAATTCATGCATCCTCTTGCTTTTTTGCCTAGGCTGGTTGGCTGGTTGTTTGCTCTCAGGATCTGCCAGGTGGCGGTTGCTTTGGTGTTTCCCTTGACTATCCTCCTGAATTTGGATATATTGTACTTAATTGAATCTCATGGCTTCCTGTTTGTGGGTTAGTACAGTGGTCCCCAACCTGTTTTGGGCCACGGACCGGTTTAATGTCAGAAAATATTTTCACGGACTGGCCTTTAGGGTGGGACAGGTAAATGTATCATGTAACTGAGACAAGCGTCAAGAGTGAGTCTTAGATGGATGTAACAGAGGGAATCTGGTCATTTTTTAAAAATAAAACATCGTTCAGACTTAATTATAAATAAAACGGAAATAATGTAAGTTATTTATTCTTTCTCTGCGGACCAGTACCAAATGGCCCATGGACCGGTAGCGGCCCAGGGGTTGGGGACCACTGGGTTAGTGCCTCCTTTTCCCTGAGTGCATGCTCGAGTAACTTAGACACTGTATAATGAAGGTCAGTTTTCTGCATTGTTGCATGTCTGCAAATGTATTTATTCTAACCATACATTGATTAATGTTTTGGTTATGGAATTGGAAGTTGAACATAATAATTCCTCAAGGTCATTGTTCTTTTCTTCTGTCATTTAGTGCAGCTCTTGTGCTGTTCCAATTTTTTTTTTCTATTTAGATGACTTCTAGGTAGTGTCAGAAACATTTTTTATTCATGGTATTCTAAAATTTCAGTGTATTTTTAATTTTGTTAATTGTCTTGCGTGGTCTGGGACATTTCTATCTGGAGATTAGAATCTCATAACTCTGGGAAAGTTCTTTGTGCTATTTCTTCTTTAATTTTTTTCTCGTTTTCTATTTTTCTCTTTCTGAAACTCATTAATGAGATTTTTGACCTGCCAGATTGATATTTGTCTCTCTTCTTTTTCATTTTGTTGTACTTTCTGAGATACATACTTTTAATCAGTCTACTGCATTTTTTATTTTGAGAATTTAAATTTTTTTCTACAGTTCTTCTCATTCTGATCCCCTTTCATATTGCAATTTGTTCTTGATTTTTAGGTACTCTCTGAAGATACCAGTTTATGGGGGGGGGTTGTTTTGTTTTGTTTTTTACGTTCTCTTGTGGCCCTGGCCAGTTTGCCCAGTGAATAGAGCATCAGCATGGCATGCGGAAGTCCCGCATTTAAGCCTCACTCGGCACACATGAGAAGCGACCATCTGCTTCTCTCTCCCTCCCTCTACCCCTTCTCTCTCTCTTCCCCTCCTGCAGCCAGTGGCTCAGTTGGTTCAAGTGTTGCCTTAGGAGCTGAGGATAGTTCGTTTGATTCAAGCATAGGCACCAGACTGGGGTTGCTGGGTGGATCCTGGTTGGGGCTCATACAGGAATCTGTATCTCTATCTCCACTCCTCTCACTTAAAAAAAAAAAAAAAAGATTCTCTTGAAAAACAAGAGATAACAATGTTATCTCTGTTTTCTCCAGATTCATGTAGTATTTATCTTTGGTCTTTTTTTTTTTTTTTTTCATTTTGGAGACGTTCTTCAAATACCTAGTGATCTTTGGTTGTCCATTTATATTAGAGTGGGAGACACTGACAAGCTGATTGGGAGCTCTGGGGCAGGGAGCTTAGTAACTGTTAGGCTTTGCTTGGCGATAAGGCAAAAACTCAGGGACCCTCAAACTCAAGAACTTAGAGACATTCAGCCTACGGGAAGGCTGGCTGGTGATTCTGAGTGTAGGTTTTAATTTACGTGACTTGAGCCCCAAGTCTTCCTCTCGCCTTCCCCAGCAGCCCTGGTAACTGGGCACACGGACCCTCTCTGGGTCTCTGTAGGCAAGCCAGCCCCACCGTGTGTTGCCAGCACTCCAAACTGCAGCTTCTTCCTGCATGTTACCATTCATGTGTGTTTTTTGTCTTCTAGAATTTAATAACAAAATTCTCATCTGTTGCTGGTCCCCTTTCTCTGTTTTTAGTGGGTTTAAGTATTTTTAAATTGTTACGACTATAAAGTGTCAACTTGGCTAGGCTGAAATACATTTCCCAGAGTTCTGTTTCTTATGTTTCTGATTAGGGTGAGTTACAAGGGTGATCTTTGCCCCAACATGAAATATCTCTGGACAACCAAAACATTCTAAGCCTTTCCCCAGAAAAGGATATGAAATCCTTTTTTGTGTCTTGGGAATATCTTCATTCTTCTTCTAGCTGGTTCATACTCATCTTTGATATTCTGTAACAAATTCTGAAGTAGAAAGGTAACTATTATTAATGCATCTTATATTGTGTAGATAGATGATAAGGAAGAAAAATTAACCAGAAATATTTGACTAATAACATATGTATATATTTAAGCCAGGGGTCCCCAAACTTTTTACACAGGGGGGCAGTTCACCGTCCCTCAGACCATTGGAGGGCTGGACTACAAAAAAAACTATGAACAAATCCCTATGCACACTGCACATATCTTATTTTAAAGTAAAAAAACAAAACGGGAAGAAATACAATATTTAAAATAAACAAGTAAATTTAAATCAACAAACTGACCAGTATTTCAATGGGAACTATGCTCCTCCACTGACCACCTATGAAAGAGGTGCCCCTTCCAGAAGTGCGGCAGGGGCCAGATAAATGGCCTCAGGGGGCCGCATGTGGCCCGCAGGCCGTAGTTTGGGGACCCCTGATTTAAGCATATAGTATCAAATTAAGAAAGGAGTACTCATATTGTCACAGTCCTTATTTCTGCAACTGGTTATGTTAATCATAGCTGGGTTTTTTTTAACTCTCTTCTCTCACTACCTTTTTCATATTTCCTTTGCTCTCAGCAAGAACCACGTCTGGTCCTGGTTTCTTACCTGCTGGGTGACCCAACCTTCATTCTTGAAAGGTCAAGGCTCTTCGCAGTCCTGCTTAAATTGCGTTATTGTAGTTTTCCATTGACTTTATTACAGGACACAGATGTACTAAGGTGTTCTAGAGAATTTACATCCCAGATATACTCCTCCTTACCCTCATTCTGTAGTAGTAACCCAGTTTTCCTTAGAAAATCAGGAGCAGTTTCCCCCATATCCCCAGGCAGTTAAGTAACTCCCTTCTTCGCCTGTTGACTTAGAACCCAGAGTAGTCAGGTGGCAATCTCATCTTGAGTTGAAGAGTCATTGTGTTCCCTGATGGAAACACTCTTCCCTTTGAAACTAAGGCATCTAGACCAGCAAAACCAATGTCACAGGTATAGGAAGTAAATATTTTGCTGAAACTGAATTTATTATCCTTTATTGATTTTTCAAATTAAAGAAAAAACATTTCTCATTAAAGGCATGAAAGTTATCACTGTCCACTCAGTCACCTAAGCCAGAAACCTTGAAATCATCCTAAATTCTTCCATTTCCATTATCTTTTTTTTTTATTGATTTGAGAAAGAGTGTATGGAGGGAGGGGTGAGAAGGATCAACTCATAGTAGTTGCTTCTCATATGTGCCTTGACCCGGCAAGCCTGGGGTTTTGAACTGGCAACGTCAGCGTTCCAGGTCAACACTTTATTCACTGCGCCACCACAGGTCAGGCTCCACTATCATTTAAATCCCACCTATTAGAAAATCTTATCCATTTTAGGGAATATTTAAGATCTTGTTTCCTGGCAGTTGTCAATTTGGCTCAAATAAAATCTTACAGAAATACTTTTAAAATCTTATTCATTATAGCTTCCTTCATATCTCTCACTTTTATCTCCTCCTCTACATTCTCATATCAGTCACTGCCCTGGAACAGGAGGCTTCACTTTCACTTACCCAAATTGTAGAAACAATCAACAAGATGCTTTTCCCACCTGTCCATCTGCTACTTTCCTGCTAGAGCAATCTTTTAGAAAATCTGACTGTATTTACTTGTTCTAAGTGCTTACAAGGTAATCCCAACTCTTACCCAGCCAAATTAATTCCTCTGTTGTAACAAGTCTAAAGTCACATAGCTTTAACAAATTAGAAGTTGATAATCTCTCAGAACTTATGTGATGGCTTTACAGTATCAGGAATCCAGGTTCCTTCTGGTTTGTTACCTCCCCATTCCTTAGTATGTTGTCCTCAGCTACATGGGCCAGGATTACTTCACTACCATCTCAGAGCCAGTGTGAAAAAGGAGCTGGTGAAGAGTAAGGTGTGCCGTTTAAGGGTACAACCCAGAAGGATGTGAAGTTATTTTTATTCTCAGCCCACTGGCCAGAACGTGACTATCAGTTCTAGCTGCAAGAGTGTTTGGAAAAGAGATTCTTTAGTCTGGCTAGCCTGTGTCTAGCTAAAAGTGGTGAAGCTCGATCACTGTAGAAAAGGGGGAATAGCCCTGGCCGGTTGGCTCAGCGGTAGAGCGTCAGCCTAGCGTGCGGAGGACCCGGGTTCGATTCCCGGCCAGGGCACATAGGAGAAGCGCCCATTTGCTTCTCCACCCCTCCGCCGCGCTTTCCTCTCTGTCTCTCTCTTCCCCTCCCGCAGCCAAGGCTCCACTGGAGCAAAGATGGCCCGGGCACTGGGGATGGCTCTGTGGCCTCTGCCCCAGGCGCTAGAGTGGCTCTGGTCGCAACATGGCGACGCCCAGGATGGGCAGAGCATCGCCCCCTGGTGGGCAGAGCATCGCCCCATGGTGGGCGTGCCGGGTGGATCCCGGTCGGGCGCATGCGGGAGTCTGTCTGACTGTCTCTCCCTGTTTCCAGCTTCAGAAAAACGCAAAAAAAAAAAAAAAAAGAAAAGAAAAGGGGGAATAGATGTCGCAGGAGCACCAGTAGTGTCTTCCATACAAGGCATAATGCTGTTCTGGACATTGACCCTTGCCTGCCTCTTTACCTTTTCTATTAATGTGCTGCTTTGCCATTCTCCCTTCTTCCCCAGCACTATCTCCTCTTTGCTTCAGCTATGCTGTTTGCATTTCCACACGTGCAATGCTCATATGTTTCTCTGCCTTTCCTCATAATGCTTCCTTAGCCTAAGATGCCTTTGTCTCCTGTTCCCCTCATCTCCAACACAGTCTCTTAGCCTGGTCTGGGAGAATTTGTCTTTCAAGGCTTAATTTAAGCATTTTCTGTTGTATAAAGCATTAATTGAACAGCAGTCCACTACCACTACCACCATGATAGAATTGATCTTTCTTTCCTCTGCTGTCCTTATATGCAGGTGGACTTGAGTCATTGTACTTTTGAGCAGGTATTTACACGTATTTATACATCCCTTGGATGTAGTCTAGTACATGACAGATGAGATGTACATTAAAAATGTGCACTAGAGATTTACTGAATTAGTGAATGAGTCCATAGCAAAAATATCTCTGTCCAGACTTTAAAATGTCGGGGCACTCTCTTAAGATATGACTGGCTGCTGGTTTTTTAAACTTTTGTCAATAAGTTAACATGATGATGCTAGCTCCAACAATATTTATAATTATCCTATATTTTTAATTGTTTCATTATTTTTAGTTACATTTTAATTCTAAAAGTACTCTTGAAGATAGCTATGGAATGGAATTTATTTTTTTCCATTAAAATTAGTGGACTTTTCTATCTACTAAGGTGCAATATTTGTAATTGTTTTTGAACAACTCAATATATCAGTGACTTGCTGCAGGAGATGTGTCGAAATGAATTAGATAAAACTGACATGATTTCCAAAGCCTGTCCTAAGACCTTCAGAGTACTGCCACCTTAACATGTTGGTTCTAAGATACAGATATCTCAGGATTTGTTTACTGACTGAAAGAGTCATTGTTGTAAACAGATTCTAAGGCAAGATTGCCTTAAATATTCTTACATGGAGAATTTTTTTTCTGCTTTACTGTCTTGAGTAATATCTTTTGTTTTACTTGTAGATTTGATGGTCCTCGAAGATTTGAGGATTTAGGGTCAAGGTGTGAAGGACCGAGACCCAAAGGGCCTCGATTTGAAGGAAATCGCCCCGATGGGCCAAGACCCAGATATGAAGGTCACCCAGCAGAGGGCACTAAAAGCAAATGGGGAATGATTCCCCGGGGGCCAGCATCTCAGTTTTATATTACCCCCAATACATCCCTAAGTCCTCGACAGAGTGGACCACAGTGGAAAGGCCCCAAGCCAGCTTTGGGACAGCAACATCAGCAGCAACCTAAGTCACAAGCAGAACCTCTTTCAGGAAACAAAGAACCATTAGCAGACACCAATAGTAACCAGCAGAAGAATTTTAAAATGCAATCAGCTGCATTATCCATTGGTGCAGATGTAAAGGATGCCAAGGCGGCTCAGTCAGATGAGAATCTAAGCGACTCTCAACAAGAGCCACCTAAAAGTGAAGTCTCGGAAGGGCCCATAGAGCCTTCTAATTGGGACCAGAATTCTCAAACTATGGAGACTCAAATGGACAAAACCCAAGCTGTTACTCAGCCTGTATCCCTTGCAAATAAACCTGTACCTACTCAATCTACTTTTCCCTCACAAACGGGGGGGATGGAGGGAGGAGCAATGGTAGCAGCGTCATCATCATTAACTGCAGATAATGATTTTAAACCTTTAGGTCTTGATCTACCCCATTCAGGAAACAACCAAGATAAAGGGCTGCCTCGGCCAGAGAACAGAGATAATAGACTAGAAAGCAATCGAGGCAACAGCTCTTCTTACAGAGGTCCTGGTCAAAGCAGAATGGAAGACGCACGGGATAAAGGACTAGTAAATAGAGGTCGAGGCCAGGCAATCAGCCGAGGCCCAGGGTTGGTCAAGCAAGAAGACTTTCGTGATAAGATGATGGGTAGAAGAGAAGACAGTCGAGAGAAGATGAGCAGAGGAGAAGGCAGTCGAGACAGAGGGTTGGTGAGGTCAGGAAGCAGTCGGGAGAAAGTGCCGGGTGGTCTGCAAGGCAGCCAGGACAGGAGTAGAGCTGGCAGCCGAGAAAGAGGACCACCTCGGAGAGCTGGCAGTCAGGAGAGAGGACCCCCTCGAAGGGCTGGGAGTAGAGAGAGAGTTCCACCTCGAAGAGCTGGAAGCAGGGAGAGGGGACCACCTCGAGGACCTAGCAGTCGGGAAAGGGGACTGGGAAGACCAGATTTTGGTCGTGACAGAGGTCCATTTAGACCCGAATCAGGAGATAGTGGGGAAAAAATGTATCCTTATCACCGAGATGAGCCACCTAGGGCTCCATGGAACCATGGAGAAGAGAGAGGGCACGAAGAGTTCCCGTTAGATGGTAGAAATGCTCCAATGGACCGAGAAAGACTTGATGATTGGGATAGAGAGAGATACTGGAGAGAATGTGAACATGACTATCGAGATGATACCCTAGATCAGTATAACAGAGACGACAGGTTCTCAGCACCACCATCTCGCTCTCATGATGGAGATAGGCGGGGCCCTTGGTGGGATGATTGGGAGAGAGATCAGGATATGGATGAGGACTACAACAGGGAAATGGACAGGGATGTGGATCGGATTGGAAGACCCATGGATATGTATGATAGAAATTTGGATAATGAGTGGGACAGAGATTATGGGAGACCACTGGATGAACAAGAATCACAGTTCCATGAACGGGATATTCCATCTCTTCCACCTTTACCACCCCTTCCGCCTCTTCCACCTTTGGATAGATATCGGGATGATAGATGGAGAGAAGAAAGAAATCGAGACCATGGGTATGATCGAGATTTCCGTGATAGGGGTGAGTTGAGGATCCGAGAGTATCCAGAAAGAGGAGATACGTGGCGGGAAAAGCGAGATTATATTCCTGACAGAATGGACTGGGAAAGAGAACGGTTGTCAGACAGATGGTACCCGTCTGATGTGGATAGACATTCCCCCGTTGCGGAACATATGCCCTCACATCATTCTTCTGAAATGATGGGGTCGGATGCAAACTTAGACTCTGACCAAGGCCTTGGAGGGGTAATGGTTCTCAGTCAGAGGCAGCACGAAATCATTTTGAAAGCTGCACAAGAACTGAAAATGCTTCGGTAAGTTGACTGCTTAAGATCATTTCTTTTAGTCAAAACCACATTCAGACTGCTCTTTTTAAACTGATGTGATATATTTGAATGGAATTGATTTTACTTCAAGTTCTTATCACATAATTTTAATTGAATCTCTGGTCATTCTGCTCTGTTTTAGGGTTAGGATGGGTGTTTAGGAACTGTGTTAATTATAAATTTATGTCCTGAAATATGAAAATTTGATAGCCATTCTTGGCTTTTATGGATTTGTTGCTGATATGCCATGCCTGTGCATATTTCAGGTATCAAACTTCAACTTTCTAGTGCTCTGAATTTCAGAGCTCATATATAACATCCTCTTTTTCTCCAGAAGGCAGTTTGTTCTTTGGTATTAGATCTGATAGACTTCACATTCACTAATCTTTGATGTAACTTTGGAAAGTGCTGAAAGGACTTATATTTTTCTCATTGAAGCTAAGAATGGTTTACCTGGAAGCATCCTCAGATTTGTCTAACCACTGATACTTTCTTTTGGGGATGTTTTATCTTTCATTATAACTAGAAGCAGATATCTCTACTTGAGGATGTTACTACTTTGTACATAATTAAGTATTTTCTTTGCGAGATGGAGAATAGAATTTGGATTTCTTGATTTACAGTCAACTTACTATGTATGTGTAGGTATTTACATAATGCTTTCCATATAGTAGCAATAATAGCAAAAGCTAACATTTATTGTATGCTTATGATGTGCCAGGAACTGTACTAAGTGCTTTGTGTGTATTAATTATTTCATCTTTAAACCCACTATATCCTGAGATATGAATTTAAGAATCATTGACAGATCACAAGGTTTTTGAGCAGTTTCTTAAGAATTAGCAATGTTTTGAGAAAATAAATTTATTTCATTATTTAATTCTGATCAATATTTGTGGATTACACCAGTTGAAATTATAATGAAAGTTTTATGACTGGTAGTTAAAGTATGATGAGGATAAATACTTGTAGGTAAAGATGAAAGATCAGGCAGCAAAACCGATTTCTGTGATCTGTGGAAGATAGGTTCTGTGAGGTTTAACTTTTTCAGATTATTAATGAAAGTGTAGAAAGCATGCCTTATGACAGGTAACTACTATACAATTCACTTTTAAATTATAGTTATCTTTAATTTAGCACTTCTGTATGCTGGACACTGTGACAGGCGTCCCCAAACTGCAGCCCCCTGAGGCCATTTATCCGCCCCCCCCCCCCCCCCCCGCCGCCGCACTTCTGAAAGGGGCACCTCTTTCATTGGTGGTCAGTGAGAGGAGCACTGTATATGGCAGCCCTCCAACGGTCTGAGGGACAGTGAACTGGCCCCCTGTGTAAAAAGTTTGGGGACCCCTGATTTAGCATATAATATCTCAGCTCTTCTATCTCAAATCCTTATATCTCAAAGGCCTATAAAGATAAGTAATATTATCCCCAGTTCACAAATGATACTAAGGTTCAGAGAGGTTAAGTCCACTGGCTAGTTAGTGGCAAACCCAGAATTCGAACAGTTTGTCCAACTCTAAAATCTATTTTGTTTTTGAAAAACACCAGGCTGATTGGTGTTGCTAAGCTGCCAGGGTTTCTTTCCTTTTCTTTTAAAAATTTCCTTTTCCATCCATTATCGCTTTACATAGAAATGCTGGATAAAAAGTACTTCTTCTTCATCCTTTTTAAAAAAAAATTATTTCTGGGCAACATAAACATAATAAACAAAATATATGAAATAATGGATAAGAGTGGTCATAATTTAATACATGTGAGCTATGTGTATTGGTATAAAGTCATGATTTACATGACATAAAATATTTTTATATACTTGACCCTTATTTTGTGTCTATTTGGGTCACTACACTTTACAGATGTAGAGAGAAAATTGTAAAAGGTCTTAAGAGGTTGTAGTAGATGTTACATCTACTAGGTGTTACATCGGGTAGGTGTTTAAGGTGAGCATTGTAAGGAAAAATAAAAGGAATTTGACCAGACATTTAAAGAAAAACTTAAAGAGTGACATAATTACCCTTTAGGACTATAAAGTGTTATCAAAGGTATAGACTGATAGTTGTTTTCACCATATATAGCAGGGGCCATTAACTAAAATACCCACAAGAAGCAGACAGATAACAGATATGAGTGAAAGTGGATCAGTATACCTCTAGTGAATGTGGTGAAGATTATGGCAAACTGCCTTCATCTAAAGTGAGCAGCCGACTACTCCACTTAGCAAATTGTTGGCATGTGGGAATGGAGGCCTAGTGTTATCAAATCTCTTTACACTTGATCTTAGCCAAAAGGCCAAGAAGCAATACCAAATTTGTTTAAAATTGAATTTATATATAAAATATCTTGCTTTGTAAATAATGGCAACTAATACAGATTTTGGAAACTGATGTGAATACCAAATTTAAAAAAAACTTTCCAGGCCATATTTGGCCCGTGGGCCAGCATTTTGCAACCTCTGGTCTAAATAAAGCAAAAATAGCAAGAGAGCTTTTGGTTAGATGAAAGAAAAACATGACAAATGGATGAGTATTAGTCTAATGAGGCAGGTTGTAGAATCTGTCCTTGAAGATCTTCAATAGTATGTAATTATTTATAGGTTACTGATCATTTAGCTTCAGAAAGGCAAGTGATGATGTTACTCTGCAAGTGCTCTGGGAGCACTGCAGAGGGTTTTAGAACAAAATTTTTAGGTCTCTTTTTTTTTTGTTCTATACTAATTGTAGTCATTTAGGGATGGAGTAGACATGCCTTATGTACAATGGCAATTTTATTTGTTTGCAGGGAACAGAAAGAACAGCTTCAAAAGATGAAAGACTTTGGGTCTGAGCCACAGATGCCTGACCACCTACCACCCCAGGATTCAAGACTGCAGAATACACCTTCAAGACCTGGAATGTACCCGGTACGGGAAAATGTGTGCTCAGAAAATGCAATGGTTCCTGTTGTGTATGTTTGCCTGTTGTTTGATCTTTTTGTATTATAACAAGTGTAAATTTCCTCTATAAAAAATGTAAATTTTGGAAAAGTAAAAAGCTAATGGTAATTGACTTTTGAAAATCTATGGTCCTTTTTCCCCCCAGGATTTGATAAGTACACCAAGCACACATGAACCATGTAGCTTCATGTTAAGAAATTGTCGGAATTTTCTAAGAATTGTTTTTGTTCAAATAGTCCTGTTTTCCATCTGGGCAGTGCAAGGGCTCACTATGAGCCCTGCCCATGTGAGCCTTATTCTCTCCAACTCTTGAGCTGTTTGTTCTTCTTCAGCTAGGGAAGGGATCAAACATCATGCCCCAGTTCAGGCCGTAAAGAGGGAAGATTTATGTTAAAGACTTGTGTGTTTAAGTTCTCCATTTGTTTTACTTTCATATTTGTTGTTATTTTGCTGTTTTACCTTTAAGCCAGTGATGGGCTTTAATAATGTTACCATAAAAATAACTTTATAACAACATAATGAGAGAGAAAAACACTTGAACCATTTCATCTTCATCCTGGTCTAGCACATAACACTCATACATAGTTATTGACATCAACAACCACCATGATGTTGACTCCCTAAATCATGTCTCCTGACCTATATATGCATCCATCTGTCTACAGAGTTTCTCTCTGTGGACATGTCTTCTGTCAAACTCAGCATATTCAAAATGGGCTCATTATCATTTTCCATCAAGCCTATTTTTTCTCCTCACCATCACCGAGTCACCCAAACTTGAAACCTGAAAGTCAGCCTATGTTCTACCCTTTCATATTCAGTCATTCTATTCATTTATTTTACTGCCATTTTTATATTGTTCAGATATTCCATCCTTCCCTTCCCTACAACCTCAATTCTAGCCTTCCTCAGTTCTTGCCTAGATTATTGCAGAAACATTGTACTTCACCTCTCCATCTTTTTCATTTCCCTCTGATTCATTCTTCATTCTTCTGTTTAACGTGATTATTTTATTTTTTTTATTCAAATTTTTGAGGTATAATTTACATACAAGAACATACTCATTTTGGCCCTGGCCGGTTGGCTCAGCGGTAGAGCGTCGGCCTAGCGTGCGGAGGACCCGGGTTCGATTCCCGGCCAGGGCACACAGGAGAAGCGCCCATTTGCTTCTCCACCCCTCCGCCGCGCTTTCCTCTCTGTCTCTCTCTTCCCCTCCCGCAGCCAAGGCTCCATTGGAGCAAAGATGGCCCGGGCGCTGGGGATGGCTCCTCGGCCTCTGCCCCAGGCGCTAGAGTGGCTTTGGTCGCAATATGGCGACGCCCAGGATGGGCAGAGCATCGCCCCCTGGTGGGCAGAGCGCCGCCCCATGGTGGGCGTGCCGGGTGGATCCCGGTCGGGCGCATGCGGGAGTCTGTCTGACTGTCTCTCCCTGTTTCCAGCTTCAGAAAAATGAAAAAAAAAAAAAAAAAAAAAAAAAAAAGAAGAACATACTCATTTTAAGCCCACCCATTTTAAGCCTACGGTTTGAGTTTTAACAAATGTATGCCAAAAGATCAAGTTTCCAATACCCTAAAAAGTTCTGTCATGCACCTTTGTAGTCAGGACTACCCTCTCTCTACTCCACTTTAGGTAGCACTGAGGTGACTTCTCATTTGAAAGCAAATCTCACCATGTCACACTTTGACTTTAAAACTCTAGTATTCCCCCATTGCTTTCAGAATAAAATCTAGCTGCTTTTACATGGCCTTTTATGTTCTTCCTGGGTGGGCCTGACTTCTGCTTACCATCACTTGCTACTCCACTTTCTTATGCTCCACTTTTCCTCCGTATGGAGCCTCCTTTAATTCTTTGAGTGGGCCAGGCTCTTCCCCATGCCTTTGCATGTGCATGTGGATCTGTAAACCTTGAGTTTCTTTTCTTTCTTTTCCTACTTCTTCCTCCAACTACAGTAGTTAATTCGTGTTCATCTGTTAGAACTCAGCTCTGTATCTTCTCTTCCACTGTGTAAAACAATTGCCCTCTCATGTACCCCTGTAACATCGTGTATGAGCCTCTGTTATAGCCATTATCTTAACAGTATTTTGATGGTTTTGTCTGTTTTTCCTTCTAAACTGAGCTCATAAGCATAGGAACTATGTCTTTTATCTTTGTATTTTTGTATCTCTTAGTAAATAGGAGAAACTCTAGATTATAGGTCCACATTTTTGTTTTATTCACTGAACAAATTATTAAACATTTTTTCCTATTTCTACATGCTTTATTATTTTTGATGCATGATTTATTAAAACTTTCTTTTGTACATTTGTTTCTAATCTTTTACTTTTGTTATTGCACCTTTAATGAATGTCTTTGTATCAAAAACCTATTTAGATAATTTCTTAAAAGTCATCTTAGGCTCCCAAAGTGGGGTACTTCAGTTAATGAATAATGGCATTTTTAATGACTCCTGTTCTATAGCCAGTGGCTCTCTAGAGTAGTTGTGTAACATCTATACTATAGCCTTGCAAGCATCAGTTATTTAATGTCTTTGGAAGATATAATAGTTTCAGTGAAGTGTTTTAATATGCATTTTGATAATTAGTGAACATTAATATTTTCCCATATTTATTCATTATATTTCTTGTAAAAATTCTATTTTTGTTCTTCACCAGTTTACCTGTTTGTCTCTTAAGATTTTTTTTTACCAATTTATATCACCCTTAATATAATATAGATATTAATTTTTTCTCATATACGTATTGTAAAGGGTTTTTTGTTTTTTACAAATGTATCTGGTGTTTTCACTATGTAGTATGAAAAAAAACACTTTGTTTCATTTGTAGACATAGTCCCAAGAGTTCTTAAGATATTTAAAACATGCCTGGATACTTATACTACAGACACATTAGCTTTGTCCTACATAGGCATTTTCTTAACAATTTAAAATGTTATAATCTAAAGTTTATCATTAGGTAATCACCATTTGTCTTTAATTCTAGCTTCTAGTGGCCTCTAGTTAAATAATGTTTTCTACATATTAGCTAAATCCATTTTGTTGCTCAAAAAGTTTGTTGTTAGCCTGACCTGTGGTGGTGCAGTGGATAAGATGTCAACCTGGAACGCTGAGGTCTTTGGTTTGAAACCCTGGGCTTGCCCGATCAAGGCACATATGAGAAGCCGTTATGCATCCTGCTCCTCAACTTTCTCTCTCTCTCTCTCTCTCTCTCTCTCTCTCTCTCTCTCTCCTCGCCTTAATATCAGTAAATCTTTAAAAAATAAAGTTTGTTTTTAAAGCACAATCTATAAGTAATATCATAAGTTGTATATTCTTGGTTTCCCAGGTCTAAATAAGCTGTTAGTGAACAACAAACAAACCAGAAACAATGAACTCTGAGAAGTTGGTAATGAGTGTTCTAATCAGGCTTGCAAAAATTGAAATAAAATTTGACAGTCGAATTTCAGTACTGAGTAGATAGGACCTATTTGCCAAGAGGTTCTATTCTCTTCTTAATATACATTTCTGTTGACATTTGGTGGTTTCTTTGGGAAAATTAATGTAAAGATACACATAACAGAAGCCTTTTTTTGGAGAGATTACTAAATTTCCTATTTGGTTTCTTTGTTTTATTGTTTCCTGGTGCTTGTGTTTTTGTTGTTACCAGCCTTACCACAAACTGCTGTTGTCAACCAGACAACTGAATAGAAGTGAAGAGGCTAAGGTTTGGTTCTCTCACTGGAAAGTCAACATTTTTGGGAGGAGATAGGTCATCAGAGTGGGAAGATAGTTTATAGCAGAAGTTCTTAACTAAATGGTGAACATCAGAATTGCTCATGGAGGGGTTTGTTTGTTTGTTTTTAAACTAATGCCAGGACCTCACTCATAGAATGTCTGTAGGTTTTGAGTGGGCCTGGGATATTTGTTACTAAGTGGCAAGTACCCTAATTTTTCTGGAAGGAGAAGAAAGGGTGGTATATTAGGGGAGGGGTAATACTGTTGAGGGCCTATTTTTTTCTTTTTTAAAAAGCCACTAATGGAGGTGTAATTTGTATACTATATAACTTGCCCATTTTAAGTTTGTAATTCACTAATTTTTAGTAAATTTACTGAGTTGTGCAGCTATCAGTATAATCCAGTTTTAGAACATTTTCCACACTTCAGTCAGATCCCTTGTGCCACTATGCAGTTAATTCTCATTTCTACCCCTAGTCTTGGGCAGCAACTAATCCACTTTCTGTCTCTATGGATTTGCCTTTCTGGGTATTTTATTTAAATGAAATCACACAATATGGATCTTTTGTAACTAGCTTTTTTTGCTTAGCTAATTAAAAAAAAATTTTTAATTGATTTGAGGGAGAGAGAGGAAGGGAAAGATAAAGAGTGAGAAGCATCAACTCATAGTTGTGTCACTTTTAGTTCATTGATTGCCTCTCGTACATGCCTTGATGGCAGGCGGAGGGCAGACATTCTAGCCAAGCTAGTGACCCCTTGAACTCAAGCCAGTGCCCTTGGGCTCATGTTGATCATTTCACTCAAGCTAATGAGGCTGCAGTCAAGCCAGAAACCTCAGGGTTTCAAACCAGGGACCTCAGTGTTCTGAGCCAATGATCTATCTACTGTGCCACACCTGTTCCAGCTACTTAACTAATGTTTTCAAAATTCATCCATGTTGTAGCATAAAGCAGTACTTAATTTCTTTTTATTGCCAAGTAATGATTTATTGTTTAGCCATGCCATGGTGTTTATTCATTCCCCTGTTGATGGACATTTGAGATGTCATGTAATCCTGTGAATATTTGTGTGCAGGTCTTTGGGTAGACATGTTTTTCTTAGTTACCTAGGAATGAAAGTGCTGAGTTTATGGTATATTTATGTTTAACTTCTTGAGACAACTGTTAAACCATTTCCCAAAGTGGCTGCATCGTGCTACGTTTCCACTAGCAATTTAATTTTTAAAATTTTTTATTTTAGTGAGAGGAGGGGAGGCAGAGAGAGACTCCGGCATGCGCCCCAACTGGGATCCACCCAGCAAGCCCAGTAGGGCAATGCTCTGCCCATCTAGGGCCCTTGCTCCATTGCAACTGGAGCCATTTTTTAGCACCTGAGGCAGAGGCCATGCAGCCATCCTCAGCGCTCAAGGCCAACTCACTCTAATTAAGCCTTGGCTGTAGGAGGGGAAGAGAAGAGAGAGAGAGAGAGAGAGAGGGAGAGAGAGAGAGAAGTGAGATGCGAGATGGGGAGCGGTGGAGAAGTAAATGGGCGCTTCTCCTGTGTGCTCTGACTGGGAATCAAACCTAGGACATCCACACGTGGGGCCGACAATCTACCACTGAGCCAACAATCCAGGGCCTTCACTAACAATTTTAAGAGGTTCTTGTTTTTCTACATTCTTGCCATTGTGTATTATCTGTGTTGTCAATTATAGCCATTCTGCTGGGTATGAAATAGTATTTCATTTTGGTTTAAATTTGTATTTCCTTAATGACTAACGATATAGAGCATCTTTTCGTGTGCCTGAAGGCCATGCATCTATCTTCTTTGGAGAAATATCTATTCAAATCTTTTCCCATTTTAAAAATAATTTGTGTTATTAAGTTATAAGAATTTTATGTTCTGATAGAAGACCTTTATCAGATATATGATTTACATATGTAGTTGACTGTTAAACAGTGTGGGAATTAGGAATACCACCTCTCCCTCCCCGCCCTCTCTCTCTCTCACACACACACATCTGTGCAGTTGAAAATACGCATATAACTTTTAACTCCCCCAAAACTTAAGTTGTCCCTTGGTATCTACAGGGGTTTGGGGAGATTGTTCCAGGACCCCTGGTGTATACCAAAATCTGCAGATGTTCAAGTCCCCTGTATAAAATGGCATAGATCAGTGTATAAATCATACACACACACACACACACACACACACACACCCAGACGTGTGTGTGTGTGTGTGTGGATTACTAGCCATGTGAATCAAAAACAGTGCAAGCATTTATTGAAAATAAAATTGTGTATAAGTGGACCCACATAGTTTGCACCTGTGTTGCTCAAGATCCAACTGTATTACCTCCCTAATGGTATATTTTGAAGCACAAAAATTTTGAATTTTGAATGAGTACAACTTACTGAAATTTTCTTTTATGAATTGAGAACCAGATTTTCATTTTTACTGATATGCAAAAAACCTAGTGGTATCCTCATCTACTAAGCTATTTACTCTGTTCTCCAGCCTCCAGGGCCCTATAGACCACCCCCTCCTATGGGTAAACCACCAGGTTCAATTGTAAGACCCTCTGCTCCACCAACAAGATCATCTGTTCCTGTGACCAGGCCGCCTATCCCAATACCACCACCCCCTCCTCCTCCACCACCTCCTCCACCTCCGCCTCCAGTGTTAAAGCCACAGACTTCAGCTATGGAGCAGGAACGCTGGGATGAAGATTCTTTCTATGGCCTCTGGGATACAAATGATGAACAAGGACTGAATTCAGAATTTAAACCAGAAACTGCAACAATTCCATCTGCTCCAGTGTTACCACCCCCACCTGTTCACCCTTCTATTCCCCCTCCTGGCCCAATGCCTATGGGTATGCCACCAATGTCCAAACCACCCCCAGTACAACAGACTGTTGATTATGGCCATGGCCGAGGTGAGTAATAGTGGTAAGTTTGTATTTGGGATTCTAAAGGGATTATTAGCTTCAGCTTTGTGTTTCTTAAGCTTCACTTATATAGTGTTTTATCCCTGATTTTGTTTACTAGATATATCCACTAACAAAGTTGAACAGATACCCTATGGAGAAAGAATAACTCTACGCCCAGATCCACTACCTGAAAGATCAACTTTTGAGACAGGTAGGAATCCCAGGGAAATCAATATTCTTTTTTTTTTTTTTTTTTTTTTTTAATAAATTTTTATTAATGGTAATGGGATGACATTAATAAATCAGGGTACATATATTCAAAGAAAACATGTCTAGGTTACCTTGTCATTAAATTATGTTGCATACCCCTCGCCCAAAGTCAGATTGTCCTTCGCCACCCTCTATCTAATTCTCTGTGCCCCTCCCCCTCCCCCTAACTCTCCCCCTGTTCTCCCTCCCCCCACCCCTGGTAACCACCACACACTTGTCCATGTCTCTTAGTCTCATTTTTATGTTCCACCAATGTATGGAATCATGTAGTTCTTGTTTTTTTCTGATTTACTTATTTCACTCCTTATAATGTTATCAAGATCCCACCATTTTGCTGTAAATGATCTGATGTCATCATTTCTTATACACTATGGAATACTACTCAGCCATAAGGAAATCAATATTCTTAAACATTTAGAACCTAATTATCATGATTATCCCTTTACTAAAATTATTTGCACTTCTTTTTAATAGCTAAAAGACTCGTAAGTTGAAATTAGGGCAACAATTTATACTTGTTCTAAAGTTAGATTTGTACTTTTTTGCTTTTCCAGAAGAAAGGATATTGTTCTTATTTTGTACTAATTGTTTTTGTAGAGCATGCAGGCCAACGTGATCGTTATGATAGAGACAGAGACCGTGAGCCTTATTTTGATCGTCCAAGTGGTGTCACGGCAGATCATCGAGATTTCAAGAGAGATCGAGAGATACATCGAGATCGAGACCGGGACCGGGGTGTCATTGACTATGACCGGGATAGATTTGACAGAGAACGCCGACCTCGAGATGATAGGTATGCTATGAAAAATATCTTTGCCAGGTGTGTAAATTACTATATACTTGAGTTCAGCAAAAGACAATGTATCTACAGGAAATTTAGTAAATGGCACATTCTTTCACGTGTATAATTTGGAGAGGAAAGATTAGTTCTGGACCACTTTTCAGGAAACTTGGTGCTTGAGTTTTGCCAGCTTGAATTCCCGAAAGTTAAATGGGTGGAAGAGATAGCCGGAAAGGGAAGGAAATAGTATTGTCAATAAAGGTATAGTAATTACTTAATTGGTAGGCAATTTATTTTTACAATTTGTGAGCTCTTTAGATGTGTGTATGCAAGGAAGAGCTAAATGGAAAAGCAAAATAAAAATATAAATATTGGCCCTGGCTGGTTGGCTCAGCGGTAGAGCGTCGGCCTGGCGTGCGGGGTACCCGGGTTCGATTCCTGGCCAGGGCACATAGGAGAAGCACTCATTTGCTTCTCCACCCCCACCCCTTCCTTCCTCTCTGTCTCTCTCTTCCCCTCCCGCAGCCAAGGCTCCATTGGAGCAAAGATGGCCCGGGCACTGGGGATGGCTCCTCGGCCTCTGCCCCAGGCGCTAGAGTGGCTGTGGTCACGGCAGAGCGACGCCCCGGAGGGGCAGAGCATCGCCCCCCTGGCGGGCAGAGCGTCGCCCCTGGTGGGCGTGCCGGGTGGATCCCAGTCGGGCGCATGCGGGAGTCTGTCTGACTGTCTCTCCCCGTTTCCAGCTTCAGAAAAATACCAAAATATATATATATATATATAATATATATATACACATATATATATAATATATATATATATAGACCATGTGTAAGAATTACGGAGAAAATTAGGCAGGCAGTGGTGTTGCATTATAAGATAGAGATCTCCAATTATTTTTTTATTAAACCACCTCCTGTTACCTTCTAGGACTCAGTCATATCGAGACAAAAAAGACCACTCTTCATCCAGAAGAGGGGGATTTGATAGGCCATCCTATGACCGGAAGTCTGACCGACCAGCCTACGAAGGACCATCCATGTTTGGAGGTAGAGCAGTGCCTTATTAACTATGAAGATGTTGAGAAGGCAGACAACAGATGCTTTACCTTGTAACTATGGGTTTAAACTTTCAGAGTAAAATGCGCTCTGAGTTCTAAGACATGGCAGCATTATCATCAAATATAGCAATTAAATAATAAAGCATAAATTGCTCTTTATATTATTGAAAAATTTTTGGAAAATAGAAACAAAATCACTTATAATTCCACCACCCACCAATCACAGCTATGAAATTTTATATATATTTTCTCTCATTCTCTCTTCACATATATATTAATGAAGTTGTAATCAAAGTACAAATACACTTTTCTTTATTGTGCTTATTCCCATTGATAATTTTTTAGTGCATTCCTTATATGTAAACCTGTTAATGTAAACCTCTCTGACAGTCTATTGAGTGGATAAAATATAAGACCCTTACTGTTGGACATTTAAGTTGCTTTTAGTTTTTCACTGCTATAAATTCTACTTAAACTAGAAACTTATACCTATTTATAAGAAAAACATTTCTAAGCTGGTGACTCTTGTTCTTAAAATTGTAAAGCAGAAGTTACAGACTATAATATTTGGGACTATCTAGTAAGTATATTATTCTTCTATGTCCTGTTGCTTAACTTTTTCCCCAAAATTTAATACAAATAAGGATGAATTGACTATTTTTCAAAACCTTCCGGCTCTGGCTGGTTGGCTCAGTGGTAGAGCGTCAGCCTGGTGTGCAGAAGTCCCGGGTTCGATTCCCGGCCAGGGCACACAGGAGAAGCGCCCATCTGCTTCTCCACCCCTCCCCCTCTCCTTCCTCTCTGTCCCTCTCTTCCCCTCCCGCAGCCGAGGCTCCATTGGAGCAAAGATGGCCCGGGCGCTGGGGATGGCTCCTTGGCCTCTGCCCCAGGCGCTAGAGTGGCTCTGGTTGCAACTGAGCGACACCCCGGAGGGGCAGAGCATCGCCCCCTGGTGGGCAGAGCGTTGCCCCCTGGT
This sequence comes from Saccopteryx leptura, assembly GCF_036850995.1. Taxonomy (NCBI): domain Eukaryota; kingdom Metazoa; phylum Chordata; class Mammalia; order Chiroptera; family Emballonuridae; genus Saccopteryx; species Saccopteryx leptura. Next base: position 26,720,647 of record NC_089508.1, on the reverse strand, counting down.
GGGCTTGCCGAGTTGATCCCGGTCGGGCACATGCGGGAGTCTGTCTGACTGTCTCTCCCCATTTCCAGCTTCAGAAAAATACAAAAAAAAAACAAACAAACAAACAAAAAAAACCTTCTGTTTGCCTGAAATCATACCTTAATTTTTTCATTTTCTTCATTTCCATTTACTTAAAATTTCTCTAAGGTAAAAAGTGGCTCCCAAATCATTATGAATTCTATTTTTTTAGGATAAGTGGAGATAGTTAAAATTTTAAGTAATTACTACGTGAATAGTAATTTTTTGAACTGCTGGAATCCTAGGAGAACGAAGAACTTACCCAGAGGAGCGAATGCCCCTGCCAGCTCCATCACTAAGCCACCAGCCACCGCCAGCTCCGCGGGTTGAGAAGAAGCCTGAATCTAAGAATGTGGATGATATTTTGAAACCACCTGGCCGAGAGAGCAGACCTGAGAGAGTGAGTCCTATGTAGTTAACTAGTTTTCTTTTAAATCAGAAGCGGATAAGAGATCTTTAAAATTTAATAACCTGAATAGAATTTCTCTACCTTTTTGTGACATACTAATTAATATCACATTCAAGGCATCTTATCACCTCCAAATTGTCGTATAATCTGATAAATTACGTACACTATAGAATCTTGGAAGTTAAAGCTTAATAGCTTGGCCAAAAAAAGATGTTGAAAACTTTAGAAAAGATTTCATTAAGAGCCTTGAACACAGTGGATAAAGCGTCGACCTGGAAATGCTGAGGTCGCCGGTTCGAAACCCTGGGCTTGCCTGGTCAAGGCACATATGGGAGTTGATGCTTCCAGCTCCTCCCCCCTGTCTCTCTTTCCTTTCTCTCTCTCTCTCTCTCTCTCTCTCTCTCCCTCTCTCTCTCCTCTCTAAAATGAATAAATAAAATTAAATTAAAATTTAAAAAAAAAAAAAAAGAGCCTTGAACAGACAGTTCAGTTGGTTGGAACGTCATCCGAAGGCACAGAGATTGCCAGTTCGATCCCTAGTCAGGGCACATATGGGAGCACATAAATGTTCCTGTCTCTCTCTCCCTCTTCCTTTCTCCCCTCCTCTCTTAAATCAATACAATAAACATTAAAAAAAAAAAGACTTTATCCTTTGTATACATTTTAAAAAATTCATAAGCATTCAATTGCATTTTGAAGAAGGAAAGTAGAGATTTGGTTTTATGGTATGTAGAGCAGAAAGAGGGAAAATTAGTAGTCTTGATTAGCTTATAATTATTTTCCTAGTGACCTCCAAATGTATACATTCTTAAATTTATCTTATATTGCACAGTAATTAGATCCCTTTCAATAAACTGGCACTGGAGATTTCTATTAGTTATTTTGACTTAGTATTGGTGTATAAGTCATTTGAAAACTTTCTTCATCTGTTATTAGTATAGCTACCCCAGCTTTTCTGTGGTTGCTGTTTGAATGATGTATCTTTTTTCATCCATTTACTTTCTATCTACTTGTGTCTTTGAATTTAAGTATGTTTCCTATAGGCCTTTGTTATGTTGCCCATTTGGGTAGAGGGTTGTCCATCTCAATACACCAAGGTCACGGGTTCAATCCCCAGACAGGGCACATACAAGAATCAATCAATGGGCCCTCACCAGTTGACTAGGTGGTTGAGCGTTGACCTGGCATGTGGTTCTCCTGGGTTTGATTCCTGGTTAAGGCGCACAGGAGAAGCAGTCATCTGTTTTTCTTCCTCTACCCCTTCTTTCTCTCTCTTTCTCTCTGTCTCTCTCTTTTTCTCTTTCCTTCTCCTTCTCCCTCCCTCCCTCTCTCTTCCTCCTGCAGCCATGGCTTGATTGATTCAAGCACATTGGACCTGGGTGCTGAGGATACGATGGTTCCGTGGCCTCCGCATCAGGCACTAAAAATAGTTCAGTTGTGAGCATGGATCCCAGAAGGGCAAAGGATCAGTCCCAGACAGGGGTCACCAGGTGGATCCCTGTAGGGGCGCGTGCAGGTGTTTTTCTATCTCTCCTCCTCTCACTTAAATTAAAAAAGAAAAGAATCCCCTGGCTGGTTGGCTCAGTGGTAGAGCGTCGGCCTGGCATGCAGAAGTCCCGGGTTCGATTACCGGCCAGGGCACACAGGAGAAGCGCCCATCTGCTTCTCCATCCCTCCCCCTCTCCTTCCTCTCTGTCTCTCTCTTCCCCTCTCGCAGCTGAGGCTCCACTGGAGCAAAGATGGCCCAGACGCTGGGGATGGCTCCTCAGCCTCTGCCCCAGGCACTAGAGTGGCTCTGGTCGCAACAGAGAGACCCCCTGGAGTGGCAGAGCATCGCCCCCTGGTGGGCGTGCCGGGTGGATCCCGGTCGGGCGCATGCGGGAGTCTGTCTGACTGTCTCTCCCCGTTTCCGGCTTCAGAAAAATACAGAAAAAAAAAAAAGAAAAGAAAAGAATCAATGTATACATAAATAAGTGGAACAAAAAATTGATGTTTTTCTCTCTCACTTGCTTTTATAAAGTGTGTCTCCTATAGATCACATATAGTTATACCATAATTTATTATGTAGTCTGACAATTTTTACCTTTTAATTGGATTATTTAATTCACATTTAATGTTACTGATATAGATGGCTTAATTCCATTTTTGGATTGTTCAGTTGTATAGAAATTCAACTGATTTTTCTGTATCGATCTTATATCCTGAAACATTGCTAAACTAATTTATTAGTAGTTCTAATATATTTTTAGTGGATTCCTTAGGGTTTTCTTTTTTTTTTGGAGAGAGAGAGAGAGAGAGACGGGGGCAGACAGACAGGGAGATAAGAAACATCAGCTTGTAGTTGTGGCACTTTAGTTCATTGATTGCTTTCTCATACATGCCTTGACAGGGCGTCAGGGGAGCTCTAGCTGAGCCAGTGACCCCTTGCTCAAGCCAGTGACCATGGGGTCATATCTATGATCCCACTCTCAAGCCGGCGTCCTTGGAGTTCCAAACCTAGGTCCTCAAGTGTCCCAAGTTGGCTCTCTGTTCGCTGTGCCACCACTTAGTCTGGCCTTAGGATTTTCAGTATAGAAGATAATGGCTTAGGATTTTCTGTATATAAGATAATGGCATCTGCAGATAGAGGTTTTATTTTCTCCTTTCCAATCTGGATGCCTTTTACTACTTTTTCTTGCCTAGTTGCCAGTCTAGTGCCTCCAGTACAGTATTAAGTAAATGTGTGAGTGGACATCCTTATTTTATTCCTGATCTTAGAAACTGGCTGGTTGGCACAGTGGTAGAGCATCGGCCTGGTGTGTGAGTGTCTGGGTTCGATTCCTGGTCAGGGCACACAGGAGAAGTGACCATCTGCTTCTTCATTACTCCCCTTCCCCCTCCTCTATCCCTTCCCCCTCTGTCTCTATTTCTTATCTCTTTTCCTCTCCTGCAGCCATGGCTTAGTCCAAGTGTCGGGAACCTTTCTGGCTGAGAGAGCCATGAACACCACATATTTTAAAATGTAATTCCATGAGAGCCATACAACGACCTGTGTACGTTACACATTATCCAATAAAAATTTGGTGTTGTCCCAGAGGACAGCTGTGATTGGCTCCAGCCATCCGCAACCATGAACATGAGTGGTAGGAAATGAATGGATTGTAATACATGAGAATGTTTTATATCATATTTTTAACGTTAATACTTTTTTTATTAAAGATTTGTCTATGAGCCAGATGCAGCCATCAAAAGAGCCACATCTGGCTCACGAGCCATAGGTTCCCGACCCCTGGTTTAGTTGGAGCAAGTTGGCCCTGGTGCTGAGGATGGCTCATGGCCTCACCTCAGGTGCTTAAATAGCTCAGTTGCCGAGCAGTGGAGCAGCAGCCCTAGATGGGCAGAGCATCACCTCACAGGGGGCTTGCTAGGTGGATCCTGGTCAGGGCGCATGTGGGAGTCTGTCTCTCTGCCATGCTGCTTCTCACTTAAGGAAAAAAATAATCTTAGAAACTTTCAGCTTTTCATCATTAAGTATGATGTTAGCTGTGGGTTTTCAGTAGATGTTCTTTATCAGGTTGAGGTTCCCTTTCATTTTAATTTATTAACTGTTTTTATCATGAAAGGATGTTGGATTTTGTTGAACACTTTTTCTGTGTCAGTTTTATTTTTTATTTTATTTGTGATTTTTTTCATGTGCATTTTTTAATTCTGTTGATATGAATTACGTTAATTGCTTTTCAGACATTAATTTACATCCTTGGGATAAATTCACTTGGTATATAATTCTTTTTATATGTTTCTGAATTCAGTTTGCTAGTATTTTGAGGATTTTTATATCCATATTCATAAGAAATGTCTGTAGTTTTCTTGTGATATCTTTGTCTGGTTTTGGTATTCGGGTATCTGCTTGATTTGAAATGTTGGCCTCATAAAATGAGTTGGGAATTGTTCTTTCCTCTTCTGTTTCTGGGAAGAGTTTGTGAAAAATTGATATTAATTCTTGTCTAAATGTTTGTTAGAATTCAATCATGTAGTCATCTGGGCCTGAGCTTTTTTTTTTCTCATTAAAAACATTTTTATTGATTTTAGAAAGAGGGAGAGAGAGACAGGAACATCGATCTGTTACTGTATGTGCCCTGGCCGGGGGGATCAAACCAGCAACCTTTGTGCTCGAGCCAACACTCTAATACCTGAACTATCCAGCCAGGACAGTGGGCCTGAGCTTCTCTTTGTGACTAATTTAATCTCTTCACTTGTCATAGTTCTAATTGTCTTTTTCTTGAGTTAGTTTCAGTAGTATGTGTCTTTCTAGGAATTTTTCCATTTCATCTTAGTTATTTAACTTGTTGGCTTATAGTTATTCATAGTATTCCTTCATGACCTTTTTTTTTTTTATTTCTGTGAGGTTGTCAGTTATGTCCCCTCTTTCATTTTTTTTTAATTTTTTTTTAATTTTTTTAATTTTTTAGAGAGTTGAGAGAGTAAGAGAGAGAGAGAGAGAGAGAAGGGGGAGGGAGGAGCAGGAAGCATCAACTCCCATATGTGCCTTGACCAGGCAAGCCCAGGGTTTTGAACTGGCGACCTCAGCGTTTCCAGGTCGACGCTTTATCCACTGCGCCACCACAGGTCAGGCCCCCTCTTTCATTTTTGATTCTGATCATTTCAGTCATCTCTTTTTTTTCTTTTGTATTTTTCCAAAGTGAGAAGCTGGGGCAGGGGAGACAGACTCCAGCATGTGCCCATCCGGTATGCCCACCAGTGGGGGATGCTCAGCCTATCTGGAGCATTGCTCTACTGCAACTAGAGCCGTTCTAGTGCCTGAGGCAGAGACCGTGGAGCCATCCTCAATGTCCGGGCCAACTTTGCTCCCATGGAGCCTTGGCTGCGGGAGGGGAAGAGAGGGAGAGAAAGGAGAGGGGGAAGAGTGGAGAAGCAGATGGGTGCTTCTCTGTGCCCTGGCAAGGAATTGAACCTGGGACTTCCACACGGCAGGCCAACGCTCTACCGCTGAGCCAACCCGCCAGGGCTCTCTTTTTTTCTTAGTCTAGCTAAAGGTTTGTCAATTTTGTTGATCTTTTCAAAGAACCAGCTTTTACTTTTTTTTTTTCCTGAATTTTATTAACTTCTGTTCTAATGTTTATTATTTTATTCCATCTGGTTGCTTTAGGTTTAGTTTGTTCTTTTTCCAGTGTCTAAAGGTAGAAGGTTAGGTTATAATTTGAAATCTTTCTTCTTTCTTAATAAATTTCCTTATAAGCATAGCTTTTGCTGCATTCCATAAGTTTTGGTATGTTGTTTCTTCATTTTTATTTATGGCAAAATATTTCCTGTTGTTTTTTTTCTGGTTCCTTTCCTAACCCATTGTTTAATTTGGAGTATGGTGGTTTTTAATTTCCACATACTTGTTCATTTCCCCAATTTTTTCTATTGGTTTCTAATTTTATTCCATTGTACTTAGAGTACTTTATAGTTTTATCCTTTCAAATTTGTTAAGGTTTGCTTCGTGGTGTATTATGTGGTCTGTCATGGAGAATGATAGGTCATTGTTAACTATAAGATTTTATCATTTAAAAATTTTTTCTGAGTGATTTTTTTTTCATTGTGTTTCAGATTGTTGTTATAATGAGAGGATTGCCTGGCAGTGGAAAGACACATGTTGCAAAACTTATTCGAGTGAGTATGGGAAAGTCAAAGAATCATTGCTTTTGTTAGCCGCTTGTCTTCTACCAAGCAGCATTTATCGATAGAGATATTTCCCAGTTGATCTGTTCTAGTTGGCTCACGTGGTAGATACTGTCCTATATAAATTTTCATCTGCTTACACAAATATTTTTGCCTCTGTTTTATTTTAAAGCACCAGAAGATAGCATATTATTTAGCCACAAGAAGGAACTTCACTGTGAACATTCATTAAGTTATTCCATAATATTGTAGAATTTTTCACCTGTAACTTATGTAAATGTATTAACCAGTGCCACCCTAGTAAATTCAATTTTTAAAAATAAAATTAAAAATAAGATAGAGCAAAAAAATTTATTCCATAAATTTTCTAACTTTCTTGACTACATGATTCTTAGGATAAGGAGGTAGAATTTGGAGGACCTGCACCCAGAGTTCTAAGCCTGGATGACTACTTCATTACTGAAGTGGAAAAAGAGGAAAAAGACCCAGATTCTGGAAAGAAAGTGAAAAAGAAGGTATGGCTACATCCTGATTCATTAACAGTAATGAAAGGAGAAATGTGGCTTTTTTGAAGACAAAGACTTTTCTGTTTTTGAACACAAAACTTTAGTATTCAGGTGTAAAGGAACGATTATTTAGTCATCTCTATCCAGATGTGGACCAGGGAGGAGGTTTAGGGTGATTCTTTGCTCTTGCTAACTCCTTATCTCTTTGGGGGGACTAGGTCATGGAATATGAATATGAAGCTGAGATGGAGGAGACCTATCGCACCAGCATGTTCAAAACTTTCAAAAAGACTCTAGATGATGGATTTTTCCCCTTCATCATCCTGGATGCCATCAATGACAGAGTTAGACATTTTGACCAGTTTTGGAGTGCAGCGAAAACCAAGGGATTTGAGGTACTGATTTTAAATAGTTTTAGAGTACTTTGTATTATTGTGTAAGTGCTGCATTTGTTTGCCTAATTGGTATTCAATCTTTCTTAGGTATATTTGGCTGAAATGAGTGCAGATAATCAGACTTGTGGCAAGAGAAATATTCATGGAAGAAAGCTTAAAGAAATAAATAAGGTGATTTTTGGAAACATAGAAGGTGTTGTATTTTAAACTTCATTTCGGCTGTATCATCCCTGTTGTCTGGAAGTTCTTGTTTATCCCCTTTGCTTTCAAAATATCTTTTCTCCCTACTTTAGTAAATGTTTCTTATCCTTTGTATCTCTCTGAGTAGAAAAGGTGGCCTAGTTTTTCCTGGAATCACCTGTTAGACTTCACAATATTAATTTGTCTTGGATGCTCACTTGGTCTTTCTTTGAATAGTTTCCAGAGGTAACTTGACCCCCTGAATCTCTCAATAGATGGCCGATCACTGGGAAACTGCCCCTCGTCATATGATGCGTCTGGACATTCGTTCTTTGCTGCAAGATGCTGCCATTGAAGAAGTGAGTGTTCTTTACCAAAGCAGTGTAAAAATGACTTTTCTTTTTTACCCCTTTTACTTTGAAAAAATTTTAAACTACAGAAAAGTTGCATAAATAGTATAAGAACACTTGTGCAACTTTCTTTGAGATTCACCAGTTATTAATATTTTGCCACATTTTTCTCTAAATAGATAATATTCTTCCTCTTCTTCTCATTGTTATCATATTGCTATTGTTATCACTGTTATTGTAGGACCATTTGAGAATTAAGTTTCAGAACAAGAGTGTTCTCTTACAAAACTAGAAATCTGAATTATCTCACACACAGTTCATACAGATTTCACCAGTTATTCTCATAGCATGTTTTTATAACAATTTTTTAAAATCCAAGATCCAGTTTTTTACTATAAAAAAGTAGTTTCTTAGGTTATTGTCATGAAAGACAAAGAATGTTTGAAGCATAAAGGTCAGTTGTTTTGTAGCATGCCCCCCAATTGGAGTTTGTTCGATTGTTTCCACATGATTAATTTTAGGTTAAACATTAACATGAATGCTACAAAAGTGGTGTGTCCTCAGTGCATCATATCAGGAGACATATGATGTCACTGTTGGTGATTTTAGTGTTGATCAGTTGGTTCAGGTGGAATACATCAAGTTTTTCTACCTTTTTTCTTTGTAGTAAGTAATCTGTAAGGAGATACTTTGAAATTGTTAATTTTCTGTTCCCCAACAAATTTTTATTCAATGATAATTCTTACCTAAATTAATTATTAGTTTGGTGGAAGTAAATCATCATGGAAAAGGAAAGATTTTCTCTTTTTTTTGTTTTTTTTTTTTGTTGTTGTTGTATTTTTCTGAAGCTGGAAACGAGGAGAGACAGTCAGACAGACTCCCGCATGCGCCCGACCGGGATCCACCCAGCACGCCCACCAGGGGCGATGCTCTGCCCACCAGGGGGCGATGCTCTGCCCCTCCGGGGCGTCGCTCTGCCGCGACCAGAGCCACTCTAGCACCTGGGGCAGAGGCCAAGGAGCCATCCCCAGCGCCCGGGCCATCTTTGCTCCAATGGAGCCTTGGCTGCAGGAGGGGAAGAGAGACAGAGAGGAAAGAGGGGGTGGGGGTGGAGAAGCAAATGGGCGCTTCTCCTATGTGCCCTGGCTGGGAATCGAACCCAGGTTCCCTGCACGCCAGGCCGATGCTCTACCGCTGAGCCAACCGGCCAGGAAGATTTTTCTCTTTTAATCAATTGTGTACTTCTGTTTTGTTTAACCTCCTATAAATGAGTGATCTATATTCATTGTTTTCATTATATTTTTTTAAGATTTTTATTATTATTATTCATTATAGAGAGGGGAGAGAGAGTGAGAGAAGGGGGGAGGAGCAGGAAGCATCAACTCCCATATGTGCCTTGACCAGGCAAGCCCAGGGTTTTGAACCGGCAACCTCAGCGTTTCCAGGTTGACGCTTTATCCACTGTGCCACCACAGGTCAGGTTGTCATTATATTTTTATGTGCTCTTACCGACCCATTTCCTTCTGGTTTCTGCTCTAGCCATTTTCTGGAGACTCTCATCCAAGATTTCCACACAGGGATCAATTCTCACATCTTCTGTTGTTTAATTTTGCAGCTCTATATGATATTTTCTTTTGCTTCTGTAAATCCACCTTCTCCTGGTTTTCTTTTGGCCATCCCTTTGCAGTTTTCTTTGCTGGCTTCTCTTGCTACCCAGTTCTTAAATGTTGGAGTGCTTTCAGGCTCTATTTTTGCTCTACATATTCTATATAGATAATCTTTCTGGTAATTCAGATTGCCACTTATGTGCCCTTAATATTAAATTGTGAAGACCAGAATGCAGACCCTGACTGGTTCACTCAGTGGTCGAGTGTTGGCCTGGCATGTGGATATTCCAGGTTCGATTCCCAGTCAAGGCACACAGGAGAAGCAACCATCTGTGTCTCCACCCCTCCCCTTTTTCTCTCTCTCACTGTCTCTCTTCCTCTCCCGCAGCCATGGCTCAATTGTTTGAGTGCATTGGCCCTTGGTGCTGAGGATGGCTCTGTGGAGCCTCTGCCTCAGGTGCTTAAAAATAGCTTGGTTGTGAGCATGGCACCAGATATGCAGAGCATCGGCCCCAGATGGGGTTTGCTAGGTGGATCCTGGTCAGGGCACATGTGGGAGTCTTACTATCTTCCCACCTCTCACTTGGAAAAGAAGAAAGAAAGAAAAAAGGCCAGAATGCATTTTATCAATATCTTAATAATTATATCTGAATGGAGGTGACTTTTATAATTTATCATTATTTTCCAAATTCTACAGAAAAACATATTAACTAGTACACCTCAAACTCAACCTCTCTAATATGTAATTTATCCAAACCTGTGCCTTTTTTATTTTTCTCTGTTTTAGTAGTTAGACCCACCAGTCACTTTGGTGCTGTAATCGTGACCCTTTACATTATCCTTAACCCTATCCCTCCATTATGTAGTCAGTCCACAGGTTTTGTCACTTTACCTTATAAATACCTCTCTAATCCATCTACTCTCTTTTTGTATTGCTGCTATTCTGGACCAAACTGCTTTCATCTACTTTTCACTATACCCTTATGTTTTGAAATTTGAATTATACACACATTTTACTTTAGTGTTTTTCAACTGCTGGACCACCAGAAATTTTGTACCAGGCCACAAAAGAGTTAACCACCCTAATGTGTATGAAGATTATAGATCCAATGATCTTAGTCAAATTTGATTATGCTCAAGCTGATTTCTGTCTCAGCAATCCCTAAAATAGTTCTATTTTCACTGGTCCCAAGTGTAAAATGGTTGAAAACCACTCTTATACTTGACTGGAAAAATACTTGCTAAAGGTTTTAAAAAGAAATCCTAGCCCTGGCTGGTTTGCTCAGTGGATAGAGAGTCGGCTTGGTGTGCGGATGCCCTGGGTTTAATCCCCAGGCAGGGCACACATGAGAAGCGACCATCTGCTTCTCTTCCCCTCCTCCTTCCCTTTCTCTCTCTCTTCTCCTTTTGCAGCCAGCAGCTTGATTGGTTTGAGTGTCAGCCCTGGGCACTGAGGATAGCTCAGTTGGTCCAAGCATTGGCCCCAGATGGGGGTATCTGGGTGGATCCCAGTCAGGGTACATGTGGAAGTCTGTTTATCTCCTCTACTTTCACTATATAAAAAAAAAGAAAGAAAAGAAAAATCCTAGTAATTTATAGGCATTTAAAACAGATAATTATCAGCTTAGGATAGATCATTTATTATACTCAACTTCATAGGAAATTGTAAAGATTAGTAGATATCCCAGGAAAATGAAAGGCAGGAATAATGTCTTTTATCAGTTCTTTTTTAAAGATTAGGGTTATTAAAAACTATAGTACGTAACAGTGAGTCTGTATTATCTTACTCTGAGCAAGTATGCTCATTTCAGATCTCGGTGAGGGACTCAACATTATCCTAAATGTTAATTCAGTCTTTTTTTTTCCATTGTGATTATTGGGGTGGTGTAGGTAGAGATGGAAGATTTTGATGCAAATATCGAAGAACAGAAGGAAGAAAAGAAAGATACAGAGGAAGAGGAAAACGAACTGGTAGGAGACAGACCAACCACTTTGAACAAAGTGTCTCTTTATTTAAATTCTTAGGTGTTTATAAATTCAGATCTCTGGTCAGATTATTACTGTTGATGTGCACCTTAATGGTAAAGTTTCCATTATCATCTTCAAGGAGACTTGGATAGTTTTTATTTTTCTCCTGACTAAAAGAACCCTCTGTTGTGTTGTTATCAAGAAAATTTTAAGAATGCTAAGAAACTTATCCTTTGTACTCACTCATCTATTTGTGGGTGACTTTAGGGGAGTATACTTTTTAAGAAAATCAATTACATGTGACAAGGCATTCTTACACTCCAGCAGATATGTGGTACAGCCTACCCCGTACACATAATTGTCTCTTTGCTGTAAGATCTCAAAATTGGGTTTCTGTCAACTGAGGCAGAAAAACTTACTGAATGAGGAGGCAGAGGGTTACCATAGACTGCTGGATTTGTTCTTCTGCATTTTATTTTATTAAGTGGTGGGGGAAATCATTTGACTGTGTAGGCACTGCATTGTGCTTAGGCTGATTAGAGGCTCACGTAGTGTGAATTCAGAGTTCCTTGTGTACCTCCTGTAATGCTGTTGATCATACCTCTTAGAGTGTTTGCCTTGCCTTACTCTGTCATTCATGAATATGCGACCTATAGAGTAATGTTACTTTTCAGTGTTTGCAAAATGAGGTACAGAGATGCTTGGAATAGAGTGCTTTTAAAATTCAGAGTATTATTTGGTTTATTTACTATTTCAGCCCTTGCTAAAGCTGCTTCTTATATTCTTCTAAAAATGCACAAAGCAAGAACCCTGATTCCTCTCTCCCAGAGAATACAGGCTCTTTAAGAAGTGGTCCCATTAAACCCATGTATGATATTGAGGACTCTGGGTAGAAACTGTGTGTTATATAGGGATGGTGCCAACCACTATATTCCTAGATTTCATATGTGGGTTAAAAAATAAGCTTTAAAATTAATAGCATTTATGTTTTTTACTTCCTTTAAACAAAGTGTTTCTTTTAATTAGGTTGTATTTTGACATATATGAGCTAAATATAGGCAGGAAATTCACTTAAAGGTTCACACCGTTCTGGAATATGGCTAATGACCTCATTAGCTGCTTGTAGCGTGTGTACCAGAAAGTGATCATGTGAGTGTAATGTTAGTTTTCTGAAGCTCCGTCTCTCTTTTGTGGAGATTTCAGTTCAAGATTTGGTTCATAACATCTGAATTGCTTAGATATAGGTCAAAACTTAGAACTTTTCATTTTAAAAGTAAACACACTGTAATTCTATATTTTTATATCAGAAACCTTGCAAGGAAGCCTTAGGACTCTGCCCTACTGGACTATCTCTTCTATTTCCAAGTGGCTTAACATTTTAAGCAGTGAGAAGATGATGTAGTTTTAAGTAAGAACAGGATGGTTCTATCAAGGGGGGGGGAATTAATATGCTTATTTTGCTTATCTTTGTTATAAAACTTCTCTTAACCCATCAAAAATGCAGACTCCAGATTTTTTACTATTGGGTTTTATTCTAAGAGTAAAAGATTCTTGGAGAATTTTAACCAAAGGGTTAAGAGCAAGTCTCATGTCATCCAAACAATTTTAATGAAATTCTTAATAAACTTTGTATTTTCTACTCTGTACTGATTACTGTAGCTAGGTGAAAGTCAAACTTTTCTTGGTTAAGAGAATTTGGGGGGGGGGGATCATTGATTGGTTTGATATTTTACCTTCATTAGTACTTCAGTGAATCTTGTAGATGTGACTCAGAATTTATAATTATTATAATGATGTTTAAGGTTTTCAGATGAGTTTTGAGGTATAACTTATACAAATTTCATCAATACTTCTAACACTATCACTTCAGCATAGCTTTGTCTTGGTTTGTTCTTAAAATGTGTTTGAAAAAGATGGTATAACTTATAAACCTGAAATACTGCCTTATGAGTTAAAATTGAATTATTAATCTGGCTTAAAGATTAGAAATGTCTAAGACCTATAGGTTTCCTGGAAAAATGATGATGCTCTATTAAACTCTTATTAAACTCTTACACAGAAGCTGCTGTCATGAAATGTTCAACATACATACTTTGCAACTTATCTGTGTGTCAGTCTATGCTTTGAACTTGAACATTGCTAATAGTAAAGAGATACATTGATTCTCAAAAGATGCTGACACCTTTGATGAATCTGTTCTACATAATAAGTCATAGTATTAAAGTTCTGTATGTTAGGGTCTCATAGAGAACAAAGTCCAAATGAATGAAAAGGGAAATCATAGTAAATTATGTGGAAAAACCATACACTTACTTGCTAGGTGAATAAAAAAAGATTACTACGTAGTTACATAGATACTTTGGAAAATTTGAAAATCTTATGGGACTTAGTTTGAAATAAACCACCCAGTTATTTTATTAAATAAGATGAAAATTGCCTGTGTAGATTTCTGGTTTTTCATGTAATGGGAAATGTAATTTTAGAAGACATCAGAAATAATAATGAGTTTTTCCAACTTATAAAAAAGAAATGCTCTGAAACTGATTCAGTAAAATTAGCCTTTGTAAGATCTGGTAAATGGATGAAGTCATTTTAAAATGAAGTTGTATTTAGTGATACCAGGTTTTCTCCTTTCTTTTGAGTATTTAAACTTATGCTGGACTTTAAAGTAACTGTCTTGAAAAACACTCTGGACCTCATGGCTACTATCACTTGAGAATAGCAATTGAATTGAGAAAGTAACCTAGCTAGTATTATAAATCCTCTCTACTCGGAATGACTTTAATATTAGCCTAATAACTACCGTACCTTCTTACCATATTACTATACAGCTGTTGTTCAGACTACAGTTGTGTGTCCTGAACTGTAGCTGCCTCAAAGCGCCTTCATGACACTATTCTGAAGTGACTACTCTGAAATCTGGGCAGTGAAGATTTTATGAATTTGGTAATTCAGTTTCTTCAAAGATAATGAGACTGTGTTTTCCCTAAGCATATATTTATAACTAGTGAGTCGAAACTGAATCCATTCCCAGTTTTAATGCTTTTCCAATTCAAAAGTGATATGCATGTATGTGTCTCTTTCTAACCCTTCGAGCTTCTCTCTGTGTACGATTTAGGGTTACATTCCGAAAAGCAAATGGGAGATGGACACATCTGAGGCAAAGCTAGGTGGGTATTTCCTTTTTCCTGTTTTTTATATGTGATACCTGATGGTAATGGTCATAGATCTTTCTGATGTAAGAGCTAATTTTCCAAACATTCTGCTCAAACCAAGATTTTTGGCCTACCTTATATCCTCAGTCTATTTTGCTAGCTTTCAGTTTAACTAGTTGTAGTTTGTGGACAGAGTGAAAGAAGAGTATTTTAAAAGAACTACCCTTAATAACACAAAGTTTTTAGAGTAAGCAGAGATGTGATAAATTTAGTAATAAAATACTGTCACTTCTGAAATACTTTTATATTAATTAGAAATGTTAGTGCCAAAGAGATTTCTGCAATTGCAGTTTCTAAAGTTGAATCAGATTGTGAATACTCTGAGGAGTAATAATAGTAATAATAAATACTGAAGCTTAAAGATCAAATAAAAGGCAGTTATTTTCACTGTGTAATAAATGAGTTTCTGGGTAGGGATCAGTAGATACATAATTTAGGTTTTTGAAGAGCCTAACTTATAATATTACACTTACATTTCCCTTCAACTTGCCTTTAGTGCCAGATTACAAGGTATACTGGTTAAAATGATTGTCTGAATCAAAAATTGGAGTTGCTTAGTGTGAAGTTATCTGCCAAGCAGAAAATTATACATATTCAGTGGATTTTCCTTCAATATTTCAAAATGTTTTTTTAGTTTTTTGTTGTTTTTTTTAACCATTTAACATGTGGATTAAGATATGTTAATAAATAATTTAAGAAAATGTGAGGACTTTTTGAGAAGATTAACTTTACTAATGTATGAAGTATGGCTGTCAGTCTGTTTCTCTTCCTGGTGTCACACTGTTGTTCCAGAGCTGGAGTAACTGTCTAAACACCATAAATTCATGGAACAAATTTGAGTCATTTAGCTGTTTTGCTGTTTGGGACACATTGTCTGTGTTTCTGACATCAGAGGGGTACATTTTAAATACAGTCTCATAGGTTATGCTTTTTATTTTGCCCAACTGATCACGTTTTTAATTGATGTTGACCAGATCCTCTGTTAAAAGATAGTTCCATGAACTGTATTATTACTATGTTAATGGATAGCTGTTTTGTTGTAAAGTCTAGAATTATTTTCTCATGTAAGTCATGTGAAAATTTTATGTGATTACTGACCTATTCTTCCACTAGTCTTCCCTTTTGGGGAAATCTTAACAATCTCCTCTAAATTTTTTAAGCATTTATATGAGTTTAAATGCAATTAAATATGTAGGACAGTAATAATCACAACTTATTTTAATAACAATGCTTTTGATCTGCTTATTTTGACATGAAATTGAGAATGTTGGAAGTTCTCTCGTTTTAGGATAACCTGTAAGACTATAAAGATCATGTTCTTTTCTGCTTCTCTAAATAATGTTTATATTTTCGGGCAAAGAGAGATCATAAAGAGACAAAGGGATTGTAAAAGTGATAAATATTTTAGCTCAGTGTATGACCAGTGGCTTATGTAATAATATATGATCTAGGATAATGTTATTTTAACTTGAGTCCATCTATTTTCTATTTTTCTTTCTAATTTTTAAAGAGAAAGAAAAATGGAATTTAGTAATAATGACTCAAGAAAATATGCTATTAATCTTGGTATTGATTTCCGGAAAAAATTCTGGCCTGTCTACCATTTGCTTCTCAGAAAATACATTTTTATACAAATTCAATCCATTTTAAGGACAGAATGTTACACATGAGTTCCAGAAATGAATTTAAGTAAACCATTTCAATGAAAGTCACTGAAGATCTAGTAATGAATCTAAAAAATAAATTCTAACATGTTTGCAGTGGGTTTTTGTTTATTTTTAATAAGGGTGACATGGATGTTCCATATCATGACTGGCTTCTTGCACCACTGTGTTATCTTGAGAGCTCATTTACCTTTGGAGGAGGACAGACTGAGTGTGAGCATTCTTGAAAGTGCTTGTTTCCTGGAGGTTGGCCCATGGAACCAACTGAAAAGATTCTTCTCTAAAATACAAGGACCTCCATCTGAGACTTAGCCTATTTATGTTGCCTTCTTTATCATAACAAATTCAGTACATTTGATTACCAGGTGCAATTTATTTTTCTGACTACTTTACCAACATTCTTAAGTTACTCTTGGTAACATGGTTAAGCTGGATGGAATCCTATTAAGCTTTAGAAGTGTTACATTGAGCCAGAAGAGCTGAATCTGAGAGATTTTGATTCACAAATGAGTCTGTCAATGAGAACATACCTATAATTTTTCAAGGAGTGGGTCAAATCTCATTGCAGATTCTTGATCTGTGTTCATTAGGTACAGTATATAGTTCAGCCTATGTTTGAGGGTTGAAGTGGTGTAATTAGAAACATTCAGAACTGTCCTGCGCCACGTCTGGCTTGGGTGTCATAGAGTTGTTGAAAACTGCCTGTATCCCCCTTTCAGTCGCACCTGACTCTTTCACATCTGGGACCCAGGCACCCTAATGCACATCAGATGCTGGAGTTTAGCCTTGAAGCTACTTGAATTCCAATGACATGATTTAGGTTTCTGCATATCAAGTCCTTTTGCTCTTCTCGTCTCCGTCATTTGTCTCTGCTTTGAGCTACTGTGTATCGGCCTTCTGTATGTCAGGCAGTTTCATCTCTTCACAATTGGGGTGCAGTTATGATTTGTAAAGAGAACATCACTTATTCAGAAAATACACAGATGTACCTAAAATGTTTTTCTATGGTGCAGTAATAATACATATACTGTTCTAAAGATGTGGTAAAATTCTATGACTGGTCAAGTTGGATATTTACACCTTTATCTTCATCTTAAAACTTCATCTTTTGAAACTTAAACCTCTAAAAATCATTAGTATGAGTGTATTGGATACCAGTTGTCTTCTGTAACTAACACCCCAGGTTCCTCTTCCCTCACCTTACACATCTGTGTGTTTGGGTTTCCAGGATGCCGTGTGGAAGAGGTATGAACGTTTCTTCAGCCCCAAGAATGAAACTTTAAACATGTTGTGCACAATCAAGTTTCAAATTAAACATTGCAGACAAGGATGTTCAGACTAGAATACATGTTCTGAACTTCCATGTTGCAAATACGGAACTCCGGGTCTGTAACTCCTGTCACATACACAGTGTATGAGGAACAGTTCTTGCAGATTTCACACTGTCCTTCTGCGTTGCTGCTTGGCCATGCTTTATTCTTGAAATTGACATGAAATTTTTTCTTTGAAGTATGTTAATGTTTAAGTTGATCTTTTTAAGTTTGGAAATCCTTTGAGGTTTATTTAATAAGTGTATAGAGCTTCCTATTCTTCTGCTAATACTGTACATTCTTGAACTAAGAACAATTTTATTGTTTGTGAGACTTCATGGGTTTTCTACTACTGTGTCCTCGAACAATCAAGGCGTCACTTCTTTGGGATCCTTTATCATATGGCCTGTCATCTGCATGTAGATAGAGCCATTTGGTAAAGAATATGATTTACAGAGGTCAGGAGACTGTTTCTGTTGAACTCATCCATGTTAAAATTTTTCCAAAGTGATATGATAAAAACTTGAGTTTGTAAAGTGTTGGAGTTGCCTTGCTGTGTTTTGTTTTTGTTTTTTTTTTAAATAATATGCTTTTATGGGGCAGGGGTTTAGGAAATAAAAGCTTTGTAAGTATGCAAAATCTTACTGATTTTTGTAGCCTGAATGGAATGATACAGTTGGTTGTGTGTGAAACTTTTACATTTGAAGCATAAACTCACCCTGTCTCCTGCCACTGCTTCCATTGTACTTTTCATATTAAGTTATCTCCAACTTGGTGACTAAAATATTTCTATTATATACACTCTGCACTCTTTAGGGAGACCAGTGAAATGTGGTTATTGAGTGTTTCTGAAGTTGGAGGTTTTTCTTTATTGGCCTGCTTAATAATAGTGTGTTTATAAAACTACAGATGATTCAAAAGTTTAGTGATTCAATATAACTCATAATGTTTCACATGTAGAATTCAAAATCAGTATTAACAACCAATAAAAAAGACAACACACTTTCATTGCGTGATGTTCTTGAAGACACCTAAACTTCTATCTCATAATTTCTGAATCAGCAATTCCTATTCATTTAATTAACTATAGTCTGTGGGCCTTGGAAAGCCTAGCCTTCTCAGATTGGGAGTTCAGAAAAACAATTCAGATCTGGTCACTTTGGGTGACTAGCCCTTAGCCTCCTAATGGTCAGCCTCCTAATGGTTCTACTTAGTAGGAAAGTGGTGCTTTGTGCAGCCAGCCTACTCATCAGCATTAACTCATGGTGAATCTTCTCACAGAGGTCACAATCCAAGAAACTGTTCATTTAAAACCTTAAAACATTAGCTTGGCTCATTAAGTTCTTGATATTACCTGCTTTTCATATGACACAGCATCACACGTTATGGCAGATCAAATGGGTGGTGTTAAAGTTGTGTTCAAACAAAAAAAGAATGGAAGAAATTGTTTTTCAAAAAACTAAAAAACCCAACTTTGCATTTTCCTTCACATGATGAGAGCTGAAGTATTGTGATTTGGGAGGAAGAAGGTAGAGGACAAGGAGGCCAGGAGACAAGTGCTTTTCTTGCTCTGCCTGTATTTGTTACTTAAACCCACATCATAATGTAATGGCTACCAGTATGAACACCAAATTCATAGTGGAGATTGTACAGAACTTGATATTATCTCAGCCAAGAAGATGGTTTGGATCTGCAAGTGATGCTGCTCTCAAAAATGTGGATGTGCCCTCTGACAGTGTTCCAGCCTTCTCTCCCCTTGTTTGTGTGTTGTGTGCAAACTCACACTCTTCCTTAATGCTGCGGCTCTGTGTTTGTCCCTCAGACAAGTTGGATGGCTTGAGAACTGGTACTAAAAGGAAACGTGACTGGGAGGCAATTGCCAGCAGAATGGAGGACTATCTTCAGCTTCCTGACGATTATGATACTCGTGCTTCTGAGCCTGGGAAGAAGAGGGTAAGAGACTTTGTCAGTAACGGCCAACAGATGAAGGACCCTTGTGGGCATCTCGTTTTAGAAAGTTATAGACAAATAATCACATGAACACTATTTTGTAGAGCAATTTGGTTGGTACTATATCATACTACACATCAGAAAAATGAGTCAGACTTTACAAATTATCAGGTCAAAATGTACAAGTAACATAAAAATGGAGAGCAGAAATGGCTAGCATATTGTCATCTGTAAAGGACTTTGGAGTGGCCACTTGTGCCATTTTGTCATGGGGCAAAAAAAACCAGGTACAGAGAAGAGTGTTCAAGAGTCTTTGGGACTTTTTAATGGATCAGATGTATAGAGTCCAGGCATGGATGGAATCAAGGGTGACTCTTTACATTTATTTATTTAAGAATGAGGTTCTGGCCATAGCACTCCATGTATGTGGTGCCATTTACTGAATTAGAGAAAAACTGGAGGAGTCCTAAGTTTGAGAGTGAAAAATCAGAAGTTCAGTGAAGGACCAGTTAAGTTAGAAATGATAAGACTCAAGACTCCAAAATTTAGAAGTTCAGATACAGGTAAATATTTTAAGAAGTTAAAAGTAGTCCTTTTTTTAAAAAAAAAAAAAAAAAAAAAGATTTTATTGATTTTAGAGAGATGAGGGAGAGAGAAAGGAGGGGTGGGTGGGAGGCATCAACTCATAGTTGCTTCTCGTATGTGCCTTGACTGGGCAAGCCTGGGGTTTTGAACCGGCGAGCTCAGCATGCCAGGTCAAAGCTTTATCCACTGTGCCACCACAGGTCAGGCAACCTGTGTTGCCGAAGTAGTCCATTGTTAAATGATACAGAGAGGACCAGGTAAATTGGGAACAGAGAAATAGCCATTGAATTTGGCACATGGAGATTATTGATGATTGATCAATCATAACTCAAGTTTTCTAAGAGAGTTGAGGGACAGAAGCCAGTTTGGAGTAGATTGGAGAAGGAATAGGAAATGAAGTATAGGCAGCAAATGTAGACAACTTTTCGAAGTTTTGCTATGAAAGGGAACAAAGAAATGAAGATGGATAGGTCTTCCACGTAGATGTCAAATTCAGTAAAAATGATATTTGTGTGTATCCTTTAAACAAAATAACAAAGCAAAATAAGATCTACATAAGCCTTTCCCAGCTAATCTATCTTGATCTTTCTATTTGAGTACCTACTTAAATGACTTTCTAGCATGCCATTGCTTGGTCATAGTTATTTATCCAGTTCCTTATGGGTAGATAATGAAGCTGTTTTCCTTTTATTGCTAATATAAATACTGTGGTGAAATTCATGGTGTCTATGTCTTGGCATCTCTTTGAAAGTATATCCCTAGGGTGGATTTTTAGCACTAAAGCTGCAAGCTCATAGAGTATGATTTATCATTTCTGACAGATATTGTGAGATTGCTTTCCAGAAAGGTTACATCTATTTATACACCCACATGTAAGTAAATGCCTATTTTTCCACACTTGCCCCCACAGTGTTATCAAACTTTTTAATTTTTCACGATCTGATAAGTGAAAAAAAGGTATCTCATTTTACATTTATTACACTTCTTTATCTTTCTACATCATTGCTTTTATGCATTTTCCCAGTACTTTACTAGTAGAAGAACATTATTGTGAGAAAATAAAACTTCATTATGGTGGACACCATTGCAGAGAATCCCAGGTGTCAAAGTGCATTTACATCCTTCACAGTCCTTAGGCCCTCCTTTGTCTGTGTGGCTGGAGGGGATGGCGAAGAGAGGTCCAATTAGTGGCCTTTATATGCCCAGCTCCACCCAGGGAAGACTTGTATTGACACCTCTATTCCAGTTTTAAGGTTGGGGCAACAGAAGAAATGACTTTTCTTAGGAATGATAATATGGTGTAGTTCTGGTAACAATGAATAATTTCATATGAGAAATACTTTTCTCTAGTTTATTTTTAGTCTGATAACTATCACCATCTTCAATAAGGAGTTTGTGATCCCTTGTAATTTACTTTGTAAATTCAGTGGACACCGAGAACCATTGTATGTGTTCTTTAAAGTGGCTCCACTTTAACTCTCCTCCCCTGCCTCGTACCCTCATTTCAAATAGTTTTTAACTCTCAAGCATCAGAGCACCAGGAGATCCTACAGGTAGCAAGGAATGCTAAAATCATTATTCATTCCTTTCCTAGGTGCTCTTGATATCTATAACTCAGTTCTTTACAAATACCAGGTGGGTTCCTGGAATTAACTTTCATTATAAGGAAAGGTCATTTAGCAGAATTGATCATATTAGAATTTTACCAAAATGGGTAGGTTTTAAAATATAATTTTTTTTTTTTTTAAGGTTCATTTGCTTAGTTGGGTATATAATCGTAGCTCAAGTGGACTTTCAGATTGTTTCCTTGTTTTGTTTACTGAACTCATTCATTTTAGAAATATTTTTAGTGGCAATGGATGAAATATTTGTACCTCAAAATTTTCAGTGTCAGTTAAGATTTTTCTGTGATACAATGTTTTTTAACAGTTAAGATAAGTGGCAAAAAAAAATTGAGATTGTAAATCTCAATAACAGTACCTCTGGGAAAATAAGGGGATCACTGACATTCAATATGCCGTTTCTAGTAGGAAGTCATTGTTCTCTAGGCACTGCCCAGAGATGCTGCAGGAGAGTAGACAGGGCTAGCTTCAGAGCGACCTCTTGCTTGGATTTTACTCTGTAGGTAGGGGAAGGATTGAAAGCAGATGAGAGTCACAACTGTGTATTTTAAGGCGCTCACTGTAGCAGAATGGATTGAGGGAATGAGAATGCAGATAGGAAGATTCAGTAGAGATTAGCATTCTACTTTAGGTTAAAAAATGAGGTCAGTGAACTAAAAAGGAGGGACAGAGGATTTAGAAGGGATGGGACTGAGCTGAGAGCTGAGCTGTTTGGGATGGAATGGTTAGGACTTGGTGATTGCCTAGAGTTCTTTCTGTAACTTAAGATATATGCCTCTCTCTGATTCTCCCAGTTAATTTCTGATTTTTTAAACACCTGGTTTCATGTTAGTTATCCTCCCCCTTAGACTATCCAAAAAGGGAAAAGGCCCTTTGCATGTTTATTTTTTCTAAAGCCCAGCCTAATGCTCTGTTCTTTCTAGGTGAGATGGGCAGACCTGGAGGAAAAGAAGGATGCAGATAGGAAAAGGGCCATAGGTTTTGTGGTCGGACAGACTGATTGGGAGAAGATCACAGATGAAAGTGGTCACCTGGCTGAAAAAGCCCTCAATCGAACCAAATATATATGAGACTTAGTTTTCAAACGGAGTCATTATTCCTCTAAGGTAAGGATACATAGTCATATAAGTAGCCATCTGTGTGATTGTTTTGAGGGGTTTGAGATAAAGTAGACAGCATGCTTTGCTTTCTGTATTATTTTGTGGTTCTGAAAGAGTAAGTACATGCTAGTTGCCAACATATATAAAAGTTATTCTAAAAGGAAGCAAATTTTCTGCAGGTTAGCTCTCTTATAAAAATATAAGACTTAAGAAAAGCATGGATTCTGTAGATTTGCGGATTGGAGTAATAAGATAGTAAGGTCTACTGAATGTTCTTCCTGGTCTTTCCTGGCATAACAGTCTTTTCTTTTCTTTCCAGATGGTTCGCTTTGAGGTGACCTGAAGCCAAGGCCTCACGGAGCTCCGTTGTGTGTCACCTTACTTCCACGTTTCAGTTTTTGTTTTGTTTCTACTGCTTTAGTTTTTTAAAGTTCTCCAGTGTCCCCAAGAGGTATTAGAATCTTGCTGTACCTAAGCAAGACATTAATTTTTTTTTAAAACTATTTTGGGGAGGGTGGGAGTGATAGCTTAACTGCTGAAAGCAGGTGGGGAGTTACTGGAGGGTTCCAGCAGAAGATGTATCCTCCACTGTACAACGTCACGGACTCTCTATCGTCATTGCTTTGTGGCTGTTTTTGTTTTTTACTGTATGTAACTGGTAGCTGATTGTCATAGGATTAAAAATAATAAACTTTCATGATAAAGCCGATGAGATTCATGGGCTATACAACACGGGCCCCTTTCTCTTGTTTCATTAATTTTATTTTTACTGCTTTTTTAATATGGTATGCCTTAAATACATGCTAGCCAAACATCCCAAAAATCTTTTCCATTGAACATAATATAATAGCTCAATGATCTGTGGCTCATGTTTTAACTCAGGCTCAGTGATGTTCAAAACACTTGTCTTTGTTTTATTGCTGGTATTTTTGCTAGTTTCTTTATCTTTGTATGTTAAAGACTAGTACAGACAATTTCAAATATTCCCTGGAGCATATCTGTCCTGTAACATATTTTATTATTTTATTTTTTTTGATCCTCTCTCTCTCTTCCTCCGTTTCTTCTGTCCTTCCTCTTTTTACTTTCTCCCTTGATACCGTTATGTTTGGATTTTCCCGGCTTTGACTTTGACACCTTGTAGACAAAACTGATGTATCCCGTGGAACCCAGGAGTTGATTGCCTTACGGCTGAACTTGAGTGGCGGATTGTTTGATCAGAGTTGCGGGAAGGGGCATGGCGGCGCAGAGGCCTCTGGCAGGCAGCCTGTACGCCTGCCGGTTCTCGGGTTCTTGCCAGATCGCTCATGGTTGGAAAGCGGGGCCTTCCACACAGACTTGCCTCTCTGGTGGGTAACTCTAGGTGGGGCCTGGGAACATACACAGCTAAAACCCAAATGTCATGCTTGTATAAAAACAGAAAAGGAGCTCTTTTCCCTTTTTCATTCTGCAAGGAAAAATATGTCATTTTCTAGCATGAGAGAAGACAGGAGCCTTTTTCCTCAAACACCATTTCAACTTTGTAATCTAACTCAGCAATTTGTACATTTTGTTCACAAAAGGGCTTGAATGTTTTGAGCTTGCGGGCTACAGAGAGAAACCTTTTAGTTTTCTGACCTACATTAAAGACTATGCATATTGAGATAGTATTTATTAGTATTTGAATATATCACTTTGAGTTCAAGAACTTGAAATTATAGTACTGAAAACTAATTTTTTTTTTTTTCTTTTCTGAAGCTGGAAATGGGGAGAGACAGACAGACTCCCGCATGCGCCCGACCGGGATCCACCCGGCACACCCCTGGTGGGCAACGCTCTGCCCACCAGGGGGCGATGCTCTGCCCCTCCGGGGCGTCACTCTGCCACGACCAGAGCCACTCTAGCGCCTGGGGCAGAGGCCAAGGAGCCATCCCCAGCGCCCGGGCCATCCTTGCTCCAATGGAGCCTCGGCTGCGGGAGGGGAAGAGAGAGACAGAGAGGAAGGAGGGGGTGGGGGTGGAGAAGCAAATGGGCGCTTCTCCTATGTGCCCTGGCCGGGAATCGAACCCGGGTCCCCCGCACGCCAGGCCGACGCTCTACCGCTGAGCCAACCGGCCAGGGCCAGTACTGAAAACTAATTTAATAGGAACTCCTGATAACTTTCAGTACTTTTATCCTCCCTGAAATTCTGAATGTTTGCATGTAAAAGGCTTTAACTTCATTAACAATTCAATATTGAATGTACAGTTTGCTACATTAAATAGCTCCCACTATTTGTAGTATTTAACAAGCTACTTTGGTTGCTTTTTGGTCGACAGCACAATTGTCTGTACTGATCTTTCTCAGCTGCCTCTATTGTGTTTGGGGAAGGTAAGTCACAAGATAACCAACAGAATTATTGTTTGTAAAAAAATCCACAGAAGGTGTTCTCTAGTTCGTAATAAAATGAAGGCATGCATGTTTCTATAGAGAATGTTTTACTCTTAGTCTTCATAATCATTTTTAATCCATCATGTTTTTGCCTTGCAGCCATGGCTTTTTGTCTGTGGACTCATGTCAAGAGGGGCCAGGGAAGAGTGAACAGAGTCAGAAATGGCCTCTGCCAATTTTTGGAAGATACGGATTAAAATGTCCTTAATAGATGAACATAGTATGTTAAGAACTGGTATAGAAAATAATCTCAATGAAAGGAGA
The DNA here is from genome assembly GCF_036850995.1 of Saccopteryx leptura. Classification (NCBI taxonomy): domain Eukaryota; kingdom Metazoa; phylum Chordata; class Mammalia; order Chiroptera; family Emballonuridae; genus Saccopteryx; species Saccopteryx leptura. The sequence continues at coordinate 26,695,398 of NC_089508.1, read as the reverse complement.
TTAATGAGAAAAAGATTAAGGCACCAAAAGGAATGATTTAGAGACTATCATTTGATACTTGACTTCGCTAGTTCTATATGAGACTGTTAAGAAATTCTTGAATTGGCATTATCACAAGAAGCAGAATAGAATAGAAAGTCCAAGAATCTCTTGGAGAAGTTTGTTGTAGGTAGAAAATGCCTTGATAGCACAGGTATTTTAAGTTTATTAAGAAAGTTCTTAATCGGGGCAACACAAGAATCTATGAAAACACAATAAATTAAATAAAAATAAAAAAAAAATCCTTGTAATACAGAGGACTAAACTTGAGCTTTATTTATTTGTTAGCATTTTACTATTATTTTATTGTTTTACTTATTGTCTCAGAAAGTTTCTTGGTACCTGTTTTAAAAATTATATTTTAATCATATTAAGTTTACTTAAAACTCTTGTGGTGGCCTATCTTAATATAAAATAGTCTTATTTGGAGATAGACAAGTTCCTGATAACATTAACATTTCAGATCTTTTAAACTAAATGCAAAACCTCTTACTTCAATGATTTAATTCTCCTTGTAAACTCCCTGTGCAAGTAACTTGGTAGATGAGATACAGAGACATTTCTATTTCGGAATCATTTATTTAAGGCTGAGTTGGCATAGTCAAAATATGTTGTAACTGATAACAGATCAAAAGCTCTCAATAGTACACAGTAGTCTGTTGACATTTATTTGATTCACATAATTTTCAAGAAGTTTGAATTTGATTCAGAAATTCATTGACAAAGATTCAGCCTTACATCTTCTAGGCAGATTTATTTCCCTAGTGAAAAAATTCTGTTGTTGATTGGGAAAACCAATGTAAGTGCCATCTCATCTGGAGACCAAGCCTGAGTTCTGAATTGACTTGACTAAAAATTTCAACCTAGGTTTTCTTACTTTGGAGGCTCCTTAGCGTTTTGTTAAGTAGCGTATCCTAACAATGCAAGTTGCAGGTATTTTGGTAATACTAGGTGTCTAGGACTGGACAAGCAACAGGTTGTCATCTTGGTGGTGATGTTTTTCTCTTTTTAATAGTATGTCTTAGAGGTCATTCAGATCATTTATAGAATATTACCTTTCTCATTTCTCTCTTTACAACCCCTTGCCCCCTTTTTTCTTTCCACCCTCTTACTAATTTTTCCAGTTATCTTCTTATTTTAAGGAGTTTCACTGAAAAAATTTACCAGTTGCTTCATCTGTATTTCTATTTTCTATAGTTTTATCACATGTAGGTTTCTGCATCTATGGCCAACTTCCTCCCACTCCCCGCTCCCATCTCTAACCCTTGATAACTAGTAATATGTTCTCCATTTCTATAATTTTATAATTTAAAGAATGTTATAAAATGAAATCATGTAGTTAATCATAACCTTTTGGAACTGGCTTTTTGGCTTTTCTCTCAGCATAATTCCCTTGATTTTCATTCAAGTTATATGTATCAATTGTTCCTTTTTATTGCTCAGTAGCATTCCATCTGATCCTGTTTTATGGCTGCAGAATATGTTATTTTATGTCAACTGTAAGTTAACTTACCAGCTCTCTAATATAGGTATTCATGCTGTCTTTTTCTCTTATAAATTGTGAATTTCATATAATGTCATCACTCTGCTACTTCCTATACTTGCTTAATTTATAACAGTGAAGGAACCCAATTGATGGCATCCTTTACATAGACATCCTCAGACAGCAACAGTTGCTTAAGAACCAGCACAGAATAGCACAGAATAGCAGTGTACTATTTAAGAGAGATGACAGTAGTGAAATGGCAAAGGCAGATCTTTCCTGGTAAAGGCTGCATGATAGGATTCTGACAAAGCAAGAGCCACAGTGTATCTTAGAGGGCCAGGTGGCCAGGACTGGTAGCTCTCTGGTCACACTTGATTAAAAGACTGGTCTCTGTACCAGGCTATGTATGCACCTGCACCTCAGTTACTGAACCGACCTCAGTTCTCAGGCTCCATTGCTCTCACATCAGCCCATAGTCAAGGAGCATCCTCGTGACTAGGGCTGAGCTTCTACAGTTGTGGACAGATCTCTGCCTGCCAGTAGGACCTTGCACTGGTGATCCTACAAAGACCCTGCAGATTTAATGGTTTACTATGTAAGAAGACTTGACTTTTGAGACTTCTACTTATGAAGCTTGAACTTACCACTAAACATTCGCATTTTTATTTTTGACAATGTAGATCTAAATTACAGATCCCTGTCCTATGATATTGAAGAACTGAAATAATGTCTTCCACTGTAACTTTTATTTAAGTGAGAAGATGGGGATAGTGAGACAAACTCCTTCTCACATGGGCCCTGGCCAGGATCCACCCGGCAACCCCGTTCTTCAACCAATGCTTGAGTACTGATCTATTTTTAGCACCTGAGGCTGATGTGCTCAGACCAACCCAGCTATCTTCAGCGCCCAGGGCCACGCTCGAACCAATTGAGCCACTGGCTGAGGGAGGGGAAGAAGAAGAGAAGGGTGGAAGGGGGATTAGAGAAGCAGATGGTCATTTCTGTGTGTCCTGACTGGGAATTGAACCCAGGACATTCATACGCCAGAACGATGCTCTATCCACTGAGCTACTGGCCAGGGCCTCTTCCACTGTAACTTGAAATCTCACTCTCAGATATATATTTTCTGACAGTGGGTTCCTGTTTCTTGAATAGGTATGTCTAATGTTTATTTCTTTCACAGCATCTAGCTCAGTGCATTACTCATATATCTGCAGAATGTATAAATAGAGTATCTCCTATGTGTATGGCAGTGGTCACACACACATTCAGAGCTGGAAAGGTAACAAATGAAGCAAAGGGTGGAGACTGGCACTGGAGAACAAGGGGATCACCACCTGCTTAGCCACAGCAGATTGTAACCATGTGGGGATGTGGGTGTTGTGTTGCCAGATTTTCTGGCATGTCAAGAAAAGTAAGAGATCTGGATTTTGTGTGTGTGTGTGTGTGTGTGTGTGAGAGAGAGAGAGAGAGAGAGATGGTTAGTATTTCAGCACCAGAAACATTTTTGTTGTTTGGTTTGTTGCTTTTTTGTCAGCGTTTTGGCCAGTGCATCCTGCTTGGCATTTCAGCCTTGACAGCTGTTTGAAATTCTTAATATTTAGAGAAGAGTTTGGAGATATCTTAGAGAAGATCATTCATGTCTTGCTTTTGTAAGTAATTTTTTGTTTTCTGTAATTTGTGATGTCTTATGTAATGTAACTAGCCTACTTGCTTAGCCAGTGACAAGCACCTTACCTACTTCACATAGAAGTTCCCATTACCTACTTTATTCAGGACAAATTCGTCGGCTTGGTAGTGAAGTCTGTCGACTACTTCTCCATCTTCCTCATTCACGCTTCTTACCACATCCACTCCACTGCAGGTGCGCTGCATGACATCCTGTTTCCTCACACTCCCTACAACTTCCTGTTTTACTGCCACCTTGCTATCTCATCCTTTAGAAATTTTAACTGTCTTAAGGCCCAGCTCCCACATCTTCTCCCTGAAGCTATTCCTGATTTTCCTGTCTTGCTCCCTCTTTCTAGTTCTTACAGGTCCTGTGGTCTTAATTGGCCTTTAACTTATATACCCATCTCTTCTTTCTTCCTCATCCCTTCCCACTCTAAATGCAAGCTCTTGAGGGTAAGAACTATTTTACTCACCTTCAATCCTTGTAACACCTGATATGCAATACTTGCCACATACATTTGATGTTCGACAAGCTTATTTAGAAGTGATGATGTAGTAAATTGAAATATAAAATGTCATATAGGTTAATATATGTGCAGCTCACAAAATTCCCAATTCTTGTGTTTGCTTTTTCACTGCCTTCCTCTCTTCTGGTGGGTGGCATGTCCATAACTATATAAACTAGGCGTCACCAATTCCTGCCTGCTATGGAAGGAAGATATAATTGAGAGAATTAGCCAATAGTTTTATGACAACATGTTATATTCTTTCATCAGAAGTGTACTTTGCTTTCAAATTAGACATGCAGGAATAGTCTTCATTAGCATGGAAAAACTACCTTCTCTCTCCTTCTCCTGGAAATATTTGACAAACTGTATCTTTAGTTTTCCTGCTTTGGGTAGAGAGATATAAGTACAAGTATCAACTTTCTAACTACAATACTATGAGAAAAACAACAGCAGAAGCAGAAGGATATGGCAGCTGACTCTCAGCCTCAGTGTTGGGGTACAATAGGGCATGGGGGTGTTGGGGGGGATGCAGAGTGCTTGTCCAGTCTCAGGGAGAGCTCTCCAGCCAATGGTTGCCATGAAGCAAGGTAGACCCAGTGTTACCCGATGAAGATAAAGTGGAAATCTGGATTGTTGTGTGAAATAGTCTTTTCAAAATACTGTGGGGACAATACTGTAGAGGCAAGACCACTTATGAAGGCCACATAGTACTTACAGGACATCATTTTGGGACTATGGCATATACCGTGAAGAATGGCAACAATTCTGAAAGGTACTGCAAAGAAAATACAGGAGAGGAAACAAGGGGTTATATCAAGTGTATAGAAATATTTTTGGCTAGTTTCTTTTAACTGATACCTTGGAATGAGCAATTCTGTTTTCTCTCAGCCAGATGGCAAAACGTATAATATACTGATGTTGAATTTGCAATGGGTTTATTTTTGTCCATTGCTTTCTTTCACATGGAAGCATGTATATTACCCCCTCTTTGGGTGACATCTTTTCAGTGTCTCTGTTTATCAAGACACAGCACCTTGTGTGTGCTCAGGTATAGTAGTCACACATCTCACACTTAATCCAGAGAAAGAAGACAGCAAGAACTCCCTCTGATAAAGTAGAGCACCTGAGCAGCTACACCTGGATGTGAATTAGATCAGAATATTCCACTCTTGACTCTCCATTGCTTTCTCCTAATTTCCACTAGCAAAATAGGATGTGTGTCATTTAAGCTTCTTTGTTGGTGCCTATGTCAAAGTGGGTGTACTTTTGCTATGTTTGGTTTTGTTTTGTTTTTTCCATTTTTCCGAAGCTTGAAACGGGGAGGCAGTCAGACAGACTCCCGCATGCGCCCGACCGGGATCCACCTGGCATGCCCACCAGGGGCGATATTCTGCCCCTCTGGGGCGTTGCTCTGTTGCATCCAGAGCCATTCTAGCGCCTGAGGCAGAGGCCACAGAGCCATCCCCAGCGCCCGGGCCATCTTTGCTCCAATGGAGCCTCGGCTGTGAGAGGGGAAGAGAGAGACAGAGAGGAAGGAGAGGGGGAGGGGTGGAGAAGCAGATGGCCGCTTCTCCTGTGTGCCCTGGCCGGGATTCGAACCCGGGACTCCTGCATGCCAGGCCGACGCTCTACCGCTGAGCCAACCGGCCAAGGCCTATGTTTGGTTTCTTAAAGTATGTTTTTGGGCATTACCTTTTTCAAATTCATTTCAGCCATACAATATGAATTCATTCTTCTTATTGATTTCCCCATTAATTTGAGAAAGAGAGTGCGAAGCATCAACTTATTCTACTTAGTTCTATTTAGTCGTGCATTTACTAATCGCTTCTCTTATGTGCCCTGACTGGGGATCGAACTGCAACCTTGGTACGCTCAAACAACACTTGATCCCCTGAGCCATCCAGCCAGGGTCCTTATTCTCCTTATTTTAAAAAATTAAAATACTACAAATAACATTAACCTTCCTTCCCATTCCCCATCCCCCCCAAATTGAGTAGCAGACACTTTAAAATCTTAGAAGTAATTGCTGTTACCATTTTGGAATGTGGCTTTCCAAACCTTTTTCTATGCATTTATGACTTGTACCTATAAAGATACAGTTTTATTTTTTACATGAGTGATATTCTTTACGCAGTCTGCAGATCTATGTCTGTGTGTGTGTAGATACATACATACATAGGTGTATATATGTATACATATACACATATGTATATATATTCTATGCTATATATATAATCTAGATTACTTTTTCCTTATTTGTGATAATTTTCCACTGTCATAACAATGTTGCATTGAACATCCTTGTAAATGTTTCTTTTAGGCATAGTTTCAAGTTTTCTGGGGAAAATACAGAAAAATTGTATTACTGGGCCATAGGGAAACTTTATGTCCTCCTAATAATTATCTGCGTGTTCAAGAGAGAGTCCTAATGTCCAAGGTATAAAGAATTATTGTTTTTTACAATTCTAATTTTATGTGCTGCTTTCATTTGAACCCTGCCCTTTAAATCAATTTGGAATCGATATGGATAAGCCAACTAGGTTCTAAGTAGTAGCCATAGTTCAAACTAATAAGCTTTTGGAAATAGGTTTTATGTTTTAGTGATAGAGAAATTAAATTGCCAACTTCAATCATGAAGTTCTTTCTTTTAGGTCTCTCTGCTCCCTTTGGAATTGTGACAGCTGGACCCACAGGCACTGCGAAATATTTTTTCAAATTATGCATCTCTAATACTACTTTGAGTAATTGTGGAAAATAGAGGTTTTGATACTGTACCTATGCTTGTCAAGAAAATGTTAATTTAGTGAATCCTGGATTACCCACTTCTCTTGAGAGGATCTAGTTCATCTAGTTAAATGAACCTTTTTAAAGGATTTTCTTTACACAAATTATTAATATCAGAAGTGAAAGAAGGTGTAGGTCCCGTGCATATTAAAAGGATAACAAAAGAATGCCATGAAGAACTCTTTGCTCAGAAATATGATAACCTGTTTGAAGTAGACCAATTTCTTAACAGATATCTCTGCCAAACACACAAGAAAAAATAGACAACTTGAAGAAACTGAATCAATAATTATTAACCTTCCAAAAGAGAGAACAACAGGCCCAGATGGATTCTACCAAATACTTAAGGAAGAAATTCTACCGGTTGTCTGTGATTCATCTCTTTCAGAAGATAGTAGTAGAGCAAATACTTCCTAGTATGAGACCAGCATTACCCTAATATCAAAATCAAAGACATTACAAGAAAAGACTATGGACTACAAATCTCTCATGAACATAAATGCAAAAATTCTCAACAAAGTATTAGCAAATCGAATTTAACAATGTATAAAAAGAATTATACACCACAACCAAGTGGGGTTTATCCAGGTGTGCAGGGCTGGTTCAACATTCAAAAATCAGTTCATGTAACCCATTCCATTAGAAGAAAAATCACTTGATCATAAAGGTAGAAGCAGCATTTGGCAAAATCCAGTACCCATTTGTGATTAAAAAACAAACCCTTAGTAAAATAGAAATAGAGGGGAACTTTTTTTTAACTTGATAAAGAATATCTACAAAAACCCTACAGCTAACATACTGTCAAAATATTAATTCTTCCCAAATTGGTCTATAGATTCAATGCAATCCAAATCAAAATCCCAGCAAGTTGTGTGTGTGTGTGTGTGTGTGTGTGTGTATCGACAAACTGATTCTAACATTTATTAATATATAGAGAGGCAAAAGGCACAGAACAGGCAACACAGTGTTAAAGGAGAAGAACCAAAATGAAAGACTTGACACTACCTGACATCAAGACTTATTATAAAGCTCCAGTAATCAAGACAGTGTGGTACTGGCAAAAGAATAGACATAAATTAATGAAACAAAGTTGAGAGCCCAAAATAGACCCACATAAATATCGATTGAGTTTTGGCAAAAAAACAAAGGCAATACAATGGAGCAAAGATAGTATTGTCAACAAATGGTGCTGGAACAACTGAACATCGACATGCAAATAAGTGGATCTATACACAGACCTTATACCCTTCACAGAAATTAACTCAGGTGGGTCAAACATTTAAATGTAAAAACACAAAACTAAAAAATTCCTAGAAGATAACTTAGGAGAAAATCTAGATGACCTTGGGCTTGTCAGTGACCTTTTTTTTTTGTCAATGACTTTTTAGATAGCTAGAGGTACAACCCATAAATGAAAATTATTAAGTTGGACTTTATTCAAATTAAAAATTCTCTTCTGTGAAAGACATTGTCAAGAGAATAAAAAGGCCACAGACAGAAAGATACTTGCAAAACATATCTGATAAATGACCATTAACCAGAATATATAAAGAACTCTTTAATCTCAACAATTTGAGTTTTTGTTAAGAAAATAACCCAGTTTTAAAATGGGCCAAAGATTTTTTTTATTGGTTCTACAGAGAGAGCAGGAGGCAGCAGGTGGAACAAGAAGTATCAACTCAGTTGCTTCACTATAGTTGTTCATTGATTGCTTGTCATATGTACCTTGACCTGACAAGCCCAGGGTTTCGAACTGTTGTCTTCAGCATTCCAAGTCAACAATCCACTGCACCACCACAGGCCAGGTAGGTCAAAGATCTTAACAGACCCTTCACCAAGGAAGATATACAGATCACAGATAAGTATATGAAAAGTGCCTCACATTATATGTCATCAGGGAAATACAAATTCAAATGAGATACTACACACCTATTAGAATGGCCAAAATTCAGAACACTGACAACATCAAATGCTGACAAAGGATGTGCAGCAACAGGAATTCTCGTTCATTGCTGGTAGGAGTACAATACGATACAACCATTTTGGAAGACAGTTTGGCAGTTTCTTTAGAAGTAAGCATACTTGGGCCCTGGCCGGTTGGCTCAGTGGTAGAGCGTCGGCCTGGCGTGTGGAAGTCCTGGGTTCTATTTCCGGCCAGGGCACACAGGAGAGGCGCCCATCTGCTTCTCCACCCTTCCCCTTCCCCTTCTCCTTCCTCTCTGTCTCTCTCTTCCCCTCCCACAGCCGAGGCTCCATTGGAGCAAAAGATGGCCCGGGTGCTGGGGATGGCTCCTTGGCCTCTGCCCCAGGCGTTAGAGTGGCTCTGGTCACGACAGAGCGATGCCCCGGATGGGCAGAGCATCGCCCCCTGGTGGGCGTGCCTGGTGGATCCCGGTCGGGCGTATGCAGGAGTCTGTCTGACTGCCTCCCTGTTTCCAGCTTCAGAAAAATACAAAAAAAAAAAAAAGTAAGCATACTTGCTTGACCAGGCAGTGGCGCAGTGGATACAGCATTGGCTTGGGATGCTGAGGACCCAGGTTTGAAGCACTGAGGTTGCTGGCTTGAGCGCAGCCTCACCAACTTGAGTGCAGGGTTGCTGGCTTGAGCATGGAATCATAGAGATAACCCCAAAGTTACTAGCTTGAAGCCCAAGATCTCTGGCTTGAGTTCAAAGGTTGCTGGCTTGAGCAAGGAGTCACTTGCTCTGCTGGAGCCCACATGTAAGAAAGCAATCAATGAACAACTAAGGTGCTTCATTGAAGAGTTGATGCTTCTCATCTCTCTCCCTATCCGTCCTCTGTCTCTTTCACTCACCTAAAAAAAAAAAAGTAGGCTGCAGTGCTACCCCTTGCGTGGGTTGCCTGCAGTCCCTGCGCAGGTCTGCAATAAAACTTATAAAATTAAAAGAAAAAGTAAATATACTCTTAACCTACAATTCAGCAATCACACTTATTAGTATTTACCTGAAGGAGTTGAAAACTATGGCCACAGAATAACCTGCACATGGATGTTTACAGCACTTCTATTCAGAATTGCTAAAATTTGGAAGCAGCCAAGATGGCCTTCAGAAGGTGAATGGATAAATGTGGTACATCTAAACAATGGAATATTATTCAGCACTAAGGAGACGTGAGCTATCAAGCCAGAAGCTGGGCTGAAAATGCTACGCACTATGTGATTCCAATTGAATGACATTCTGGAAAAGGATTATGGAGACAAAATTAGTGGTTGCTAGGAGTAAAGGGACTTTTTAGGACAGTGAAGCGATTCTGTATGGTACTTTAATGGTGGATACATGTCATGATGCACTTGTTCTTCAAACCCATAATATGTACAGCACCAGAAGTATAAACCCTAATGAAGACTGCAGACTTTGGATGACGCTGATCTACGTATCAGTGCAGGTTCATTAGTGGTAACAAATGTTCCACTTTGGTGGGGATGTTGATAACGGGGGAGGCTGTGCTTGTATAGATGTGAGAGTGTATGGGGAATCTCTGTACCTTCTGCTCAATTTTTCTGTGAACCCAAACAGCTCTTTAAAAACAAAGACTACTATATACATTATATATACATACTTTCTCTGTGTGTGTGTATATGCACACACACATACTTTGAGGATTTTCTGTTTTTCATATGAGCCTTATGCTTTCACTAGATTTGAATCTGAGTGTCAATGAGGCCTCTACAAGATCTGAAAGGCATTCCCAAATTTTATTGTCAGGGAAGGGTGTTGGCAATAGAGGCCCTAACCGAAAAATTGCTTAGATTCCATACATATACTCAAATATATGATTACTTTCTTCTTTATGTATGCATGTTTGGGATAATGATGAAATAAGTGGTCCATGTGAAGAGTTATGTGCTAGAGCATTAGTTATCAAACTTTGCACATAAGAATTACCCGGGGATCTGTTAAAACTGAAGCTCAAGCTACCCCTTACAGCAATTAAATCAGAATCTAGAGGTGGAACTTAGGCATTGGTCATTTCTAAAGCCTATCAGGTAGTTCAAATGTGCAGCCAAATTTGAGACCCAGTAGGCCAAAGTGGGGGGGGGGGGGTTGTTGTATTTCATCTCTATCTGAAGATAGGCTCCTTAATCACAATTTCCAAAGGCCCTGGTCTGTTAGTAACTTTGCAGGTGTGGAAGGTGATGATGGTGTTAGGAGGTACTTGTCAATAATAAATTCCTAAGGACAAAATGAAATCCACCGAGCCTCAAAGAGTTAATGCAGTTTCCAAAGGTGCTACAAGCCAAGGAACAGCTAGGCCCAAGGAAAATCTGGCTTACTGGGAGCACATAAAGCCAATGTTTTAAATGTCTTCTAATCTAAACGTATGTATATGCCCCTGGGCCTGAAAAGAAACTAAGATATTTGCAGTTCTGGTGAAGCTTCCTAACAACAGATAGAACTTAGTTGTGATCCAATTTTATTTACATTTAAAAGCTTAGAGCAGAAATTGGATTTGTGAAGCAGGTTGTAGATGGGAGAAGTGCATGGGCAGGCAGACAGATTATTTTCTGACTTCTGAGTTCCAGGAAAGCTGAGCTGTCTGATAGTTCTGATTGTGTGTTCTCAGGACAGAACAAAACCAAACCCTAACACAATGTAAACTGCTATTTAATCAAGAAGCTAGACTGTACCTTATTAAAATAGCTTTGTTATTTAAAATAATTATATATCAAGTGTCCGTATGGAAGCATTCTAATCTGTGGTTGTGTGAGCTTTTATTTGCTTCTTCTTTAGGGGACATCATTCCTTCAATAGAGCTCTCAAAGATGGTGATTCCACATGAGTTGAGTTTTTTTGTTTGGTTTTATTTTTCTTTTTTATTTTGACATAGTTATAGATTTATAAGAAGTTGCAAAAAATGTACAGGGACATCCTCATGTATTTTTCACTCAGCCTGTCCTGTGTTAACATATAAATAGAGTTATGTATCAAAACCCAGAGATTGACACTGGTGTTCTCCCCAGGGTTTACTCAGGTTTCATGAGGGTTATAAGAACTCCAAGCCTGTGTGTGTGTTCCATGCAGTTTTATCATGTGTAGCTTCATGTAACCACCACCAGTTATTCCACATGGGATTTTGAAGAACTGTTAAGGGACCATGTACAGATGTGTAGTAGAATGGTACACCTGAAACCAGTATAATTTTTCTAACCAGTGTCACCCCAATAAATTCAATTAAAAAGAAAAAAAGAACTGTTAAGGGATATGGAATGAGTCACTGTGCTTATAGTCCCATTATCAGCTTGAGTTCAAGACTTTGTGTTGTTGGGGCTGCTGCTCTGAAGGAGTAGGTAGCATAGCTTTTGCCACATAAAGTGGCTTTTTAGTCTTATTTTCATGGGCTCATTAAATGGTGTGTTTCTTAATAACTACATCTTGAGGAGGTAAATCATGGTCACTTTATTTGAGGAAGTTGAATGATAAGTATACATACCTCAAAGCATAATGGCCTATAATTGATCTTCATTTGGGGGGGCATATTCACCAATTCTAGCACAACAGCAATGGATGGAATACCAGGAAGTTATTTTTCTGCCAAGTTTTAGAACATTTAAGACTTGCTCAATAATGTTCTAAAAATTGGTGCATCAGCCTGACCTGTGGTGGCGCAGTGGATAAAGCATCGACCTAGAAATGCTGAGGTCGCATTCGGTTCGAAGCCCTGGGCTTGCCTGATCAAGGCACATATGGGAGTTGATGCTTCCAGCTGCTCCCCCCCTTCTCTCTCTGTCTCTCTCTCTCCTCTCTAAAATGAATAAATTAAATAAATAAATAATAAAAATTGGTGCATCTATTTAGTTCCTAAAACAGTAAGACTATCAATCTCTCAGAGAAGTACCCTGATGTGTTTAAAGTGAGTATGATTCCATAATAAAAACATGGAAACAGTCTCTTAATAACATATTCTAAGAAATGTCAACATATTAAACTCTGCCTCACTTGCTTGTTTAGTTAATTACTGTCTGCAGAGCTTAAGGACACATAATCATATCTGCCATTCACAAGGCATGAGGATTTAAAATTTTTTAAATTTTTGTTTATTGATTTTAGCAAGAGAGAAAGGGAGGGAGAGAGAGAAACAGGAACATTTTTCTGTATGTGCGCTGACTGAGGGTCAAACCAGCAACCTCTGCACTTCGGTACAATGCTCGAACCAGCTGAGGTATCCAGCCAGGGCAGGGCGTAAGGATTTTAATTATTGCACATAGTATATAAAAACTAAGGTGTTTAGCAATATAAGTCCAGTGTTATTGAGCTTTCTTTTCCTAGGATTTGCTGATAAAAATACAATCCAGCCTGACCAGGCAGTGGCTCAGTGGACAGAATGTCGGCCTGGGATGCTGAGGACCCAGGTTCGAAACCCTGAGGTCGGAGTGCAGGATCCCCAGATTGAGTGCAGGTTGCGGCTTGAGTGTGGGATCACAAACATGATCCTATGATTACTGGCTTGAACCCAATGTCTCTAGCTTGAGCCCAGGGTCACTGGCTTGAGCAAGAGGTCACTGGCTTGGATGGAGCCCCCCATCCTCGGTCAAGGCACATATGAGAAAGCAGTCAATGAGCAACTGAAGTGCCACAACTATGAGTTGATGCTTCTCATCTCTCTCCTTTCTTGTCTGTCCCTGTCTTCCCCTCTCTCTATCTTGCAAAAAAACAAACAAAAAAACCTACAATCCAGTAAAACTTCTGTTATACTACCTATATACCCCATTGTCTTCCTTAGAAACTCTTATTTCTGACCCTATTTTTGGCAAGAGTTCTATAGGAGAGAAGAGTTCTGGAATTGTTCTGGTTGGTCAGGGTCAGTAAGTTCAGCCCTGACGAAGTAATGGGATGTGTGATGAGAAATGAAACGTCTATAGCAATTTTGAGCAAAAGCAGCTTTAAGGCATTTATAAAGAATATATTCTGCCAAATGTAATTGTGGGTTTTTTAGTTAGGGATTTAATATAGTCAGAATGCAGCGAAGCATCAAAAAGATAATTCTATTTTCTCATAATGAGTGATTTGAAAAGGTCAATTTATTTAAAAATAGCCAAAAAACATTGAAAAACCTTAAATATTCTGAAAAAGGTAATGACCAACATATATTTTTGGAAAGAGCAGAGGAGTATGATAATCAACATTAATGATTATAAAATGGAAAGAACCAGAAAAGAGGCCAGATTCTTTTCAATTTAAAAATAAGCCTCATCTTTATGGAAAGGCAATCCTGATCGTAGTTGTTAGATGCTGGGAGAGGAAAACGGGTATGTCAGCATGTTCCCCCTCCACCCACCGGATCATGAAAGTAACAACCAGCCTCTTGTAACAAATGGAACAACTGCAAGGTGGTTTTGGCAAAATCAGGTCAATGTTTTAGCAAGCAACTAAAAAATAGCAGTAATGGTTGTATCAAACAAGTCAACATAGGATTAAAGAGTAAATGAAGGACTGCATATAGAATTTATAGCACAAGGCATTCTTTTATATATATATATATATATATATATATATATATATATATATATATATATTTTTTTTTTTTTTTTTTTTTTTTTTTTTTTCCTGAAGCTGGAAACGGGGAGAGACAGACTCCCGCATGCGCCCGACCGGGATCCACCCGGCACGCCCACCAGGGGCGATGCTCTGCCCACCAGGGGGCGATGCTCTGCCCCTCCGGGGTGTTGCTCTGCCATGACCAGAGCCACTCTAGCGCCTGGGGCAGAGGCCAAGGAGCCATCCCCAGCGCCCGGGCCATCTTTGCTCCAATGGAGCCTTGGCTGCAGGAGGGGAAGAGAGAGACAGAGAGGAAGGGGGGGGGTGGAGAAGCAAATGGGCGCTTCTCCTATGTGCCCTGGCCGGGAATCGAACCCGGGTCCCCCACACGCCAGGCCCGACGCTTTACCACTGAGCCAACCGGCCAGGGCTAAGGCATTCTTTTTAAAGCTGGGTGTTACCTCTCAGAAAACAGTAATATATCACTTTTAAAGTTAAGTTTTATGCTGTCATATCACAGGTATTAGTGCATGTTACTTCACGGTTATAGTAAAAAAAATTACAGTGTTTTATAGCAGTAATGTCACACATCAGTGCCGTTCTTAAGCTAATAAATTATTCTTTTTTACTGTGAACAGTACAAATTCATGGCTTTGCTAACAGTTTATGAATGCTGAGTAATATAGCTAACACTTATTGAGCACATACTGTGCATTAGGAGTATGCTGAGAATGCCACCTATATTATTTTATCTAAATCATGTAACAACAGTACTATGAGGTAGGTGCTATTTTATTATCCCCATTTTACAGATGGGAAAGCTGAGACCAAGAGAGTAAGTAACTTACAGAGATCCAAGGTGCTTGAACCAGGATGCAAACATGCTCTCCAGAGCACACGTACCTAACCACAGTACTCTATTGTACTTAGGAAAGGTATTGGTTGTGGGGAAAGTGGGGGAGGGGGCAGCAGAGGAAGTAACTGAGGATCAAGTGGAAAACCAGGGAGGGCAGAGACAAACTCTTTCCTAAGGCTACATTTCCAAGCCAGAAGCAGTTTTCAAGGAGATAGGAGTCTGAGCTGCAGAAATCAATCAAGAGAGAAAAGGGATTTTTTTTTTTTTAATTAATATATTTTAGCAAGAGAGGAAAGGAGAGAGAGACAGGAACATCAATCTGTTCCTGTGTGTGCCCTGACCAGGGATCAAACCGGCAACCTCTGTGCTCCAGGATGCTGCTCTAACCAACTGAGCTGTGTGGACAGGGCAAGAGAAAAAAGAATTTCTCAGAGAAGACTTGGACATGGCATTTGAGGGTTAACTCTGGAGAATTTGCAAATGACAAAACAAGAGTGTGTGAGCGTGAAGAGGTGAGATTGTGAGAAATATAATAACTCCAGTAGACTCTTGGTGACAGAGAAGGCAGACTCCTCACTCTATAGGAATTGTCTACCTCTGAAAAAAGCTCTTCATTAATTATCTTTCTCCATAGTTGAACACTTCATACATAAAATTTAGGTACCAGGATCTACCTCAGAGATACAGATTGCATTATTAATCCTGTCAAATAGGTAATCAGAGCTCATTCTTCCCAATGCTTATTGTTTAAACTTAAGTCTGACCAAGAATATTTTATGCTCTAATAAGAAGTATTATATTTGCCATATTGTCACAAGCTTATTTCTCCCCCAAAACATAATTCAATCATCGGCCTGATGGAGCCAAAAGTGAGAGCAGCCAGTGCGTTCTTGATCTCTTTCTCAGCCAGCACTTTATTATCTAATTTTCTCAGTCCTGAAATACTGATCCTGCTTTATGTGGCATCTATGCAAATGCCTAATAGAGTGTGTAAAAACATCAAAGGATTTTTTATATTTCTATTTTCTTCTGAATGAATGATCAAATTCAACTGCTCTATAGAGCTAAGGGTCAAAACTATAGAGGAAAGCTAGACTCAAAGATTATAGAAATTTAGAACATGTAGGACTCATCCATGAAATTGGTTACCAAAACCTTAGCTAATTTTATAGGGATTTAAAAAATATATATTTTCTAAAAGCACATGTAAAATTACATTATAGAAATCTTAAAGTTTTTTTTTGTTTGTTTGTTTTTTGAGAATTCTATATTTTGCCATTGAAAACTAAGACAGGTTTTTAAAAGGACCTGTGGGCCTCCGTACCATGGTGGGGCTGTTTATTACAGTGCTCGGGGTTATCTCTGCCATTCATGGTGTGCCTATTCTCTGGTGGAAAGGCTTGGGCACTCCTTACACACCCAGGCGTCTTCACTGTATGAGTCTAATTTGGAACTGTACACTATATGAAACCATGTTTGAAATAAGGTTCCTAATAAACCTTGTCCTGCATGGAATGTCAATGAACTGATTTTAATTGATACCTGACCATGAGCTCCTCAATAGTGCCATCATCATAAAACACAGCCCAGGTCCCGCTGTCCACCACTGAAGTATTAGACATGTATGCGGCATTCGACCAGACTCTGAACATGTCCAATTTGGGAGACAATAGTGCCCATATATACCTTAAGTGGAAAGAATGACCAGACCTTGGCAATATTATGGCTGCTAAAAGAACAATAACCAGCTCAGCTTACACTCAAAATGTGTTCCCAACAGAAAAAGAGATATACTTGGTAGAAACAGTAAAATATAATAAAATAGACTTTGGTTGGCAGAGCATATATATTTATACATTCTTCTATGTTTAGCTCAGTGGTTAGAAAACAGTTCCTGGAAAGACTGCAGGACACAAATGTTTTCAATTTGAGCTTGTACATTTCATCTAATTGGTCCCTGGGACAAGGTTCACTGCCCTGGAGGTGGCTTGGCTCAGTCTTGAAAACACACATTAATGAATTTCAGGTCCGGGACAGAAAATGGCTGTTCCCTATCAGACAAGCGTTGTGAACTTGGAATTGTTTCCCATGAAAATCTGAAACAGTTATGTAATATCACTCTGGATAGGAGGTTCTTCTGCTGTCTCCAAACACAGATAACTGACTGCTCTTACTCAGGGTACTCAGTGTTTGCCTTCCTTTAAAACGTAGATTTGGCAGATTGCTTCATTTTTGTAAAGGGAATATTGTGGGAGAAAAGAGGGCAAAGAAGATCCAAGTGCAACTGGATGTATTGAAGGACACTTCAAAATGACCCTAGCCTGACCAGGCGGTGGTGCAGAGGATAGTGTGTCAAACTGGGATGCAGAGGACCCAGGTTCGAGACCCCCGAGGTCGCCAGCTTGAGCGTGGGCTCATCTGGTTTGAGCCAACCTTACCAGCTTGGACCCAAGGTCGCTGGCTTGAGCAAAGGATTACTCGATCTGCTGAAGGCCCACGGTCAAGGCACATATGAAAAAGCAATCAATGAACAACTAAGGTGTCGCAATGAAAAACTGATGATTGATGCTTCTCATTTCTCTCCGTTCCTGTCTGTCTGTCCCTATCTATCCCTCTCTCTGACTCTCTCTCTGTCTCTGTAAAAAACAACAACGACCTTAAATGTGAGAGGAGTAGTTGGGGCTGAATATGTTTTGTTTTTCCCTTCAGCTGTTTGAAGTAAATGAAAATGCAAAAGAAAGTGACCTTTCATACCTCTTCATGTTGATACATCTAGCAATAGTTTAGGAATGGTATCTCATCTGACCCAGCCTACCCAAAAAGTCAAGGAAGTGGGTAATTGAATATGAAAACTTGTTCTGTGTAGATGGGGAAGAAGTAAGCTAATGAAGTCACAGACACCCCTCAATCAGGATGGCAGAGCCCAAGCTGCGTGCCCCTCCTCCGGCCTGCGTACCTTTGGCAGTGCTTCCAAAGACGTGATTCTGTCTTACCAGACAGATGCAGTTACTCGACTTGGCAGGTGTCTTGCCTAGATCCGCAGAGTGAGTCACAATTTGCATAGGGCCAGCAGGGGGGAAAACGTTGATTTCATGAATTCTTTTATCTGGGAAAGACTGACCATAGGATGTAATTTCCTTATGGAGTGGGGGAATTTCCATTTCTGTGTGTGATGCTGTGTTTGTCCTTGTTATACCATTGATTGTCTGTGAGGCTGTGTGAGTCTCCTGTCTGGGCCTCGGTTTCCCCCTTCCTAACTGAAACAAAGTGGGCCGGATGATCTCCTTAAGACCCTTTCTAGCTTTTGCATTCTGAAGTTCAGCTTCTTCTGCAGAGGCAATTTAGGTTGTACAGCTGGTAGACTCTTCCAGCAGACAAATGTGAATGAACAGCAACACTCAAGTCCTGCAGAGAGTTTGTGTCGGGCGTGCTGGCGTGATCCGTGCAATCCTGGGTGGTGACGCCCTCCCACATGCGAGGCAGGGGTGTCACATGTCAGTGTCCCGTCAGTGCTGGATACTTACTGGAGATGGTGGCCTGTTTAAGATCACGACAAGCAGCCCGAGGTGGTCAGGATATAATCTGGCATCAGAAGGTCTTGGGTTCCTCCGCACTCCCGACTGTCCTTACCAACCCAAATGCCCCAGTCTTGCACTTTGGCGAGTTACGGCACTGTTCTAAAACTTGTTTGGTTATTTTTTTTAAATGAACATACTTACTTTTTAGAGTAAAAAGTTTAAAGATAATGTATTTGAAAATGTCTAGCAAGTAGGTGGAGCTTGACAAATAACTAAAACCCAGCAATTTGTAAAAAAAAAAAATGATGAAGAAGAAGAAGATAACCTTATCTGAAAGCCAGGGAGGGGGAGGGGACTAACATCTGGGTAGTGAGTGACATTTCACAGAATACTTTAGAACTCGTTTTACAGATGCAGAGAACACCTGCAAGTTCCCAGGGTCACAACGTTTGGAGACAGTGGGGTGGAGATTTAGGTCTTCTGATTCCAAAGAGCTGTTGTATTTCCTTTACAATATGCTACCATCACACCATTACACTTGGTTACCCTGTTTTATACTGAAGGTTAAACTTCTGATGATTCTGGAAAGGGAAATAAATGATCAGAAATGGTAACAGTCCCCGTTGGGGTCAGGGGTTCTCCTATGCCCTTTTTATATCACCACAGCTGTACCACTGCCATTTAAGACAAACCCAAGAAACCCTGGCCAGTTAGTTGCTCCTCGCTTTGTGGGATCTTAATTCCAAAACAGCTCCTGGGGATACTTGGAAGATTTAAATATCTCTGGGATGTCACTGTCCAGTTTCGAAATAATTTTATAAATGGGTTTCTTCCAGGAAGGATCTGAGTCTTTCCCTGCGGAGACAGCCCTGAAGAACTCCTGCAACGTCAAGCTGGCGACTTCCAAGAAGCCATCCGGAACCTGCTTTCCCAAAGAGACCCACCAGAAGGAAAAGACATGAGCCCGCGAAGCACGGGAGCCGCACGGACCTCACTGCCTGGCGCCGCAGCGGGCTGGGAAGGAGCATCCCTGCTCTCCTGGCCCCTGATTCTCACAGCCCTAGGAACCCCCTGCTCCCTCATCAAACACAAACCTTAAAATGATGGTACCAGTGAGACAGCCCTGGGAGAAAGCATATTAAGGACACTCCCTTTGTAGCAGGAACTGATTCCACTCATGGGCGACGTCTATAGTAAGTGGCAAACTCTGACTCTGATTGAAATTAAACCTGTGGTTCAAAAGAAGTCTTTAGCATTCTTTTCCTTCGTGCCTAATGTAGAAAAGAATGCCCCCAAGTTTACAACTTCGTACCTCATCCCACCATCTTTTGGGGCTGGATCCATAGGACTTGGAACCATTCCTGCTTCTAAAACCAACCGTGAGGTTGAGGGGGGCTATGTCCCAGGACCTCCCACAGACTGGCACCATAACCAGCGGGGCATCCCACAGGCCCTCCAGATCCAGCCTGGCCCGGGCCAACCCCCACTGCATGCCAAGGGACCACCCCACGTGGGAAGATGTGGCAGCACTGCCCCTCCCACATGTCCTGACCCCACACGTCTCAACAGGTACAGTCCATCTTCCCCACAGGTCGGATTAGCTTTCTAAATGTGTGCTGATGGAGCATCTGTTGTGGGGTTGCCAGCAGTTCTTACCTTCCTTGGGGTATCAATAAACTGCCCATTGTGATCACAGTCAAGTGAGAAAGTCAAGAAGAGACAAGTGCACTTGGTGACCAGACACACCTGCCTCCTGCAGAACGAGACGCCAGGCTAACAGCTGTCGGCTGCATGCCAGGAAGCATGTGTCTGGATTAGTTCTCTCCAATGACACATAGACCGTGTGCTCATCCTTTACTGATGCTTTACCTCTAAGGTGCTACCAGCGTGCCTTCATAGAGCTCCCCAAAGGATTAAGAGGCTTGAATATTACTTATGCATTATTTCCAGAAAGGATTTGAGATGACTTGCCATGGAAGGCAAACAAATGAAACAGTTCAAATGAGAATAAACATAAGAACAAAATGATGAACAGTAACTGTTATAAAGAAAACTTGGGCCAAGACAAGGTGCTGCACCTGGAGCCCAGCATATGTTCCTGGGCCTCCTGGCACAAAGGCAAAAAGGTCAACAAGCTATGTAAACTGATCATCACAGAGTATGAAGTCTAAAATGGTGTAACACCTGGCAGGCCTCTGCTTAAGTTACAGAATGAAGACTGGCTGTGTATTCAGTTTGTAGCATCCACCTGTTGCCTATAGGAAGATATTTGAGGCTGTAATCTTTGTGGATGATCCAGAGGTTGACCCCAGGCTGCCCTGGCTCTCAGTGACTTATTCTAAAACTCCAACTTCATGGGACCCAAGGACGTGGTCTTACCTTAAAGTCATTCCCCTTGTTATAGTGCGTATTGAGGGCTCGAAAAAGTTCTGAGTCGCGGAGAACTACCAGCATTTTGGGGTTTGTGACACCATCTGAAATTGCTTGCCGGGCGAATTTCTCCATTTGGATGTAATAGAACTCACGAAAGTTGCTGAACCACTTGACCATCTGGGAGGTAATGCAGCGGTTGAACTGTACAAACAACAGGGCCCATCAGGTCGGCTGTTTGCCACTAGGTGCTCAGATGTAGAACTGCCAGCTTCCAGTTCAACACAGAAGTTAACAAGAATGGCTTCGACCAACATTAAAAAGGGCTTCCTTTGGAAAAGAAGCCATAGCTATCTTCTAAGCCTATTCAGTTATATATAGAAAAATCTGAATTAGCTATAGCACCCATTAGAAAATAAATGTTTTATTATATCTATATACTAGATTTATGAAGGTTTTTCACCCATGAAAAGCTTGCTATGTAGTCTAGGTGTGACTTTGGGAGGGTCCAGGTCAAGGCCAGTTTGGTACCAATATCTGCTATGCCCAGGCTGATTGCATGGCAGCCACCGAGCCTTCTACCAGGTACGGGGCCAGGGAGGGAGTGAAGGTTTAGATCAGAGAGCACTTTATCAGCAACCCGGAGTTGCAGAATGAACTGAAATCAGAGCTTGATGTAGGGATCAACCAAGCACCTGAATGAATATGTGGGAAAGACCTGGAAAATGCAAAGGA
The DNA here is from genome assembly GCF_036850995.1 of Saccopteryx leptura. Taxonomy (NCBI): domain Eukaryota; kingdom Metazoa; phylum Chordata; class Mammalia; order Chiroptera; family Emballonuridae; genus Saccopteryx; species Saccopteryx leptura. The sequence continues at coordinate 26,673,935 of NC_089508.1, read as the reverse complement.
ATCATAGAGAAACAACATATTAGCCCTGACCCGACACCCAGGGTAAAGGAGGCCTGTAGGAACTTTATGGGAACAGACAGGTCTGGTTCCAACCATCGGAGCTTAATTTTCCTTATTGTCACACTTGATCTATACGAACCTCCTCTCCATTTGAAACACAGCTATTTGCATGTCAGTTTGACAGTGTACATTCTGCCTTTTTCACAGTGTCCTCAGCAAAGACAGAACACTAGGCCAAGGACACCACTTACTAATGTTTCTAGCTCTCCCCCCTTCCCCCTCCCCATGTGTTTCTGGGTATATCTCCAGCTCACATGCTTCAAGTTAAAATGCCCAACCTTCCTAGCTCAAAGTTATTTATGATTATTCAGGCCAGGTCCCAACCCGGAACTGGAAATCGCACCAATTCCGTCAACATTAAGGGGAGCTAAGGTGCACACGTGATGACCTAGGACTTGCCTCACCCTGGGCAAAACCCACTGCCGCTTGGGAGTTTTGAGGAAGCTGACACTCAGTGGAATGGCCTTACCTGTATGTCAGGGAAATAAGCCTTGAGGAGGTTGGAGCTGGGGTAGCGTGTGAAGAAAAACATGAGCTTGGCTTTCTTCAAGTGACCAGGATTTAGACCCTCCTGGATTTATCCCAGTGTCAAGGAAAATTAACATCAGTTTATCAAACAATATTATCAAATTATCCAGTGAATTGTCCCATTCCTTTTATTTTGTCATATTTTCTTTTATTTTGGTTAAATGGTGTATTTGCTCCATTTTTGTGTCTCTAAAAGTCTGATCCAATAAGCTTTTTCTCTCCAGATGCTGAATACCATATACGTACAGTTCAGTTGCAGAACTTAAAACAGTACCTTGATGTGTAAAAGTTTTACGGCATTCGTAATGCCAGCTACAGTTTGTTGTACTCTGCATGCGCTTTCAGAATGGGACAGGGAGAGAAGGCAGCTCTATCCCAGATACATCATTTCGAGACCTCAAGTCGAAATTTACTTTCCCTTCTGTCTGAGTTTCCTCCTCTATAAAATGGGAAACGTCAACTTGAGGGTCCCCATTATGGCTCTCAGAATTGCCGCCGCAGTGCTTAAACCGAGCATCCAACCAGGTCACACACAGTCTGTTTTGCCCCCAAGGAACTGGAAGTGCTGCTCTGCAGCCGCTGTTTGTTTGCCTGGAAGAACTTTCTGTCCGCCTTCCTGTCTCAGCTCTGACGCTTCCTTCTCTGTGGACCATTTCCTTGTCAAATTACCCTGGACCTTTCTTACCCTGGGCTACCACGGCTCTTTGTACAAACACCTCTGTTGTAGCAATGACCTGATTGGAATTTTTACTGCATGTTTGTCTCCCTCTTTAGACTGTGAGCTCCTCAAGGGCAAGGACCTTATGTTTTCACCTTTGTATTCCACTGGGCCTAGCCCAGTGCTAGGAACATAGTAGGTGTTCAATAAACGTTTGTTCGCTAAAAGAATGAGTGAATGATTAAATGGTCAACCTTAATCCATATGCAAGTAGGGAAATTACGTTCCAGTTCAGACTGCAGTCTGGGAACAGATTCCTTCCCCTTTACCAAAAGAAGGGAGCTGTGATATGACTGCCTAGCACCAGGGTGGGAAGGAAGTAAAGACTTTTACACAAGGACACTTAGTATTGCCAGGGACAGTCCTGGGGCTGGGTGAGAAACTTTAACACAGAGGAACCCTGGAGCTCAGGTCTGAGAGCAATAGGACAATTAAGGCTTCTCAGTAGGATGTATCAGTATAGCCAAAGGAAACCAACTGGTTACAGTTATACCTGGCCTGGCACACAGGCTCCTTAGTAGAAGACCCTTGCATCTGCCTCTCTAGCCTTACTTATTCTTAGAGATTCATAAACACTATGGAAAGAATCCTGGACTTGAAAGTCCAATGACCAAGTTTTAGATACTGATTTTGCCACCTATTAGCTGTGTGACCTTGGACAAGCCACTTACCTTCTCTGGGCCATTTCTAAATGTAGAATGTAGTGATGAAAGCTTATGCTTGGCAGTCAGATCCTGCGTTTGAATCCTGACTCTGCATATGTCTGTCTTGTGACTTGGGGCAAGTTAGTTGACTTTTTTGTCCCAGCCTCAGATACCAGATCTAGAGTGGATGTTTGAGGCCCACAGCCTCTCATGTGAAACACTGGGTCAAAATGTGTTAATATTTCAGAACTGTTATTTTATAAAGGTAATATGGCATGAGTACCACATGTTAGTTAACCACCACAGTGGAGGCTGTGGCAGCAGTCTGTAATCCAACCCATTAATATTTCCACAGAAAAATAGATGATGATTTACACTAAGTAGGGTCATCTATAAATAACCTCCAATCAGTGCAGGACAGCTTTTGCCATCAGAGAAGCTCCCATCAGCCCTAGGGGAAAGAAGTCAGGGATTTTCAGAGCTTTCTGAGTTTCAGAATGCAGCTCAGTGGTGGTGGACCCATGTCCATGTGAAATGCTGTTAGCAGTGCCAGCCACTGAGAAAGTACACAGCAATGCTAACCGCTAACTGTGATGTTAGCTCCTAATCACACCTGTTCACCTGTTTTACAGGGGTGTCCTGAGACTGGAAAGGTTTTATATGTCAAAGTAATCTGCCCTTAGGTGGCTTTCATGGCCCACAGGAATAAATATCTAATACCAGAATGTAGGCACCTGACCAGGCGGTGGCGCAGTGGCTAGAGCAAGGACTCAGGTTTGAGACCCCGAGGTCGCCAGCTTGAGTGCGAGCTCATCTGGTTTGAGCAAGGCTCACCAGCTTGAGCCCAAGGTCGCTGACTCAAGCAAAGGGTCACTTGGTCTGCTGTAGCCCCCCGGTCAAGGCACATATGAGAAATCAATCAATGAACAACTAAGGAACCGCAACAAAGAATTGATGTTTCTCATCTCTCTCCCTTCCTGTCTGTCTGTCCCTATCTGTCCCTCTCTCTGACTCTGTCTCTCCCACAAAAAACAAAACAAAACAAAAGAATGTAGGCAGAAGGAATGAGGGGATAGTTGAGGCCAGGATGCTGCCTGGGGGCCCAAAACCATTCCAAAGGTGGCAAGTACCTCACCTGGGCAGCCAGGCCCAAGCCCAGTCCCCATGTCACAGGGCAGAGCCAGGCACACAGTATACCTCTCCTGAGGGAAGTACAGCAGAAAGTCTTTGGAGACTGAATTCTTGAGTTTCTTCCATTACTGCCTGACTTTAACAGGGAGTCTTAACCAGTGGCCTCTTGTCAAAGGCCTAGACAGGTGGCCTTTCTCACACAGGGCGATCACCTAACCCAGGGGTCTCAAACTCGCGGCCTGCGGGCCGCATGCAGCCCGCCGAACAATTTTGTGCGGCCCGCAGACTAATCCACGAAGTTCAAAATATTTTGGATAAAATTAAGTAAGCCTAGGGGCCTACTTGTATTTTTCATTTCTCTAGCATCCTAGCTAGATATTAGCTTAGTTAACAGCAGTTGTGATGCGAACTACAGTTTCTGGTCGTTTTGTGACACTGAGTAAACTGCATGTACGATTGTGCTTGTTGTACTGATTTTTTTTTGTTTTCAACTGCAGTGATAAAAGTGTTGCGTAACAGTTGCCTTTTGTAGACCTAGTGCGGCCCGCCGAATGGCTGTGATCTTGCTCTGCGGCACACATGCTGAGTTGAGTTTGAGACCCCTGACCTAACCCGAAAATCTATTGATGCTGATATCTCTATACCTCCAAGATTCCCTGCTGCCTGAAGAGGCAGCGCTGGCAGGTGAGGTGTTTTACCATTGGTTTTACTGTTGCTACCACCTGCCCAGAAAGCACCTAGCAACACTAAGCTTTGGGGTGTTTCCAACACCTGTGACCAGCAGGGGGCGTGCATAGCATAGGCGTTAGAGCAGGCCCAGCTGTGGCCATAAGCTAGCCCAGTGGATCCTGCCACTCTTACACCAGCTTGCCAGGCAGAAGGCAAGACTGTTCACACCACAGACACATCGACCTCTGGACAGTCAATTCACGGCCGCACATGAGGAGCAGCAGCGTGAGCTCAGTTCAGTTTTAAAAAGCAACATCCAAAGTACGTCTGTTGTCAGGAACTTGAGTCCTGTAAAAGGAAGGACTTGCTGGAAGAGGTTTCTTCAGTCTTGAGTTTGTGACTGCATACATTCAGGGGTTAAAGGCTCTAAGAAGCCCCGCTGCAAAGAAACTAAGCCAGTATTTACCAAAGCTACTTTTTTTCTTTCTAATTCAACAACTGTTAATATCCTGAGGGAGTTCTATTCTGGGAAACACTAAAAGTGGAGTCTGCCTATAGGTGGCAAAGAGGATGCAATAAGGTCCAGCCTCCCGTACCCCAGCCTGGCCCCTCGGCCTCCAGGGGGCTCTCCCCTCCCTCCACACACCCAGCCTGCAGGCTCTGGTCCTCTCAGCTGCAGCTTAGACACTGTTCCCTAAACTGATGCCTCCTTACCCCCTTCCAGCTGCCTCAGGTCTAGTCCCTAAGGAACATTTCTCCTTCCCCAGCTATCTCAGAAGTCTCTGGTCCCTCCGATCTTCCTCATGAATTATCTAGACAGTGCAGGCCTTTTGCCTGCCAAGAGGTTGGGAGAGCCATGACTCAGGTGAGGTCATTCCTTGACCCTTTCTGCTGATGTGTATGTGCAGCTGACAACAAAATAATGGGGTTTTTCCTTCGGTAGGGTATTTATTATATTTTGGAAGCCCATTTGAGTTTAAAAACCAACGAAACCCAGTCAGACCTGGAGCAATCAGTCAGTAGTGGTAGCATCTGATGTGTCACAGAGAAGAGAAAAGAACCTTCTTTCCCAGCATCCTCAGACCCCAGAATGTGGTTGCCACTTTCTCAGGAACCTAAGAGTAGGAAGCCTCCGGGAAGGAAGGCCCAGAGCAACGAGAAGGAGACAACCAGAAAGCAAAGCTATTCCCTGTGCCGTGTCGTTGTTTGTCTCCACCTCCCCTCGGCTTCCAGACGTCCTGTTCCTCTGGCCTGCGACAATGAGACCTCCCACCACTAGTAAAGGATATGTGGACCGAGGGAAACGGAAGTACATTGGTGACAGCCTGCAGGCCTCCCTGCTCCACCTTGACGGAGGGAAGAAAGGGCAGTTTTTCCAGACAGGTGGACGTGAAGGACGCAGGGTGCTGCTGCTGGCTCGAAACCGACGGTGACAGTCTGACGGCTCCCCAAGGTCGCAGGGCGGACTCTGAGGAGGAACGACCTTGGGGAGATGAGTCCTGGGGAAGCCTGCCGCTCCAGTAATCACCGGACCCATGACCCAGTAGCTGGCTAAGCATCTGATTTTCCTGGACGTGGGAAGGCACCGTCGAGAGGCAGGTTGCTGGGACACCCTGAGAGGATTTGGAGATCATTCTTGGAGAGACAGGGTATCTCGGAGAGTCCAGAGGTTTGGCCAGTGATAAGTTTCCCGACGGGACCCCCGCCTGTGCCTGGGCCCTGCTGGGCAAGGCGGCCGGCGGAAGCGGGTCACACTTGTAGGCACCCCCCTCAGGTGAAGACTCGCGTCTACCCTCTGGCACCAGCCTCTGGAGGCTTCCGCCCAGCTGAGTCAGGTAGCCTGGTGGACCCAACAGTACTTTTTGTAATACTGAGTCCACAGCCTGTGTCACTGCCCCAGTCAGTTCTTTCTTCAGAACCTCCAGCAAAGCTCGAGTTCCAGAAGGAAGGAAACTGGGCTCCTGAGGCTGGTATTCCACCTCAGCCGCTCTGTGTTTTTGCGCCCCAGGGAGGCCCCCGCTGGAACCCTGGTGGGGGTGACCATCGCTAGCCCAGGGCCGACGCCCATAGCCGTTCCTCTGCTTTGTGCTGGGAGGGCCCCTCCCCTTCTGGGGGCCTCCTGGGCCCCGAGCTGTATCCCTGGGCTCGGCAGCCTGCAGGAGGTGTTCTTGCAGTTGTCTTAGCTGTTGCTTCAGCAGATGAAGCTGTTCTCTGACGTGAGGGCCGCCCTTCCTGCTGCCGGGGTTCCCAGCAGGGCCCGGTTTCAGGGGCGTCTGCTGCACGGGAAGGCTCTGCTTCCTCTTCCGCTCCCGGACCTTCTCTGGGCAGCTTGGGCTCTCCCTGGCCTGGGCATTACCGGGCCCTAGAGGGCTCGGGGAGAGGCACATGCCTCGCACGATGGTCTCCACCCTGGCCCTCTTGGCCTGGATGTGCTCATCCCAAAACCAGTCGGGGTCGGTGAGGCTGGAACTGGGGACCTGGTTCCAGGGAAAGGCGGAGTCTCTGCCCAGCTCACTGGGCGATGGGCTTCTCCTACCTTCCATACAGGGTTCTGCTGGCTGGGGGCAAGCCCGGGATGGAGAAGAACACAGGCCAGCGTTAGGATCCATCCCCTGGCTCCACGGTCACTGTGGGGTTCGCAGGGGCTCCGGGCGGGAATCGCCTCCTCCTAACGTCCTCAGCTGGAGGTGCCGCCCACGTGAGCCGGGAGGCCAGGGCTTAGGACTCTCCCGGGCTGACTCTGAAATTAAAGACAAAGAAGAACATGGTACATGTGACGTTCAGCCGTGCTTTTCAAACTTGAATGTGCAAACAGATCACCGAGGGGCCTGATTCAGCAGGTGTGGGGTGGGACAGAGATTCTGCATTTCTGACCGGCTCCCAGGGGCTGAGGTGCTGCAGGTTTGGGACCACGCTTTGAGAACATTCCCAAGAGTGATCCTCCAGAGAGAAAGTTCTCTAGCCAGGGCACAACAATAACAGAAGAATGATAATAAAAATAACAAAGGCACCTAACTGCATAACTGGCATTATGCCAAGAACTTTACATCCATCACCTAATTTAAATGTCATAACAACTTCTTGAGGATGTCGTCATTCCTACTTTGCAGATAAGGAAACAGGCTTAGACTTAAGAAGTTACCTCCAGAAGTCATACCAAGTCATACCGCTAGTTAGTGGCTGGCTGAAGTCAAAACAAGATTTGTCTGATTCAAATTAACTTTCTTAGTGACTACAGTACTTGCAACAGAATCATCTGGCACTTGTTAAAAATAGTAAATTCAGTAGTAGGTCCTGCCAGTTCTGCTACATCAGACTTAGTACTGGGGCAGGAAATTTGCATTTAAAACAAACAAACCAAAATTTGAGATCCAACTGTCACGCTCCTGGAAGAATCATGCATTCATCTGCAGTCCTTCAACTTTTAACAACTATTTATAAAGCATCTCCTATGCATTAGGCCTTCTTTGGGCACTTGGAGAGACAGTGGTGGACCAAACCAGCAGAGTCTTACTCTCACGGAGCTGGCCGTCTAGCAGGGCAAAAGATAAGAAACAGTTTATTTTCCGGTCATGATACCTGCTATGGAAACAAAACACAACAGGGGTCGGAAATGAAGGCATGGGGAAAGGAGGGAACTATTTTAGAAAAGGCTGCCTGGCCTGTTTTATTCCCACAAAGTATCAAGATAAACTGTGCTTTAACCTGGACTGGAGGCTTCAGATAGCAGGTAGGAGGCACTTCGAGTTTATAAAACATTCCTATATGTTACCTCATTGCACCTCACATCAAACTTGAGAATCAGTGTAACTCCCATTTTACAGATGAGAACACTGAGGCTTAGTAAAGCTGAGAATGGCTCAGTTCCAAATCTTTTTTTTTTTTTGTATTTTTCCGAAGTTGGAAACGGGGAAGCAGTCAGACAGACCCCCGCACGCCCACCAGGGGGTGATGCTCTGCCCATCTTGGGGCGTTGCTCTGCAGCAACCAGAGCCATTCTAGCGCCTGGGGCAGAGGCCACAGAGCCATCCCCAGCGCCCGGGCAAACCTTGCTCCAATGGAGCCTTGGCTGCAGGAGGGGAAGAGAGAGACAGAGAGGAAGGAGAGGGGGAGGGGTGGAGAAGCAGATGGGCGCTTCTCCTGTGTGCTCTGGCCAGGAATCGAACCTGGGACCCCTGCACGCCAGGCCGACGCTCCGCCACTGAGCCAACCAGCCAGGGCCCCAAATCTTTTGATTCCAAATCTTTCGCACACCACACTTAAGCTATCTCCCTGAAGATGAAAAGACTTGCCCAAGATATTGACTTTTCTGTCAGAATCTCTCTTCCTTAGAAGAGGTAAATATTTTTGTTTTTGTTTTTTTCTCTCTACAAATTTCAACTTTCCTTTGCTCCTCTTGCACAAATGCTGGCAGGAGAGCGTTAGCTTTCTTCTTTCACCTCTCATCTTAAAGCTGACTTCAAATTCTCTACCTCGGGCTCATCTCGGCTCTCCTGTAGCCTGTAGGGCCTCGTCTTTAGGCATGGCCACAGCCTCTACCTGGAGCCTCCTGGCGACTGGCAGTGACCTGACATAAACTCCTTGGGAGCAACGTCACTCCAAGCACCAGGGCAGAGGGTAGGAGGCAGGGACAGTTGCAGTTCCATCATAGGGAACATGCCAAAGAAAGAAAGCTAGCTTCTCGGGTCAGAATAATTAGAAGGTTTTAGCTTTGAGTGAGACATTTGTGAATTACTCAAAATAAAAACAGATGACTTGCCAAATTAATATAATTTTAAAGAATTTGTTATTGCCAAGTATAATCTGATGGTTTTGGAGTCACTACTCTCAACACTCACCTATGTTTTTTATAAATTTATTTTGTAAAAGACTTTATTTATTGATTTTAGGGAGAGAGAAAGGCAGAGGGAGGAGCAGGAAGCATCAACTCGTAGTTGTTGCTTCTCATATGTGCCTTGACCAGCCAAGTCCAGAGTTTCGACCTGGCGACCTCAGCATTCCAAGTCAATGCTCTACCCACTGTGCCACCACAGGTCAGGCTATATATTTATTTTTAATTGCAATTGGCATACAATTATTATTTTAGTTTCAGGTATACAACATAGTGATTAGACATTTATATACCTTATAAAGTGACCACCCCAATGAGTCTAGTACCTCTCTGATACCATACACATTTGTTATACTATTATTCACTCGATTCCCTATGTGTACTTTACATCCCCGTGACTGTTTTTATTACTGGAGAGTTTCACTTCTTAGTCCCCTTCACCTTTTCCACTCATACTCTCAACCATTCTCCCACCTGGCGACCGTCAACACTCACCTATGCTGAGCTGTCTGGGGCTTTGAGTTTCACAGTTGTCAAACCCCTTCCTGCCCCGTGTCTTTGCACTTACTGTTCCCTCTGCCTGGAAGGCCTTTCTCCCACTTTTCTACCTGACAAACCCCAACTCCTCTTTTAAAAACCCAACTGAAATGTCGAAGCAATTGGTATGTCTTCCCCATTAGACTGTGAGAGCTCCCTTTGGGTTTCCAAGTAGTGACATGACCACCAATTGTCACCAAAGAGATATTTGCTGACTCAGTTAAATAAATTGTTCTGTGTACACCACAAAATAACTCATTTAACTCATTTAGAGTTATTTTGTTGTTGTTGTTGTTGTTTCCTTATTAGAGGTACTTTATTTCAGATTGCTGTAGCACCTACATGGAACAAAGTCAATACAGAGAGAGAGGAAGGAAGAGAGAGAGCGTGCACACATGCAAGAGACAGCCTAGACCCACCCAGTTTCCCAGATCTCCCTTGTGGGTGTTTAAGCTATGGTTTCTGAGGTTCCGTGTAGTCTGTGTGCTCCAGAAGGCAGAACTACTAGGGTGATAGTCAGGACTCAATCAGCAGACATGTCTTGAGGCCAGAATCTGGATATCCAGCTAGACTCCAATGTGGTTGGATGCCCAGAGATGCTTACGCCCATGTCTGCAGGACAATCATGGAAGCTCTGTATTTAGGCAGAGAAACAGGAAACCTCCGAGCCGGGGCCAGCATGCTGCTCAAAGCCCTTTATCTGGGTGTGGCGTGAAGCAGCCATGCTTTCTGTTTGAAAATTAACTAGAAGCACTCTCATATTCTCTGAGAAAAGTAGCAATTGTCACAACCCTTTAAAAATAGCTTTACTGCCTTTCTTAGATTCTGAAAATAATACAGGATCATTTTACTTCCCAGCTACAGAAATGTATTAAGAGGGGGGAAAATCTATAATGCTGCCTTCCAGAAAAAATTAAGGTTAATATTTTGGTGTTCATTTTCTTCCCAAAGTTTTTTCTCTGTGTACAGATAAATTTACATCATTTCTCATAATTATATACATTTTAAAAACCAAAACTGGAATTATAAATACATAGTTCTATAGCTTCACGTTTTTCTCTTTCATGTCAACCTACAGCAACATTATAAAAGCTGATGATATTCCAGTGCATGGATGTACCGTAACTGATTTAATAAATTCCCTTTGATAGACAGATTTGTTCCTCTGTTTTCACTATCATAGCAGTAGAGACAACATAGTATGAAGATTGAGACTGTGGGCCTCTGAATCAGACTGCCTAGATTTGGATCTTTAGAGCCACTTATTAGTTTTGTGATCTCTCTGTACCTCAGTTTTTTCATCAATAAAATGGGAATAACCATAATACCTACTGTTATCGTAGGGTTTTTTGTGAGGATCCAGTGAGTTAACATATGTTTTTAGAACAGTTTCTGGCACACAGTAAATTGCTGATAAGTGTTAGCTGTTGGTATATGAATAATATTGAGATGAACACTCCTCTATTTACACCTGCGGGAACTTATCCTATTATTCCTTAGAATATACCTCTAAAAGGGGAAATTCTGTTTCAAAGACTAGGCATATGTTAAACGTTTTTACTTGTTGCCCAAATGCCCTCCAGAAATGTACCAACTGGGAGTGAAGATGAGAGACTAATGGAAAACTTTCCATTTTTACTCTGTATATTCCTGTATTAATTGAATGTGTATAAGAATGTATTCATTACCTGACCTGTGCTGGCCCAATGGATAAAGCATCAACCTGGAATGCTGAGTCGCCAGTTTGAAACGCCAGGCTTGCCGGGTCAAGGAACTACTATGAGAAGCAACTACTATGAGTTGATGCTTCCCGCTCCTTCCCCTGCCCTTTTCTCTCTCTCTCTAAAATCAATAAATAAAATAAAAAAAAAAAGAAAATGTATTCATGCATTAGCTGTATATACACTTTTAATTAAATAGTCCATACACTCTCTTACTACCATAACTATGAAAGAATACATATCCCCTCATCTTCATCAACATTGGGCATTGTCCTGGCCGGTTGGCTCAGCGGTAGAGCGTCAGCCTAGCGTGCGGAGGACCCGGGTTCGATTCCCGGCCAGGGCACACAGGAGAAGCGCCCATTTGCTTCTCCACCCCTCCGCGCGCTTTCCTCTCTGTCTCTCTCTTCCCCTCCCGCAGCCAAGGCTCCGTTGGAGCAAAGATGGCCCGGGCGCTGGGGATGGCTCTGTGGCCTCTGCCTCAGGCGCTAGAGTGGCTCTGGTTGCAACATGGCGACGCCCAGGATGGGCAGAGCATCGCCCCCTGGTGGGCGTGCCGGGTGGATCCTGGTCGGGCGCATGCGGGAGTCTGTCTGACTGTCTCTCCCCGTTTCCAGCTTCAGAAAAATGAAAAAAAAAAACAACAAAACATTAGGCAATGTCAATCTTTTAACTCTTTGCCAATTTGATGGGTGACAGTGTTATCTTACTATCTGCATTTCTTTGATTCTCCGTAATCTTGCTCATTATTTCATATGTTTTGGGGAAATATTTATGGGGTATATATTATAAAACTTAAACATGCTTATACCAATTGAGTTAATGATTCTACATCTAAAAAGCAAAATAAAAAAATATGTTACAGACACAGATTTATGTCAAAAATGCTCATCCCAGTATTATTTATAAGAGTAATGATTGGTAAAATAAATGATAAATTATGCTATTATCTAGGAGAGACTAGTGTATGCAGCTATTATTTTAAAATCATGTTTAAGAAGAGCTAATAGAATATTATTTTATAATAACTGGGGGAGAGATTTTACATATTAAAAACACAAAGGGGGCCCTGGCCGGTTGTCTCAGCGGTAGAGCGTCGGCCTAGCGTGCGGAGGACCCGGGTTCTATTCCCCGCCAGGGCACACAGGAGAAGCGCCCATTTGCTTCTCCACCCCTCCGCCGCGCTTTCCTCTCTCTCTCTCTCTTCCCCTCCCGCAGCCAAGGCTCCATTGGAGGAAAGATGGCCCGGGCGCTGGGGATGGCTCTGTGGCCTCTGCCTCAGGCGCTAGAGTGGCTCTGGTCGCAATATGGCGACGCCCAGGATGGGCAGAGCATCGCCCCTGGTGGGCGTGCCGGGTGGATCCCGGTCGGGCGCATGCGGGAGTCTGTCTGACTGTCTCTCCCCGTTTCCAGCTTGAGAAAAATGAAGAAAAAAAAAAAAAACACAAAGAAAAAGATGAGAAAGAACTACCTTCAAATGTAAGCAATAGTTCTTCATGAGTGGCAGAACCACGGGTATATGTTTTTTCTCTACTTCTTTTTTCTGCATTTTACATATTTTTTGATGGGTATATTTTACTTTTCTAATTTAAAAAAAGCAACCTTCGCCTTTGGTAATTAAAAACTTGCGATTGTGGGGGAGGCTGTGCATGTGTGGAGGCAAGGGCTATATAAAAATTCCTGTACATTCTGCTCAAATTTTCTGGGAACCTAAAACTGTTCTAAAAAAATTAAGTCTATGAGCCTGACCTGTGGTGGCACAGTGGATAGAGCCACCTGGAATGCTGAGGTCACCAGTTCAAAACCCTGGGCTTGCTGGGTCATGACATACGAGAAGCGACTGCTACTATGAGCTGCTGCTTTCTGCTCCTCCCTCCCATTTTCTCTCTGTCCTCTCTCTAAAAATCAATGAATAAAATCTTTTTTAGTTAAAAAAAATTAAGTCTATGAAATAAAGTTTGCATTTTCTCTTATCGAGTCTTTCCCAAATATATATAAATTGCTGGGCACTAGACATTAAAAGCCCCATTGGAGAAACAAATTTTGCTACAAAAATAAGCACAGAACACAGGGCTCAAAAGATATCTGCAAAGTTATATAGGATTTTATAGCTAGAAAGTGTAACATAAATAGTAACAAAAGAAAGAAGCTGTGTCCTCTCCTTTTAGCTGAAGTGTTAGAAGCCATGGGCACTAGCTGAAAAGACAGCTTCTATGACATTGACTGCATGGATCACCAGAAAAGACAGGCAGCATCTGCGACATTATATATTGCACGATCACCACCTAACGTGGGAACACTTCTCCCTGTGAGTCTGTGGTCCTCCATTGGATCTCCCTCGAGACTCCCAAGTTCTGCTCAAAGTGGTGAGAGGGAGGGTTTCTCCCAGGTCCGGTTGAGGTGAGACCAGCAGCTCTCCTTCTGTGGTGTGTCCACATTTAGGGAACAGCAAACACATTTGACACACTTCAACAGGGCCACCAGGGAACCAATCAATAAAATAAGGCGGGCTATGGAGAGTCCTTAGATAAAAGGCACCAACGCCTAAGAGGGGCTAACTCCTTCTCATCACTGTCATTGATGCCCAATCCGGATTTATACAAGAAGGTCTAGCGTTAGTTTCTGGATCAAGTTCCTGGCAGGTTTTTTTTTTTGGGGGGGGGGGGAATTTTAGTGTTTCTCTTTGTGATTTTGTTCCTTCATTTCCTAGACTCAGTTGGGTTATAATTGGACCAGCCTTGTGCCTAGTAGATACCCACCCACATACAATATGGTTGGAGAAATACGGAGGAAATCCCTTCTCCTGAAATGACCTCTCTGATGCAGATGTCACAGGACCTGAGGTCCACTGTGTGAGATGCATAACAGTGGTCACTTAATCGCACGTTTATGTCCAAACACATTTTTGTCTGACTTGCACACAGTATTCCTGAACCATCCAGTACTTCCATCAAGTCCTCGCTAGGCTCAGCAGACTTAGCTGCCAATCTAAGGTTTGTTCAGGGAAGCACATCTCATGGTCAGACAGCATTTTTATGCTTTACTAAGGTATTTTCATCTACAGTCGCATCTCTGTTTCATTCTCTAAGTTGAGGCAACTCAGGGGCCCCCGCATGAACCCCGCATGGACCATCCAGCTCTAGTTCAGCCCTGAGCAGCTCTCCCTGCCCCACTGACTGATGCCGGAAACGGGGAGAGGAAGGTCAGACTGACTGCTCAAGCCTCATAGCCCTGTCCATCGACAGAAAAACATACAACCAAGTCAGAAGCTATTATGATCAACTTCCCCGGTGCCCATGAACTACTGAATGATCTACCAGGTGTTGGAGTCCTGGGCAGGACTCACTAGCTCTATGAGACCTTATGCAAGTTAACTTTGCTTACTTTCCCCTTCAGTTTCTACCTCTGTCAAATGCAGTTGATAACAATGCCATCTCTGAGGGTTGTAGTGAGATTACATGTAATAACACATACCCAGTGCCTGTACTCTGCAGCCCTGATAATAGTAACTCCTTAAATTGCAGTTTCCTTTTCCATTAGGGCTGGTCTGGGGGGGCCCACAGACCAGCCCTAGCGGGGAACGTTAGCGCCAGCACGGGCTTAAGGAATCACCTGGTATAGTGGGTGGTTTCTAGACTCTTAGGTTTCAACCATTAATAAAACAAAATAAAATAATTGGACCAGCTTGAGAATGGCTAATATTTTATTTATAGGTACTGGCACACACACAAAATAAACATATAAGAGACTATAATCTACTATCATTTTTATTTCATGAAAGAATCTGAACCACCCTATCTAAAAAAGAAAAAGAAAAATGAAGAAGGCAATATTAAAATAAATGTAGCTTTGTAAAAAAAACTCCGTACATTGTCTATTCTGGAAACATCACAGACCAGTGTTAGGGAACCTCGCGTCTTCATGCCATGACCTTGCCTTATCTATGAGGCAAACAAAGCCCAGAGACATGAAGTGGTATGCCGAAGGTCACACAGTGGCTGGATGTCTTCATCACCATCTAGGTAACATCCCAGGATGTAAGAGATCCTTTTCACGTGGCTGTGAGTTAAGAGGTTTGAGCTCTACTCCCAGCCATTTGCCCTCAAACCACACTGCCTGCCTGTCCCACTTTTCTGAACTGGCAATGAAAATTGCCCCCTCAATCAAGACAGGTGTGAGAACCTGGTGACAGAAGAGCTTCAGAAGTGCTCCGGAGATGCATACCGTGATATTTAGGAGTACGATGTCTCTGTGGCTGTAATGTACTTGAAAGTATTTCAGCCAAGAAAAATAAATGGAGCCAATGTGGCAACATGTTAACCATTGTTAAATCTAGGTGATGGGTATATAGACGCTGCTAGTCTGTCCACTTTTATGCGTATTTAAACATTTTAATAATAAACATGTCATCATTTTTAAAAGTGCTCTGGCAAGGGAAATGGAAGGGATGGTTACTCACAGAGAAGATGCCTCTAGGGAGGTCCAAGTCTTGGGCTCTGCGGCCAAGTGGGGTCCCACACCCCAGGAGATGAAGCAGTCCACTCTTCACCAGCCTTGGGCACACAGAGCCATGGCCAGGAAGTGATTCTGGTTTCCCTGCTTCCTCCCCAGGCAGGCCTGGTGCCTGTGGCTAGGTGAGGGGAGCCTTCTGCCCCTTCTCAGTGCGAGGCACTGTCTGACAGACCCAACCCTGCTGCAGCCATGGGCTCTGGGGACAGTAGGGTTGCTCAGCACAGCCAACCAGTGTGGGGGGGCTTATGAATATGCAGATAGAGGCTAGAGCTGGTTGGCTGCCCCCTTGCCACGTCCCAGCCCTATTCCAACTCATGTCCAGAAAAGCCAGCTAAGAGAGGACCTCCCTGAAATGCCAACTCTCTGTCCTTGCCTAAAGACCCACAGAGCCCCTTGAAAATTTGGGGACTGAAATTAGTAAGTGTCTTCCATTGCACTGGCCTCCAGCAGGGAGTGCCTGAACACTTCTTCCAAATCCCCCCACGAGGCAGCTCCAAAGTGAACACTCTCTCCCTGTATCCTCCTGAGAATATTGAAATCAGCCCAGCACCAAAATATGGCATCTCAGCTCTGCAGGAAGGAGAGGCTGTGTGGCTTCTCCCTCCCATAGAGGTCCAAACACTGGTGGGGAGGCTGTTTGCTGGGCCCAAAGACCCCGTTTCTGGCAAAGGTAGGGAGAACACACTGGCAAATCACCCAACCCTAAACACATGAATTCTGCCATCTTATCTTTCAATTAGGAAAGTAGAGTTAAGTGTTGTGAAATACAGCAATGAAAAATCAATGAACTACAGCTCAACTTAACATGGATAAATCCTCAAAACATAAGCTTGAGGCTGACTGGTGTTGGTACAGTGGATAGTGTGTTGACCTGGGATGCTGAGGACCCAGGTTTGAAACTCCAAGGTCTGGCTTGAGTGTAGGCTCGGCTGGAGCTCCCCAGTCAAGGCACATATGAGAAACAATCAATGAACAGCTAAAAAGTGACTCAACTATGAGTTAATACTTCTCATCTCTTTCCCTTCCTTTCTGTCTCTCTTTCTTGCTAATTAAAAACAAACAAACATAATGTTGGGTGAAAGAAGGTCACAGAATGATACAAGGACTGTGATTCCATATATGTTTTTTAAAAATAGTCAAACAATGTCTATATTTTTATTGGGTATTTATCTATCCATTTTTCTTAATTGCAACTGAAGAGAAAGACAGATAGATGAAATCTAGGTATCGTGAGTAATACAAAGCATATAGTCTCTATTTTAAGGAGCCCAGAGAGGGAAAGATAGGTTATAGCTCTATCTATCATGTGGTAAATTGTATTTATTTATTTATTTTTTTAGAGAGGAGAGGGAGAGACAGAGAGAGAGAAGGGGGGGAGGAGCTGGAAGCATCAACTCCCATATGTGCCTTGACCAGGCAAGCCCCGAGTTTTGAACCGGCGACCTCAGCATTTCCAGGTCAACGCTTTATCCACTGCGCCACCACAGGTCAGGCTGGTAAATTGTATTTAAAAATAAATAAGCAAGGATGTAAGTGAGTGTTCGGATCACACATATGAATATTGGGGAATTTCAGTAAGGGGAAAAAGTGCTGTGTTTATTATTTAAGATGAGCTGCCACTCTGTGGTGTTTTCCATTAACTGAACCATTTATTCTTATTAGAAACATTTTTTTTCTTATATAATTTGAAAGTAAATACATCTTTTCCTCAATTTAAAAAATGAGCAAAACCATCCCTGGCTCAGTAGCTCCGTTGGTTAGAGTGTCATACCTATAAGCCAAGGTTGTGGGCTCAATACCTGGTCAGGGCACATACAAGAATCAACCAATGAATGCATAAATAAGTGGAACAGACCCT
This sequence comes from Saccopteryx leptura, assembly GCF_036850995.1. NCBI lineage: Eukaryota > Metazoa > Chordata > Mammalia > Chiroptera > Emballonuridae > Saccopteryx > Saccopteryx leptura. Next base: position 26,656,726 of record NC_089508.1, on the reverse strand, counting down.
GGCTGGTTGGCTCAGTGGTAAAGCATCGACCTGGAGTGTGAATAGTTTGGGTTAGATTCTCAATCAAGGCATACAGGAGAAGCAACCATCTGCTTTTCCACCCCTCTCTCACTTCTCTCTCTCTCTCTTCTCTCTCTTCCCCTCCTGCAGCCATGGCTTGTTTGGAGAAAGTTGGCCCCAGATGGTGAGGATGGCTCCATGGCCTGTGCCTCAGGGGCTAAGAAGAGCTCAGTTGCTGAGCAAAAGAGCAATGCCCCAGATTGGAAGAGCATTGCCCCCTTCTGGGTTTATGGGGTGGATTCCAGTCAGGTTCATGCAGGAGTCTGTCTCTGCCTCCCCTCCTCTCACTGAATTAATTAATTAATTAATTAAATGCAACAAATCAATGTTTCTCTCTCTTTCTCCCTTCCTCTTTCTAAAATCAATTAAAAAAATTTTTAATATTAAAAATAGGCAGCCTGACCTGTAGTGGCACAGTGAATAAAGTGTCGACCTGGAACACTGAGGTCCCTAGTTCTAAACCTCGGGCTTGCCTGGTCAAGGTACATATGGGAGTTGATGCTTCCTGCTCCTCCCCCCTTCTCTCTCTCTCTCTCTCCTCTCTCTAAACTGAATTTAAAAAAATTAAAAATAGGCAAAAATGAGTATAATTTAGAGTACATGCATATCAAAGCTACAATGACACTGAGGAGTGAGGGATGGTGAATATATAATTCAGTGTAGCAGTGGTTAACTTTGGGGCGATCAGCAAGGAGGGCCACACAGGGCTTTTACATTTCTTAAACTGGGTGGTAAGTGTGAGTATTTCCTTTATTATTTTTCTTTAAACCATACACATGTATTATATACCATTTTGGATACATATTTTATAATAATTATTAAATTTTATTTAGAAAATTAAATTTAATGGCATGACATTGATCAATAAGAGTACATAGGTTTCAGGTAAACATCTTTATAGCATTTGAACTGTTGTGTTGTGTACCCATAACCCAAAGTCAAATCATTTTCTATCACCATATATTTGTTCCTCTTTATACAATAATTTCTTTAAATATATTTTTTAAATGTTTATTTTATTGATTTTAGAGACAGAGAGGAAGGGAGAGAGAGACAGGAACATCAATCTGTTCCTATGTGTGCCTGGCTTGGGACTGAACCAGCAACCTCTGCATTCGGGATGATGCTCTAACCCAGTGGTCCCCAACCCCCGGGACACGGACCGGTACCGGTCCTCAGAGAAAGAATAAATAACTTACATTATTTCCGTTTTATTTATATTTAAGTCTGAACGATGTTTTATTTTTTTAAAATGACCAGATTCCCTCTGTTACATCCGTCTAAGACTCACTCTTGATGCTTGTCTCGGTCACATGATACATTTATCCGTCCCACCCTAAAGGCCGGTCCGTGAAAATATTTTCTGACATTAAACCGGTCTGTGGCCCAAAAAAGGTTGGGGACCACTGCTCTAACCAACTGAGCTAGCTGGCCAGGGATAACTCTTTAACTTCTCTTTTGAACCCTGTCCAATTAATAAACTCTGTCCTAATAGATGTTGCTGTGTCCTGGGAGGCTCTACATACGGAGGAGGGTAGAAGTCTACTGGGTTGCACCTTGGACTCCATAGAAGCTCATATGTGAATCAATTCAACCTTTATCCTGAGATAAAGGGACTTTGCATCTTTGCATGCTATTGCGCATGTGTGTGTGTGTGTGTGTGTGTGTGTGTGTGTGTGTGTGTGTGTGACTTGTAACGGTAACATCTAAGGTTAACATGGGTGGTCACTGAAATTCTGGGAGAAATGCTTTGTCGCATCATTCAGGCTTGAACTTATAAACCTTAGATCAGAATCTCAAGAATTAATGGTATAAAACTGAAAAAATTAAGTAGCCATCTCAAAAATACTAACAATAACCCCTGTGAGGGATTGCCGTAGGTCCTTATCACTGCTTTTGGATTCTTTAGCTGTGTTCAGCAGTATTCAAAGCATGGCAGTGTTCATCACTCCACTTGTATTTATCGAGTACCTACAGAGTATAAGCACAATGTTCTGTGCAGAGGGTCCAGGAAACTACAGGCACACCCCGAAGATATTTTGGGTTTGGTTCCAGACCACTGCAATAAAGTGAGGTGTTATCATTTTGCTGTTGGGGGTTCTTGGCTTCAATCTGTAAAAAAATGCAACATCTGTCAACTAGAATAAAGTGAAGTGCAATAAAATGAGGTATGCCTGTAGAGAGTCATCTTTTTCTTCCCACTACTCTGCTGAGTAAGGGACACAGGTAAATAGGACATTACAAAGCACAGATACACAATGCTTTGGAAGTACAGAAAAGCTATCTGTTAACTCTGCCCAAAGGGATTAGGAAGGAATTAAAAACAGCTTTAGAGGATGATTAGGAATCTTTAGGTAAATAAGATCTGGGAACAACCCACACAAGCATTTGAAGGTGTTAGAAACACTTTGGGGCTATGCCTGGTAGTGTGGTAGGAGTAAAGCTAAACACCTGCATGAAGGATCTCAGTGTAGCCAGAGGCCAGGTGCCTGGTCACACTGAAGAGTTTGGACTTTATCATACAGATAGGGAAAAGCAATTGTAAGACTTTAAGCAGGGAGTGATAGGATTCGATTTGCATTTCAGAAGGATCTTTGACACAGGTGTGGAGGATAGAGAAATTGAGTGAAGGCCTCGGGCAGATTAGGAAACTTGAAAAATAAGCTAGATGGCCTGGCCTGTGGTGGCACAAAGGAAAAAGCGTTGACTTGGAACACTGAGGTCGCTGGTTTGAAACCCTGGGCTTGCCAGGTCAAGACACATATGACAAGCAATTAATGAATGAATAACTAAAAAGTGAAGCAACTATGAGTTGATAGTTCTTGCTACCTACCTCCTCTCTCTCTATAAAATCAATCAATAAAATCTAAAAATAAAAACAATTCAGGGTGAAGGATGCTGAGGACTTGATCAGGGGCAGCAGCAGGGAAAGGATGTTCTATTTCTAGTTAGGGCTTCTGCCCATCCCTCCAGTGGGAGTGCTTTCAGAGTTTGGGTGAATGAAGGCACCATAAAGGTAAAAGAAACCAACATGAGCAGTAACTAAATGGTTCACTCATTCATTCATTCTTAATTCAGCCAGAAGCTTATAGAAAACTTTTCTATTAGGAACATGAGCTAGGAAACTAAAGAAGGTAGGGGCAGAATGGTTTGCCCAAAGCTGAGAGGTCCAAATTCAGCCCACAAATATTTATTGCTCACCTAACCTATGTGAATCTCTGTGTTAAGTGCTGGGAATACAGCATTGAACAAGACGAGATCTGCAGTCTCATGAAGTTTGTATTCTATGGGGTAGAGTGACAAATCAACAGCCTCAAAAATGCACAGGGTGTATGAGCAATAATTAGCTTGGTTGGAGAGAATTTGAGTAGAAAATAGGAAAGATCAGATATCTTTGCAGAAGTAAATCTATTTGGTGAAGATCTCGGTAAAGGGCAATGGGAGCCCTTTTGAGGTTCTTTGGGAGTTCTTTGTTCCAGGGTTATGGAGGCAGGGAAAGTGACTATTGATTTATATACATACATATATACATACACACATATATTTTTGAGGAATCTGAGGCTCCGAGGGGCAGTGTCACTTGCCCAAGGCCAAACGTGTAAGATCTGGCAGGCAGGTCTCCACGGTCTGAGTTAAAAGTCCGTGCTCGCCTTCTGCTCTTTTCCGGCAGTGGAGGAATGGCATGGTGCCCAGGGGTCCGGGAGAGAAGGGCGCCAAGGTCTGAGCAAGATCTGCGGAAAGGTCGGGGGGTGCAGGACCCTGGGGACAACCTGGTCGCTGGACAGTAGGCACCTTCAGGGGGACCAGCCCAGGCCCGCAGGCAGCGCAGCGGGCGCCCAAATACCCCACAGTTGTGGGTTCACCGCGCGGACAGCTGGACGGAGGCGAGGTCTGCCCGCGCTGCCCGTCAGTCCCCCAGCCCGCCAGTGGTTCGTCCCGGACACCCCTCCGCGCGCGGCCGGTGCCGCGGCCCGCCCCACTTCCGGTTATTGCCGGGCCCCATATCCGGTGTCCGCCCGCCCTCGGCTCCGCAGCCATCGCCGCTGCCGCGATGCTGTCCCGGTCCCGCTGCGTGTCCCGGGCATTTAGCCGTTCGCTTTCCGCCTTCCAGAAGGTACGTTTCGGCCGGGTTGGGGCCGCGGCGAGGGAGAAACCCGTCGGTGGGCAGACAGGCTGCTGGGGCAGAGGCGTGGCGCGCCGGCCAGGCCATGCACCAAGGGCACCGGGACGCAGAGGCCGCGGGCTGGCTGGCCCAGGACCGCTGTTGCCCGCGGGGCCGTCTTGCGGAGTCCAGCGGACCCTTGCCTTCCCGAGGCATCTGGCGCACCGTCCCTTGCTGTTAGCCACCGTCCGTGCCGAGGGTTGGGAAGCCACCCAGAGCCGCGAACGCCCCGACACGAGACTCAGAGTTGGGAGGAGGCACCGCGGGTCCCCCAACGGGATCCTGGGGCCTGTCCCTTCTTCTCTGTTCAAGCCAGTGGGTATTCACTCCCGTTGGGAAGTTGAGATGTTTGGCAGGCCCAGTGTGCTGTCAGAGACTGAGAGTCGTGGCTGCTGCATACCTTTTGGAATCACGAGATTACCTGTCACAGCACCTGGATAGCTCTGAGTATTTGGGGGTCGGGGGAAGCTGTTTCTTCCCTCCTTTCATCTTGGGTGACGTCGATAATGTCTTCTTTCTCAACAGGGGAACTGCCCTCTAGGGAGACGTTCCCTGCCTGGTAAGTTTTACTCTTGCTGCCGCCTAATAGTGTCTCCTCATGGGCAGAGGAGTATGTGAGGAAATCCGGGTGCGTGTGTTTCTCCGTGTGATGTTCAGGATAGATAGGGGTGAAACAAAATGCTGTAGAGTAATAACAGCAATAATTTGTTCATCTAGTGCATAGTTACTAAGTTTCTTCTGCGTGTCGGGCAGTAGCTAGACACTTCCTAGGAATACAGCAGTTGAAAATTCTTGCTCTCCTGGAGCTTACAGCCTAGTGGGAAAGACAAAGTGTAAATTGCTAAGTAAGTGAACCATCACAAATTTTGATTAAATGCTGAGAAGGAAGCAAATGAAGGTGAATAGAAGAATCCTCTTTAATAGGTGACATTAAAGCTGTTACCCAGAGGATGTGACAGAAGCCAGTCCAGTGAAGAATAGAAGGAAAGGGAATAGTGGGTACAAAGTCCCCGAGAAAGGAGAGACTTTAGCAGTGTTTCGGAACCAGAAAAAAGGTGATCTGGCCAGAGCATTTTGGTTAAAGGAGAGAGTGGCATGAGATAGAAGATGGTATAGAGACTATTGGAAGGAGTTTCGATTTTTATTCCAGTAATTACTATTTTTAAAAGATTTTATTTATTGATTTTAGAGAGAGGAGAGAGAGATGGGGTGGGAGAGGTGGGAAGCATCAACTGGTAGTAGTTGCTTCTTGTGTGTGCCTTGACAGGGCAAGCCCGGGGTTTCGAACTGGCGACCTCAGCATGCCAGGTCGACACTTTATCTATTGCATCACCACCTGTCAGGCTTATCCCAATAATTTTTTATATGTCTGGAATAAATATTTGTTGAGTTGATCTTATTGTGGGCTTCCTATGTGCCAAGCAGAGTTCTGAGTGCTTTGTGTGAATTTTTCAGTTAATCATTAAGAAACAGTACAAGAAGTATTCTATTTTACATATGCAGAATCCCAAGTTAAGAAAAGTTAGGTGCCTTGGCCAAGGTCATTCAGCTAACTATTGGTTAAGCCAGGTCTACCTGACTCTTCAACCTGACTCATGTACTCACCAGGATCATTTGTTGGGTTCTTACTACATGCTAGGTGACAGAAATACAGATGGTCTCTACCCTCAGGGTTCTTATGTGTAGCTGGAGAAACAGCAAATACACATTTATGCATACAAGGATGTACTTACATTAAGATTGCCGTGAAAGAGAAGTGCAGGGTATAATGAGAGGGTGGAACGAAGTCACCCAGCTTGGGAAGGGGGAGAATACGGTGGGAATGTCCGTTAAGGCTTCCCCAAAGAAATAACATTTAAGTCAAGCCTTTAGGAGTACATGGGAGTTATCCAAGAGGACTATATTCCAGGCAAAATTAATTGCATGTGCAAAGGTTTTCAGGCAGGGAGGGACTTGACTGGTCATAGAAATGGAAAGGAAATCTGTCTGGCTGGAAAGAGCCTTATACTTGAGGTTTGCATTGTGGCTCGGGGCTTCACCTTGGGCTGGTAACTTAACTTCTCGAAACTCTGCTTATATATAAAATAGGAATAATGGCAGATGGTTGTTTCACTTCAGGGAGTGGTAAGACATGAAAATCAAAATGAGGTCATTATGCGAAAGCTTTTTTATAAACTCTAAAGCACTCTAAAAATGAAACTTGCTGTAGGATGAACTCTAAATGGGAACCATGGTTCTAAAAGCTGGCTGTTCTAGCTCAAAGACATGCTATTATACTTGGGATTTGTGCTAGAGAGTCAGTCATTGGCTGCTGGACACAGAGGTGACTGATTTAACTCTGAAACCCTGGGGATGTTTGTGGGCAGGTGGGCATGTAAGAGAGCTGTGTCTCCCGTTTGCTGACTCCTAGACCCATGGCTCAGAAAGGGTTGTTAATAGATGGGAAAAACTGAAAGAACATGCTCAGGTGAGAGAGCTGGACTAGTGAGTTATCAGTGGGGGAAGAGCAGTTATCTGTGATAAGGGTGGTGGGGTAGAAGGGGGCTCCCACCTGTTGAGGGTTACCTAACTAGAAGAGCTCGAAAAGAGACGGTAAACTGAAAGGAAGGATCATTATTTGCTCGGTCCTAGGACAAGCTGGAAACCCTGGGCCTAAAGTCGCCTGCTCTTTGCTACTAGGGTTTAGCAATAAGACTTCCAGCTCACTGCATTTTAAGTAACCAGGGAAACAAACCTAGACCAAACATTCCCACTGCTTCTCAGATTAGGATTTATGTGGTTATAGAATAAGCCATTATGTGTCTTTCTTAAGCTTCAGTTGTACATTTTTGAAGTCTTGGGAGTAGAGACATTTTATTAGGAAAACATATATGAAAAATTTATGAATTTTAAGGTAAATAAGATAAAACTACAGTAGTTTAGGCTATGACCTTAGGATTCTCCCCTTTCCTCCTTAACCACATACCCACTCTCAACCCTGCATACCCGTTGCTCTTTGCCATTATGGTTACTTTGGTGGAAAAGTTTGCGAAGCAGAACCCTGTGTGGTAAAGATTATATTGTTGCCTGTAGTTGATGCTGCTGTCCCAGAGTTAGGGGATGAACAGACAGGTATCCTTTATAAGATAAGAGTTGTTGGTTAAGAGCTGTTTTGTTTCTTGCAGGGATCTCCTTATGTCAGGGACCAGGGTACCCTGACCGCAGGAAGATTGTGTAAGTATCACTGGGTAGTACAGTTATGTGGCCACGGGGTATTTAAGATACCAGTTCTAAATTTGACCATTTACTTTCTTCACTGGCTTCCAGAGTTAGAAGTTTAGGTGTTATGTTGAGTCCTGGACCTAATCTTGATGTTAATTTTTGGTGTGTAATGTACCCTGAGTTTCAACCTCATGTCAAGTGCTAGACCAAGAGTGTGTCTGTCCTTTTAGATTATAATGAAAGTGAAGTTGGAACTCTCTTTTTATGGTTAATAGATATAGAAGGGTGCTTCTAAATATGTAGTATTCTGGTTGGATACAGTGCAGCTGAGGGGCTGGAGGTTACACTGATTGTGGAGATTGAGAGCATCCTCATGATGTAGCATAGTTACTCATTTTAGAAACAGTAAAAGTAAAAGATTAGTCAGTTGAGTCTGGGACTTTGACTAGTTTGGAGGGAATGCTACATACTATTGCATAATGCAGTGTTTGGAGAAAGGCCACCCATGTGTGTTTCAGATTAACTTCAGTTTATGAATGTTGCTTAATGCTACTTTGCCTTCCAAGTATTTTCAAGGTGGTGGTAAGAGGATGCTCTCTAGTTACCTACTAAACAGCTATCAAGGTACTTTTTCTACAGAGAAAATCTTCAAATTGAACAGTCAGCATATTAGCTTCTTCACTGTGCATCATAGTTGGATTTTTTTGAGAAAATGATGCACTTAGTACTGGAAGTATGAATTCCTTTGTTATTTTTGGAGGGCAGTTTGGCATTCATAAGTCTTTGAACTTTGTGTACCTTTTGATCTAGTAATTCCATTTCTCAAAATGGTCATACAACAGGGAGGGATTGGTTAAGCTATGCTATCATGTTCACAGTATATGATAAGTGAAAAAAAAGCAGGTTATAAAATGACTCCATTTTTGATTGCCTGATGTACTCCCATTGTAAATGTTCTTTTTTCTTTTTCCCCCATTGGTTTGAGGCGGGGGAGTAAGGAAGAGAGAGAGAAAGAGTGAGCGTGTGAAAGAGAGAGTGAGCGAGAGAAGCATCAACTCGTTCCACGTAGTTGTGTGCTCATTGGTTGTTTACCGTGTGTTCCCTGACTGGGGATCGAACTTGCAACCTTGGCGTGCCAGGACAACTCTACCCACTGAACAACCTGGCCGGGCTTGTAAATGTTCTTTTAACTATTGCCATATATTCTTCAGTGAACATCTAATACTTTTATAGTTGAAAATATTAGAGATTAAAAATGTGCCTGACCAGGTGGTGGTGCAGTGGATAGAGTGTTGGACTGGGATGCAGAGGACCCAGGTTCGAGACCCTGAGGTTCCCAGCTTGAGCGCGGGCTCATCTGGTTTGAGCAAAGCTCACCAGCTTGGACCCAAGGTCACTGGATCAAGCAAGGGGTTACTCGGTCTGCTGAAGGCCCACGGTCAAGGCACATAAGAGAAAGCAATCAATGAACAACTAAGATGTCCAATGAAAAACTGATGATTGGCCCTGGCCGGTTGGCTCAGTGGTAGAGCGTCGGCCTGGCGTGCAGAAGTCCCAGGTTCGATTCCTGGCCAGGGCACACAGGAGAAGCTCCCATCTGCTTCTCCACCCCTCCCCCTCTCCTTCCTCTCTGTCTCTCTCTTCCCCTTCTGCAGCCGAGGCTCCATTGGAGCAAAGATGGCCCGGGCACTGGGGATGGCTCCTTGGCCTCTGCCCCAGGCACTAGAGTGGCTCTGGTCACAACAGAGCGACGCCCCGGAGGGGCAGAGTGTCGCCCCCTGGTGGGCGTGCCGGGGTGGATCCCGGTCAGGCGCATGCGGGAGTCTGTCTGACTGTCTCTCCCCGTTTCCAGCTTCAGAAAAAAAAAATAACAAAAACACTCTGATGATTGATGCTTCTCATCTCTCTCAGTTCCTGTCTGTCTGTCCCTATCTATCCCTCTTTCTGACTCTGTCTTTGTCCTGTAAAAAAAAAAAAAGGTGCTACTCATTTACAGTTTCAAAATTGGGGCAACCACAAATCTCCATGCAATAAATACATACAAGTAACTATTTGAAAGTAAATTATTTTTTAAAATCTTTTAACTTTGAGCAGTGAGATTACATATTAGATTAGGCTATCACCCTAATCTAATAACTTCTTGTGCATTTTTTCTATGACTAAGGTACCCACTTTATTTAAAAGGAACATTTAGTGTAAAACTATTTTTGGCTTTATGATTTTATTTAATAGGTTGTACATTGATGTGGTTCAGAAGTTCAATGTGTCTATGAGAAGACTTGTCTTGGTCCTCCAGCGCTGGCAGGCTCCTCTGCCCTGGGACCGCCAGTTCTCCAGGTTCTGGGATGCCCTCTCAGAGCTGTCACTGTATTTGCACAGTGCGCATTGATTCCTGCCCATGACCATGGACTTACACATGGTTATACACTTTACACAGAACACTTTGTGTTCTGTATTTTTCTCCTTGATTGTACATAGACCTTGTTGTTATTTTGACATAAAGGAAAAAAAACAACAACACAACAACCCAGTAATAAAGATAAAAATACCAAAAGGCAACTTAAATGTTTTACATTCCTATTATCAAGGTGCTTGATATACACTATTCAAACAGTCCTGAAATATAGAAAGTGAAAGTCCCCATCAGTCCAAATCACTCAACATGTGCATGTATGTAACAGATAGCCATAGATACCGTAATACCTACATCTCCTACTCTCCAGAGGTAACCACTGTCAACCCTTTCCTGTAGGCAGAGTGACATCATTCTCTGGTTTACATTATTTAAAGTTAGCGCCATATCAAAAAATGCCTTGTTCTTTTGAGGTTCCTCTTTAATGAGTCCAAAACCCTGGTCCACAAACTGCGGCTTGTGAGCCACATGCGGCTCTTTGGCCCCTTGAGTGTGGCTCTTCCACAAAATACCATGTGTGGGCGCTACCTCGATAAGGATTGTACCTACCTACATAGTTTAAGTTTAAAAAATTTGGCCCTCAAAAGAAATTTCAATCGGGATACTGTTGATATTTGGCTCTGTTGACTAATGAGTTTTCCTACCACTGGAAATACCTTATGAGGTTTATTTTTTGTGGGGGTGGTGTGGTGTGTAATAATAACCTTGTTTTATTTCTGAGTTAACTGTCTCACCTAGCTGCTTTATTTAATCTAATATCTGCAATTGTGGACAAAAATTTCATTGTATTTGGAACAGTTGCATGTATCGCAAGGGCATGCAATTTATCTTACTTGGATTTAATTAAGAAAAATACCTAATCAGAAAGCTAAGTTCTTTTGGTGATGTACAAAGGACCAAGATACTTTCTTTTTTTTTTTTTTTAAAGAATCAGTATGAGTATTTTGTGAAAGCTGGCATTTCACTGCAGAATAGGATCCTAGACTCACACATGAGCTGCCTACTTAGGGCGTGCAAGTCCTCCATGACCTGTAAACCTGCCAAGTCAGAATCCGTGGGGATGGGGCCTGACAGTGTCTGGTGTGCACCCCTGGTCAGGAATCACGGATATAAAGGGACGGTGATCCGTGGTGCCTATAATGTGAGTGATTCTCTTGCTGAAGGAGTTTACTTTTATGTTTCTTTTGTAGCATTAACAATAGTAATGTCTTCAGTGTTCGCTTCTTCAGAACTACGGCTGTGTGCAGTAAGTACCTGCCCTCAGCTCCCCGCCTTCTTGGGAATGGAGTTTTAATGGGAAGAGCAACAATTAAAGGAAAAAATTTTAAAGGAAAAAAATACATAGACTATGTGTAATTTTCTTTTTTGCTCTTTTCCTAGAGGATGATGTGATTACAGTCAAAACCCCCGCGTTTGCAGAATCTGTCACAGAAGGGGACGTCAGGTGGGAGAAAGGTGAGATCAGTGCCCTCTCACTTCTTAAGTTTAAATACTTTCTAAACGTCCCCTCTTAACCCCCACCCCGTGATAATCGGAACCTATGGCTCCACCCTTTCTTTACACGTGGTGTACTTTCTCCTGGTCCTATAGGAAAGGGGTCTTACACCTGCCAAAGGGAATTTTGTGGCTACTGGAGCCCCCCCTGACAGGTAGCCTTTGATTATCTTTTCAGCTGTTGGAGACACAGTTGCAGAAGATGAAGTGGTTTGTGAGATTGAAACTGACAAGGTAGGATTCTCTTATACCAGTGCCAATTTTGTATGGTCTCCCTTTGGTTTCTTTTCTTTTTCTTTTTTTATAGTTTTAAGATTTCATTCAATTTAGAGAGGGGAGAGAGAGAGAGAGAGAGAGAGAGAGAGAGAGAGAGAGAGAGAAAGAGAGAAAGGGGAGGAGCAGGAAGCATCAACTCCCATATGTGCCTTGACCAGGTAAGCCCAGGGTTTTGAACCGGTGACCTCAGCATTTCCAGGTCGATGCTTTATCCACTGCGCCTCCGCAGGCCAGGCTCTCCTTGGTTTCTTAACCTAATGAAAGGGCCAGGGACTTAACTGTTGTTTAAAGATAATTTTTAAGTGGCTGTAAACATAGTTTTAAAAAGGATGAAATAGTTCATTTTAAAAAAAGCTTTAAAAGTTTAAGTTTAGATTGTTATAGGTCAGCGATTCTCAATCTTTTTCATCTCATGGCACACATAAACTAATTACTAGGATTCTGCAGCACACCTAAAAATATATTTTTTGCCAATCTGACAAAAAAAATTGGTATAATTTTGATTCATTCACACTGATGGTTGTTGTGTTGGCTGTTGTCATTTATTTGGCAGTTTAAGGGAAAAGAGGTCAGTGCTCTAAATTGTCAGGTACTGCATGTTTTAAAAATTCTTGTGGCACACCAGTGAAAATCACTGTTCTAGGTGTATGTAGTAGTATTGTAGCGCTTCGTGTGTGGGCGCACACGTGATTTATTGCCAGTTGTCTTTCAAGTATCACCTGGAAACACATGAACTGAATGTTTCTCTGATGTAGTTTCTGAGAAAGGACAAAAAGGGTGAATCTTTACAATAGTATATATAGACTTGTCATACTCCTATTCTGAAAGTGTGGCCCTGGTGTTTCTATGTACATGGTCTTACATATATTATGTTACAACTTACAACCTCTGTGACTCATATTTGAAATTATATACAATTAATTCTCTAATGCTGAGCAAAAATTTGGACTCTTTCTCCATCTGTCTTCCTTTTCCAGACTTCCGTGCAGGTTCCATCACCGGCGAGTGGCGTTATCGAAGCTCTCTTGGTACCTGATGGAGGAAAAGTAGAAGGGGGCACTCCTCTTTTCACACTCAGGAAAACTGCCGGTAAAGAAGTTCTCTTGGTGGTGAAGGTGTTCGCATTGCCCCTTGGAATAGGAGCTGAGCATAATGTACTAATTCATTGATACTTCAGAGACAATTGGGCATTCCAGCCAAATTATTGCCTTAGTTGAAGGAATAATAAGGGTATTTGTATAATGTGAACTTTAAATGCCACGTTCTAGAAGAAAGGGGTATTAAAATAAACCTGATAATACTCTGTTCTTTCCATGTATGTTTCTTATGGTGGACCTTAAAGATACGATAAAATCAAGAAGATTCTAAAGACTGATTTTTTTTTTTTCTTCATAGTCCTGGCATCAGAATCACAGGGTGACTTTAAAAATAATACAGATGCCTAATCTCCATGGTCCAGGGATTCTGATATATTAAATCTGGGGTTATAAGGTCTTGGTTATCTATTAGAGTGGTGTGTGTGTGTGTTTACTGCTCTCCAAGTGATTTGGATACACAGCCAGGGCTGAGAGCCAGTGTTCTAAAGTGAGAAGGAGCAATATTTCGTGGTATGTATTATAGAGAATTCAGTATAGTGTAGGGAGGGTTGGTATTTCTCTTGGGAAGAAATGGGAATTAAGGAAATGAATTTGTACTGGACCTTACAGTCAGTATTAGAGAATAGAAAAGAAAGTATGTTTTTCTGATTCTCAGTTAAATGCTCTGACTACTAAAGTTTCTTTCTTTCTCATAGTTAAACTATATAGTATAGATGTGGCAGGTTGAATCATTGAAATTGATCAGGGGACTATGGAAGCCCAGAATGGAAAGAATGTGCAGTAGAGAGCTAAGGAAGAAGATTGAATCTTCAGTTAAAGATTTCCACCTTCTGATCATTTATTCCTTAAAATGAGTTCTAATTTAAATATGAAAGCAGATATAATGTCCAGATGGGTAAAATCAAAATAAGGATCTAATTGACCTTGTGAATTTATTGACCACTTGGTTTATGAGCCGTCCTAGATCCCTGGTTGGCAAACCGCGGCTCACAAGCCACATGCAGCTCTTTGGCCCCTTGAGTGTGGCTCTTCCACAGAATACCACGTACAGGTGCTACCTCAATAAGGAATGTGCCTACCTATATAGTTTAAGTTTAAAATATTTGGCTTTCAAAAGAAATTTCAATCATTGTACTGTTGATATTTGGCTCTGTTGACTAATGAGTTTGCCGGCTACTGTGACCTAGTTGAAATGCTTTGAACTCTTAAGTCTAAATGAGCCCTTGATTATTTAAGCTTTTTTTTTTTTTAAGTGAGAAAAGGGGAGATTGTGAGACAGACTTCCACATGTGCCCCGACTGGGATCCACCTGGCAATCCCTGTCTGGGGCTGGTACTTGAGTCTAACGTGCTCTGCCCAACCCAGCTATCCTCAGTGTCCGGGGCTGATGCTTGAACCAGTCAAGCCACTGGCTGTGGGAGAGGGATGGGGAGAGAAGCAGGTGGTCACTTCTCATGTGTGCCCTGACTAGGAATCGAACCTAGAACGTCCGTACACCAGGCCAACGTTCTATCCACTGAGCCAGTTGGCCAGGGCCTTTTGTTTTTTAATAGTTAATATCATGCCACATGTGATGTGATGTTAAAATTAAAGATGAGACTATTAGTATTACGTGACTAGAAATAGGTTATTTTTATGTATGTTTTGAACATCTTAAATGGCCTAGGTTTTTGTTGTTTTTTTGCATGGAAGTTTACATTTCCATGGGCTTAGTAGGTACTTGCTAAATACGGTGATCAGTAGATATTTGTGAAATTAGGAAGGCAGCTGAATTCAGTTAATCTGAGGTGGGGCATCTAGGAGCCCTAGGGAATTGAAGAATGGTGCCTTATTTCATTGTCTCTTAGTGCCTTACTATCTAGCAAATACCCAGTGAGCATTTGTTGATTAGACAGAGCTTTTACTGCTAAATTCTGCTTAGTATCTGTGATTTGGTTGCTTCCTGTTCCAGAAAGTGCCAATGGCTTTTTTTGTTTTTGTTTTTCAGCCGCTCCTGCAAAGGCCAAGCCAGCTGAAGCCCCTGCTGCCGCGGCCCCAAAAGCAGAACCTGCAGCACCAGCAGTTCCTCCTCCCCCTGCAGCATCCATCCCCACTCAGATGCCACCGGTGCCCTCGCCCTCCCAGCCTCCTGCCAGCAAACCAGGTGAGCCTCCACTTCCCACCTGTCTCTATGTGGGAGAAGAACAATCTCTTCTAATGTCATGTTTCTTCACAGGGCAAAGTCTGAGACTAATCATAGCTCTGAGCAGGCTCTGTTGGCTACTCTGTAGAAGAACGCTAGACTTTGTATCCGAACACCTGAGTGCATCCCTGCTTTCTGTTTATAGCTGTGCGACTTGGCTAGTTACTTAACTACTTAACTGTTCCTTTGTGAAGTGGGAATGGGACTAATGTGCCTCAGAATATCTTGACGATTACGTGACAGTACAGTCTGAAAGCACCATACATACTCAGTAAACGTTCCTCTCGTTTTCTGATGCAGCTGTACCCCCTCTCTTCGTTTTCAGTGTCTGCAGTGAAACCCACTGCTGCTCGTCCAGTAGCCGAGCCGGGAGCTGGTCTGCGTTCAGAACATCGGGTACGCCTCTGAGGACCATTCCAGGAGAGAGGCAGAGGGACTGCTGTTGAGTTTAGTGGAGTGTGGGGATGCTGGTGCCTACCTTTGAATGGCTGGCTGCTTATTTTCTTGGCCTTGACAGGGAAACTTGTTCATAGTCACGAGCTTTCAAATGATAGGACTAGGACCTGAGTGAGCACTTGTCCAGTGGTTTTCCCTAGTATGTTATGCTACCACTGAAATGTCTTGGGTGAGTAAAATATTTGCAGGGATGGTAGCTTATTGGTATCATGTGTGGGGGGTGCATTAACACACTTCAGAGAGGTGGTTTAGTGAGCTCTGTTCCTACACTTCCGGGATACCTAGCTGAGGGCTACACAGTATCCGTCAGGGGCAGACATAAAACCTCAAGGAAGTATGGTCAAGAGTGTGGGTTCCTCTGCCTGAGATTACCTCCTAAAAATACTACAGCCTCTAAAGTTTATTGCTTGTGAGTTTCCATCCCACAAGTAGCTATTCTCATGCAAGTCTTTAACACTAGAAATTGCCTTTTCTATAGTGATCCCTGGGCCGACTAGCCCTATACCACACTCTTCCTTTTCATAAATTGTTTTTTTTTTTAATCAAACCATTTCCTGGACCTCCTTTCTTGGTTAAACTTCAGGTGCATATGAGTAGTTTTGTTTGTTTCCTCGTTTTTATGCTCAGAGAAGCAAGACCACAGGAAAGAGGAAGCCTAGGGCTCTCATTGTACTTAGATTTTATTTTTATTTTTGTTTACTTATTTTAGTGGGGGTGGGGGGAGAGAGAGAGGAACACTGATCTGTTCCTGTGTGTGCCCTGACCAGGGGTTGAACTGGCAACCTGTGTGTTTCAGGATGGTGTTCTAACAAACCAAGCTATCTGGCCAGAGCTTATTTTATTTTTTTATTTATTGATTTGGGTTGGGGGAGACATTGATCTGTTATTCCACTAATTTATGCATTCATTAGTTGAGTCTTGCATGTGCCTTGACTGGGGATAGAACCTGCAACCTTGGTGTATCGGGATGACACTACCTGGCCAGGGCTGTACTTAGATCTTAATAGTCCTGACCACCCATTCCTGGCAGGGGGATGAAATGGACCAGGTGGGGAGTGCTTGATCCAAAGAGACCTAGCTTGTCAGTACTTGTCCCACTTGGACTTTCAGGAGAAGATGAACAGGATGCGGCAGCGTATTGCTCAGCGTCTGAAGGAGGCCCAGAATACGTGTGCAATGCTGACAACTTTCAACGAGATTGACATGAGGTAAGAGCTCTAATTCTCTTATTTCCATTCCCCTTTTCTTGGAGAATACTTGAAATTGCCCCAGTCCTCACCTAAATCTTGTGATTTCTGATAAATGAGATTGGCAATAGTCTTGAACTCTGATGACTAGTGTTGAGTTGCCAAGTAGAGGTAGGGCAACCAGGCCAACAAGGCTATGCCGAGGCCTGCCCACTGGGAAGGAGAAGCACTTGACAGTGCCTGGAGCCAGGGCACCCTCCCTGCTGCTTTCTCACGGTGACTGTCCCTTATGTATGTTTCTAAGCGACTCAGAATTGTGTGGGTGAAAAGGCATAGGCTTGTATTAACTTTCATCTTTCCCAGCTCTGATGATGAGAAGGAAAAAGTTGTGTTTTTAAAAGAAAACCTCAGAATATTAACTAAAAGGACTAATTCAGTATGGTCGGTCCTCAAATAATGTTGTTTTGTTATAATGTTGAGGTGCCATAGGGACTTAGTTCTTATTTGTATTAATTAGCCTATGGTAACATTGGTTTCTTTATATATCATTTGGCTTAAAGTCACAGAACCTACCAATGTTAATACCTAACACTGTTAAGTGAGGACTTACTATATACCCATTTCTGTAGTAAGCTAATTGTTGATTCACCTCTTTTCTTCAAGATTTTGATGTTTACAACTACCAGCACTTGAGAGAAGAGAATGTAGTTAAATTTATTTTTAAATTTAGAAATTAAATTTAATGGGATGACATTGATCAATAAGAGTACATAGGTCTAGCCTGGTCTGTGGTGGCACAGTGGATAGAGTGTTGACCTGGAATGCCGAGGTCACGAGTTAGAAATCATGAACTTGCCCAGTCAAGGCACATATGACAAGCAGTCAATCAATGAACAACCAAAGTGAAGCAACTATGAGTTGATCCTTCTTGCTTCCCATCCCTCTCTCTTCTCTCTCTGTAAAAATCAATAAGTAAAATCTTAAAAAGAAAAAGGTACATAGGTCTCAGGTAAACATCTCTATAGCATTTGAACTGTTGATTGCATTGTGTGCCCATCACCTGAAGTCAAATCATTTTTCATCACCATATATTTGTCCCTTTTTACTGCCCTCCCTCGAGAATATACTATAGTTAAATTTAATATTTTTTGAGCATTTACTGTGTACAAGGTATTGTAAGTATATGAGGAAGATACAAAAGTGAGTGAAAAGAGCTTCTACTGTTCTAGAAGTTACTGTCTAATGTGGATAAACTCAAAGTAAAATCTAGAAAAACAAGTATCAGAAGGGTACAAAAGAATTAGATAATTTGTTTTTGAGATGGAGGGCAGAAGTAGAGACGGTGGGTCAAGAGAGGCTTGCTCGAAGAAAGAGCATGCTTGACCAGGCGGTGGTGCAGTGAGTGGATAGAGCATCAGACGGGATGCGGAGGACCCAGGTTCAAAACCCCGAGGTCACTGGCCTGAGTGCAGGCTCATCTAGCTTGAGCATGGGCTCACAAGCTTGAGCATGGGATCATGGACATGACCCCATGGTCGCTAGCTTGAGCCCAAAGGTCACTGGCTTGAGCCCTAGGTCGCTGGCTTGAGCAAGGGGTCACTCACTCTGCTGTAGCCCCCCAGTCAGGGCACATATGAGAGAGCGGTTGGTGAACAACTAAGGTGCTTCAGCAAAGGGTTGGTGCTTCTCATCTCTTTCCCTTCCTGCCTGTCCCTTTCTGTCTCTCTGTGCTTCTCATCTCTCTCCCTTCCTGCCTGTCCCTATCTGACTCTGTCACTAAAAAGAAAGAAAGAAAGAGAACAACTAGCATTTTGACACAGGTAACAAGTGGAGAAAGATCATTCCAGGCGCTGTTAATGTGGGCTTGACACAGACAGGAAAGTACGAGACACATGTGAGAAGTCTGCTGTGAGGAGTATGTGTGGGGAGGGTGGGAGGCCAGGGGTAAGAGTTTCTGTTTAACCCTGGGTAAATCGTCAGTTCTTCAGGTCTCTCTTTGTTTCTTTTGGTCCTCAGTGTTTAGTCTGCTAGTCTATTTTTTATTGGGGAAATTTGTTTTCCTTTGAAAGGGATGTGAAAAGTATGGAGAAGGGAATGGTCTTGGACAGTGTACTCTGGTGGAGTTCTCAGAGGAGAGCCCTGTGGCCTGTTTCACTAGATGTCATTCATTTGTTGTGAAGCTTCCTGAAAAGATTGGATATCATTCAAGCTAGTAGGGAAGAACCTTGACTAATGAGTCACAAAGTCTGCAGCTTAGGTTTCAATGCATTAGGGCCAAATTGTGAATAAATTGAATTGGACTTTGAAATTCTACCCAGTTTCTTAAGACAAAATACGTAAATATTTGTGGACTTGAAAGAGGCAGTTGGCTCAACAGCTTTGACTGGAAAGTAGGAGTAATAGTTGGATCTCCTTTTAGCAGCTGACCGAGGTGTCACTTAATGATGGCCTGGGGTCTCGCTGCAGTCAGTAATCTGGTTTAGATCGAATGCCCTTTGGGTCTTGTGCTGATCAGCTAACCCATAGGGGCCTTTCTGAGAAACCTTCTCCTCTCCCTGTTGTCCCAGCCTCTGCCTCCAAGGACAGAGCTCTGAAATAGAAACTACTTAATGACCAGACAGCAGCGTTGGGGCAGCTTTGAGAGCAGAGATGTTTTATCACTTCTCTTTCCCTCTTCTGCAGCTCTTGTGTCTTGGGAACCAGTAATGTCTTTAGAGTGGTAATTCTAGCACTAAATAAGGTTAGACTCAGGAAAACAAACATTTAAACTCAATCAGTCCCCCTAGGAAAACTTCCTTTTTAAAAAAAGGTCTGAAAGGGGGAGTTCAAGTTATATCATCTTATCTTTCAGGCTAATGTCGAATTAGGCCATTATAGGGGAACTGAGCATTTGGGCCTGAGATAAAGTTAAATTCAATTTCCATCACAGAACTGTATTCCGATAAACACTGAAGTTTTCCTCAGCAAAGTGATGAGAGGGCCATTTCCCACTGACTGCAGCATGTATGTGGTGTGCATGTAGAAAAACCAGTCCTGAAGGAACAAAGGCTGGTCCCGCCGCAGAGCTTCTCAGGCACTGCTGCTCAGACTTCAGACGCCTAGGCTCACAGGGTCACTTCTCTCACTACTAAGGAAACCACATCCATTCAACTGATCCCTTGAGGGCAAGGGCTGTGTCTTTCTTCTCTTTGTATCTCGGTGGCCAGCATTGACCCTCACATGTGGTGGGGCACCTGTTTGAAGGAGCAAGTGCCTGGAACTGCTAACTCCGGGGAGATGAAGAATGAGTCTCCTGACTTTCCCATCAGCCTACCAGAACACTGCTTTATACCCTCCCATCTATGACTGCTTTTGCTCACCCAGAGCCCATATTCCCGTGGAGTTTTTGTGGTTTTTTTTGGGGGGGGGGTGTTGTCACTAATTAGGAAATAGAGTGCATGTCACAAGTAAGTCATAGTCAGGTTTGATGGTTTTTTGGAAATAATTCTAATAAAAATAATATTGCTTGTTTAGTAGACTTTATTCTAAAAAAAATTAAAAAAATTTTTTTTAGGGTAGATAGCTCATGATATTAGTGTAGCTAGAAATCACTTTCTCATCCAGGGCAAGGATGTTGGTTGCTGTGTGATCTCTTGTCATGATATCTGTCACTGAAGTAGTGACTTTTGGAGTATGAAGGAGCTTGCATAGGGATCAGCCCACCGTAAAGATAGTTTTGACCTTATTCCTTTGTATCCAGGTATTTTTATAAAGGAACAAAGGTTATTGTATTGACCTCTAGTGGATTATTTCAAAACTTGAACTTAGGGTACAGAGTGAGGGGAAAAGCTTACCTAATTGTGTACATGGAGTTAGAAACCAGCATAATAGCCAAAATCAAGGCTTCATTTTCAGTCAGTTTGTTTTGTCATGTGTTTTTGCAGTAACATCCAGGAGATGCGGGCCCGGCACAAAGATGCTTTCCTGAAGAAACATAACCTCAAACTGGGCTTCATGTCGGCCTTTGTGAAGGCCTCAGCCTTTGCCTTGCAGGAGCAGCCTGTTGTAAATGCAGGTGAGTTGTGCCGGCATTGCCGAGGGCCTGGGAGGATGTGCATGAACAGACCTGCTCCCACACTCAGACGCAAAGATGGGGTCGACAGGCCAAGACTTTTCATTTTAGACCTGTGAAAACGTGAGTGTCCTGCCCAGGCATTTCTTTCTTTTTTTTTTTTTTTTTTTTTTTTAATTTTTTTATTTTATTAGAGAGGAGAGAGGGGGGGGAGAGAGAGAGAGAGAGAGGAGAGAGAGACAGGGGGAGGAGCTGGAAGCATCAACTCCCATATGTGCCTTGACCAGGCAAGCCCAGGGTTTCGAACCAGCATTTCCAGGTCGACGCTTTATCCACTGTGCCACCACAGGTCAGGCGCCCAGGCATTTCTTGATCCGCCTTTGTGAAATAGTATCACAATGACTTTGTCCCCCTTAAAGGGACAGAATGGTTTCCCTTCCCAGTGCATAGCTTGGGAGTGCTTGGCCAGCTCAGCTCTTCAGGCTTCTCGGTCTGGGTGGAAGCACATGTCCTGTCTAGCACCGCCCTTCCTAACGGTCTGCTGTCGTGAGGCCTGACTTCTGCACGTGGCGTAGGCTCCAGGGTGACCTTTGATTTCTGGTTGATGGGCCTCATTGGGAGGCCTTGGGTTTGGCCCCTCTTTCATGGACTTAGTGCTCATTTTTCTTGTTTTACTCACCTATGTCTTTGAAATGTTGACCTAACAAACAGGTCTCTTTCCTATTGAGACACTTCTCTGTTCCCTGGAAGACTGGAGAGGGGAGATGACACGGACACCTGTGCCACCCTCAGCAGTGCCGGGGCCCCTAGAGATAAAGCCCTGCTCCCTTCCATCACATGATATGCTCTGGGTAGACAGAAGGTCTGTCTTTGTTTTGCTCATATATGTATCTCTTGGTTTCTTCCATTTTTCTCCTGCTTCCTGGTGGGCTCTTATCTTCCTGCCCACCCGTACATGTAGACATTTCTGAGTTCTCCTGGCCTCTTTGTTACTTTATACTCCTTTCCTGGGTGTCTTTATCTAACAAGACAATGTATACATGCTGTGGAAAAGATTCTCAAGCCTGTATTTTTTCATGAGTACTAGACCTAAGTTTTCAGCTGCTCTTTGCTATCTCAAGCTGCAACATTAAAGCCAGACCCCCTTGTCTCCTCCTGAGCCTCCTAGAAAGAGCCTTCCCTCCTGCCTTGCCCCCTTTGTGTGAGTGGGCAGCATCTCCCGCCCCCTTTGCTAATTTGCCTTTTTGGAACCACTTTTAAAACCTAGCTAAGGAAGAGCTCACGTCCTTACGTATGAGCGCCAGTGTATTGAGCCGTTCTGGGGGCTGCCAGAGAAACGGAGGCTCCTGTGCTCAGGCGCTTGGGCTCAGTAGGGCACCTGGGAGAAGTTATGACCGGGGAGAATGGGAGTAAGAGCACTTTGCCGCCTGTAATGCAGTGCTTTCCATGCTGGTTGCTCAGCCCACACGGTACCACGCACTGTGGATTTTTACTCTGTTAATGCAAATACTGCGTCATTAGCCTAGGCCCCGGGAGTTGTATATGACATGTGTTTTCTCTCTCGTAGTGATTGACGATGCAACCAAAGAGGTGGTGTATAGGGATTATATTGACATCAGTGTTGCGGTGGCCACCCCACGGGTATGCTGGGGCAGGAGCTGGGGGGCTCGGTTTTATTTGTGTGAAGAAGCAGACACCTTGGCATAGGTCATGTCTGTAATTGTCTTTTTAGAAGGGAGTTAGGAAAAGAGTAACCTGTTTTAGATCATACCACATTCTTTTCATGTCAAGCCTAAACATTTTAGACTCTGTTCATCACATTAAGATATTCTGGGGAGGGGAGACCATTGACTTAATGAATGGAGTTGTAAACTGTAAAGGGCACTATTAATTTGCAACTGAAAACAGCTTTGCGCTTTCATTAGGGTCTGGTGGTTCCCGTCATCAGGAATGTGGAGACCATGAATTACGCGGACATTGAGCGGACTATCAATGAGCTGGGAGAGAAGGTAAAGCAGAACGCAGCACGCGTGTCAGCTGCTGGGCAGTGAGGGAAGAGGCCGGGGAAGGTGGGGTGACTAGGGAGCAGTGCTCAGGAGCTGGAGCCTCCCTGGGGTCCCTGCGGACTGCACGGCCACCCACCCACAGGCTGGCAGGCAGCTCACTGACCGCTTAGCATGTGCTTAGACTGAAGATCTCAGCAAGTGAGACCTGCTGGAGAAGGAAAGGGCCTGAAGGCGTGTGCCTGTCCTCTGCAGGAGCGCCAGTCACCGGCACTTTAGCCGAACAACTCTCATGTTTGTGGCAGTGCCGTCTACAGCTCTCATGTTGAAGCTAGAGCTTGGACTGTTGATTTTCGTTAAGAGCCTTCGGGACTTCCCTTAGGTGAAGAAAGCTCAAATGACCTTATTTTTCAACTATGAAATCTGTTTATAGGCCCGGAAGAATGAACTTGCCATTGAAGATATGGATGGTGGTACTTTCACCATCAGCAACGGAGGCGTTTTTGGCTCCCTCTTTGGAACACCCATCATCAACCCCCCTCAGTCTGCCATCCTGGGCATGCACGCCATCTTTGATAGGCCGGTGGCCGTGGGGGGCAAGGTAAGAACCATCACTGTTAGTGTCCTAGGGGCTAGGCGATGGGAGGGAAATCGAACTCGATGCTAATTATAAAAGACTCACTATAATTTCAGGCATACATTTCATCTCCTACTTCCTAATTAATAGCTAAGGAACTGATTCTTAAATTGTGGTGTATGGATAAAGATCATCGGGGAATTTATTAGAAATGCAAAATTCTTGGGCCTCCATCTGGACCTGTTGAAGCAGAGGCTGCAGATGCTGCTGCGCCCATTAAAGTTTAAGGAGCATTGAGCTGAGAAGCTCACTCCCTTGTGCTGGGTGCTCAGCAGGCTTCATTCTCTGGGTGCTGTTGGGGTCTGTAGCCTTCAGGCAACATCGGGTGGTTCACTCTTGCGTGGACTGGCATGACAGTTTGGCGGGTCCGCCCAGAGACCAGCGGTTGCAAACACTGCGGTGAGGAGTGGGGATACTGTCGGAGACCTGGCCCTTGCCCTGGGAAGCAGAGGGTAACAATGCAGAGCGATTTATGAGCTGCCAAGTGTAGGATAAAGCTTAGAGGTCCCCTGGAAGTTCGGGGATAAAAATCAAGGAGGGGACATGTCCGTAAGAAAGGTTTTCTGGGACTGTGTTTAGAACCTTTTTGGGTCACGAACTCCTTTGTGATTTTGAAAAATGGTAGGTCTTCTCTGAAAATGCTCACACACCCAACTTTGCTTATAATTTCAGAGAATTTGCTGATCCAGGTTTTGGTTTTTTTTAATTTATTGCTTTTAGAAAGAAAGGGAGAGAAAGAAAAAAAAATTGATTTGTTGTTTGACATTGGTTGATTCTTCTGTGTGCCCTGACTGGGGATTGAACCCGCAATCTTGGAATATTGGGGTCAGTGCTTTAACGAACCGAGTTATCCGGCCAGGACTGTGGACCACAAGCTTAAATTTTTATTTAAATTATAACCCTAAGTAACTACAGCAGCCAGAACCAAAGGGGAAAGTTTTCCTATAGAAAACAGACGAATAGGCACACTCTGGCCAGTTAGAGCATTGTCCCGATAGCCAAGGTTGTGGGTTTGATCCCCAGTCATGGCACACACAAGAATCAACCAATAAATGCATAAATAAATGGAACAAATAGAAATTTCTGTCTCTTAAAAATCAATAAATAAAACAACGGGCAGAGCATGTTTAAAAAGGCAGTTGTGAGGAGACTTCTGTTTTCTTGGTTAAGCTTTGTTCCTGAGTGGGGGACATGAGGGAGCTTTATGCTAAGGATAAGGCTTAGTCTGAAAATATTGTATCTAGAAGCAACATCAACAGGAAAGGAACTGGGAACTTGCCTATGGGCTGTGCTTTTCTCATTTCCTCACTCTATCGGGGCTTTTTCTCTACGGCAGACAAATCTGTAAACTTCTCATCTCTGTAGGTGGAGGTGCGGCCCATGATGTTCGTGGCACTGACGTATGATCACCGGTTGATCGATGGCAGAGAGGCGGTGACTTTCCTCCGCAAAATCAAGGCAGCGGTAGAGGATCCCAGAATCCTCCTACTAGACCTTTAGGAGGAAGTCACACACCCAACATATTGACCATGCAGGAACTGAAAACCAGTCTTCTCCCTGCCCCCATGTGGATCCCGGGTTAGCCTGGCGACAGGCACATGCTGTTGGCCTCAGACAAGGAAGCCAGGGCACTATGTAACCAGCAGTCGCAGGCCTTTTCTTGGTGTTCCTGCCAGGCTCTCTCCCTCTCTGCTCCCCTCTCAACCTCGAATATCTTATTTCATTAGGCTTGAGGGAGAGAGAGCCTTAATGGATGCTCATTAATAGCCTGCCTTTCTTCCATTAGCCCTCTGCAGAGGTCCTTTTGCTTCTCCCCTGTGCCAGCATACTATAGGGAAACCACTGGGGACCATGTGATTTTCAATCTTTTGAAAGTATCTTCTCCAGAGCTGCCTAGGAGGGTGCTGTGCCTCCCAAGCTCGGGGCAGCCTCTGGCCTGGCTGTGCGCATTCTCACTTGGTTCAACCACCTGTGTGGAGGCATTGACCACGGCCAAGAGGTGCTGCTTTGCTGCTTACATGCACCTTCAGTCTCAGCTGTCATTGACTTCAAGATGCCTCTTCTACCTCTTCCAGGAAGCACAGGCCAGGGGACCTGGGGAGGGGTGGGAGATGTTGGCAGTGTGGAGGGAGAGAGGGCAGATGCCCCCTGAGGTCATAAATTGTAAACAAGGGAACAGGACCAGGCCTGCCCTCACACTCTGTCACGGTCTCTCACCAGGAAGTCCCACTCTGGCTCAGGCACATGCTGTGGTTGTGCCAACCTTCCCAGGTTGCTAGGAACCATTCTAGCACATTGTTCTCATTTAGAGCAGCTTCTAGCACATTATAGCAGTGGAGGATGCACTGGAGCCTGGTGGAAATCGGGGGGAGGGAGGCTTCCTGTGGCCTGGCTCAGACCCTAGAGCTTTTAGATCCGTTGGTATATGCACGTTGGTATATGCACGTGGTGGGGAGGCAGTTCTGTTCCTTCCTGTGTCCTGGCCCTTAGGAGGTGGGGCCTCAGCTCTTTCTCCACAGAGCGCAGGTCTGGAAGGATGACTGTGGTGGAAACCAGCCCCAAGATGCTAGTACATGGGGGAAGTGACCAGTGTCACCTCTCAGGTACTGCTGTTGGGTCTGGGCACAATCATGGGAATTCCTTGGAACATGCTTAAATGCACACGTCTCGTCTTGAAAGCTACCAGGCTTCATTGCTTTGAATCCAGCTGCATTCGGGCCTGAGGCTGCTGACACCTGACACGGGAAGCCATTTACTTAGTGCAGAGTGCCCATTTGTGTCCCCAGCGAAGAAGCAGGGTCTGGGGGATGGGGTGGGGGGAGGGACGGAGCCAATACTGAGTGCCTGCAGCATCTATGTCTTCACTATTCAGAACTTGTAACTGAAATATTTAAAGAAACTGATTTTAAATGCAAATTAAAGGGCAAATGTTCTCAAACAGGGTTCCTGCTGCTTCTGTGTTCCTTTGGTTACTGAGGTTACTCTCCAGCACTGATTGTTTGCATTGGAAGCCACATGTCCCTCTGCTTACCCGGTGATATCAATCCAACTTTTGAAATAAGTGAACATGGTACTAATTTGACAGAAAATGGAACTGTGGTTGTCTGCCAGCCAGGACACTGCCCTGGCTTCCTGCTGACGGGCCCCTTGAGCCGGCAAGCAATAGTCTTGACTGGTTCCCACCTTTGAGAAGCCCCTTCAAATACTAACACACTTGCATTTTTGGGGGGCTTGCTCTATTTCTGGGATGGATTGGGGAGACGTGGGACAACACTTAAATTTTCACATTTTGGAATTGATTGCCACATGAGTACCAAGATGCTCAAGGTCAATAAGAACAGATGAGGACAGATGAGCTCCCAGGAGCAGTGGCCTGTGCGGAAGGGTGGACAGTTGGGCGCTGACCTAGACTGACTCCAGGTGACAGGCGTGATGGCTTCCAGACTTACATACAGCCTGGTCTTGCCACACAGTCCCTGCCTGCTGATCTTGCCATCTCTGTATGAAGGTCTGTCACAGGAGCAAAGTGGCTCCCAGAGGGAAGATCTAAAGTTAGGAGGTAGGAAAAAAAAATTGGGTTCAATGAAAGGAATTAGAATTTTGTTAGGTCCAGGACATGATGCTATGCCAGGTGCTTTAATTAATAAACCTACAAGGGTGGTATTATCCCTATTTTATCAAAAGGAGATAGACTGTAAACCTCATTAAGGGCTGGGACCACAGAACTCAGAGCTTAGCAAAGTACATGCACAGTGTTTATTGCATGGTGAGGCCCAGAAGTTCCAGAACAACTCATACTTGATGCAGCAGTGGTTGGAGGTGGCCTGCCCTGCCTTAAGGAGTGTAGCAAAAGGGACACAGACAAGATTAGGCTCCACTGGCTCTGACCAGGTCCTGCTGTTAACTTCTTTGAACAGGAGCCACCTTCTGTATCAAGGGGTCACTGTTAGGATCAAACTATTCCCCCCCAGGCATCAGGACCCTCTTTCAAGACATCCTTTTATTTCCCAGAACCCAGTGACCTCTACATGCCATCACTTCCCCTTGGGCTCAAAGCTGTTCTGCAGAACACAGGCTGACATGCCATGCCCACCACCAGCCCTGCTTCCTACTCCTGGACTCCGAGCTCACTACTGACTATCATGAGCTTCTCTGGGGGAGCCTTCCAATTTCCCCTCCCGGCAGGTGGCTCTCATTGCATTAATGAGGCAAGAACAATATAGGCAACATCAGGCTTTATTAGGCTAAGGGGGATGTGCAATCCCCCGAGAAACCAGGACCATACCAGGCTATGCCTCCCCATGTCCTCTTACCCCAGTCACCTTCACAACACAGTTCCCCCCTCCCGACCCCTTCATCCAGTCAGACTGAGATAGTGTCAGAGGCGCCACCTAGTGGTGTTGCAGACACACTAGAGGCAAGGAGTTGGTCTGGTTTCTTAGGTTCCACATCCCTGTGACAGGGTGAGTCCTGGGAGGAAAAAGACCCCCAAACCCAAGGGGTTTGTCTTTGGGGCTAACTACTTACCCCAGCTCTTCAGAGACCCGAAACATTTTGTTTCTGGCCAAAAGCTTGGGTAATCATTGTGTGTGTTTTGTGATTCATTTCAAAAGGGGGTGAAGTCACAGTAGGCAGTGAATTGAGTAAAATGCAAAATGGTAAATAGGATGAAAGCCAGACAAGGGAATCCTAATGGGTTCAACTTGTCTTAGCAGCTTCAGCCTGGAGGCTGAACCGTGGTCTCCTCTCAGGCCCGGGGTGGGGGGGATAGGCTCCCCTTCCCCTCCACCCACTGGGCTAGCTGGCCAGGGAGCTCTTTATTCTGCTTCCAACCTTGCTCTAATTGGCATTCCTCCCTCTCCTCATTCCTGATCCTTATTTTCCTTCCCTCTCTTCCTTTTGCTCTTCAGAGTCTGAAATGACAAGATGGGGGTATGGTGGGGCGGGGAGTGGACCACCATGTGCCCCGCCACACTCCATACCCACTACAGACATCTTCCCTCTTCCCCAGCCTCCCCACCCCTGCAGGAGTAGCCTCTGATAGAAGAGGCCCACTAGTTACACGGCTAAGATACCAGCCAGGGCAGCCCTGGTTTGAGTCCACTCAGCAGTGAACCTGTATCCTGAGGTAAGTCTCCAGAGACATCCCAAGTGGGGCACAACGTGGCAGGTAGCGAGTCACAGAACCTGAAGGTCGGCTCAGCAGGTGGTCAGTAGTTCAGAGCTCGCGTGACAGAAGGCACCCTTTAACCACACAGGTCTGCATCCAAGGCTCAGGGTGTGCACTCAGCAGGTCTGCTGACTGATGGGTGGAGGACGGATGGGTGGAGGGGTCTGAGCTGTCCTATCCCTCCCCCTCAGCAGTGCCTAGAAAGGGTTTCTCCCAGAGCTGCCCGGGAGCCCCCTTGGCCCCTCCCGGGCAGTGGCGATGATTATTCTGAGGCGCAGAGCAGGAAAGGCAGCGGCCTTGCATTCTTTGCTGCGGGCCACTGAGCAGAGGGGCCAGCTCTGGGCGATGGGCAGAGAGAGGAGGTCCAGGTCAGTCCAGCTGCTTCCATCGCCCACTCCACCCCCTTACCCCACCAGTTTGCTCCACTGGACTGTACTGAAAAAGGGGTGGGACTTGAGTCTGTTGACGCCGCCTTCTCCAGTGCCCAGGCGCCGGCTGGGATCAAACTGCAGTAGCTGCGGAGAAAGGCCCAGTCAACGCTTGGAGGGCCTTCCAGGCCGACTGCTGAGCATGGGCTGACCTCCAGGGACTCATCACCATGACCCTGGTGTTCACTCCCTGCCAGTCTGGCCCCTAGAACCCCTGGCTTTACCCTGGGGAACACTGGTGTTTGGCCACCAACATACAGAAATGTGTAACCTCCTGCCCCCACATCAGCCATCTAGTAGCAGCCTGCCTGTCACGCACAGGGCTCTGCCCTCCCGGAGCCCACCTCAGGCCAAGGCGCCACCTCTTCTAGGCTGGCTGACCTCACCTCAGTCAGCAGGGAGGCCGCCGGACGGCTCAGCCACGCGGGCAGCTGGAGCTGGGTGTGGGGCTGGATCCCTGAAGGGTGGCTCTGGGACAATGCCTGGGAAGACACAGGGAGGGGCCCCTGAGGAGCCAAGCCCAGGGAAGCCCGCCAGGGTTTTATTTTTCCCTGTGTCACATTCCGTGGGGATGTGGATGACTACACAGATCGTTGCCTTCTAGAAACTTCGGCACTACCGTATGCCCATCTGCGCTGAGTGCCCGACAGCCCCTCTCCACACTTCCACAACAGAAGTATTGCGTTTAAAGATAAAGCAGGCTGAGAGGTTAAGGGACTGATGCTGAGTTTGGGGTTTGAACCCAGGTCCCTCTCACTAGAAGCACTGATCTTGGGTTGCAGTCAGGGCAGGCACTTTGGGAAGAGTATTGCAACTTGTCTCCTTACAGAAAAAAGACCCTCCATGGGCCAGTCACTGGGCAGCGGGCCAGGGCATTCCACGCCAGGGCCCAGGCTAGGCTGTGGTGAAGAAGGAAGGCAGGCTTCTCTACGCTCCAGAAGGGCGCAGCTTTGGCCAGCAGAGAGGTCTGTCTGGAGGTTAAGATGAGCTGCAAGAAGCAACCAGGAGGAGGGCCAGAAGCCGCAGGCTAGGGGCCGTGGGAGACAGAGGAGAGAGCCACTCTGGGGGATATTGGCAGCCTGGGCTATGGGACAAAAGCAGCAGGGGGCCATGCTGGACTGGTCAGATTTGGACTTCAGGTCACACTGCATCCGCTCTGGCCATTTCCTGCTTAAAGGCAGTTTGGCCTTTCCCTGGTTGTCAGACCTCACGAGGCACAGGTGCAATGCTGAGCTCATCGGTGGGTGGACAGAGGCCAGAGGTCACCATCCTAAGCAAGGGTATTGGCAGGGAAACCGAGCTCTTGGCTAACCCAGGCTGGACAGGACAGCTGCTGGCCTGGACCAAGAAGGCCCTCTCTCCTGTTCTTCAGCCAAAGGCTGGGGGTTATAGCCCAGAAGGCGGGGGGCGGGGGGTGGAGTAGGGGGAGAAGAGGCTGAGGGAATGGCCAGGTACCTTTCAGGAGCCTTCCTCCAGACCCCGGCCCAGGCACCCCCTTCCAGAAACCTCCGCTGACCATCCTGACTCTGCTCTCGTGCAAGGACGCTGACATTCTCACTGGCAACAGCCACGAGTAGGCTGGGGGACTAAGTGTGTCCGTGGCCAGGGTGGGAGGGGCCCCATGTCTCTGGGCCTGAGGCGGTCAGCTGGGGAGGGGCAGCTGTGCTGGCCCATGGCCAGGTTTTGGAGACCCCGGCAGCCTCAGCCCGACCAGCTGGCTGGACTAAGCGCGGGCCACCCTGCACTCAGTGACACCCAGCAGGGCCCGGCCCCTGCCCAGCTACTCACCGTTCCAGTGAGCAGTTCATACAGTAGAGAGCCAAAGCTCCACCAGTCACAGGCTTCAGTCAGCTCAGAAATCCCGCCCACCTCTGTGGGAGCAAGAACACAAATGTCCCAATCTTACCAAAGGCAGGTCTCCCCTCTACTCATCCGACTGGGACCAGCCCATCTCCTCTGTCCCCTCAACCTCACCTCCTCAACCCCACCTCCAGCTCAACCCACACACAGGCACCCAAGGTCTCCGCCGGCTCTGCCCTTCTTGCCTGGGGCACTATAGAGGTTGTCCAGAGCCTCCCTGCAGCACTGGGGCTCCACCTCGGACCACTGGCCGAAATAGGTGAGCCGGATGTGGCCTTCTCGTCCAATATGTCCAATTGCCGGGGGGATTGAATGGGACAAAAATTGTGGTTAGTGTTTGTTGAACTGCTGGCACGAGGGAGGGGACTCCAGGACTTCCCCCAACAGGCACCAGGCAGGAGCCATTGGCCTTGCTAAGCAGGCCCCCTCCGGGCCTGGAGCCCTGAGGCCCAGAGGCAACTGGGTATTCACAGGAGCTGCTGCCCGGGACCCACGGGGGCAAAGGGGCTTGTTTCCCAGACTCGACCCTGGTTACTCTGCAGAGTCCTGTGTGGGAAGGCTGGGGGAGGGAGAGGAAGAATCGGCTAACCTCTGCCATTCCCTTGGCTTTGGGGCCCCCACCCAATGGGCGGGGTCGAGGAGGGCAGCCTGCTCCCCTCCCCCCAGGCCTGGGCACCTACCTGCCTGGTCCAGGAGCAGGTTCCGGGGGCTGAGGTCCCGGCACAGCACCCCCTGCTCGTGCAGCGCCTCCAGTGCCACCAGCAGCTCCGCTGCCCACTGCTTGGCCTGCTCTTCCCTCACACACCAGGCGCCCCCGCCAGCTCCCAGGCTGGCTTTGTCCACTGAGGGCCGGCTCTGACCTCTGCCGCGGCCACAGCCCCCCAGCACCCGGCCGGCGCCCTCGCGAACCCAAGACAGCCCCCAAGGGGACCCCGTGTCTGAGTTCTGGCCAGGTCTTCGCCAGGATTGGAGGTGCACGCGGCCACTTGGGGCCTTTGGAAGGTCCGAGGAGCAGGAAGTGCTGGTCCTGGCTGAGGGTTCACTTTCAGCCTCTCTCTGGGGTCTGAGGGATGGGGCCTCCCCAGCTGGGGGAAGGCTCCCACATGTCCAAGGAGGCTCCTGGGGGACTCTGTCTTGCAGACGGGTGTGACTCGAGGGTGGCAGCCTTGGGGTCCGGAGGCTGAGGTGAGAGTTGAGCTGAGCCTTCATCTGCTCCAGGCTGGAGCCGTACTGGAGCCCAGACTGCTGGGGGCGTGCCTGGGAGAGCAGGTGGGACCAGAGCGTGCCTCCTGGGCCATGCAGGGGGAGTGGCGAGCATGGGACAGGGGAGAAGAAGATCGTGGACACAGGTCCCTGGCCCACTCCTGCTGACCCTCTGCCTTGGGCATGGACCCTCTACCTTCCAGGACCTCACCTCTGCTCCCCCTCCCTGAGGCTTAACCTAGAATGACGACCTCTCCTAGCTCACCTAAAGAGGATTCCGGTTCCCAACCTGGCACAAAATAGGTACTTAACTCCTAAGGAGATGTAAATCATTATTAATGTACTTGGTTTGGGTGTGGTTTTACCAGTGTTCAATATATTTATACATGTATCTTTAAAATTTTGTTGGAGGGAGAATAGTATAATGAAATTTAAGTAAACAAACAAGGCCAGGCATGGACTGTGATGACTCTGTGTCATGACCAAGGATATGTACCTCATTAATAAAAAGCTCATCAGGCCCTGGCCAGTTGGCTCAGTGGTAGAGCATCGGCCTGGCGTGCAGGAGTCTCGGGTTCGATTCCTGGCCAGGGCACACAGGAGAAGCGCCCATCTGCTTCTCCACCCCTCCCCCTCTCCTCCTCTCTCTCTCTCTTCCCCTCCCACAGCCAGGGCTCCACTGGAGCAAAGTTGGCCTGGGCGCTGAGGATGGCTCCATGGCCTCTGCCTCAGGCGCTAGAATGGCTCTGGTAGCAACGGAGCAATGCCCCAGATGGGCAGAGCATCACCCCCTGGTGGGCATGCCAGGTGGATCCCAGTCGGGCGCAAACAGGAGTCTGTCTGACTGCCTCCCCGTTTCCAGCTTCAGAAAAATACAAAAAAAAAAAAAAAAAAAAAAGCTCATCACCATAACAGGTGATCAATAAATATCTGCTAGCCTGACCAGGCGGTGGCGCAGTGAATAGAGCGTTGGACTGGAATGCGGAGGACCCAGGTTCGAGACCCCAAGGTCGCCAGCTTGAGCGCGGGCTCATCTGGTTTGAGCAAAGCTCACCAGCTTGGACCCAAGGTTTCTGGCTTGAGCAAGGGGTTACTTGGTCTGTTGAAGGACCACGGTCAAGACACATATGAGAAAGCAATCAATGAACAATTAAGGTGTCACAAAGAAAAACTGATGATTGATGCTTCTCATCTCTCTTTGTTCCTATCTGTTCCTATCTATCCCTCTCTCTGACTCTCTCTCTGTCTCTGTAAAAAATAAAAAATTAAAAAAATATATCTGCTACATGACCCAGTTCCTGTCCTTACAGTGTCAGAACCACCATCCCACGTGGCCACTCCGAGGGATGGGCAAAGACTAGAAAAATGAGAAGAGCCCAAACCTGAGGATACAGTGACATCAGAGACATCTGCATAAATGCCCTCTTACCAGCCCAGGATATGAGCATCCTCCCCAGGACGTCCTGAGCCCCCTCAGCAACAGCATGACCCTGCCGTCATGCTCCAAGAAGCCCGAGTCCCCTGGTCTGTGCTGCACATCTGGTGCAAGTCACCTCCCTCCCCAGGTTTTGTCATTTTAAAGGAGATGAAAGAGGACATTCCAAAGCCCCCCTCACCTTGCACATATTCCAGGTGGAGGAAGATGGAGTCCTCACTCACAAAGTACCGCAGGAGCTTGGTCATGTAGGGGACGCCATGCGGGATGACGGTCAGCCGTTCCCGGCTTGCCGCGTGACACCTGGACAGGCTCTGGGGAGCGGGCAGGGCAGGCTGATGAGCTGGGGACAGGCCAGAGGCTGCTCTGCTCGGGGACACCAGAGCCCCAGCCTCAGGGGCAACCGGACGAAGGGGGGAGCCACCCTGAGGAGCACTGCCTCCCCCAGTTCTACCTCTTGCCTCCCCCACGGCATCCAGGTCCTCCACCTTCCGGGCCTGGAGGGGGCAGTATCAGTGCGTGTGCGTTTGGGAGGCTCAAGGACAGGACAAGTGGCTTTTGGATTTGGAAGGGGCATGAGCTTCAGATACAGGTTCTGGGTAGGGAGTTCTCCAGAGCTCTGAGAAAAGTCCCAAGGGGAATGCAGAGTGGCAGGGGGCTGGGCGGCACCTGCCTTCACCACGAAGGTCCCTCCAGTCGCTGCGTCCTGGACCAGCTGCACCTGCCAGGGGTTAGAAGGTACTGGTCAAGGCACATGCTAGTGCCCGGGCTCCACTGCCTGAGCTCCGGACCCCCCGGTCCTCCACTGAGGCCGATTCACTCCAGGAGCAGGGCAGGGAGGGCAGGCCCCCAAACTAACATCAATACTGTCCTACTTACCCACCCACCCTTTTTAGACCTGCTGGTATTAGCTCATGTGCCACCTCCTCCAGGAAGCCTTCCCAACCCTCAGTTTGGGCTGGAGTCCCTAATCTGTCTCCAGTCCTCTCCAGGCTCACTCTCAGGAGGAACTTATCACACGGTGTCTAATTTCCTGTCTCCCCACTGCACTGTGAGCTCCAGAGGGCAGGAACCATACTGTCTGGCTCTATTTCCAGAGCCCTGCACAGCACGGGAATGTTGTAGGCGCTCTGCATGTGCATGCAGACTGGTTCACCCTGCAGGGTCTGAGGGTGTCATGAATGGAAATGACCTCAGAGCCAGTTACCTTCTCTGACCTTTTATTTTACAGGGGAAGAAGCTGAGCCTCTGAGTGTGGCCCCAGGCCACCCCGGGCCAGGCAGGCCCCAAGGCCCTGCGCTTGGAGTGTCCTTCTTTTAAATCATCGTTCTCTCTGAAGGCCGCCTTTGGAGACCAGCCCACTCCTGTTGGTTTTGGTTAGAGGCAACGTCCTGCCAGTCGCTGGGACGGGCCTTGTATGGAGTTGGGTACCTGAGTCATCTCGTCGTGGGCAGGGGTGGGCCTCAGCTTCAGGAGAGGGCATGACGAACACGTTGGGGCAGGAAACCAGAAAACTCGGCCCAGATGAGGGGCACGTGGGACTAGACCACGTGGCAGTGTTGTGACTCCCTGGTGGTCAGCCTGCCCTACAGACACTCCTGTGGTGCTGGGTGGGAGCCCCGCCCTCCGGCCAGGCCGCTGGGCATGATGAAGCCTATAGCCTAAGATTGGGGCTGGGCTTAGACCTTAGGCAAGTGAACTGATTCTCTCATCTTTCAAAGAGTAGTTATAATTGTCTCACTTCCCTTTCATCTGCAAGGTGGGTCCTAGCAGCGACCCCCATCTGGGGGTCATCAGGATTCTATTAAAGCAGACAACTCAAGCAGAGCAGCAACTTGTGCTGGCCACAGAACACATCCTCACTATCTGTAATGATTATTACCGTATCCTCCCATGCATAAGACGCACCTTAATTTTGGGATCCAAAATTTGGGGAAAGAAATGTATTTCATAATGTAATTAAACTCGTTTTATTCATCATAAAATTCATACAACTCCTCATCACTGTCAAAAAAGCAGGAAATGCAAATTAAAAAATCTACAACCACTATCTAAGACACACCCAGTTTTTAGACCCCAAATATTTCAAAAAAGGGTGCATCTTATACATGGTTAAATACAGTATCACTATTATTAAACCCCACACTGCCTAGAGAGCACTTACTCTGAGCAAAATGCTTTATAGAGATTATTTTAGTCCCAAGGCCCTACTAGGTGAGTCTTGTTGGAGACCCATTTTATCAATGAAGAAATTGAGGTTCAGAGAGGTTATGTGGCCCACTCCTAAAAAGGGGTAGAGCCTGGGTTTGAATCCAGGCAGGCTGAGCCTGGAGCCCTGGAGACTAACTGCAACTGGGGGCACAACCAGCTGCCGTCGGCGTGTGCCTTCCCCACGGGGCCTCAGTGCACCAGGTGAGCACCGGAGCCCTTTCCGGGGCCCTTCCTGAGCAGGCGTGAGGGAGCCGTTCCTTCTGACCACCAGAGGGCTCTCCTCCAACAGCCAGAGCCTGAACCCAGCCTGGCCCCAGCTCCTTAACCAACTCGACAAAGTTGGAAAAAGAAAATTCTGGGATCATTGAAGAGAACAGACTTTCCCACAAGTATGGACACCCAGATAATTCCCCACTGCCCCTTGCCAAGTGGGATTCCCTACCACTTTGTCCTGGGCGAAGGTCCTATCATTGACAGAGTCCAGAGACCAGCAGAGAAGGTTGGGGAAGTGAGAAATAAAATTTAATCAGTATATTGAAACAAGTGAGTTAAACTATGTATGTATGGATGTATGTTAAAACCTACCTTTCTAGAAATAATTTGACCAGAACATTGGCAGTGATTACCTCGGAGTTGAGTCAGATAGTGGGGAATTTTTTGTTTGTTTTAAATTTTGTTTTCATGATGTCTCATAAGGGTAGCAGAGAGGGCATTTTCCCATTAAACCAAGCAATCAAAAAAATCCCCTTTCTCTTTTGCTCACTGCTATGGGAGACACACACTCTCTCTCTATGGGTGTCTGCTCTCACCTTTTTAAAAAGGGGAAAAAAAATTTTTTTAAGGAAACCCACTGAGTTCCTGGGAAATAAGGACAATTAAAGCTTAGGTTAAACATATTCACCCTTTGCTTAAAAGGCGCAAAGTATCAAAAACCCTAGGAGGTATAACACATGGAGCAAATAAACCCAAAAGTTCCAAGCCAGTTTGGAGAATCCAAGGTCCACAGGGGCTGCACCTGTGAGCCAAGTGGGCAGGGCGGGACAGGAGCAAACCCAGGGCTGCTCCTCCACCCCTGCCGCTTCCAGGGAGCGTGGGCCGGATCTGGCAGGAGAAGCAGGGTATGTGGACTTCCGTATGAAACCTGCCAACTTTTAAATGATGATAACTAAAATAAAAAACACCCCTGTGTTCAAGCCAAAGAAATAAGGACTTGGGCCTGACCTGTGGTGGTGCAGTGGATCGAGCATCGATCTGGAAAGCTGAGGTCTCAGGTTCAAAACCCTGGGCTTACACAGTCAAGGTACATATGGGAGTTGATGCTTCCTGCTCCTCCCCCCTTGTGTCTCCCTTCTCTCTCTCTCTCTCCCCTCTCTCAAATGAATAAATAAAACCTTAAAAAAAAAAAAAGAAATAAGGACTTGGACGACCTTTCTCCTCCCCATCCTTGACTCAGAGCCTGGCTCCTGGCCGAGGCTCCTAGGCCCTCACACACCGAGGGCAGATCCCTGGATGTTCTGGCCAACGGCCCACCTTGTTAGCCCTGACATACCCACCTCTGTTCCCTGCTACCCACTCTGCCTTCCAGGACCTCTTCTGCCCCTAAGACCCTCTCCCCAGCCTGGTTACTCCTGACAACCGGGCATCTCAGGGGGAACTTGAGGCTTGCTGAGCCAGCCCTTTACCCCTCCCTGGCCCTGTGCCGCTGCTGGCACTGCCACTGCACTCCCCCCTGGATCTGCCTGGGCAGAGCCGTGGAATGGGACACTGTGACAGCACATGCAGGCCTGTACGCCAGGAGTTGGGCCCAGTGTCGCTAACACCTCTCCTAATTTGGGGGAGTTCGTGTTCCTGGCTCAGGAATGATGCAGGGAAAGGAAGCAGGATCTCAGGAGGAAGGTGGAGTAGGTGAGACGAGTGCCCAGGAAAGGGTAATGAAGAGAAAGAAGGGCAACCCCAAGACAGAACGGCTGCTTTTATAAGGACAGGACTCCAAATACTGGCTTCTGAGAATGCTTTGCGCACGTGTGTCCTGTGGTTAAACAAATTCGGGGAGTGTTCTCATAGACCTCTCTCTGGGAAACCCAAGGTGTATATTTGCATTTTAAAAGCTCCAAAAACTCCTATAATTTAAAAGACAAAATTGTGGAGCTTGATTTCCCAAACATTTCACCTGGAACTCCTCTCGCCACAACGCTCTTGGTTCAGTGGGATCCCACGTGGCAAAATGCCGGTGGCAGTCACGTCCAAGCCACACAGACTAGTCGGTGGGAGGGCAGGACTCACAGATGGAAGCTGGCTGGGCCCTGCTGACAGACTGGGGCCCGGTCCAGGGACCTGGGAGTAGCAGCTGGAGCAGGACGGGGGATGGGAAGCCGTATGCCTCCCGACTGCCTTTGTCACCAGCATTTAGAGCCATTGAACATGCATCCAATGTTTTCGGATGTGCCAGGCCTTTCCCAAAAATTATTTTAGTTCCCACATCGCCCCATGGGGGAGGCTTCTCACCCCACTGACAGGCGAGGAAACCAGTGCTCAGAGAGGTGAAGGGACTTGCCCTTGCTATGCTGTGCTCAGTCCAGACAGCACTTCATCCCCCGGCGTGTGGGGAAGTGTGCGCTGGCCTCCTTTTCTCTGCGGCCTCCAGATCCATCAAAACCCCCCATAAGTGTTGGAATTCCAGATTCCTGGCTCAACCCTAGAAATTCAAAAGGTCTGGGGTGGAGCCCAGGCCTCTATATTTTTAGGAAGCTCCCCGAGTGATTCTGATAAACAGCCAGTTTGAGAAAGAAGTGCTGTCCTTGCCAGATAGTTCAGTTAGAGAGCATTGTCCGGAAGCATGGGGGTTGTCGGTTCGATCCCCAGTCAGGGTGCATACAGAAGCAGCTTGATGTTCCTGTCTTTCTCTCTCTCTCTCCCTTCCTCTCTTACTAAGAACTGCCTTAGTGACTCTCAGGTAGCCCTCGGTTGAGGCAGAGGGCATCAAAAATTGGCTCTGTGAACAAAAAAGGGGCCACACACTAAACCGAACAAGCTCTGGAGAGGCCTGCACAGCGGGCCTTACAAGCTCAGAGACGGAAAGTAACCGCATAGGATGGTCTGAACACAAATTCCTGACTGGAAGTGGGCCACGGCAGTAGTCACGTCCTAGGCCTATAGCTTCCCTGACAAAGGTCAGCCTTTACCTAAGTGAGCCTATGTCTTCTTGCATCTACAAAAAGATAACATACCTTTGAAATGTCAAAGTAATCTCCTTTTTCAGACCCCTCAGGGCACAAGCTCCTAGCAGAGCACGAGACCACGGAACCCCTCACTGTCGCCTTGTTCCCCACACACCAACTCCACGTCCTGTAACTGTCGGCGTTCACTTCCTGGACCCTCCACTGCGAAAGGGGTCTGTGTCTCTCTGCTGTCCGTTCCGTCCAGTCTCGGAGACCTCCCCTCCCGCTTTCTCCCGCTCCCTTCACCTGCCACCAGTGACTGTTATGTAACCCGCTTACATCCTCCCCTTGGATTCTGACGTATAAAATAAGTGGTGAAACCGCCATTTTCAGGAGCATTTTCTCAATCTGTTGAAATTTGGCTTCCCGGGAACTGTCATCAGTTTGGATCAGATAAATTCAAACATTTTTACAGGTTTGGATGTTTTTTACGTTGACAGCTCCAATCTCATTTGACCCAAACTATCCATCCCGATTCCTCCACTCTAGTGAGTGTCCCAGGTATGGGTAAGGGTGTCAGTTCCTACCTTCCTGCTTGCCCTGACGTAAGGGGAAGGGTCCCAGACGGGATCGGAAGGGTGGGACCGGGAGAGAAGGGGCTCAGTTGCCCAGGCCCTGGATGACGCCCGGGCCAGTTAGGACACTCCGCAGGGAGGGTTTCTGGAGACGAGCATCTTCTTCCCGCCACAGGAACATCTTGGCTGTGCGCGGTAGAGGACTCTTGGCTGCAGCCCCGGGGTGCAGAGTGCAGGGTGGGGACTGGGAAGGGGGAGTGAGCCAGGCAGTGTGCTGGCAGGATGCCCGGGCACAGCTCCTCCTGTGGCTTCTGTCTTGAGTCTCCGAGGAAGCAGTTTTCCGTGTCTGAGCTGGAGGGCTGTGGAGAGGGGCTGTCTGCCTCTTGGATTCTGGTTTCCTTTCTAGGACCTGACTGGTGTGTGCTGGAGTAGGGTGGGATGGGGAGCCACTGGACGCAGCTGCTGTCCTCCCCTGGACCTCCTGACCCCTTCCCAGCCCCCTCCGAAGGACGAGGATAGCGCTCTCCCTGCCCACCTGTCGCCCCCAAGCGCACGCACCATCTCCCGCCACGCAGCAGGCTCTGCTTACTCACCTTCTCGATGACCCCGACCACCCTGCAGCCCCTCAGCTGCTCCAGGGCAGAGCTCAGCGTGCGGATGGGCCGGAGCCTCAGGCTGCTGAAACCCTGCGGGTCGGGAGGGATAGGGAGCCACTGGACACAGCTGGGCGACAGGCCACACAGCCTCAGGACCCAGTCCCGCCAGCCACTGCTTCTCACCAGGCAGTGGGCAGGGCCTGCAGATGCCAGGGGTGGACCAGGCTGAGCAGAGAAGCTGGTCCTGACTGGAGGTGGCACACTGGTTCAGGCTGCCACACTGGCCTCTTCACTCAGCCCCCACCCAGCCCTTCTTCAAGGCTCAGGGAGTCCTTAAGACTTCAGAAACCACTTCTTGAAAGCCCCATCTCTAGGAGGCAGATGTTCCCAGGGGTGAGGAAATAACCTGGGGACATGTGGATCTCAGGAACATGCCCTGAAGACCAAGGCATGCGGGCCAGGGACAAGCAACCTTATAGCATGCAGCGAGCCTGGGAGGGGTATGTGCGCATGTCTGTGCACACCTGTGGGCGTGAGAAGTGGGCGTGTATTTTCAACCCCCTCTGAGTGCCCACTGGGTTAGGAAAAGCCGCATGGGGAGAGCATTTGTGCACATCTATGTGTACATTTGTGGGTATGTGCACGTGGGGGTACCTGTGTCTGCTGCAAATACTCACAGAGTCCCATTCAAACACAGATCTGGGGGCCTTGGTTGTGTCCACGTGCGAGCATGCGTATGAGCCATGTGTGAGGGTGGGGAGATGTGTGTGTACTCTGTGAGGGAGTGAGACGGGACTGGAAATGATTCACTAAGAGTGTGAAAATGAATGAACTATGAAGGGTGTGGGAGAGACAGGAAGCCAAAGGAGGGTGGAGGAGGGGCAGTCCTGGCACACACAACACAGGCCCCACCCCGCAGCCCAGAGTTCGAGGACACGGCCCACTGGCCCGTGGTGGGGGGAGGACTCAGCTCTCCCCCCTCAGAGCGCTCGGCCCTTGGGGAGGGGTCTTCTCACCGTGCCAGAGCTGGCTCCACTGCCCAGCGTCCTCTGCAGGTGGCAGTTGAAGATCTCCTCCGCCCGCCGTAGATACTTGGTAATCTTCAGCTTCACAGCCTCGCATCGCTCCTTGTTGGGGTCGACTGTGGCGGGAAGGGGAAGAGGCTCACCAGGACCCACCCTGCCCCCCACCCTGGCCTTGCCGGGCTGGGGTCCCAGCGTCCCTTGCCTGCCCTCTGCCTCCACAGGACAGAGGACCTACTTCTGAGGCTGGTCAGCAGATTCTGCCCCCACATCTGTTCTTGAGCCCCTTCCTGGGTGGGAGGCAGTGGGGGGGGGAGGAAGGAGGGGGGCAGGACAGGCCGG
Organism: Saccopteryx leptura; assembly: GCF_036850995.1. Lineage (NCBI taxonomy): Eukaryota > Metazoa > Chordata > Mammalia > Chiroptera > Emballonuridae > Saccopteryx > Saccopteryx leptura. The sequence continues at coordinate 26,615,507 of NC_089508.1, read as the reverse complement.
GAGCTGTGGGGGGAGGAAGGAGGGGGGCAGGACAGGCCGGGAGCTGTGGGGGGAGGAAGGAGGGGGGCAGGACAGGCCGGGAGCTGTGGGGGGGAGGAAGGAGGGGGGCAGGACAGGCCGGGAGCTGTGGGGGGAGGAAGGAGGGGGGCAGGACAGGCCGGGAGCTGTGGGGGGAGGAAGGAGGGGGGCAGGACAGGCCGGGAGCTGTGGGGGGAGGAAGGAGGGGGGCAGGACAGGCCGGGAGCTGTGGGGGGAGGAAGGAGGGGGGCAGGACAGGCCGGGAGCTGTGGGGGGAGGAAGGAGGGGGGCAGGACAGGCCGGGAGCTGTGGTCGGCCTCAGCCTACAGTCCTTTACAGCTGGCACCCACCAGCTCGCGGGCCGGCCGCCATCACACCCTGGAAGGGACAGAGTGGGGATTTCCATGTCCACTTTCAGAGGAGGAGACAGAAACTGCCAGAGAACATGCCTTCTTCATCTCTGATGCCCAGTGTGAAAAAGGTCAGGGTGGGGATCAGGACTGGAGGACAAAGGAATCTGCGACAGGCCTGAAGCCCAGGCGTTGAGGGGTCTCACCAGCAGGAGGGCAGGAAGCATGAAGCAGGGCTCAGCTCCTACCCCCTGCCTAGCCACCGAGGCCCATGGGGGTCTCAAACTGGCATCAGGGCTGGCCTTTCCCCCAGCTAGGAAATGCCTTCCTCTGCCCTGAGCAGGCCCTCCTCCCACCGCCAGGCCTTTGCTGACCTCTCTCTGGAGCACTGCCCGAACCTTCAGCTGGACATTGCGCTGACCCTTCTCCACTGCTCAGATTAGAGTTTGGACTCCTAGAAATTCCCGTATGCCAGCCTGACCTGGACTCAGGTTCCCTCCCTTCACTTCCTCTTCATTGCTCTTCATGTCTGAGACTATAACTGTCCATCATCAACTGATCAGGTTCCCTCCATCCTCAGCAAACTCCCAGAGGGCAGGGGTCCAACCCAGTTCCAGGGCCAGCAGCAGTGTGGGTTAAGCCTAATGCCCCTGATGCCAAAACTGTTCAAACCTCAGCTTTGCCACTTGATAATTACGGAACCTTAAGGAAGCTATATAGCAGCCCTGTGCCTCAGTTTCCTCATCTGCAAAATAGAAATAAAAATAGTTCCTATATACGAGGTCCTCGGATTATGACACAGTTCTATTCTCATGACAGTGATGTAACCCAAATTTTGGTGTAAGTCAAAACACACCCTAGGCCTGACCAGGCGGTGGTGCAGTGGATAGCGCGTCGGACTGGGATGCGGAGGACCCAGGTTCGAGACCCCGAGGTCACCAGTTTGAGCGCGGGCTCATCTGGTTTGAGCAAAACTCACCAGCTTGGACCTAAGGTCTCTGGCTCGAGCAAAGGGTTACTCCGTCTGCTGTAGCCCCACGGTCAAGGCACATATGAGAAAGCAATCAATGAACAACTAAGGTGTTGCAACGAAAAACTAATGATTGATGCTTCTCATCTCTCTCCATTCCTGTCTGTCTGTCCCTATCTATCCCTCTCTCTGAAAAATACAAAACAAAACAAAACCACACCCTAGCTTAAGTCTCTTACCTATCCTAACACAGTTGTGATACCATAATCTAGAACACAAAAGCACAACTAAGCCACAGGAAAAGGAAAAGGACATAAATATACTGCACTGTACCGTGTATTCTTCCGCAGGCGCAACCAAACTATTCAATAGTTTACCCACGTAATAGTCTGTAAGTACAACGCTAACAGCATAAGCCAAAACACGTCTCAATTTTTTTTAGGTTTTTTATGGGAGGGAGTGTATAAACTTGAAACACTGTATGGGAGTATCATAAATTTGAAACATTGTATGTTAAAACTGTCATAACCCAAGCACTCCCTGTACTTGGAACTACATGCAACAACATACATAGTACCTTCTATTACCATGAGACTCAAATGAGTTAATACAGGTAAAACCCTTAGACCATTGCCTGGCGTATAGAAACTGCTCACTAAACACCAGCTATTATGACTGTCTTTCAAAGAGGCCCTGCAGGCCCTGTTCACCAAACACAGATCAGCAGACAAAGGTACAAGCTCCAAGCTGGCTCTTCCTCACCAGCCCGTCCGTGCCCAGCCCAGCACTCACCGTGCATGCCTCGGAGCAGGACGTCCACCCCGTTCTGGTAGTGGTTGAAGGCTGCCTCATAGTCCTCACTGACATCCCGCTCCAGGGCCAGCCGAATCTGTGTGGCTGCATCCACCAGGTAGTCGCGCTTGTTCATGTCAGGCGCTGCCGGAGCCACCCGGTTGCGAATCTGCTCCAGGTACACACGGGCCTGGGACCGTGCTCGTGAGCAGGGTTCAAGCTCCTGGCCAGGCCCAGGCGGGCACTCACAGGCCACCAGGCTCATAGCTGCTACCCTGGCAGGTGCAATCTGGGTAAGAAAAGATGCATAAGGGAGGACCCAGCTGGGAACAACACCTCATCTACACCCTGCTTTCCTTCACTGAATATTCAAAGACAAACACATTACTTCCAAAAACTGGAGGGTCAAAGCTAATGTGGGTAAAGTCCTTTCACTGAGTCAGACCTTCCCTAAGTGGTGGTAACAGAATAAAAACCTGGTTGGGGCTTCTCCCTTCAGCTCAAATTCAGTTCAACAAGTATTTCTCGAGTACTTGCTATGTGTTGAGCTGAAGATATTTCTCATTCGAGCTGCCTTCATGGGGCATAGAGCAAGCTGGTGTGTCTAGCACACAGTAAACATATGAGGAGGCCACACACTCTAAGGCTGAGGCAGGGGACCTGGGCTCAGGGGCCACTCCTAACACTGTTCCCTCGTCCTGTCTGTTCTCTCCTCCCTGCTCCTCCTATAGGAATCTCATTTATCCTTCAAGATTCAGCTCCAGACGGAATGGACTGACCGGTTTTGTTTCCCTTCGTGCTGAGGTCAGTGTGGTCAGGAGTGAGGACCCCCCACGGAGCCCTGCAGAGAGCTGGGCACAAGGCCAGGCCTCACACACAGACTGTGGGCAAATGAAATGACTGAGAGGCAGATTCGGAGGGACGCAGTTAGAGGAAGGAGGGATCAGTCAACCCAGCCTTAGGGAGCGGATGACTCTGTGCTCCTGGCTCTGGCTCTGGGGCCAGAAAGCCACGTGGCCTCCAAAGACCGGACAGTGGCTTCTTTCTGAATAGTGTCACACAAGAGGCCAAAGGGGTAGCCAACTGGCTTCTGCAACGGGAAGGGCTCCGAGAGAGACTAGCAGAGCTGCCTCTGCCCCTCACTGAAGGGGCACCTTTGCGCTCTCAGGCCCCACTGGGAAGGCGCAGGGCCTGAACTTCCAACCACAGGCCCTGTCGGCCTCTGTAAAGAAAGGAAGAGAGAAGAGGATGAGGATGTGGGTGGAACTCACAACTCTAGGCCAGCAGGGAACTGTACCCTGGCTGTATGCGGCCAGGAGGTGGAGGGAGGGAGTCGGTCCATCTAACCCACCCGGACCAGCAGCCTTAAGGCTTGTGTTAGGAACGCCAAAGCCGATGGGCTGGGTTGCTGGAGTCAGGCCCTCGTTTCAGGGGCCACCCTGCTGGGCTGGGCCGGGCTGGCCGGGTCCTGCCGGGTAGAACCGCCTGGCCGCTTCTGGACACAGAAAGCGGCGCGTCCAGCCCAAGTCCCATGCACGCTAGGGGCACCGCCCCGTAGGGGTCAGACGGAGGAAGGTGGGCGGGGGGAGTGAGAAAAAAGGGCATCCTCACCTGGGGGAGGGGATGGGGAGAAGCCGGGCAATCACCATACCTGCCCGAGCCGGAGCTCAGTCCGCTCCGTCACAGCGCCGCCACGACCCTTTCACCCCCGCGGGCAACCGTGCTCGGCGGACCCGGGCTTTGCGCCCTCCAGCCAGGTGCAAGCTTCTGAACGGGTGCAGCCAACCATTGGCTGCGGATGAGCTCATCCTCTAGCCCTTAGAATAAACCACCAATCAGCGCCCAGCTAGGCTCTGCCCGCCCTTCAAGCCGCAGTGTAGGCGGCGTGGAGAGCTGGGGGAGGGGAGCAAGATTGGGGAAAGGGTTCGGGTAAGGGGTCTTTGTTCACTGGTGGGTCCTAAGGACCTAGAACAGCGTCTGGCACATAGTATTGCTCAAAAAATATTTGCTGAATGAATGAATGAGCTCGGAAGAATGAGAAGGAATTAACCAAAAGAAATGTTTGGAGAGAGCAGTGGAGGAGAATGTTCTGGACAGAAAAACATGTGTATATAAATGCCTCAACAAATTTTTTTTTTTTGTAAAGAGATCTTTTTTTTTTTAACTTTTATTTTTTTTTATTTTTAATTTTTTAAATTTTATTTATTCATTTTAGAAAGGAGAGAGAGAGGGAGAGAGAAACAGAGAGAGAGAGAAGGGGGAGGAGCAGGAAGCATCAACTCCCATATGTGCCTTGACCAGGCAAGCCTAGGGTTTCGAACCGGCGACCTCAGCATTTCCAGGTCGACACTTTATCCACTGTGCCACCACAGGTCAGGCCGCCTCAACAAATTAAAGGAGAAAAAGAACATCTGCACATCAAACAGAGGACATAAAATAATTCGATAACATTTAACACTCATGCATGATACAAACTCTTAACAAAATATAAGCAAACTCATAAACTTCTTAACTTGGTAAAGTGTTATCAACTAGAAGCTTAGAACATGTGAGGTGTAACTTACATCATAGGTACCAGTGGGGCATTAGAAGCATTCCCATGGTCCTGTTGTCCTTCTGGCTTTTGGTAGGATCACACTTCTCTATCCCCTTTGGAAGTTAAGCTTGGCTATGGAACTTGCTTTGAAATGTTAGTGGACAGAAAGAACATGAGTTGTTTCGGGGTAAAAGTTCCAAAAGCCAGTCCATTATTCACCTGCCCCTTCCTTCTGCTGTAGTTATCGTAGAAGCACATGTCCATGGAGGCATAGAGCTTCCATCTGCCTGAGTCTCTGAGAAACAACAACGAGGAACTCCTTCCTGCTCCAAGGTTTGTATTGGACATGAGGTATAAGTGAGAAACAACTATTTACTGTGTTAAGCCACACGATTTTAGGGTTGTTTGTTACTGGGGCATACCTGGGCCTGTCATGAGAGATACTCTCAATGCAGTCAGAAATGAATCAATATACTCTTCAACAATATACTGAAAGTGACAATTAATGCAGTAAGAAATTAAAAGCGAACAAGAGGTTTAAAAATTGGAATGGAAGGGGCCAAATTGCCATGATTTGTGATGGTGTGGTTATCCACCTGGAAAACCAAAGCAATAATTGGTGAGTTCAACAAAGTGTCTGGACACTAGATCAATATTTACACATCAAGAGCTTTCCTATATATCAGCAATAACAAATGTGAAAATGTAATAATAATTTTAAAATCCTGGCCCTGGCCGGTTGGCTCAGCGGTAGAGCGTCGGCCTGGCGTGCGGGGGACCCGGGTTGATTCCCAGCCAGGGCACATAGGAGAAGCGCCCATTTGCTTCTCCACCCCCCCCCTCCTTCCTCTCTGTCTCTCTCTTCCCCTCCCGCAGCCGAGGCTCCATTGGAGCAAAGATGGCCTGGGCGCTGGGGATGGCTCCTTGGCCTCTGCCCCAGGCGCTGGAGTGGCTCTGGTTGCAGCAGAGCAATGCCCCGGAGGGGCAGAGCATTGCCCCCTGGTGGGCAGAGCATCGCCCCTGGTGGGCGTGCCGAGTGGATCCCGGTGGGCGCATGCGGGAGTCTGTCTGACTGTCTCTCCCGTTTCCAGCTTCAGAAAAAAAAAAAAAAAAAAAAAAAAGTTCTGTTCATGCCTGGTCTGTGATGGCACAGTGAATAATGCGTCAGCCTGGAATGCTGAGGTCTCTGGTTTGAACACCTGGGCTTGCCTAGCCAAGGCACATAGAAGAAGCAATCAATGAACAACTAAAGTGAAGCAACTATGAATTGACTAGAAAGCCTGGCGGTCATACGAAATGACCGCTGTTCTAGATATTATAAATTGTAATTAAAATGATTTGTGCGCCCTGGCCGGTTGGCTCAGCGGTAGAGCGTTGGCCTAGCGTGCGGAGGACCCGGGTTCGATTCCCGGCCAGGGCACACAGGAGAAGCGCCCATTTGCTTCTCCACCCCTCTGCCGCGCTTTCCTCTCTATCTCTCTCTTCCCCTCCCGCAGCCAAGGCTCCATTGGAGCAAAGATGGCCCGGGCGCTGGGGATGGCTCTGTGGCCTCTGCCTCAGGCGCTAGAGTGGCTCTGGTCGCAACATGGCGACGCCCAGGATGGGCAGAGCATCGCCCCCTGGTGGGCAGAGCATCGCCCCTGGTGGGCGTGCCAGGTGGATCCCAGTCGGGCGCATGCGGGAGTCTGTCTGACTGTCTCTCCCTGTTTCCAGCTTCAGAAAAATGAAAAAAATAAAAAAATAAAAAAAAATAAAATAAAATGATTTGTGCAAAGGTGTCTGCTAATTCAAACTGAATTACCCAGGGTAGGCAGCGAGGACACCCCTTTGCTTAGTGCCCCATGGGGTTTCCCCCTTCTACTTGCTTAATTGCTTAAAGTGAGTGCAATGAAGGAAACCACTGGTGGTACATTTCTTAAGAGCCACAGCTAGCTCAATAAATAAAGGTGATTTAAATAATAAAATGTTAATTCACATGTCAAAGATCTCTTTGTACACAACATTTCTTGTGTAGATCTTTCCATAATTTTTTTTTTTTTTTTGTATTTTCCGAAGCTGGAAACGGGGAGAGACAGTCAGATAGACTCCCGCATGCTCCCGACCGGGATCCACCCGGCACACCCACCAGGGGGCGACGCTCTGCCCACCAGGGGGCGATGCTCTGCCCCTCCGGGGCGTCACTCTGTTGTGACCAGAGCCACTCTAGTGCCTGGGGCAGAGGCCAAGGAGCCATCCCCAGCTCCCGGACCATCTTTGCTCCAATGGAGCCTCGCTGCGGGAGGGGAATAGAGAGACAGAGAGGAAGGAGAGGGGGAGGGGTGGAGAAGCAAATGGGCGCTTCTCCTGTGTGCCCTGGCTGGGAATCGAACCCGGGACCCCTTGCACGCCAGGCCGATGCTCTACCACTGAGCCAACTGGCCAGGGCCTCTTTCCATCATTTTTAAGCTCGCCTTGCAGAGGACCATCAATTATTTTTAATTTTACATCTGTTCTTTCACGAACTTTTGAACAGGCAACATAAAGTTGACTGTGTCCAAATGCAGGCTCAGGTAAAAAAATGCCAACACACTTAAGCGTTTGGCCCTGAGACTTATTGATGGTCATAGCAAAGGCAAGTTTTACAGGAAATTGTCTACGTCTCAATTGAAACGGCAACCCTGTTTGAGATGGAGCCAAATCAATTCTTTTTGCGTTTCGGTCAGCATTACTCTGTCATTTTTTTGCATTTCTCTCCTGCCTTTGTTCAAGGGACTCATTTTGTCGAGACAGGCTTTTTTGTCTTGCATCTGAGGCAAGCCTTGTTTTTCTATGCTCATCAGTCTCATTTTGCCGAGAAAGATGCATTTGCTCTGCAACTGAAGCAAGCCTTGTCTTTCTCTGCTCAGTGGTTTCTTTTTGTGGAGAAAGCTGTTTTTGTGCAGCTTTAGCTCCTTTTCTCTCTTCTTCAGTGCTGTATTTTCTAGGAGGCATTCTTAAAAGAAATTACGTTAAGACATAGTTTTTATGTAAAACAGATGATTGCCAATACAAACAAATGTTCACCTTCCCCCTACACGCTCAATTTGCGTTCAGCCTTAAATTGTTTCAAAAGCAGATGATTGCCAATGCAAACAAATGTTCACCTTCCCCTGACCCACTTTTGCGTTCAGCCGTGGCAACTTCACTCCATTGGCTAGTACAGTTATGCAAGCAACCAATAAGCTATCGGCGACAAACAGACACTTAAGCCGCATATAATAAAGATACTTCTCGCTTCACTCCCTTCTCCTTTCTCTATAAAATCAATAAAATCTTTTTAAAAAGTTGAGGAAAATTCCATTCACCATAGTAACAAAAACGATGACATATTTAGGAATAAGATAATTACAAATATATGATCTTCATGGAGAAAACAATAAAATTGTTTTTTTTTGTTGTTTTTTTTTCTTTTTTGTATTTTTCTGAAGCTGGAAACGGGGAGACAGACAGACTCCCGCATGCGCCCGACCGGGGTCCACCCGGCACGCCCACCAGGGGGCGATGCTCTGCCCACCAGGGGGCGATGCACTGCCCATCCGGGGCGTCGCTCTGTTGCAACCAGAGCCACTCTAGCGCTTGAGGCAGAGGCCACAGAGCCATCCCCAGCACCCGGGCCATCTTTGCTCCAATGGAGCCTTGGCTGTGGGAGAGGAAGAGAGAGACAGAGAGGAAGAAGAGGGGGAGGGGTGGAGAAGCAGATGGGCGCTTCTCCTGTGTGCCCTGGCTGGGAATCGAACCCGGGACTTCTGCACACCAGGCCGACGCTCTACCACTGAGCCAACCAGCCAGGGCTAAAATTGTTTTTGAAAGACCCAAATAGCCTGACCTGTGGTGGCGCAGTGGATAAAGCGTCGACCTGGAAATGCTGAGGTCGCCGGTTTGAAACCTTGGGCTTGCCTGGTCAAGGCACATATGGGAGTTGATGCTTCCAGCTCCTCCCCCTTCTCTCTCTGTCTCTCTCTCCTCTCGCTTTCTCTCTCCTCTCTAAAATGAATAAAATAAAATAAAATAATTTTTAAAAAATGAAGTGTTTAAAAAAAAAAAAAGAAAGACCCAAATAAATGGAGAGATGTATCATGTTCAACAATAGGATGACTACCATTTTAAAGATGTCAATTCTCCCCAAATTAATTTAAAATTTAAATGCAATTCTGATCAAAATATCAAGAGGACTCCTTGTGGAACTTAGAACAAGATGTTTCTAAAAGTCATGTTTACTTATTCACTTAACAAAACTTTTGGAGTTCCTACTATGGGTCTGACCCTTTCCTAGGCATTAAGGATAGGCTGGTGAATAACACAAAGAAAAAGGGCCTTGTGGAGCTTTCAGTCTAGTGGGAAAAAACAATACTAAACACATAGATATATAGATACATAATATCTCATGTTATTTTAACACTATATGTAACTGTGCAACAATAGCCCTTTGAAAAAGGATAGTAGGGGTTAGACACTTGCCTTATCAGATCAGAAGATATATAAAGCTGCAATTTTTAAAACAGGTAGCTTGTTGCACATAAATAGATGATAATAATAGAATAGAGTCCAGAAACAAACTCATGCATGTAGGGGGATTTGACTTAGGATAAAGAAGACATTTCAAACCAGTGGATGAACTTTTTCATGAGAGGTGTTGGGGAAATTGATTTAATTCACAGAAAAAAAAATTAATCCCTGTTTTACATCATATACAAAAATAAATCCAAGTTTAAAAATCTAAATTAAAAAAGAGAGAATAAAGAAAAAGAGAGAGAGAGGATAAGCCCCGGCCGGGTAGTTCAGTTGGTTAGAGTGTCATCCCGCTGTGCCAGGGTTGCGGGTTCAGTCTAGGGTCAGGGCACAGGTAGGGGTTGGCCAGTGAAAGCAAAAATAAGGAACAATGAATAGATGTCTCTCTCTCTCTTACTGTCAGTCTCTAAAATCAATCAATCAATAATAAATTTATTAACTAGAAGGAGAGAATAACCACACGTTTTTAGAAGAAACTGTCAAAGAATATCAGATCATCAGATAGAAAGTGGCTTTTAAATATTCCTGGTGGGGAGGTATAAGTAAATCAGCACATTTTGGAGGGTGATTTATCTGAACTATTTAAAGTGAAAATATACTTAATCTATGATCTATCAATTCTTCTTCTAGGCATTTAATCTAGAAAAAACACTTCTGCTTATTACTGTAGCATACCTTGGGTCTACATAGATACTATTGCAATATTGTTTGCAATATCAAAGAACTGGAAAAGACTCCAAATTCAGTATCTTATGGAATATCAATATAGAAATAAATTAATAAAATATAGTATATTCATACAGGGAATTATTATTAGTATTATTCAGCATTTTGAAAGAATGAACCAGAACTAAACCTATGTGTATGAATATGCAAGTCTCAAAAGCATATTGTTGAGGAAAAAGTCAGTTCCTAAATATTATCTCCAATATGATGCCATTCATAGTTATATTTTTAAATACAGGCAGTCCCTGGGTTACAAACGAGATAGGTTCTGTAGGTCTGTTCTCCAGCTGAATTTGTAAATAAGTTGGAACGAGTACATTTAGCTACTAAATGCAACTTAAGCAGATGTTTGTCTTTACATAGTATTTATTTTTACCTTTCTGTGCATATACTGTATTTCCCCATGTATAAGACGCACCTGTTTTTGAAAATTTGGGGGTCTAAAAACTGGGTGAGTCTTACACAGTGGTTGTAGATTTAAAAAAAAACATTTTGTCAGTTCTTTTTTTATTATTTTATTGTTATTATTATTATTTGTATTTTTCTGAAGTTGGAAACGGGGAGGCAGTCAGACAGACTCCCACATGCACCTGACCAGGATCCACCCGGCACGCCCACCAGGGGACGATGCTCTGCCCATCTGGGGCATCACGCTGTTGCGACCAAAGCCATTCTAGTGCCTGAGGCAGAGGCCATGGAGTCATCCTCAGTGCCCGGGACAACTTTTGCTCCAATGGAGCCTTGGCTGCGGAAGGGAAAGAGAGAGACAGAGAGGAAGGAGAGGGGGAGGGATGGAGAAGCAGATGGGCGCTTCTCCTGTATGCCCTGGCCGGGAATCAAACCTGGGCCTCCTGCACTCCAGGCTGACGCTCTACCACTGAGCCAACTGGCCAGGGCTGATTTTTTTATTTGCACTTCCCACTTTTTTGCACTTGTTTTTGTGCTCATTGTTGAAGACAGTGATTTGTCATCAGTCGCAGATGAGGAAAAGCTAATGGATGGGAGTTTTGACAGTGATGAAGAGTTGCATGAATTTTATGATGAATAAAACTTGACTTCAATAACTTTATGTAATACTTTTTTTTTTCAAAATTCAATCCCCAAAATTAAGGTGCATCTTATACATGGGGAAATATGGTAAATACTTAAACATTTTCAAACCTATAGAACCTATCTTGTTTGTTCGTAATCCATAATTCGGGGACTGAATGTACACAAGGGAATACTATATATTATCTATATATTACTGTGTATTAGGATTCTTCGGAGAAACAGAGCCAATAGCATGTATGGATGGACAGACAGGTAGATTTCTTATGATAAGAAATAGGCTTATGAAATTATAGAAGCTCAGAAGACCTATGACTCACCCTCTGCAAGCTGACAAGACCACCTTTCCTGCTGCCTAGGGAAACCTAGGCATAATTTCTAATCACTTAACATAGAACATCTTCTGTAAATCCTAAAACTACAGTACACTATTGGTTACTATTATTAACCCTTACTTTACAGATGATAAAACTAAGTGCAGAGAGAGGTGAAGTAATTTGCTAAAGCTTATACAGTTCGGAAACAGGAGCACTGGGATCAAACCTTGACAGTTTGTGTTGTGGACCATAAATGGCAAAAAGCCTTTGTAGATTCAAGGCTTAGCAAAAGGCTAAGTTCTCCCCCCTTGACCTCCGTATTGGCTATGATGCTGAGTATTTGCACCCACTTCACTTGCTTCCTTGAGTGCTGGAAGCAATTTACATGCCCTTCCTCTTACTCTTTGTTTGTTTAGATGTTGGTTGATTTCACTTATGCCTGGTAGGGGGATTCCTGTTTATGCCTTGGGAGAGTTCCTGTTTTAGCCTGGGTGTGTAACTTTGTATCAAGGACTTCCTCGATTTGCATATGGTTATATAATAAAGCAAACTGGGGCTATGGGGCACTCGGATATTGCTATCAGCATTTGAAGAGTCCTCCCCGTCCCATTTTTTCTTAATGAGTGTGTTTCCTTAATTCCGCACCGTTATTAGGAGCCGTGCTGGTTCGCGGCAAGTTTGGCTTCAAAACCTAGCTCTGGACCATATGCTGATCACATTGAGCTCCTAACAGTGGTGTTACCCAGGGAGTGGAGGTAGGGACCTGGACGTGGGGAGGGAGGGGCAGTGGTCAAAGGGAAAGTTCCACAATTCCTTTTAATGTTCTACGTTTTTATTTTTAAAAGATTTTATTTATTGATTTTAGAGAAAGGAGAGAGAGAGAGAAAGTGGCGGGGGGAGGAATGGGAAGCATCAACTCATAGTAGTTGCTTCTCACATGTGCTTGGACCAGGCAAGCCTGGGGTTTCAAACCGGTGACCTCAGTGTTCCAGGTTGAAGCTTTGTCCACTGTGCTACTACAGGTCAGGCTAATGTTTATGTTTTTAAAGAATAAATTGGTATGTTTTTGTGGTGTTAAAATTAATTCTTTAAAAATTGTATGTTAACTATATACATCTATTAGTCATGTTTTCAGACTATAGTAATTAATGCAGTTAGGAAGTAGACAGTGCTTCATAAGCTTCTAATGGTGCACTAGACCCGGTTCGATGGGGAGGGTGTTCAGGATTCTTTCCTGAGGAAGTGCCTTTGAGCTGAGTTATGGGTGATGCATATTTGTTAGTCAGCAAGGTTGTGAGGTTGGGTGTGGGTGGTGGGGAGGGGTTTCCTGACAGAGGAAACAGCGTGAACAAAGGTCCTGAGGGAGCATCACAAATTTCAGGAACTAAGAAAAGACAAGCGTGTTAGACCTTAGAGAAACAGGCATGCGATGAGGCTGGAGAGGTAGACAGAGGTCAGATCTCCTGGAGGCTTCCAGTCTGAGGGAAGGACTGGGAGGTTAATTCCAAGAACAGCAAAGTGCTGATTGGCACATGCTGTGTTGTGGTCATGAGCAGAAATGTCAAGAAAGAGACCAAGAGTGTGGACAGCTCTCAAACGCCCGAGAGCAATGCCGGGAGGCACCTGGAGGCAGCATGTGCAACTGAGGGACTGGTCTGATGTTTGCTGCCATTCTTTAAGGACCGGAGAGACTTTTACACACAAAGACATATCCACAAGGATGTTCCTCTTAGTGTTGTTTATTATAACAACGACAAACCAAAGAATCTAAATATTTAACAGTAGATCAATTAATCAAATTATGGGCTAGCCAAATGATGCAATGCAATTCAGTACTTATAAAATCAGGTTGTAGAAGGCTATCTAATGTCAGGGGGGAGGGGAGAGAGACAGGAACATGGATCTGTTCCTGTACACGCACTGACTGGGGACTGAACCAGCAACTTCTGCACTTTGGGACAATGCTCTAACCAACTGAGCCATGCAGCAAGGGCTTGTAGTAGTAGTTCCTTCTCATGTGTGCCTTGACTGGGCCAGCCCAGGGTTTCAAACTGGAGACCTCAGCACTCCAGATCAAGGCTTTATCCACTGGACCACCACAGCTCAGGCAATATATTAAGTTTAAAAGGTAAGTAAAAACAATTATATTTATATTTATATTATGATCTCATTTTTGCCTCAGAAGGAAGCATAGGTGGCAGCGTGTCTCCTTCAGCCCTTCCGTCCTCCCTGCCCTTTGCGCCTGGTGGTGGGAGGAGGGAGTCCTCTGACATAATGCAACATCATAAAAACTATGCCAACGAAAGTGATTCCCCTTATCAAAAGAGAGTTTTATTTTTTGTGTGGATGCTTTACTTGGGGCCAGGGTGGCACTGGGATGTTGGGGCGGGGGAAAGGCAGAAGAAGAAAAAGGAAGGGGCTTCTGGCTCCAGCTTATGTCAACTTTATACCAAAGCTGAAAACCAGGTATTGCTCGTTCTCTGGATTTTGGAAGAATTTGATAGATTATAAGAAGGATTTGGGGGGAAGTAATAAAGATGTAACCACTCAAAATCGGAAACAAGAGGCTGAGTTGACTGCTTGCTTAAGCAAGGGAGAGCTGTACTTGCCCAGCGCAGTCTTTGAGCAAGGCAGGGAGAGTCTCACATAGGCTTTGGGAAAGCGTGGGTTCAGGGGTGAGTCAACTTGCAAAGCGTTTAGGAGTCAGTTGACTTAGAAGCATGGTCCGTTGAGTGAGGCTGTTGTTGACGGGCCGTTTTCAGGAGGTGAGGAACTCCTGATTGAGCACACACGTTCAGAAGCAGGGTTACTGAATCAAGTGGTCATGTGAACCGGGTTCATAACTGGTTCAAAGAGTGGCTTGTTGTTATGGCCCCGTGACGAGTAGTCTTTTCCTGAGAGGATGGGAACGTGGGAATGTTTTATTCTCAGGGAAAGGGGCATTGAGGGCAGGGCAGTCTATACATACAACAAGGTGAAGGTTCTCCACGGAACGGTCCATGTGGAACCTTTGGTGCTGGAGCTCATCTTTACTGGCCAGGTCTGACTTCTAAAGAAGGGTCCAAGGGCACCCAGGCACTTCTGGATCTGAACTCAAGACTTGGTTAAGTCCTACTCCCTCCGACCCCGCTATGTCCAGTGAGAAGTTGTATTTCAAGTCAATTTGAGAGGACAGCTCCAGGCTGGTCCCCGGGGTCTGAATGGGCCCTCTCTCTTGCATGATGACTTTATGGCCCCACAAGGCTGGCCCTGGGTCTACAAGTGAATCAGCGACTGGGAGGCCTCAGCTCCCAGCTGTGCACAGCTGTGGCCAGCTGTCAGCCCCCTGACCATCTGGGGCTGAAATTCCTGGGGTAGATTTCTCACCCTCTTAGTACGTTCTTCCAGCTCCTCTGGCAAATGAGAAGGCTTCCCGGGCTTCAAAAGAGGATTGTGGCAGAGATAGCTCTGAAAGGGATAAAGAGCTCAAGGAGAAAGATATCACCATTACAGTCTAAACCTCAAACCCCCGCTGGGGGCGTCATATGTCTATAAACAACCAGAGCTCAACGGCTCCCATTACCCTGCTGCCTGCACGGTCATTCATGGGTGGTCCAGGCTGTCGGTTGGGGGTGAAGGGCAGGGGCCTTAGAGGAGAGGGAAGAACAGGGGGAGATTGAGAGCATGGGGTCTCTCCTACTCCGAGTCCAACTGAGGACAGGGGCTGAGTCTCCAGAGAGCGTCAGTCCAGCAACGGGACCTTCTCTGTCCCCAGGTAGTGCCCTCTCAGAGGGGGAAACAGGGAGGAGGCCCAACTTTGTGAGGAAGCGCTCAACCTCCTCCCTGACTGTCCTGCCCGGTGGCTCCATGGCAATGAAGTCACCTCAGGCACTAGAAGCACACCATCTTTTTGGCTTTGAACCCCATGCCTCTAAGGTGGGACCCACAGGCTGCTCACAGGGGCCAGGGACTCTGTCACAGCCAATGTCAGGGCGAGGGAGAGCATTCCAGTCTTCCCTCCAGAAAGGGAAGAGTCCACCTCTTCTAGGAAAATTGCTGCTGGGCTCGCTGCTGACAGACAGACAGACAGCCACCATTTCACAACAAGACTCTGTCACCACCCTGTCTGGAGACTTGATTTCCCTGCCAAATTTGTGGAAGGGCCAATTCTGTCCCCCCTACCATGCAGATGTCTGGCCTGCTTCTCAGGCTTGGAACAGACACAGTTGTGGTCCGTCCGTCTGTCCCCGCACCCCCACCCCACCCCCTACCCGCTCTGCTCTGAGTCCCACGTCCTCAGGGTGATGTGGTGTGGGGTGGATCTGGAGGTAAATCTGGCTTCGATTCCATTTCAGTCACTTACTGGTCAATTTTAAAACCTTGGCTTGGTTAACTTTCTTGGTTTTGGATAAACATGGTCCTCAGCTTCTTCACTTGTAAAATAAGGAGGTAGAAATGGATTCTTTGTACATTTACTTTCAGCCTTGAATTCCAAGATCATGTCACTACCCTGCTTAAAATATTTCCCTGCTCAAAAAATGTCAGAGCCTCCCACAGCCTAGCAAGGCCCTAAGGACTGAGGAGGGCGTCTGGGGCCAGCCCGCCCTCCGGCTATAGCAACCGCTCATCCACTTCACATACCTGAAACGTCCAAACGAAACTTTCAAACGTGAGATGTTTGAAAATCCCTGTGCAGCTATGGGATTTCCACCTCTGGCCCTTTGTTAATGGGTGGCCTGAACCTAGAATGCCTTCCCAGCCACCTACCTACACTCAACCTTGCCTATTCCGTGAGTCACAGCTCAAATGCCCCTCACTTTGCAAAGCCAGCCGGATTGTCCCCATGCATAAGTCATCTCAGACAGCTCAGATTTCTTTAGTAGCACTTTTTCTGCATTCACTTAAGCTATGCGGCCTTCTTTCCATTTCTTTTTTTTTTTTTATTTTTTATTTTTTTTTCATTTATTCTGAAGCTGGAAACAGGGAGAGACAGTCAGACAGACTCCCGCATGCGCCCGACCGGGATCCACCCGGCACGCCCACCATGGGGCGACGCTCTGCCCACCAGGGGGCGATGCTCTGCCCATCCTGGGCGTCGCCATGTTGCGACCAGAGCCACTCTAGCGCCTGGGGCAGAGGCCAAGGAGCCATCCCCAGCGCCCGGGCCATCTTTGCTCCAATGGAGCCTTGGCTGCGGGAGGGGAAGAGAGAGACAGAGAGGAAAGCGCGGCGGAGGGGTGGAGAAGCAAATGGGCGCTTCTCCTGTGTGCCCTGGCCGGGAATCGAACCCGGGTCCTCCGCACGCTAGGCCGACGCTCTACCGCTGAGCCAACCGGCCAGGGCTCTTTCCATTTCTTATAGTCACCTGTGCATATCTGATTCCTTTGGCTAACCAACCTTGTGAGATCAGCGACACTGTCTTAGCTCTCCCTGTGTAGTAACCCTGGTTAGTCCAGGCACTCCGCTGGGCTGGCTCTCTGCCTTTCAGGGGAGTGTCTCTCAAGAAACATCAGGAACTTCAACATCAGCCCTTTTCAAAACCCTTGCTTCACTCCCCAAATTGTCTTAAATCATCAGAAGCTTTTATTTTTAATGTGTTTTAATTTTTGATTTTTTTTTTTTTAGAGAGAGAAAGGGAGAGAGAGAGAGTGAAAGAAGGAGAGAGATATATCAATTTGTGATTTGTTGTTCCACTTATTTATGCATTCTTTGGTTGATGCTTGTATGCGCCATGACTGGGAATCAAACCCGCAACTTTGACATATTAGGATGATACTCTAACCCAGTGGTTCTCAAAGTGTGTGCCCTAGAAGATTTCCAGGTGCTGCCTATAATATTCCAGAGAAATATGTGCCTGTTGGGGACCAAAAAACCAGCAAGATTTTTGGAGTTTAGATTTTTGGGGGACAGAGGTGTGGGGAATTGGCTGTAAGCTGACAGTCTGCCCAACCCCCACCTCACTTGCCTGATTAGGTTGCAAAAGGCTGTTAAGCTGTGGTGCTGGATTGTTACACTACCCGCCATGTTCCCCAGAAAGACTGGAGGCAAGTTTCTTCTATCCTTTGTTTGGTGTAAAGTTAAGATGATATGTATGGTGGGGGTTTTGGATGATGATTAAACATAAGGAATTATCTCTTGAAGCCCTTTGGATTTCTATAAAAGAAGAATATGTGGCAATATCTAAAAAAGCTTTGAACATTTTAATACAATTTTCAACATCCTATTTATGTGAATTAGGATTTTCTACCCTCAACACAAGAGTAAAAAGAGAGAGATTCTTCAATGTATTGATGAGGAAATAAGAGTTTGCCCAAATATTGAAGAAATCGCTAGGACACATCAGGCTCATGTTTCTCATAAACACAAGAATGAAAAAACTTAACACATTCATGTCAGGACATGCCAAATTACTAAATCTTACTAAGAATGTATTTATATATATAAAAAGATAACTTTTTTGTTGTTTTCTTATTTTTTAACCCCTCTTTTTTTACGAATTCTAAAAAGCATAATTCAGAAAATGTAACATAAAAATGTTTTTTAATGTCAGAATAAATTTAATTTTGTCATATTTATTTTGTTTAATTACCATAAAAGCACTCTTGGACTTTATAGAATTTTTCTTTAATATTTGACTTAATTATTATATGTCTCAGAAATTTGTATTATATATAGTGCGCCTACAATTATTTGTAGGATTTTAAATGTGCCCCGACTTCAAAAAGTTTGAGAACCACTGCTCTAACCAGCTGAGCTACTGGTCAGGGCCAGAAGCTTTTAAATCAACAAAAATCTTTATCTAGACCTAGCCTTGAGGTTTTCCTTTCCTTTCTCCAGCTTACCTTCTTTCTCTTAGTTCTTAGATCAGCTTAGCCTCTTCAGCAAAGACCTCTCTCTTCTTCTTATTTCTTGAAGAATGCGACTTTATTTAGGAAGTAGGAAACGGGGAAGACTTCCACATGCTAATATATTTTCCCCTTCTCGCTGGTTCGCTCATATCAACTACAGATTGCTTGCTCCTAGTGGACTAAAAAAAAAAAAAAAATGCTCATCAGTGAATGAATGGTCAGGGTAACCACATGGGAAACTAGGACCAAACTCTCTACTTCTCTCCATCTCCACGTCTTCCTCCCAGATCATGGCATTGTAATTGGTGGCCTGGATCTGCTATAGCCTTGTAAGTGATATCTGTTCTTCTAGTCTTGTGCCCCTAGGGTCCATTCACCACATAGGAAGCGGAGTGATCTTTCAAAACATATGTAACATCACTCCGTTCCCTTGCTTGAAACCCTCCAATGGTTTCCCTCCACATTATAAGAAAATTCAAACTCCTAACCCGGCAAACCCCTCCGTGACCTGGCCCCTGCCTACCTCTACCATCACATCTCATGTCCCTTCCTCCCTTGCCCATCATGCTCCAGCCATACTGAGATCCCTTCTAAAGCTTTTGCATTAGTGGTGTCTTCTATTTGGAGTGCCCTTATCTTCTGTTTTGGAATGAATTCTTCCTGTCCTTCCAACTTCACCATAAACGTCACCTCCACAGAGAGGGCGTCTATGACCTCCTGGTCTAGAGCAGTGGTCCCCAACCTTTTTTGGACCACAGACCGGTTTAATGTCAGAAAATAACTTCACGGACAGGCCTTTAGGGTGGGACGAATAAATGTGTCACGTGACCGAGACAAGCGTCAAGAGTGAGTCTTAGACGGATGTAACAGAGGGAATCTGGTCATTTTTTAAAAATAAAACATCGTTCAGACTTAAATATAAACAAAACGGAAATAATGTAAGTTATTTATTCTTTCTCTGTGGACCGGTACCAAATGGCCCACGGACAGAGACAGAGAGAAGGACAGAGAGAGGGACAGATAGAGACAGACAGTAAGGGAGAGAGATGAGAAGCATCAATTCCTTGTTGCGGCTCCTTAAAGTTGTTCATTGATTGCTTTCTCATATGTGCCTTGACCACGGCAGGGGCGGGGGCTACAGCAGAGCGAGTGACCCATTGCTCAAGCCAGTGACCTTAGGCTCAAGCCAGCGACCAGGGGGTCATGTCTACGATCCCACACTCACACTAGTGACCCACACTCAAGCTGGTGAGCCCGCGCTCAAGCCAGATGAGCCCACGTTCAAGCCAAAGACCTCGGGCTTTCAAACCTGGGTCCTCTGCATCTCCGTCCAGTGCTCTATCCACAGCGCCACCGCCTGGTCAGGCCAATTGTTATTATTGTATATTATATCTCATGATTCTACAGTGTAGGAAACCAAATAAGGCACAGCTTATCTCTGCTCCATAAGGTCTGGGGCTTCCACTGAGATGACCGTTAAGGCTAGTAACCCGGAACAACGAGGCTGGCTGAAACTGTTTCTCTCCCCACACACAGCTATATGGCTAGCTTGGGATTCCTTCCAACATGGTGACCTCACAATAGTTGAACTTTTTACATGGCAGCTCAGGGTTCCAAAAGACCATGGCAGAAGCTTCCAGTTCTCTTGAAAAGACTTGGAACTATTGCAGGATCTCTTCTGCCATGCTCTATTGATCAAAGCAGACTCGGGCCAACTCAGAGTCCAAGGGAGGAAACAGAGACCTTCCCTCTTGAAGGAGGAATGTCAAAGAATTCAAGGCCCTATCTACTGTGCCAGAACCACATTCTGGCAATGACATTTTCTTATTAATTTCTCCGTTTACATGTTTAACTTGCATATTGAGCAAACAGTGAAAGCACAAACAAACCGGTTATTTTTTTTTCTTCCCTCTCATCATTGCTCTTAGATGAACTATGCTGATTCTCCTTTTCTTGTCTCTTAATAGCATTTTGGGCAGATCTTCTTATGTTCCTGTCACTTTAATTTATTAAAGGTCCAGACACATTAGGCTGATCCATCCAATTTAAATATAACACCTCTTTCTCCCCAAGACAGGGTCTGGATTTGGCTCAAGGGGGCGGAGAGGGGCGTGGTTTGCCGCTATACTCCTCCGTACTTCCTTCTTTCTTTCACACAGGGTCAGGAAGGAGAAATTGGGAGAAGTCCCTCTTCGCTGTGGCCATTTCTTCTCCCGCTATGGCAGTGCCAACTCTGCTATTGGTGCGTCTCAAGGCTACCCACAGCACTGTTCCCTACTGTGTTTCCTTCCCAGCACTATATCCCATACCCCCACTCAGCAATCGCCCCCACCCTACACCCATAGCCTATGGGTCTCCTCACCTGCAGGCCTCCCTTTTGGGATGACATGGGCAACGATGCTCATAGTCATTCACTTTTCACATGATCCCCTGACCTGTGGGAAACTTCTGCTGGATGCCCCAAGGTGTCCCCTCTCCCTTTCCCCTGTCACTCTTTAGTTCTCTATTCCCCCCTCCCCGGTTCTCATTCAGGCAGTGCGTGGGCAGAGGCAAATTTAACGGCGGGTGCACTGGGTGCGCGCCCTCGGTCCCAACTTCTGAAGGGCCCCGCAAAACCCCAACTTCACACTTTTTTTAATGACATCAAGTTTGGGTTTCACATGGGAAATTTTAACATTAATAGTACATAATATTTTTTGTTGTTGTTGTTGTTTTTTTGTATTTTTTTGAAGCTGGAAACGGGGATAGACAGTCTGACCAGGATCCACCCGGCACGCCCACCAGGGGGCGATGCTCTGCCCCTCCGGGGCATCGCTCTGTCGCGACCAGAGCCACTCTAGCGCCTGGGGCAGAGGCCAAGGAGCCATCCCCAGCGCCCGGGCCATCTTTGCTCCAATGGAGCCTCGCTGCGGGAGGGGAAGAGAGAGAGAGAGAGGAAGGAGAGGGGGAGGGGTGGAGAAGCAGATGGGCGCTTCTCCTGTGTGCCCTGGCCAGGAATCGAACCTGGGACTTCTGCACGCCAGGCCGACGCTCTACCACTGAGCCAACCGGCCAGGGCCTATAATATTTTTTATTTATTTCAAAATATGGTTAACATGTATTTTTATTTTCCCTGTCTCTATCTCTTTTTTAAGGGGCCCAATATTTTCTTCTGCGCTGGAGCCTCAACTGACCTTAAGCCACCTCTGTACATGGGCAAATCCAGCTCCAGGGAGAGGAGGGGGTGAGACCAGCAACCCAGGTCTCCAGTGGCCTCGCCTCCCTCTCCCTCCCTTCCCTTCCTGGTCTTCTGCTTATGGAGGGTGCTTACGGGGAAGCTGGGTGAGGTTTGGGCCTAGCAGAATGACTTCAGTCATCTCTTAATCATTTCAGTCAGCAGGTGCGTCCAGCCCCAAATTGTTTCACTTAGAGTATGGGGGACTCAAGGCCCTTTTTTCCTTAGTTCTAGGTCCAGTTACCAGTTTGAGCAACAGTCAAGTCCACCCAATATCCTGTAACACATGATTAGGGTTTGTCTCTCCACTCAAATACAGCATCTGTGAGAGCAGATTTTTGGGTGTCTTATTCCCCACTGGATCCTCGGTGCCTAGGACAGTGTCAGGTGCATAAGTGCCGCTCCCCAAATACATAAGGAGCAAATGAAAAGGGCCCTTTAGGACCTAACTGATCTGAGAAGACTGACCGTTTGGTCAAATGGAGCAGTCGGTTCCTTTCCTACTCATCCCCGCTGCTCCCGGCTCCAGGCAGGGTTTTCTCCTGATCTCCACGAGCTCCACTGGTCTTCGTCTAGTTCTCTACAGACGTCTATGGCCCAGGTAGAGAGACTGACCTCCATGTGGGTGATGTGTGAGGCAGAGAGCCTTGGAGATGCTACAGGGACTGAGCTGGGATCCCTGGGGCTAAGCCAGGGCCTGGCCAAAGGGCAGGGTGCTCTTCTCAGCTGTCAGTCCATCAGGGGCATTGGCTCAAAGTGGCCGCAGCCCGAGAAGGGAGAAGCAGGAGAAAGTGCAGTTCTTCTGTGCAGCATGTCCCCTGGGGCTGGCCCACAGCCTCCTGTAATCACCAGCCAGAAGCACGTTCTGACCGGAGTCCTTCAGGGAGCCCAGGCCTCGGGGAACAGACTGCCAGGGGAAGCTCCGTGAGCAGGGCCAAGCTACCCCACCCCACCGGGCTGCCCACAGGTTCCCTCCAAAGCCCAAGGTGGGCCTGTCCCTGGGCCCCTGTGGGTTTGTCCTGAGCAGCCTACAAGGAGAGAGAGAATGAGGAACTTCCCTTCCCACAACAATAACACTGTGCACTTTTCTGGCTAGGGATAGATGGGAGTCTGGAGCATGTGGTTTGGACTGAAAAAATATTTTCAAGCATTTTTTCGTTTCACGCCAAGGCTTTCAGGAGAGAGGCAGAGGAAGATGGGAGGTAAAGGGAAGAGAAGACCGGGCAGAATCTGTGGACCCGTCACTCAGCAGCCCGAGCAAGCTGGAGGGGGCAGTTCAGTCCCCTGGGGAGCCGGACCTGAGGAGCCTGGGTGCCCCCTTCACTCAGGGTCTGGAGGGCCAGGCTCTGGGCTGGCTGTGAGTGGCCCTGAGGGGAGGGGAAAGGAAATGTGCTCTTGAATTTGAGTGTTAAGGGGTGACTGGGGCCAGGGTCCCCCAACATTGGGGCCAAGACTATATCTTGGGAACCCATTGTTATGGAAAGAGTGGACCTCAGGGGTTTTTGTATGTCTGTTTTTTATTTTTTATTCATTTTAGAGAGGGGAGAGAGTGAGAGGAGAGAGAAGGGGGAGGAGCAGGAAGCATCAACTCCCATATATGCCTTGACCAGGGAAGCCCAGGGTTTTGAACCAGCCACCTCAGCATTCCAGATTGACACTCTATCCACTGCGCCACCTGTGCAGGCCAGGCCTGGCCCTCAGGGTTTTTGCCTAAAGCAGCTAGGAGGAAGACACCCCGGGAAGCTGTGGGAAAGGCTGGAGACCCCCCCGAAGGCCACCTGGGGGCCCATGGTCCCTTTTTCTGCCCGGCTTCCGTCTTCTGCTGTTGCCCACTGCTCCACAAACACACATCCTCAGACAAACTGTTTCCAGACTAGGATAACTTTATTCAAGAGAATCTGGCTTGGCAGTCAGACAGCTACGCAGGGCAGCTTGCTCCACGTCCAGCCTGGGGCCCACTCTTTGCCTGTGTCCCTGAGAGGGGCAGAATGGTGAAGCCTTCTTTGGCCAGAAAGAACACCGTCCCAGCACAAGCAGCGGCAAGATGTGAGGAGAAACCATGAGGGACTAGGAGTGACAAAGGCCCAGGCAACTACTGTTCTCCAGGGTGCAGAGCCGCTGGCAGGGGGAGTAGGAAGCCACAGGGCCCTTCCACCTCCTGCCTGCCTTCCCGTCCAGCGGGGCCATGGCAGCCAGAGCGAGCTCCTCACCCCCATCCCAGCCAGGAGCTTCCAAAGCAAAGGCTGCTTGTCCATGCAGAGACCAAGGCCCAGGGCCAGGGAGTGGGTCCCCCTCTTCTCTTCTTCCCTCTCCAGCCCCTGGGAGACCCCTGGGGCCTCTGGGGCCTGGCTTGCCCCTGGCAAAGCCAGGTCTTGCTCCTTCCCAAGCTGAAGCACACGTGGTCCGTGGCTGCCTTCTTTCTCTCACGTTCTTCTTAAGGCACTGAATTCCTGAGGGTCCTGTACCTCGCTGGCCCTCACCTTGGAGGGAGCGAGTCGTTCAGCAGGGATACAATTGGCTAATAAATAGGGGCAGGTGCCAGCAGGGAGGTAACTGAGTGTGAGAGTAATAAATACAGGAGCCAGGTGTGGGTCTCTCTCCTTCGAGGGGCTGGTTACCTCTGCGGGCCAGTATCACCACACCTGCCAGAAACCAAACACAGAAAGCACGTATCAACACGCTGTGGAGGACAGGGTCCCTCCTAAGGGAGGGGGAACAAGCCCAAGGGGAAGCTGGGACAGGGAGCAGGGGGAGATTGCAGCACGCCTGGATCTCTGCTTGCACCACGGCCAAAGAAGCTAGGAGCTACCCTTCACCAAGCACGCACCCAGGTGCCCAGCCCTGCTCTAAGCACGCTATCATTTATCCTTAACAGTATCTCGTGAGGAAGGCACTGTTATTATCATCCTTTTGCAGATAAGGAAATTGAGGCTCAGAGAGGTTAAGAAAGTTGCCCAAAGTCACACAGCTAGTCAGTGACATGAACTCAGTCTGGCTCTGTACACTAATATGACTCTGGGACAGCAGTCTTCAAATGAGGGTACAGGAACCCAGATGTACATGAAAATTGTCCAGGATGTATGTGAGTGCCGATGGTTGTCAAGAAATCGGTTTCAGCCCTGGCCGGTTGGCTCAGCGGTAGAGCGTCGGCCTGGCGTGCGGGGACCCGGGTTCGATTCCCGGCCAGGGCACATAGGAGAAGCGCCCATTTGCTTCTCCACCCCCACTCTCTCCTTCCTCTCTGTCTCTCTCTTCCCCTCCCGCAGCCAAGGCTCCATTGGAGCAAAGATGGCCCAGGCGCTGGGGATGGCTCCTTGGCCTCTGCCCCAGGCGCTAGAGTGGCTCTGGTCATGGCAGAGCGACGCCCCGGAGGGGCAGAGCATCGCCCCCTGGTGGGCAGAGAGTCGCCCCTGGTGGGCGTGCCGGGTGGATCCCGGTCGGGCGCATGTGGGAGTCTGTCTGACTGTCTCTCCCCGTTTCCAGCTTCAGAAATAAAGAAAAAAAAAAAAAAAAAAAAAAAAGAAATCAGTTTCAGTTCTGCACTTGAAAACTGCCGGCCTGAGGCCCGCTGCCCCACCACCTTGAGTTCAAAACTGCCTTTCTCCCTGGGAGCAGCCTGCCCTTCCCGAAGGCTGTGCCAATCCTTTGACCCAAGGCAAAAGTATTCAGGGGACACCTTGAAATATCGGGGTAGCCCTGGCCGGTTGGCTCAGCGGTAGAGCGTCGGCCTAGCGTGCGGAGGACCCGGGTTTGATTCCCCACCAGGGCACACAGGAGAAGCGCCCATTTGCTTCTCCACCCCTCCGCCGCGCTTTCCTCTCTGTCTCTCTCTTCCCCTCCCGCAGCCAAGGCTCCATTGGAGCAAAGATGGCCCGGGCGCTGGGGATGGCTCTGTGGCCTCTGCCTCAGGCGCTAGAGTGGCTCTGGTCGCAACATGGCGACGCCCAGGATGGGCAGAGCATCGCCCCCTGGTGGGCAGAGCATCGCCCATGGTGGGCGTGCCAGGTGGATCCCGGTCGGGCGCATGCGGGAGTCTGTCTGACTGTCTCTCCCTGTTTCCAGCTTCAGAAAAATGAAAAAAAAAAAAAAATATCGGGGTAGGTACTGAGAAAGGAAACATGACAAAGGACTAGGCAACCAAGGCTTTTGCAAGTCAGAGGGTTTCCAAGTCTGCTTTCAACACAATGGAAGAACAACTTAACCGAATTATCAGCTAATATGTCATGAGAAGTAATATTTGTTAGCAGATTACCTTAATTTCTGGCAAATGACTTGGAAAGAGTTTGTGGATGACAGAGGGGCCACATACGAAATCTGACAAGCTCCGAGGAGGCCAGCCTTGCGGGCTTCACAAACTCAAAGAGACCGAAAGTAGTCACATAGGATGGCCTGAACAAAAACATTCCTAACTAGAAGCAGGCAGCAGTGGTAGTTACATCCTAGACCTGTAGCCTCCTTGACAAAGGTCAAGATTTCCTTAAGTGAGCCTAATGTCTTTTTGCTTCTAAGATAACATACCTTTACAAGGTCAGAGTGATCTCCTTTTCCAGACCCCTCAGGGCACATCCTTGAACCAGATCAGGAGACCTCACAGCCCCTCACTGTATCTTGTTCCCCACACAGCATCTCCGTGTGCTGTACAAGCTGATTACTACCTATCCTGGACCCTCCAGTGTAAAAGGAGTATGCGTCTCTCTGTTGTCCTTTTCATCCAGTCTCGAGACTTCCCCGCTTTGCTTTCTCCCGCTTGCTTCATCAGTGACCAATGAATTTCACCCTTCTCACGCCTCCTTTGATTCCAATGTGTGAAATAAGCTGCAAAACTGCCAATTTCTGGAGTAGTTTCTCTATCCGTTGGGATTTTACTTTCCGGCAATCATCAGTTTGACTCAAATAAACTTTTAAATATTCTCCATAGATTTGAATGGTTTTTAGGTCATCAAGTTCAAGTGATTAAGTGACATCTAGTTCCACTTGCTAATTTATGTGAGCATGGTTTCTCAACCTTTTTATCTATAAAAAAAAATGGTGACCAGGAATGGAATTAATGCTGAATGCTGTCTCCGTCTGGCAGGTCACATTCGTTGACGGGCTCATTAACTGAAAGAGGTAGTCACATCCATCTCACTGAGATGCATCCCTAATGAGATTGATTGTACGTTTATGTTTTCTTTTTTAATTTTTATGTGTTCATTTTAATGAGAGGAAAGGAGAGACAGGAACATCGAGCTGTTCCTATATGCGCCTTGACAAAGAATTGAACTGGCAACCTCTGTACTTCGAGATGATGCTCTAACCAACTGAGCTATCCAGCCAGGGCTGTACTTTTATGTTTAACATTTATTAAAATATAATGCACATGTACTGTTTTGATCAATTGGTACTACTAGTAATTATTGTGATCATTTGTTCCAGGAGAAAATTTAATTTAGAATTTATGTTTACAGGAAATTTAAATTAATTCAAACATATATACCCTGTTGTAGCAGATACATATGACAAAGTGATACAGAAAAATCTTCAACATTAAAGAAAAGTACATTAGGCTGAAATTCTGTGGGAGAGGTGAAATTAAAATATAAATTCAAGGAAAGAAAACCAACGCAAATATGCAACTACTAATTAAAGAACAGTGTTCATATTTATATTTTTTGTTGCTGCTCATTTCTTTTTAAAGTGGATGGTGGCATTAAATCAGAATTCCCGCCTGACCTGTGATGGCGCAGTGGATGGCACATCAACCTAGAACGCTGAGGTCGCCAGTTCGAAAGCCGGGGCTTGCCTGGTCAAGGCACGTACGAGAAGCAACTACTATGAGTTGATGCTTCCCGCCCCACCTTCTCTAAAAATCAATAAATAAAATCTTTTTAAAAAGTTAGAATGCCTTATTCCATAGGATATATCTGAAGAATTACTGAGTAGCTTTATATGAAAACATTAATATTTGTAACGTGCCAGAAATAATAGCTATGCAACTACTTATAACCTGGATGGAAAAGTTCAATGTTAATTTAAAAATGAGCAAAGGAGCATGTGGGTTTTTGAAATTCTTTCAGGATATTCCTGAACAACACGTTTGAAGACTGCTGCCCTGACAGACGGAAGAATGGGGTGCTCTCTGTCGGGGCCTGCCTGGCTGGGGTTGGGGGCCCTGCATCGCTACGCTGCCTGTTCCTTCCCCAATCTCCTGCTCGGGCCCAGGGGAGGAACGGGCGCCACGTGCCTTTGGGAGACCAGCTTCCCCAGAACCCCTGTCTTCGCGGAGTGGGGTGGAAGTCTCTGCTCTTGGAGAGCTGACCCATGGGGTAAGACTTGGGACATGACGCTCCAGTCCTATGCCACAAAATGATTTCCTGGAGTCTCGGTGCTGGGAGAAACTGCAGTGTGACTGAGTTACTATAGATGTAAAATCTTTTATTTTTACTATTTACTCTCTAAGATTTGGGTTTTCCCTTCTCTAATCCTTCTTTCCCAGCCACACTCAGGCCTGGACTCCAACCTGGGCCTCCGGGTGTGAAGCCAAGATGGACCGGTAACGTTGTGAGGGAAATAGGACGCTAGTGGATTCCAAGTCCCTGGGGACAGAAATACAGGCCTGGGAGCAGTGGGTGGTTGCTCCTGCCCCACGGCCTCTCAGAAGTAGCCCTGGATACGTTGTCAGCGGCTGAGCTCTTTATCACTAGAAGTTGAGCACTTAAGAGCAAGAACCTCGTTGGTCTGTTTACTGGTACACCTGTGTTTCTAGAACGACTGAATGCTTGCCGGGCCCTGACCCTTCATTTTACACAGGCAGGAAAACTCGGCTCAGAGAAGTGACGTGACTTGCTCAAGGCCACGCAGAGACTCGCTGCGTGGAGCTAGTGAGGGAGAGATGGCCAGAAGTCTCAGGACAAGAACCAAGGTCCAGTGATGCTTCCTGGGCCCTGGACTCTCTAGGAATGCAGCTCCCTGCTCTAGCCCAAGACTGCTCTGAGGGTCCTTCCGACCACTAACCCCTGCCGGTGGGGATCCCCTCTGGCCCGGCCTCCTTGTCACCCCTGGGTCCCCCAGCACACTCACAGGTGGCAGTCTGTGGATCTCTTCTTCACCTTCCTCCTCTTCCCACTGCCCTTCGGTCTCCTCCTGCAATAAGCCAAAAGCTTCAGGACAGAGTAGCTGGGGAGTTCCCATGCTAGGACAGGGACTGGCGGGCCTGAAAATCGTCTGGAGGGAGCCCCAGCCAGGTCACTTACCTTTCTGGCTTCACCTTCTCCCAGACGGGCCTGGGGAAACAGAGAAGGGCAGCAGAGAATCAGGAGAGTGGTAAGCGGGGACTCCCTGCGACCCCCACACCTCCGCTAAGACATTTGGGGTCCTGGTCCTGCAGTTGGCACTGAAGCCACTAGGGGGTAGCATGGAGCTAGTGAGGGAGCGATGGATGGCCAGAGGCCTCTGGGCTTCAGCTCCCACTCTAGACTCCGGTGACCCTACCAAGAAAGATACAAATTTCCCCTAGGGGCCCCTTTCCATAACCTTCTGCACTTCTCAGCTTCTTGGCAACAAATCTGGGGATTTGTAAGCCTGTTCTTTTCTGCCTTCTCTGTTTACTTCTTCTCTTGTTCCTGTCCTTCGTTCCAGGGTGCACTCAGAGTTTCCTCAAGGATGGTGAATGAGGCCATGGAGTGGAGAGTGGAGGACGGCTACTACCAGCTAAGGCGGCCTGTCAGGACACGGCTGCCACCCCCGCTGGGGGGTGCGGGATGCTGCAGGCAACAGCAGCAGGAGGGGGTGAGGGGGGGTGAGGGGAGGTAAGCACAGCCCCATAGTCACCAGGCATGCCCTGGCTCTACCTCCAGAGCTGTGGCTGTTGGCCCAGAAGCGAATAGAAAGGTATCCCTGTTGATCAGCCTGTTGGACAGGGACAGGGCTCCAGTCTTCCCTGTGAACAGGGGTGGGGGCGTGGGGCAGTGTGGCCAGGGAATGCTGCCCTAGGCTGGAGGTCTCCCTTGGGAGCCAAGACGAGGAACCAGGGCCTCTTGGACTGCCTGGTCACGTCTCTGCCATCTTGGACAGGTCAGAGACACTCCTGGAGCCTCGGTGTCCTCATCGGCCTGCCCCAACAGAGTGGCTGTGAGGGCAAAGGTGACATGAAACGTGAAAGGTCACCTCCGAGCAGCGTGCCTGGGAGGGATCATAACTAAACTATTATGGTTTGGCTAACCCTGGCTGGAGGGATGGGAGGAAATGGATTGAGGCAGGGTCCCCGACAGTGGTCCTTGAGAGTGAAGAGGGCCTAGAGCCTGGGCTCAAGTCCAAGGGGGGTGGCCAGAGCCCTGGGAACCAAGCAGGGCCAAGCCCAGGGAAGCGCTGGGCCTCCTGGAGGATGGCCGTGAGAGGTAGCATGAAAAAGGGGAGGTTCAGGGGGCAGAAAGGTTGGGGTTCACTCATAAACTGTGGCTAATCCTGTAACCATACCGAGCCTCAATTTCCTCATCCATAAAGTGGGGCTGTCAATAGTGCCTAATTCCCAGGGTTGTTATGAGAACAGGGACTTTGTCTGTCTTGCTCACCACTCTATCCCAAGCATCTGGGACTGTGCCTGGCATACAATAGGTGCTCAATTAATTCTCATTTCAATCAGACTAAGAACATTTGAACATTGAGAATACACTGAGGCACAAAAAATTGTGGCGTCCTCCTTCTTCTCACCCCAGAATAGGGCTCAAGACCTCTTGTTTGGTGCCTCATCCATGGCCCATGGGCACCAAGACAGCCCCTCAAGCCACTTCTCTCTTCCCTGGGCCTAGAGGCAGTGTCAGGCTTGCTCCTCCTAGTGACACTACCGTTCAGAGCCCCAGGAACGAGCTGCTCAGACTCTCTACTTGATAAGGGTGCAATTTCACAGAAACCTCCACGCCTCCTTCCGTCTGCCCCTTCCTCCCTGCCGTGGCTTGTCCTTCCTCTGCCCAGCTGTCTCCTTCCACAGCCACCAGCCTGGCCCACAACTAAGCCCAGGCTTCCAATTTCCTTGCCCCAGGTATCTCTTCCCAGGCTGTGAAAGCTGCCTCTCATCTCAGCCAGGGGACGGTGTGTCCTGAGCCCCTGCAAGTCTGGGGGGGACAACCCAGGTTTCCTTTGTCCCTATAGCTCCTCGGCAGCCGTGCTCCGATTACTGGGACCACCTCTCAGGCAAACACTGGCTGATGGGGGGGGAACAAAATACAGCTGCCTCTGGTCCCTGATTCCTCTGGTCTCCCCCAGCCAGGAGGATGTGTGACCTGCAGCAGGGATGGGCAGACACGTGGCTGAAGCTGCCAAGTACTTGGGGCCTGTCCCTGCCACTCCCTGAGGACCTACCTGCACTCACAGCGTGAGTGCTGGGTAAAGGACATCTCCACGTAGGAGGGCCGCTCCACAGAATGGATCCTTAGGATCTGCGGGGAGAGAAAGGTTGGATGCCTGGGTTGAGGGGCAGGGTGGCCGTGGGTTTCCAACACTCTTTCCACCCCCTACTTGGGGGGTAGGGCTGGACTCCATGTTGCCCCCCCCTCCCTTTGACCTACATGCCCTCCTTTTGCTTTGAGTGTGGGGCAAACAGCCTTCCCACCTGCATGAGAATCTGAGGGAGGCCCCTGTCCTTCCCTACCCACAGCCACCCGCACAGTGACAGTGTAGGTAGCGGGCCCATGCTCTGGAGTCAGAGATGTTATGTTGAAATATTGGCTCTTCCACCTGCTAAGCAAGGGAAATAACCTCTCTGAACTTCAGGTTCCTATCTGTGAAGTGGGAATGACACTTGCCTTGAAGGACTGAATGTCGAGGAAGCACTGATGATGTGTCCAGCACAGTGCTTGGCATCGTTCAGTATGTGCTCCACAAACCACTGTGAGTGTGTGTGTGTGTGTGTGTGTGCGCGCGCGCGTGTGTGTGCCCACGCGCGCGTGCGCAAGACTCAGGGCACCAAATGCTCCTGGTAGAAATAGGGACTTCTTGAGTCTGAGCAGATCAGAATCTTGACCAACCTCAACCAGATGTCCTGGGTCTTCCTGGAATAAGCCTAAGCTGGAGCCTGGGACAGTTGATAAGGAGGTGAGTGGGCTTCAGGTTGGGGCACAGGCTCAAGAAGGAGTAGCACTGTGCTGGGTGGGAGGGGCCCAGGCCTGGGAGTCAGCGGCAGTCCTGCAGCCCCGGCCTGCCCTCCTTGCCTCTGCAGGTCCCGGCAGGCGGGCAGGTTCTGTGGCCCTCTGACTAGGCTGTGGACAGTGGGGCAGTGGGACACGAGGAGGAGACCCTCCCTACCTGCATGGTGACATTGTATGTCTCCACCGGCATGCAGCGTAGGGACTCGTCACCACAGCAGCCGGAGCAGCGCAGCAGGGAGACGCAGGACGGGTTGAATATGTACTGCGTCTCCTCCGGGTACTCCGACACGACGTTCACCAGTTTATCCAGCACCCGGCAGTAGCTGCGGGTCCACACTTCCGAGAAGGGCACCACTAGAAGGGGGCACAGTCAGCTGGGTCAGCTCAGGAGGGGCCTGCTGCTCACAGCCCCGGTCCTGGCTCCTCAGGCCTCGCAGAGCCTTCTGGGTGTATCCCACACCTCTTCCACCAGGAAGCCCTCAGCCTATCTGAGCCTCCTCTGCTCTGAAGGGATGTGATCCCAGGGGCATGGAGTTCCTCGGGGTCCTGAGCTCTCGGCTGTATTCTCAGCTCAGGCACCCACACCTGCTTTGGTGCCCTTGGGGCTCCAGGGGGCATGCCCTGGCGGCTCCCCGGGCCCACTGGGTCTTCCTCAGACCCGACCTGCTGTTTCCTCTGTCTTGGGAGAGTTTGTAGAAAGGAGTTCTGTGAATTCTGCAAGACTGGCTTGCATATCCCTGCGGGGAGGGTTAGCCTTCATTCTTGTCCTTATTCCCTGCCCCACTCTGGGCCAGCTCCTCTGCCAGGCAGCCCAGACTGCAGCCAGCAGCTTCCCTATACCCACTCTTTATTTTACTGGGACCAGCCCTTGAACCAAACCAGCCACATCACCATAATTCCCACCTTTGGGTTATACGTTGCCCCCCTTCTCATTGCTAACCAAATAAAGCCTACCACCCATTTCTCAAGGCCCATCTCTGCCTCCTCTCCAAAGCCTTCTCCAACTTTTCTATTATGAACAGATACTTCTTTGAGCATATTAAGCCCCACAGGCTTGCCTTATCTGTCACTGGTGGTTTGTATCTCCTTTACAGCCAAGTCGAGGCTCCGTGAGGACAGGGACCCAAGCACCAGTAAACACAGGCTAAGTAATTACTGATTGGTTAGATAATAGTTCACTGAAGAGTATCAGGGACATCCTCCACCTCCACAACGTCTCTGTGGTCATGAGCAGGAGTTTTGGGGGGCCAAACTAGAATCTCTTAAAAGATGCTGCTCTTTGCCTGACCAGGTAGTGGTGCAGTGGATAGAGCGTTGGACTGGGATGTGAAAGGACCCAGGTTCGAGACCCCGAGGTCGCCAGCTTGAGTGCGGGCTCATCTGGTTTGAGCAAAAGCTCACCAGCTTGGACCCAAGGTCACTGGCTCGAGCAAGGGGTTACTCGGTCTGCTGAAGGCCCGCGGTCAAGGCACATATGAGAAAGCAATCAGTGAACAACTAAGGTGTCGCAATGCACAAAAGAAAAACTAATGATTGATGCTTCTCATCTCTCCATTCCTGTCTGTCTGTCCCTGTCTATCCCTCTCTCTGATTCTCTGTCTCTATAAAAAAAAAAAAAGAAAGAAAGAAAAGATGCTGCTCTTTAAGGAGAAGGCCCCAAATAGAGGCTCACAGAAAGTGAGTAGCCAGAACCAGAAGACCTGGCTTCTAGTCCTGGCCCTACACAGCCGTGTGACCTTGGGAAAGTCACTTAACTTTTCTGGGCCTGTTTCCTCAGCCAGGGAAAAAGAAGCGGGTTGGCAATAGATGGCTGCTAAGATCTCTCCCAGCTCTGACGGACAGTCCGTGACGCTGTGCACACAACCCAGTCCAGCCTTGAGACCATGGGTGCTGGGTCATCCTGCTCTACAATGATGGCTGTTGTCGGCTGGTGGGAGAGGACGTGGGAGCTGGGTCACCTGGGGACCCTGATGCTCCTGCCCTAGAGCAATGGTTCTCCCAGCAGCTCCTCACCTCCTTCCACGGCCCTTTCTAGGAAGCAGAAGGGGCCGAAGTCCATTCCGCTGAGCTTATGAAGATGCGAGTCTCAGGGTAATCTCAGAGGGAAAATAAACTTCAGCCCTAGCAGAGGCCCTGGGGAAAGGCGACAAGCTGGTGGAAAATACCCAAGAGGCGGTGTGTCCACGTGGAGCTGGCCGAGGAGGCCACAGAGGCAATAAACCACGCTTATCTGGGCGTCTGCTGCTCCATGCCTTTCTGTCTGCTTAGGGGGCACTCAGGCTGGGCCCGGGGATGGGAGGAAAACCAGACACCTCCCCTGATCCCACCTCTGCAGGCCACTGGGACACTCTCCCAGGGCCCTCTGTGGGAAACAAACCCCTCACCCCATAGTAGCCCCAAAGCCTCAGGGAAGCCGGCCTCTG
This sequence comes from Saccopteryx leptura, assembly GCF_036850995.1. Classification (NCBI taxonomy): domain Eukaryota; kingdom Metazoa; phylum Chordata; class Mammalia; order Chiroptera; family Emballonuridae; genus Saccopteryx; species Saccopteryx leptura. Next base: position 26,581,636 of record NC_089508.1, on the reverse strand, counting down.
CAGGGCAAGGTCAGAGGGGCACCTCCCTATCGCAACTCCATGAATGCTTGTTTAGTTTAAAATCTTCATGAGCGCTATGTAACTCTAAACATTTCATCTCCACTTTGGAAAACATAAATAATAGCAGAGGACTAGCCAGCCGACAAAGTGCCATAGCAGGCTCAGGATCCTCCCCAGGACAGCAGCAGAGAAGGGGCACCCCAGCCCCCTGCCCGTCTATGCGAGCAGACTTCCATCCAGCTGGGCTGTTGAGGCCACAGCCAAGTTAAGCAGAGCCAGCTGAGCCTTGGCGGCAACAGAAGGGATTTCCTTTCCTCACCCCCAAAGCCCACCACACAGGCTGCATCAACAGGGCTCGGACTGCTGGGCCCTGAAATCCACCACTGTCTGGACCACATGGCCAGATCGTGTTGCGGAAAAGCCGAGAAGGAGGTGAGCTGGGCCTGGTTTACCTGGCAGCCAAAGGCAAAGGGGCAGTTGGTCCCTGGTGTTGGCTGTCTGGGTGTGTGGGAGAAACGAGGGGCGGGCTGGATAAGGGGCCGTTGACCACTCCCAGATGTGGGCTGAGGCCTTCAGGAAAGAGCTCTGTTCAGCTGCTCCTGAGAGCACTTCCTCTGGCCCCAGACCTGCTGCGGAGGCAGGGGTGGGGGGAGAGGAGCGGCAGGCTGTGGCCCAGTCGAGCCCCCAGCCAGGGCAAGGCTGTCCCGCAAAGGCTGCTCCCAGGGTTCTGAGCAGGCTCTCAGCTCTCAACAGCCCTGTGCATGAGCCTCTTATCTGGCTCCAGCTGCCTACCACCCAGGATGGAAGAGACCCAAGGAGGCAAATGTTTAATCCTGAGAGCAAGCTCCTGAGTAGGCCACCGGGAGGCCACAGGGCTGAGCAGAACTGCTGGCCACCAGCCAAAGCCCAGCAAGTGTCCTCTCTACAGTCACTGGTGGGGCACACAGCCAGCCTGCTGCAAGGTACACTCTGCTCACGCCTGCTCAGCCATGAGCCGTGGATACTGAGGAGTGTCCGAGGCTTTAGGTAACTCCAAGGACCTCTGTGAGCCGCCGGTTCTTCATCTATGAAATCTGGAGAATCGAGGGCCTTCCTGGTTCACAGCCCATGGTCAGCACCGATTTAGAGTAAAGGGCCAGCAGTATTATCATAATAGTAGTAGAAAAGATTAACATCCCGGGCTGCAAAGTACAGACCATGCTGTTTTTGTCAGGTGTTAGCGGGAGGGGATGGAATTTTTAGATTTTGACAACTAAAGTCCAAAGCCCACGGGACTTTCCCTGGCTACACAAGAGGCTCCCATATTGATCAGGATGACAGGTTAGCTGCCCTAATGAATGGACACTTCCAAGCCTCTTCAGCCCTGTCCCTGGGAAATATATATTTCTGTGTCCCCTCAATGCAGTCAGAGAATCCTACAATCTTAGGAAAAAAAAAACTTAGATATTATATAGTTTACTGTTCTCATTTACAGGTATGGAAACTGAGGCTCAGATTTCTTTAGTAACTGTTGCCTGAAATACACTAAAAGCATCAAAAAGGACATGGGGTTGAGGAGGTGATGGATCCCTCCCCAAATCTCAGAGAGTATAATATCGTGTCAGTTTCAGAGGGCGCAGAAAGGGGAGGGAGAGCGTATCAATGAAATCAAGGGCTACTGCTACCTTCCTCATCTTCTCAACATCCAAAGGACCTGGGATTCAGGCATGAAAGCATGGCCAGACCCAAGAGAGGCTGGCGACTGAACAGGCAGGTCAGCAGAGAGAGAGAGTGTGTTCCCAGCTCAAATTGGCTATCACATGTGTGCGTGTGCATGTCCCTGCACGCTTCCTCTTCCACAGCGCTGTGGGAAGCCTCAGAAATGGTGTGTGGCCTCGCTGCACGTCTTGGAGAGGCAGAGAGGGAGGAGCAAGGCAGGGGGCCTGGCATGAGCATCCTGCCTTCTGCACGTATGTCTCTTTGGCAACCATCTAGCTTTTGAAGACTCCCTCCTGATGCAACTCCAGGGTAGGGAGTGGAGGGGCCATGGAGGGCGCGACTCATGTTCTGTCTGTTTGTAATCAATGGAGAGGCCTGGCTGCTGGGAAGAGCTGGCTGCTGGGAAGGTCCCTTCTCCCCCTGATTCTCTTGATTGCTTGCCCACTGTACCCACCCAGCTCCCAGACCACCAGTCTAGTCCTTGGCACTCACTGCCCACATTGCCCTCCAAGACCTCATCTGCCCCCTGACATCATGCTGGGAAGGGGCTCCGAACCAACTAGACCAACCGAGTATACTGGCCCCAGCCCTGCTCTCTGGGTGACCTTGGCTCAAGAATCTCTAGGCCTCTGGGTCACAATGGGGGGATTTTTCTAGCCCTGCCAACTTTGTCAGCCAGGGCATCAGCCAGCCTGCACTTGATATCATCCTGTATCCACCCTTCATGCCAGTCCCTTCCCATCCTCTGCAGAGGCGTGGGAGAGAGGGCTTCCTGAGCACACACACCAATCAGCCTGCTTACCTTCCACCTCTGATGATGAGTTGTTCTCAGCAGACACGGCCAATTGCTGCGGAAAGAAAGATGCAGAGATGAGGGGGCCTCCGCGGGCCTCTGTGCTCTAGGACCGAGTGGACTGGCAAGAGTATAGAGGCCCTTCTGAGCTCCCCCCCCGCCGACCACACACTCCCTTTGCCCTGTCTCGGGGCTGTCTCTCTTTGGTCCAACTAAAACCTCTCTGGACTCTGGGTAGGTTCCAGTCCTCACTCTGGCCTCAGTTTCCTCATTTGGAAAGGGTGGGAGTCTGGAGGCTTTTGGAGATGCTTTGCTTTCCGTGTCCCGAAGATCTTGCAATCCCTTCGGGGTCTTCCTCCTATCCAGTCTCCAAGCTAGCCCTGCTGGACTCTATGCAACCCACTTTGGCTGGGTGCCAGAGCCCCAGAGAGGCAATGGCTTGGTGGGGGCCGGGGGGCTGAAGCAAGCTGGTGGGAGCTGAGGGGCTGAAGAGGGTGGCGCCACGGCCTGGTGCTGCTGGTAATATTATACCTCTGGCCAGCCCTGCAGCTGGCAAGCGGGTGGCTGGTGGTGAGGCTCTTTTGCCCCGGGGGACTGTCTAGCCCACCCTCTCCTGGGCTGGGGCTGGGGACTCCCACGGCAGTGGGACAGCGCAGTGGGAAGGCAGCTCATTGGCTTTGTCAGGATTTCACTGCCCAAGTTGGCTCCTGGCCAGACTCCCCCGGCTCCTGGGAAAAGGGCCCTGCTCACTTCCCCAGGCCCTGCATTCAGGACCTCCGACTGCCCACCAGGGAGAGACAGCACAGCAGGACCTCTTGTCTTGTCCCCAGCCCACCCTAAAGCCTTGGGCTCAACCGGGGCCCTGACGGGGGCAGGGCCCAGCCTCTCCACCAATGGCCTCTTCTGCTGGCTTCCGCTCCACCAGACCAGGTCAGAGGTCCTGGGGGCGTCTGCCTGGTCACAGGCCTCGACCCTGACCACAGGCCAGGGACCAGCTTGGGATTAGTGGAAAGATGCTTTTAGCAAAGCCACTATGGCTCCAGGGGCCAGACAGGAAACCTCCCTCTCTTCCCTGTGGCTTCCCTGCCCCCACCAAGACAGACCCCAGAGCTGAAGTCTGGGACAGCCCAGCCTGAGGTCTCCTCCCAGACAACTGTGGTCCAGCCTGACTCCGGGGAAATGTGTGGACATCCTTGGAGGTGCCGCTCCTGTTCGGGTCTGTGATTTCTGAGCTCCCTGCTCTGAGCGCTGGGGTTGGGAAGATCTGGGGAGCCAGGACGGCATGTGGGGGGTGGGTCTTACCTGGGGGGACACAGCAGGCAGCGCCAGCCCAGGCATGAGCTGAAGGAAGCAGGTGAAGAGCCTCATGGCAAGCATCTTCTCAGATGTCCCAAGGTAGGGGGCTCCGATCACCATGCTCATCCCCCTGGGGCAGTCCCTGGCACAGGAGGAGAGGAGCTGAGTGAGGTGCTGGATGCCGCCCTTACTATTGCCCCGAGGCCCCCGCTGGTGGCCCGAGCATCCTCTGGAAGTCCTGGGGATTCAGGAGCCCTCAGGTAAGTCTGTGGCTGGGGAACCTGATGCGAAGCGCCCGGCGGGCGGGGTGGTGTGAAGCAGGCGGGTCCCTGGAGAAGGTCCGTTGGGCTCCCAGCGCGACCCCAGGTCTTCCCCCGGCTGACCAGTGGGGATGCGGCTTCCTGCTCAGACAGCTGCTCCCTTCTGGGACCGGAGCTTGCCGGCGACTGGGTTTCAAGGGCCGTGAATGGGGCGGGGCTCCAGGCCCGCCCCGCCCACCGTGGACAAGACTCCGGCTGGGGTCCCAGGGAGCGGCCAAGCACGGAGCCGGCCGGGCTGGCGGCGAGGGCGGCGTGGATCTCAGCGGGCTCGGCCCGCACTGTGTGGAAGGGGCGCTCCAGACGCCGACCCTCGCGCTCCGCGGGAGCCCAGCCCTCAGCTTACCCCGTGGCGGCCCGGAGCCAGGTGCCCGGGGCACCAGGATCTAGTGCTACCGGCGGAATGAGGCTCACAGCTCCTCTCCCGAGCTTCTCGGCTGACTACCTCGCATGGGGGATCCAGCTGTGGAGCCCGACATCTGCGAACAAAACTTGAGGGGCCTCTGAGCAAGTGTGCCCCTGGGCTGCTAGGAAAGCAGCAATTTGGTCTGGCCCTTCACAGTGCCACCTTATGCCATCTCCACAGTCCTCGGGGGTGAAAGGATTATTAACCTCATTTTTAGGATGAAGAAACCGAGGTTCCAAGAGTGCCCCTGCATGTATATATTGTACAAACATATGCACTTGAAAAGTGTGCGTGTGTGTAACCGACAGAGACAAAATCCAAGCCACCTGGCGCCAGAACCAGCTCTCTGCCCCACACACCCTCCTCCTGGCCAAGCACTCAGACAACAGGGCAGCCTACTCCTCTGGGGGAAGCAGTTTTCTCAGGCCCCACCAGGAGCCCACCACATGCAAATTGGCGAGGGACCTGGTACAGCATTTCCTCCTGGTCTGTGCGTGTATGTGGGCATTTAAGCGTGACTGTGAAGATCCACCTGTGCTGAGTCTCTGTGTGGTCTGAGTGTCTGCGTGTGTCTACTGTATGTACAAATGTCACTTGTGTGTGAATCTGGGTCCCTTGGTATCTCCATCTGCTTGTGTGATTATGTGTATGTATGTGTCCACTCTGTCTCTAGGTGTGTTTGGAAGTGTGTCTAAACGTGCGTTTCAGTGGGCTCGTGAATTTACATGTCTTCCTGTGTGTGTGTGTCTTGCTCCGTGTGGAAATGTCTACACTAACTTCTGTGTGTCATTGTGCATCTCTGTGCATTTGTGTGTGCCCTCTCGGGGTCCTCAAACATTCATCGTCACCACCATCCTTCGTGCATGGCCCCTTCACTTCAAGAGCCTGGCAGGATTTGGGGTCATGAGTTGGCGGGGGGCTGTGGTGGGGGGCTGCGGGAGAGGAGGAGGGAGGTCTGGGCGGTGGCCCCTACAGTGCACATTCCACCAGAATCAGAGAGGCCAGGACAGCCCCAGCCTTTCACCCCAGTGACCTCCGTGTCCGCTGCCTGCCTGCCCACCCACGAGGGGCTGCTAGAGATTCAGCCTCCCTGCCTGGCTAACCCCAAGCCCGGAAGTCCAGAAGCCAGGGGCCAGTTACTCGTCAGCTAAGCAGGAGCTATAAAGAACTTTCTGACAAGCTCCAACATGCTAGGGCTCATGGGGCAGACAGACTCCTTCCTGGGCCTGGGATGCCTGGGAATCGCTGTGCATGTGTATGAAGGTGAGTAGGTGTGTGTTTGTGCATATTTGGAGCATATATGTTTGCCCATAACATCTGTGCATCATATGTATATGTTTATGTGTGTCTTAATTTTGGATTTGGATTTGTGTATTGGGGCACGGCTGTGTATTGTGCATGAGTATGTGTATTGAAGTATTATTTGGATATGCTTATCTATAACCGAATGTTCTGGGTATTTATTTATAGGGCATATTTGCCTATAATTGTATGTATAGGGTTGTGTATATTTGTATGTTTGTGTGTTTTTACTGATTCACCCTTTTATTTTCAGTTGATACTCTGCTCCAGGCACGGCCTCAGGTGCTGGGCATGTCGTATGGAGGTTCCCAAAGTTTATATTCATAGGAAGTGGGGGTTGGGGATGCTGCAGCTCTCTTACACTGTGGAGTGGGCTCAATATCTGGGCCATGTCTGCGATTCTCACAAGCGTGTTTCAGTGTCTTTGTCACTAACCTGGGTACCATACCCTTCTAAACAGAGCTTTTGGAGTTTTGAGATGAGTTAGCCAGGGTAGGTGGTAGAAACCAACAAGATCACCAAATGTCCATGTGTTCAATAGAAGTTTCCTCTTGCTCACATCCAGTCCAGGACAGGCGTGCTGGTGGCTCTGCTGCTCTGAACTGCGGCTCCGTCCTTACCAGCCCTATGACCTCAAATAACTTCCTTTACTCAGAGCCCTGTCTGCTTCCGGCCGAAGTGGGAATAATCACAGCACTCACCTTATAGGTGAAGACTGCTGAGGCACCTGGACCGCAGGAAATGGTAGTTGTTAGACATGATTTCTAAGAAACACTTGATTCTTATTAGATATATAAAAATACTATAGTTACAGGGCAGAGTCCTTGTTATCATGGAATGAAACAGAAAATAATCTCATGCTTCTGCCAACTGCAGAGGAGCAAACGAACGGGAGGATTCACATGTGTATGTGCTCGCATGTACACGCATGCACAGATACACACACAAATTCTCACCATTGCCATCCAGGCGCTCAGTCCTCAGCAGTCACGGAAGCTTCTAAGTAGGTTCAGGTGCTGAATAGGTCTACTGGCCAAGTCAGTGTTCACAATTCAACATTTCACTGTTCTCATCACAATCATTTATTGTTGTTCTGGAGAGAGAACTGACGTATATTGAGCACTCATTATGTGCCTAGCCGCATGCCTGGTGCTTTAAATACATCAACTCATTGAATTCTCACAACAAACCTATGAGATAGGTTTTAATGCTTCCCGTTTTGAAGAATTGAAAAACAGAAGCGCAGGGAGTATAGGTAATTTGCACATAATCACTTAGCTATTTAGCTATTAAGGGAGGAACAGAGATGGAGATCAGCCTGGTTTTTCTCCAGGGCTCTTTCCAGTGAGTGTAAGTTCTTTTTACCCTCCAGGTTGCAAATGCCTTGAAAGCAGGGCCAATGTGTCAAACCTTTCCAGCAGTGCTGCAGCAGTGTTGGACAAACTCTGCAAAGTTGACATGTGGGAGGGAGAAGCCCTTATTCCAGGCCTGGAGCAAATACAGGTCAACACTAGGCTGTAGAAGCAGTTTGGTCCGTGACGGTAGCTATCCTGAGCAGCCATGAGTTCTAGTTCTGCACGCTTGGAGGCCAGAACAGCCTCTGCCTCCCACGGCTGCCCCAAAACACAGGGCTTCCCACACCTTGCATTAGTCATAGGCTTAGCTTGAAACACCTGCCTGAATCCATCCCCTGACTCATTTTCCCCTTTTGGCCTACCCTGTTCAGGTCTGAGCTATTTCCCAATGATGACTTTGTCTTCTCTCTCGATGACAATTTGGCTTCTGGTGCGAGAGCAGTGTGGCCCTGGGTCAGCACATTCCCCCTGACTCTGTCCTTGACCTGGGTATGGTGATTGGAGGGTGAGAACTAGACTATCCAAGGACTGGACTCTCCCCCTTCCTGTCTGGCAAGGAGCACAGCAGTGGGCAGTGGGGACTGAGGCCTTTCTACTTTATAGGCAGGACATACTATAGCCACCTGCTACCCAAAGTCAGGGGCAAGAAGAGGCTTGGCTGGCCTCTTCTGCCTTCTCCTCCTACCTCCTGGGCCCCACCCAGCCTCACACCTGAGCCCCTCTCCTTCTCTCAAGCACTTCATTCATTTTGGCCACCACCACTGGGTGATACACCCCTCATCAAGGTTGCCACAGCACCTTGAATTGCCTCTTCATCGTGGCACCTGGCCCTTGCCTCATCACTCCCCTGCTGCTTGTCTACCTTCCCGCAAACTGTAGTATCTGATAGGACAGACACCTGTTCACCCTTGGATCCCAGCACCTTGTGCAGTGCCTGGCACACAGTAGGTGCTTCATTGGTGTTTGTTGAGTTGGGCCAATCCTTAGAGCACTTTCTCCTCCCCCCAAGAAAAAAAATGTCCCAAGTCTGTCCATTTCTTATCCAAATGTCCTTCCACCTTCAGAAGCACATCTTCAAGACCCCGTGCTCAAGACAACTTGGGTGGGCCTCTCTGGTGGGGCAAGAGTGTGGGAGGACGGCCTCCTGTTACTGTGTAATCATGCCCTGGGTTGGTCACCACAGCCCCACCAGTCCCCAGGGGACCAGGCTCATGCCTTGGGCCAGTGACCAGAACCCAATGGGAGGCCTAGGGTGGGGCCGGGTTAGAAGGGAGATAAGGGTAGAGACCGTGGGTGCCAAGTGGTTCCCAGGGGTGGGAAACAAGATGGCACCCGCCACGAGGGCTGTGAACCAGGGAAGCTAGGCGAGGTGCTGCGGCCTCGTCCCAGGCCTTTGGGAACTTGGCAGCCAGGGCTGGGTTTTTCGTGTTTTCTGTAATTATTTCCCTTTTGTTCCCCCTTAGTATTTAGTAAAGCCCTTTGTGAAAATGCCAGCTGGTGTCAGCTGTGCTAAGAGAAATGACATAGGGGCACTCTGTACATTCTTGTCCCTTTGCTTTAAAGGAGGGATCTAGCTTAGTGGTGGCAGCGAAGCCAAGGACCATCGGGAGCAAAGGAAGGCCCTGGGCCACAGCTAGCCCTTCACTTCCGGCGGGCTTGCTGACACCGAGCTTCCTTCCAGGCTCTTCTAGTCTCCGTCCTGGGCTGTCCTGAAAGCAGAGGGGCTGGAAGGCCGGCCGGCGTGGCTGCTTTGAGGAGGACATTTGTTTAGGTCCCAGTGGTGTGCGAAGCTTTAGAGGGACCCAGGGGCTGGGCACCTGCTGCGCTCCGGCTGCCAGTCCTTCCCAGCTGGGGCTGCTTGGCAGGCTGCTGTCGAGGAATCGGGCTCATGAGCTGGGGCCATACCTGCCTTCCCTTCCTGCGCTCACAACTCAGGACCCTTGTTAAGCCTTGGTCCCCCGCCTGCCTGCTGCCCACTGGGAGTGGGCAGTCAGCCGGTCCTTTCCCAACTGCAGGGACCCTCCACATCCTCATTTCCTGTGACTATGCCCCCCTTCTCCTCCCAGACCCTCCTCGCCATTGCGCTCTCAGCTGCCCCGGTGAGAGGGGCCAGGGAGTCCTTCCTTCTCGGGAACAATCGCCCCTTTCTCTCTGTGGTGTAAGTGATACACGAGGAGAGGAAGCTATTTGTAACTAATCGGCTGTGACGTGGAACGGAGCTTTCTGAGGACTGGAGAGGCCACCGACAGCTTGGGGCTGTCCCACCTCAGTGACAGCTGGGTGGTTGCGGATGGCAGGTCACCCTTACGCTCCCCGACTCTGCTGGGGAGGCCTGAGGGATGATGGCGGGTGGTGGCTCCTGCCCACGTTTCACCTCCTGTGTGCCAGGCTCTGTGCCTGACACACTCGATACGTGGGCATCTCCCAACCTCCTTCAAGGGAAGTGTTGCTGCCTCACATCTCAGGTGAAGAAACGGAAGTTCAGGGACGTGAAGTCACTTATGCAAGTTCCCTCAAGCAGGAAGCAGCAGAAGGGAGAGAGGTGCACGAGGACAAGCCGAGGCTGGGCAGAGAGGCAGTGCCGGGCAGGGATTGAGCGCTGCTTTATATAGCTGCAGGACCTAGGGCAAGTCCTTTCAGCTTTGTAACCCCATCACAGAGGCTGGCTGTGGATCAAATGAGAAAGTGAAAGTTGATCACTTAGCACAGTGCCTGGTGCACTATAAGTGCTTAACAACCCCAGAGATTATGATCATTTCCTGGGGATTAGGCAAAGAGGTGGGCCAGATTACTCCCACCAGGCTTCAAGCAAACCCTGCTGTGGTCACCAGGACAATGGTCACCGTGGGTGGCAGGAAAGCCGTCCCAGAGAAAGCAAGTCTTCCAGGTCATTCCTCTGCCCTCTGAGGGGTGGAGCCAACCTTGGAGATCTCCTTCTCCACAGAGTGGGAATATGGGGAGAGGGTGGGAGAAAAGAGGGCACCCATGTTCGTGGGGCCCCTGCTCTGTGCCAGTCACACAAGGAGACAGAAATGCTCCAGCTCACAGACAGTCACGGGTGATTATGAAGTAGCGTCTGAGTACTATGGGAACATAAAGGGTAGGGAAGATGTGGAGTGTGGTGTGTGTGTGTGTGTGTGTGTGTGTGTGTGTGTGTGTGTGTGTGTGATCAAAATAAATGTTGGCTCTCCCTGGCCTGGGAACCCTGACCATCCCTTCCCCAGGGAAGGCCCCCACCCACGAGTGGAAAGATTCTGTGAAAGGGGAAGGGAAATGAGCTCTAGACCAGGGCCTGAGGCCTCTTGGAAAAGGAGTTCTTTTTTCTCTTTTTTGAATTTATTTTATTGATTTTAGCAAGCAAGAGAGAGACAGAAACATCAATCTGATCCTGTATGTGCCCTGACCGGGGATCAAACCAGCAGCCTCTGTGCTTCGGGGCATAACCAACCGAGCCATCCGGCCAGGGCAGAGAAGGAGCTCTTGATGCCCAAGCCATGTCTTCACAGTGTCAATGTGACAAGTGTTTTCTCTAGCTATTCCCCCGAAAGGAACAAAAGTAATGCCTGCTCTCTGGGTAGTAACTGGAGGACCTCCCTGACCATGTGGAGAGGGACTTGGGGGGAGGTGAAGGAAACAGTAACCAAAAGATCCCCCTCCGCCTCTTACCCTCAGGACACCGTGTCTGAGGCTGCAGTGTCCTGGGAGGCAGCCACTCTGGCCCCAAAGCCTTCCCTCAGTGTTGCAAAGCTGGCAATGGGACGAAAGGTCTGGAAGCTCCACTTGATGCTCACCCCAACTGCCCAGGGCCCAGGGGTGGTGAGGGTCTTCTGCTCTCGTCAGGAATGATATCTCTGTTGTGAGTTCAAAGGTCAGTGGAGACAGTATAGACCAGGGGTTGGGAAACTTTGGCTGAGAGATCCATAAACACCACATATTTTAAAATGTAATTTTGTGAGAGCCATACAACGACCCGTGTACGTTACATGTAATACATGAGAATGTTTTATATTTTTAACGTTATTTTTTTTTTTTATTAAAGATTTGTCTGCGAGCCAGATGCAGCCATCAAAAGAGCCACATCTGGCTCGTGAGCCATAGGTTCCCGACCCCTGGTATAGACTAAACATCTCATAACTGGAACAACGCGAATGTGGGTGAGAGTCACTGCGAGGGCCGGTATCTGTTCCATTTTAATGTCGTCCCTCAGAGTTAGCTCATAGTCAGGTCGTCACTCTGGACGTCAGAGGGAGGAGGCCAGGCCTGGCGAATCAGCAGGACTCAGTGCTAAGGACAGGAGAGAGCTGCATCTTCAGTGGGTCCCTCACTCGGCACCAGCCCCTGGGCTCCCTGCTGCGGACCCGAAGATGATGATGGCCCTTGAGGAGCTTCTAGTCCAGTGGGAAAGGCTTGATGTTATCTTAACACCAAGTCTGTGCAAAACAAAGCCCTTCAGAGCCTCTGCTGCAGACTCCTGATTGCAGGCAGGTGAGTGGCTCCGAACCTTAGATGCCCAGCGCTCTTGAGGACCTTCGAGCATGTGAAAGAGCATTCCAGAGACTTCCAGGGAGGTCCACAGAAGGGACAAGAGAGGCTTCACATGGAGATGGTAAGGTCCATGCAGCATCACACAGGATGAATCGAAGCTCACCAGGAATTGAAGGGTAGAAAGAGCATTGTAGTCGGGGATCAGCTTGGTGAGGTATGGACTATATGGGGGACACTGAGGAATCTGGAGGGTCTGGACAGTATGCAGGGTGGGGGCAGGGCTGTGCCCAGAAAGGAGGCTGGAAGGGAAGGCTGGGGTCAGATTGTGAAGTTCTTTAAAGACCATGCTGAGAATTCATAGTTTATTCCAAGGGCTCCAGAGAACCAGTGCAGGTTCTCGAGTAGGGGAATGGTGTGACCAGATGTACATTTTGAATAAACAACTCGGAGCAGGTGGAGGATTTGGCTGGGAGTCAGAAAGACCAGGTCTGTTGTTATTACAGAGCTGAGAGTGCCCTGAAACAGGGCAGTGACTGGGACCCAGTGCTACCCAGATGAAAGAGTTCACTTCCAGCCTTTTTTGGCTGGAACTAAGTTCTGGCCAACTGCTGCCCCTTAGGGCTTCTTAGGATTCTATAAGTGGAAGTGTTTGGTTTGACCTCTGGGAAATCTCCTTAAAGGCAGGTGTTATATCTGACTTCTCTATCTGCCAAGCTTTTACCTGGAACTCAAATACGATGGTAGGAGCTCTTACAGTCATCTTGGGCCATGAGGTTGAGTTGCAAGGAAACTGGCTCCTTGAAAACTTTACAGGATTGCCACACCAGCCCTGGCCTGCATTCATCCAGAGTTATTTTATGTGTGGGGGATATCAACTTCTATCTTGTTCAAGTCACTGATATTTTAAAGTTTTCTGTTAACGTATGTGCTGTTCTACATTTTACCATATAAAAGTGAGAGAATGAGGTCCACAGTTCTCTAAGAGTTTCATTAAAATGGCTGCATTTTTCTATGGCTTATCCTGGGGAGTGAGTCAGATCACTTTTTCCTGGGAAGAATCGGGACTCTCCCATCCCCTCTCAGTTCGAAGTCGGACTGAAGAGGCCACTGTTAAGGATACAGATGTTGTGGCCCAGCTGGGCTGGACCTGCTTCCCCAGCCGCATCCCTCCCTTCCCAGCTCTCATCTTCCCCTAGAGAGCACAGGAAGGAAACTGTGTTGGGGGCGAGGGGTGCAGAGGGGAGCCAGTTTCATTCCTCTTATGGTTGGATTCCCAGGGGTGGAGGAGACAGAAAGTCTAGCGGAGCCTTCAGCAGACAGACAGCGGACCTCCAGCTGGCCCCTCGGGCCTCAAGCTCTCCTGTGAGTCAAAGAACACTTGGCTGCTTCTCGAAAGATACTCCTCTGCCTCCAGCTCCCCTCGTTTGGAGAACAGAGGCCTCAAGTCTACAGCCCAGGAGACCCTCAGGGGCAGAATTGGTTCCGGCAGTGGCTATAATGGGGTGGTGGGCGGGCCTGGGGTAGGACTGGAGGTGCAGTTGGGTCTGGAAGCTGATATTTGCAATTTCACTCTTTAACCTTCCAGCTCTAGCTTTTTATCAGGAAAGCTTTGGGAAATCTAATTTCCCCAAATTATGAATCAAATACTCCAAATGACGTCATGTATCCCGAGTCACTTCTTTATCTTTCTTCTAAGAACCCACTATTCCCCCAGAATCTGCATTTACTCACAGGATCCCCGGGCAATTTTCCTCTCTATTACGGCTGAGAATGCTCAGGTAGAGAAAGAAGGTCGCAGGGCCTACCCAAAGTCATCTAGCAGGTTACCTCCCAAAATACTGAGCACGCGCTTGATGGTCCTCTCTACAGCCACCCATCCTCAGGTAGGAAAACGCAGCAACCACTCTGTACAGGAAGCCTGTCCCTTAGCAAAGCAAACTCGGGCCCTTGGAAGTTGGTCCTGGAAGAAGAGCTTCTGGAGGAGCTACTGGGGGCCCAGACTCTGCCCTTGGAACTGGGTTCACCTTCCCTTGGGCGTCTCTCTCTTCCTGGTTCCCATGCTCCCATCCTGCTGGTCCCAGCGGGTACTCAGGGGAAGGGAGGACAACAGAGACACAGATAGCAAGCGGACAGGGATGGGTTTCTGTCCGGAGTCTGAGATAGCTGCCCCCAGGGTCAAGGGCCCAGTTTCTAACCTGCGCCTGTCTCCACATGGACAGCTCATCTGCTAGCCCACCACCTGGGGGTTCCTCTTCATGGTCTGGGTCCAAAGAATACTGGTCCCAGGCAGTGAGACCCAGCCCTCACATTGGGGGTGTGGCCTAGCAGTACAAACCCAGCCACTTATTTTTTCATGTTTATTTTATTGATTTTAGATAGAGAGGAAGGGAGGGAGACAGATAGAAAGGGAGAGAGAGAGAGAGAGAAAGGATCATCGATCTGTTCCTGTCTGTGCCCGGACTAGGGATCAAACTGACAACCTCTGTACTTCAGAACGATGCTCTACCAACTGAGCTATCAGGGCGAATCCAGCCACTTTGTTTTAATTAAACAATATACATCTATTGTAGAAAATACAAATTAGCATAAAAAATAAGATACAAATCACCCAATTCTAATAGTTACAAAACAGGGGAATGTCAAGTACAGCATAGGGAATATAGTCAATAAAATTATAATAACTATGTGTGGTGCCAGGCGGGTACTGGAAATACTGGGCGGAATCACTTTGTAAAGTACATGATTACCTAACCACCATACAGTACACCCCAAACTAATACAAAATGATATTGAATATAAACTGTAATTAAAAAATAAAAATTTTAAAAATCACTCAATTTTATTACCCAGGGAAAAAAAACACCTCTTAATATTTTGTTGTATATCTTTCTGGTTTCTTTTTATGTGGGCATATCTCTTTTTTTTTTTTTTGTATAAAAATGGTATCCTATTGTTTTATAGCATCCTTTTCTTCATTTTATCATATTTTGGAAATCCTTGTTTATATCAGTAGTAAACATTCTACAGTCTTGCTGCTGAAAATGGTCTGGGGATCAGCAGCATCAACATCCCTTGAGAGCTTGTTAGACATTCAGAATTTTAGATCTCACCAGACCTATTGAATTAAATTCTTCATTTTAGCAAGACCTCCAGGTACTTCTTAAGCACCTTAAAGTTTGAGAGTGCTGCTACTTGGCGTCATTTTTTTTTTTTTTTGTATTTTCTGAAGTTGGAAACGGGGAGGTAGTCAGACAGACTCCCACATGTGCCCGACCAGGATCCATCCGGCATGCCCACCAGGGGGCGATGCTCTGCCCATCTGGGGCGTTGCTCTGTTGCAACCAGAGCCATTCTAGCGCCTGAGGCAGAGGCCACAGAGCCATCCTCAGTGCCCGGGCCAACTTTGCTCCAATGAAGCCTTGGCTGCGGGAGGGGAAGAGAGAGACAGAGAGGAAGGAGAGGGGGAGGGGTGGAGAAGCAGATGGGCGCTTCTCCTTTGTGCCCTGGCCGGGAATCGAATCTGGGACTCCTGTATGCCAGGCCGACGCTCTACCACTGAGCCAACCGGCCAGGGCTTGGTGTCATTTTTTTTTTTTTTTTTTTTTTCATTTTTCTGAAGCTGGAAACGGGGAGAGACAGTCAGACAGACTCCCGCATGCGCCCGACCGGGATCCACCCGGCACGCCCACCACAGGGAGACGCTCTGCCCACCAGGGGGCGATGCTCTGCCCATCCTGGGCGTCGCCATATTGCAACCAGAGCCACTCTAGCGCCTGAGGCAGAGGCCACAGAGCCATCCCCAGCGCCCGGGCCATCTTTGCTCCAATGGAGCCTTGGCTGCGGGAGGGGAAGAGAGAGACAGAGAGGAAAGTGCGGCGGAGGGGTGGAGAAGCAAATGGGCGCTTCTCCTGTGTGCCCTGGCCGGGAATCGAACCCGGGTCCTCCGCACGCTAGGCCGACGCTCTACCGCTGAGCCAACCGGCCAGGGCTGGTGTCATTTTTAATGGTTGTACTCCTAGGGAACACTTACCACTGAGTGGCTAAATCTTTCTTTTTAAATCCTCCCATCATTGGGTATTTAGGTTATATTTAGCATTTTGTCCATTATTAACAATGATGCAGTGAGCACCTTCACAACACATCTGTAGCTCTTGTGCCTTAAGTTCCTAGAAATAGAATCTCTAGGTCAGAGGCTGTGATGCTCATTGTCAAGTTGCCCTTCAGAAAGGCTGCTTCCGTTTCCAGTCCGCCCTGCAATGGCTGAGAGTGCTGAGACCCTGTACGCAGCAGCCCTTGGTGTTAGCACGCTTTTACATCTTTGTTGTTAGAGCTAAAAAGTCACATCCCAGGGGTGGCTCTGGACACATTGCTTTGGCTAGTGGGCAGTCGAGTTGCACATTTCTCCATATCAGTGCTGGCCACTGATATGGCCATTTTTTATGGCTGTATGTCTGCTGGGGTCTTTTCTACCCTAGGCCCACTGAGATAGTGGGAGATGTGGCCAGTGAGGATGGCAGAGCGGATGGCCCGAGCCCAGTTCTGGAGTTAGAGCCCCACACATTCTGCACACTCACGCTGCTGCCTGCCTGCGGGCACAGTGGGCTTTTGTCTAACTCAACATCAGCCTGTCTTTCTTGTGGGTGACAACCTCGTGCCCCGCCAGGCCCCTGCCTCCTGGCCTGGGGAGAGCTGGGTGCCGGCGGCCACCCGGGATGGTGTTCTCAGGCCTGTCAGTCACCCTGCCGCTCTCCAGCCAAGCCGGCCGGCCAGGTGTGTTGGGGGAGCTGGCGTCAAGGACAATTCAGGGAAGTGACCCTGCCCAGTCACAGAGCTCCAGCAAGCATTGTGAGCCACCCACTGGCCACTGCTGCTGAGCCTGCTGACATGGCAGCAGGAAGCGGAGCTTACTCAGCCCCGGCTGTTCGGCTGCACGTGGCTGTGTTTGCTGCCTTCCTCCTGGGCCTGGCCTGCCCCGCTAGCAGCTGGGGGAAGCAGTGCTGGGGAGGAAACAGCGGGACACCCCCACATCCCCTGCAAGGCTGCACCTGCGCTCTGCCGGCCCTGCCACCTGTTGCCTGACTGGGCACGAGGCCGGCCCGGGGGCCTGGGCAGCACAGTGAGGTGTTGGGGTGGGACACAGAGTGGGTCCTGGCCCTGGAGGCGGGCAAACTGGGAGTGGGACTCTGCATTGACCTCTACTGGTGCACCGCTCGCTCCCACAGCCACTGGGATGTATGCATTATTATCTCCTCTGACAAACAAGGAGCTCAAAGCTCAGAATAAGAGAAGGACAGCGTGGCCCAGAGAGTGCTTACGAAGCTCCAGGAACTCTGTCGAACACTGCGAATATTTATTAACTTACTCAAGTCCCAAGAATTGTAGACACATTTTAACTGAGGAAACTGAGTCACAGAGAGGTGAAGACACATGCCCTGGGTCACACAGCCTGTGAGGGGCAGACTAAAATGTCTAACTCTGAAGCTCACATTCTTACCTGCCCCACTGCCACTGCCCACTAGGTGGCCCCTCCAGAGCCCCAGGCCTGGCCGAGACCAACAGTGGAAAAAATTGAAGGGGCCAGTCCACTGTCCTCATTAGCTTGTCTCAGAGCTGGCCATTGTCCCCACAGGAGCACCAAAGCTGTCCCTTCGACAGCCAGGATCCTTATGCGGTCAGGTGGAAGTCACCTGATCACGGGCCTCTGTCCTGCTGTTCTCTTCTGTGTCTCCTTCCCCTGACCAGGTGTCCCTGGGAACAGTCTCAGATTCTGTGTCCTCAGGCTGTCTGTCCTGCTTTTTGACACCCTGACTCTGAGTTTCTTCAGTTCTTCTGTCTGGTAGGCAAAAGAGGTAAAGGGCGAATTTGCACAAAATGTGGCAAATAAATTGGGCACCCAGTGATCAGGGGCAGCAGACATGTCTCCTGCCGGGAGTTGAATGGGAGAGGACATAGCGTAGTGGAAAGGGGGAAGAGCTTGTTCAGGGGCGGGGGCCGCAGCAGGGCTGCTGTCCAGAGGATGAGAGCGGCCTGTTCCCCAGAACAAGGGAGGGTTCAGCAGCGTGGAGCTCCCATGTACTCAGTCTCCTTTCATCTCCCACAGTGACGGTAGTGGCCCCGGGCTGCCCAGAGAGCTGAGCAGCTGTTGCTGCTGATGCAAGCTGTTGGCTTAGGAAGATGGGAGGGCCGGGAGGAAGGAAGGAGTTGTTGTCAGAGTGAGGGTCTCTGGGTAAGCCTGTTGACAAGCTTTCAAGTCTGCAAGATGTGACTCCGGGTTCATTTCAATCCCAAAGGGGGCTCAAGGCCAGGCCTCTAGGCTTTTGGTAATCAGGGTGGAGTCCAACTACCAGCTGTTACAGCAACCTGTACCTTGTCAGGGCCACACTAAGAGGCTTACAGCCCAAAGCCCAGGGGATCGGGGGCTCTAGGAGTAGGCAGCGATCGGCAAGCCCACAGATGTTCCAGGGGGATCCCTACAGGGTAGAGTCCAGAGAGGGGCCCAGCTTTGGCCCTGTCGCTTCCTTCCAGTCCTTGCCTCTTCCCGGCAGTGTCTCCTGGGTCCAGCCTAAGCTGGGCTTCAGCCAAGCTGGCTGGCCTCCAGGTGGATTTGGGACAGACAGCTGGGATGTGGTGTTTCCCGCTCTGGAGAGATGGAGGCTGGAGATGGGGAGAGGTGGGACTACAGCCTGGAGTGCTGAGCCCCTCGGCTGTGGATCTCAGCAGGGTAGTGGGGTCACGGGTGGGTAGAGACTGGCGGGGATGTCTTCAGGCAGGTTTCCCAGGGAGGGGAGGTGTCAAAGGCTCAGGGCCAGGTGGTCCCCATTCTTTATCCCGGTGCCCCTGAGACTTGAGTGGATATCTCTGGAAGGTCAGCTAGCCGGCCCTGAGCCCCCTCTGCGTCCTCACCCCATGGCTCTCACTCACTCAGGAGAATAGTTCCTCTCTTTCCTGGTGTCAGGTCAGCTTGCCCCAGGTAGCATCAAGCACTGTTCACTCGTTATTTTTTTGTATGTCCCAGTGGACTTGGTCATAGCTGCCTAGACTCCTGTTTCTGGCGCAGACACTGTGTTCAGCTCCTCAGGACAACCAGCGTCTGGCTGTACAGAGCACACATAAAAAATAACACAGCCCTTCCCCCGGCCCCCACTGCCAGGTTCAGCTTTGGTTCTTCCTCCTGACATTTCTTGTCTAGACAACTCCTCTCCATCCTTCGAGGCCCATGTCAGATATGAGGACACTTTTGCTCATCCCCATCTGTTCCAGGCAGAATCACTCGTTTCCCCCTCTGTGCTTCTTTAGCACAAAGCGCTGAGCCAATAAAGCCTCCCAAAGGGCCGTTCTGAGTTCACTCCTACTCAACATTTTCCGTGGCTCCCCACTACAAAAAGGCCCTTTGCACTCTTCAGCTTCATCATCCGCCTCCTCGGCTGTGCCAGAGAACCCTTCACTCCAACCAAATGGTCCCCGAGCTTTCCCCCAGGACTTGACCTGAACCTCTCCCTCTCTCCTCCCCCGTGCAGGCCGTCCCTCTTCCCAGAGAGCTCCACCACCTTGCTCACCTACTGAAATCCTACCCACTGTGCAAGGCCTGGGCCTCCTGGTTCCCTTGGAAGGCTGATCCTCCCCAAAAGACATGAGAGAAACCTCCTTTGGGGGCCCAGGTTTTCTCTTCCACCCCCTCCCCTGCTGTCCAGAGCCGATGGCCGTGAACACCTCCCATCAGAGATTCTATTATCTGAACCAAGCAGCAGCTGACAGCCTCCCATTGTTGTCCTGTGTGAGTGCACACAAAGTATGTCATGCTGTGTGGGTGAATATAAGTGTTCATAGAAAGACACAGCATGCATGTGCATGGGAAGCTGTGTGTGTGTTTGGACAGGTGTGGGAATGTGTGAAAGTAGGTATATGTGCACGTGTGTGCATGGGAGTCTGTGCCGGTGAACTTGTGCATGTGTGCCAAAGCGTGCATGCAATGTGAGCCTGTATGGGTGTTTGGGGTGTTGAAGGTGTGTGCTCACATACGCAGGTGGATCTGTATGAGCACATGGGTGGACATGTCCTCATGAGCTTCCTCTGCCAAGCCCAGGGGTAAAGAGAAAGACAAGTCCAGTCTGCCTTCAATGTAGCCCCTAACTTCTCAGGAAGTAGGGAGAGGTTTCACACTGCTCTCCGACTTCTGACAGAGATGAATGGAGCATTCTTGTGTGATTGATGGGCTAAGATCATGAGCAGCTGTGAGTGGCAGGAGTCTAGCCCCGCCTTCAACCTTCAGCACCCTGTTGAGCTGGCCAGGACTAGGAGGGCTCAGGATGAGTCCAGCAAAAAATAATGATTCCGTCCTGGTCGCCAGGCAACAGGAGCCCTCCCTGGACCTGCGAGGAGGTGCATATATCGGGTCCTGACGGGGAATGGTGTTGGGCTTGGGTACCCAGAGAATGCTAGAGCTCTGATCTTCTTTCCTCTGGGGAGTCAACTTTGAAGGAACAAAGCTCCAGGTTAATGGAGGGAGGGTCCATTTCTGGACCCACTTTAGAGAGAATAAGGAGATATATGTTGAAAGCACAGCAAGGAAGCTTAGGCAAGACCTAATAAAGGAACGTCCTTCACTGACAAAGGCCACAAACTAACTGTCCGCAAAGATCCCACCAACAGGATCCCTACCTGCCCACGGAGCTGGTGGAGTGGGTCAGAGGTAAGACACTGTGGATGGCCTTTAGAAAGCTCTCCCCCCATCCAGCTCTGTCCTCTGCAGCCAGGGGTCCCAGGGGGCGTCTAGGGAGATGAACAGTCAGACACATTTCTGTGCACACCTCCCTCCAGGGCAGGGGTCGGGAACCTATGGCTCGCAAGCCAGATGTGGCTCTTTGATGGCTACATCTGGCTCGCAGACAAATCTTTAATAAAAAAATAATAATAATGTTAAAAATATAAAACATTCTCATGTATTACAATCCATTCATTTCCTACCGCTCATGTTCATGGTTGAGGGTGGCTGGAGCCAATCACAGCTGTCCTCTGGGACAACACCAAATTTTTATTGGATAATGCATAACATACCCGGGTCATTGTATGGCTCTCACGGAATTAGATTTTAAAATATATGGCGTTCATGGCTCTCTCAGCCAAAAAGGTTCCCGACCCCTGCTCCGGGGCCTCCTTATCGGCCATTTCCTGCTGCCCTCCTCTCACCTCCAAGAGGCTGCCCCAGCCTTGCCCCCAAAGTGGCTTCCTCACTCCCTCCCTGCTGCTCCAAAATTCAGGAAGGAAGCCACAAGTTCCCCCAGAAGACCACCCCCAAAGGCCCAGCCCAGTCCCACCTGGTCCCTGGAGTACAGTCCTGGGAGGGGCACGAGAGGCCCCGTGAGGGGGACTGGCAGGGCGGCCGTGGGTTCAGGGTACACGATCCTTCCCAGGGTGGTCCTTGGAGAATTGAGGCTCACTGCACGGGAGAGTGTGCCCTGGCATGGAGGCAGAGGAGCCGAGGGCCCACCACCTCGGGGGGACCCTGCCATGCCTTTCCCCGCGGCTTCCTCTTGCTCCCTGGTGAGTGGCCATGGGGAAGGCCATGCAGAGGTGCTTGGGGTGGATGTAGAGGGAGGGTGGGTACCCCTCCACACCCGGGGCCTCTCCCTCCTCCTCCCAAGGCTCCTGTGCCTTCCCTGGGAGGTCTGACCCAGGCGAGCCCAGGGACGGGAGGAGGTCATTAATCATCCTTATTTATTATTTCTTATGTAATGGATGTTATGAAACATGGGACCTTGTACCAGGCGCAACTGGGACTATGTAAAAGATGGTCCCTATGAATAAGAGCTTCCCACAGGATGACCAGGTTGGCCCAGAGTCATTGAAAACTGGGAAGAGGGGTGCAGGCCAGGCTGAGCTCCGGCGGGAGGGTGGTCAGTCTTCCTGTAGCTGCCGCCTCTCCCTCTGGGAGCCCCCGAGGCAGGAAGGGATCTGTGTTTGGGGCTCCCTGAACCACCGCGACAGGCCCAGATCAGCTCTGGCTCCAGGGTGGCCTGGGTCACAGCTGGAGTTGTCACAATATTGACCCAGGAGGAGATAACATCCAAAGGGCTTGGAGTCCCAGTCAGACAAGGAGGGGGATGTCGCCGGAAAAGATCCCTGTTCCCCAGGGGGATCAAACTAAATGGGGCTTTAATAGGTCTTTTCCAGCTCAGATTTCATGGGTAATTGGAAGCAGGTCCTCACTAGAGCTGAGTGGGCTGGCTCGAGTAGCCTGCCCTGGGACTGAGGCGTGGCAGGGGATGCCACCCCACACATCCCACTGAGGCCTCACGGAGGTGGGGGGGTGGGGGGGACGGCTCCTGAACTCCCTTACTCTGCTTTAGGAGTGCTGCTATTTTAACCCCTTCAGGGAAAGAAGGTGGATAAACAAGGAGAGAAAATATAAGTCAGTTGTCTTACAGGGCAAAAGAGAAGCGTGTAATGAGCCAGTCATGCTCTAGGCCTTCATTTATGCATGCATGCATTCATTCATTCATTCAGTAACCCTATGTTAACATTTAAAGCTGGAAACAACTCTTTAAGATAGAACCCTTACATGTTTACTAATTTTTTAAAAAAGATTTTATTTATTGATTTTAGAGAGAGGAGAGAGAGAGAGAGAGCAATGGTGGGGCAGGGGGTGGGGGTGAGTGGGAAGCATCGACTCGTAGTCATTGTTTCTTGTATGTGCCCTGACAGGGCAAGCCTGGGGTTTTGAACCGGCGCACTCAGAGTTCCAGGTTGACGCTTGATCCACTGCACCACCACAGGTCAGGCAGAACGCTCACATTTTTAATTACCAAAAATGGTGCATCTTGTTGAAGTAAAATTCAAGCTCTATCAAAGAATATTATTTAAAAGAAAAATTACCTTTCCTCCCACCCGTTAGTCTGTCCCTCCCTCACCACTCCCATACCCCAGGATTAACATGCCTCAAAATTATTGGATATCCTTCCAAACTGTCTTCGATGCATTTTGTATTATATCCTACAGTTTTCATTCAACAACACTTCATTAATAGCCTTCCAATGCAGTAAGTGGAGTGGATATTTCTCACTCCCATTTTAAAGGTGAAAAAACTGAGGTTCAGAAAGCTTTAATGGCTTGTCCCCAGCCTTATTCCCACGCTGCCCCAGCTTCCAGACTCTTCTCTAGAGAGTGGGCCTGATGGCGCAGAGAGGCCGGGAAGGCCCTGCCGGAGATTTGCGATGGGAGAGAGGGGTGAAAAATGAGAAGGAGGCAGCACGCTGGGGAGGGGGTGCAGGGTCTGCCTGGAGTGCAGCGGTGCCCCTCCTCCAGGGCACCCCAATAGCCCACGCCACACTCACACTCAGGGGCCTACAGCCCTGGAGGCCTGGGCTGATCAGCTGTCAGTGGAGGGACTTTCAAACCAATGACAATCGGAGAGATTGTATTTCAGCCCCCAGTGTGCCTTGGGCACACACATCCCTGCCCTGGTTGTCCTCTCCCCGGGCCTCCAGGGACATTTCTTGCTTAACACCTTTGGTGGGTGCCGGCCATTACTCCTGCCTGCTGAAGCTGCCCAGCTAAGCCTGTGTTCTCTTGCTCGGGCTACCATCCTGTATTCCCCTGCAGCCTCCACCTACCTGGCCTCCAGCATGTCCACCAGCTGCAGGGAGGCTGAAGCTCTGAGTAGCTAGGACCAGCTCCTAATCCCAGAGGGTTTGGGGCACCCTCTTCAAGGAGGTGACTGAGGGGACAGGAAAATGAGAGGCCAGCCCAGCTGTGCCCCAGACTGCAGTGTAAACAGGACAGGCTCTGAAAACGTTGTGACGCAGGGACCTCCACACTAGGCACCTAGCCTTCCTCCTCCCTGCCTGGGACCTCCAGCGGGGGGAGACCCAGGGAACTAGAAGAACACAGAGGATGGGCAGGGAAGAAAACACCCCTGAGCGGGCACGCACACGCACGTGCACACTCGTGCACGCCTGCTAATGAAGAAAGGGGGATGCAGCCGCAGTGTGGCACAGCCGCCAGCAGACATAGCCTAAGGGGTGCCGTCCGTACACACAGGAACACAGACCAGGGGGCCTCTGGAGAGCTGTCCATTCCCGATACTGTTTGGAAAAGAGCTCCCACAAGGCACTCAGGCCAATTAGGGAAGAAGAAACTGATTTTTGCCAATATCCTTGGCAAACTACCTTTGTGCCAGGCACCATGCTGGGCCTGGGAATACACAATACACCTGCAAGGCTCAACTTGTACCAACTACCAAGGGGCAGGTGGGAAAGCGGGTCGCTACTGTCGAGAGAGAGGCTGGTCCCTCCACCTGGGGTTGGCTGAACAGTCACTGAGGGGCAGCAGGATGGGCTTTAGCCAAGCTGAGGCCATGCCTAGAGTAGAGTCCTGTGCTGGTCCCAGTTAGTGCCCAGTTTACAAAGGGTCTGGGAAGGCCTAGGTCTCCTCCCTGCCCCCACTCCACCCCAACGGTTCTAGCCTCTAGCCATTCTAGCTGTAGCTGGGGCCCCAGAAAGGAAATCACTAAGGATTGAGTGTCAATTCACAAACTAATCCCATCAACGATCAACACAAAGAGTTACGGCCCACTTGTTCCCCGCGGCCCCTTTCTGTGCTCCGCAGACCCTGGTGGCTGCCGGGCTGGCAGGCTGGGCCCCTGCCTGGCTGTGAGGCCAATTACAGCACCTTAATCACCACGGTGGCGGCAAGGCGGGGCGTTAACAACTGTCTGCCCATCAGGCTCCTTCCTGGGGCGTCGGGAGGGGAATGACCCCTTACAGCTCTCCTCCAAAAAGCAGGAGCTTGAAACTGATCCTAACAACACGCCCGGTGGCCGCCGGCCAGGGTAACGCCTGGCTCCTCTCGCTGCCTGCTGGCCTCTGTGCTCGCCCCTGCTCCTCCTGCCTGGGCAGAGGGCCCAGGAGGACAGGCCTGGGGACCGCGCATCCCCTGAGCACTAATGTCATTGCTCTCTCCCAGCCGGTATTGCTGTCTACAGCTGAAGCCGTGGAGGCGGCGCTCCCTGGCAGCCAGAATAAATTAGGTGCCCGGACGTTGAGGTCTGTTAGGCATTTCCTGTGTTGGCTTTGGCTGGTGAGGCCAGGCCAGTGGACAGCCCTCTTGACCCCAGTAGAGTCCAACAGGCACGTCCCAGACTCTGGAGCCCACTGATTTCTGCTCTGCACCCCACAGGGAATCCTGTTCCGGAAAAAAACCCCAGCCCTCCCTGCCTGGGTTCCCACTCAGCTGCCTTCCTTTGCCTTGTAGGGTGCTCTGGCTGCTCGAGGCCTGGCCAGTCCCCAACCTGGCTCCTGCCCATGCCTGTTGCTCAGGCTCCGGAACGGAGCCCGCATAATTTGCAGATCCCTGAGCTTCCAGTGCCTCCTGGATGTGGTGAGGCCCCTCAGTGTGCAGGCTCCCAAAGCCGGGGTTTAGCAGGGGACGCTGAGCTCCCCTGACCCCCTGCTCCCACCTGCCCGTGGGATAACTCCTCTCATCCTTGGCCCGGACCCAGGGAGCCATGCACGAAGAAGCTGCTCTGGGGGCCAGTGCCGGACCTCAGCCTGGGAACCCACAGCGGCTCCCCTGCCCGCCCCGGGAAGGGCCTGCTTCACCTGCAGCTTTCGGCACTGCTGGCTCTGGGTCCTCAGCCCATGTTTTCTTTGGCTTTGGGTCTCTGGGACACCAGATTGTCCAAAACAAGATGACTTCGTGATACTTATTTTCCCAAAGAACAGAATCTGTAACACAATCAGGCCTTTTGTGCGCAGCGTGGTCCCCAGCTGCCCCAGCCAGGTCCCCGTGGGGCATGAAACACTCCTCATTCCTCGTAGCCAGGGATCTCCAGCCCAGGACCTGGCAGAGCTGGGCAGACAGGGAAGCGCTCAGGACCTGGCAGAGCTGGGCAGACAGGGAAGCGCTCAGTGCCACCCCATAGACCGTCACTGGTCCACAGCTCTCCTCTCTCTCTCCTAGCCTCGAGTGCCAGCAGAGCCCCTGTGAGAAGAGCAGGAAAGGACAACAGTCTGTAGCACAAGCTCTAGATAGAAACACCCGATTAAGAATCCCAGCTCGACAGTACACCGCTGTGTGTCTCAAACAAGGTGCCGAATGGCTGAGAAACTTGGTTGTTTTGTCAGTGAAATGGGAACAATAGAGGTATCTAAGGCATAGGGTTTGTGCAAGCAGTCAATGAGCCTAGCCTATAGGAAGCCCTGAATAAATGGCTACCATTAATACAGCTACGGGGTTGGTTGAGCAGTCACTACGAGGTCAAAAGAGTGGTCCTGGGCCAAGCCTATGCTACACTCAGGAAGAAGGCCCTGCACCCTTACCCCACCAGCTGCCTCCTTGTACCCAGTTGGCTCAGTAACTGCCATCTCTGAGCAGGCTCCAAGCCCAGGCTGTTTCTCTCCTGAACCACTTTACCCCTTGGCCATCAAGAACTTGTCACCTCAACTTACCAAGGTTGCTGGCTTGAGCAAGGGATCACTGGCTTGGCTGGAACCCCCTGGTCAAGGCACATATGAGAAAGCAATCAATGAACAACTAAGGTGATGCAGCTATGAGTTGAAACTTTTCATCTCTCCTTTCCTGTCTCTTTCCCTGTCTTCCTCTTTCTTCTCTTTCTCTCTCTCTCTGGGGAAAAAAAAAGAAAAGAAAAAAGAACTTGTCACCTCGATTGGACAGGCCAGCCCACTAGGACAGAGCAGCCTCGGGGCGCGTGAGGATGGGCGGGTACCCTGAATTCCCGCTGGTGGAGGTCTCCACCTTGCTCCAGGGGGAGAGAGGGCAGAGCACAATCACCGCTCCTCTGGGCCAGGCACACGGGTGCTCAGGACTTTGAGGAACGTGTGGTGAAGGAAGGAAAGCTCTATATTTCATACACTGCTCATGGAGGAGCAACGGGCACACTTTTTCTAGAAAGTTCGGGGTGCTATTTATCGAGACTGAGGAACGTTCATCACCTTGATGAACAATTCCACTTTTGGCACTCTTCCATGGGAAACAATTTGAAATTCCAGAAGTCAGGCGGGACTGCAGGAGAGCCCATAAAAATTTCTACAGGGTCATTTATAATTATAAACAAGCAAAAAGAGACTATACCTTAGTATCCAATGACAGGCGAGGGGTTAAGTATATTATGCTATATCCATTCACACAAGGAAGTAAATAGCACTGAAAATTATATTTAGAAAAAAATTTTAATGACATGACGGTGTCTGAGTAAAAAAAAATCAGGATATCTAACTGGTGACATAGTACAATCTTAATTATGTGAAAAAATACTTTATAAATGGATAAACAAAGTATGTGTGTATGTGTGTGTGTGTGTGTGTAAAATGGACTATTATTCAGCCTTCAAAAGGAATGAATTCTGGCCCTGGCCGGTTGGCTCAGCGGTAGAGCATCGGCCTGGCGTGCGGGGGACCCGGGTTCGATTCCCGGCCAGGGCACATAGGAGAAGCGCCCATTTGTTTCTCCCCCCCCTCCTTCCTCTCTGTCTCTCTCTTCCCCTCCTGCAGCCAAGGCTCCATTGGAGCAAAGATGGCCCGGGCGCTGGGGATGGCTCCTTGGCCTCTGCCCCGGGAGCTAGAGTGGCTCTGGTCGCGGCAGAGCGACGCCCCGCGACGCCCCAGAGGGGCAGAGCATCGCCCCCTGGTGGGCAGAGCGTTGCCCCTGGTGGGCGTGCTGGGTGGATCCCGGCCGGGCGCATGTGGGAGTCTGTCTGGCTGTCTCTCCCTGTTTCCAGCTTCAGAAAGAAAAAAAAAAAATACAAAAAAAAAAAAAAAAAAGGAATGAATTCTGACACATGCTACATGGATGAACTTTGAGGACATTATGCTAAGTGAAATGAGCCAGACAGAAAAGGGCAAATATTATATGAGTTATGAGTTCATTTATGTGAGGTTCCTACAGTAGTCACATTCACAGAGACATAGGTCTCTATGGTTGCCAGGGGCTACGGGGAATGGTGAGCTAGTGTTTAATGAGTACCGGGTTTCAGTTTGGGGAGAGGAAAAGTTCTGGAGATGGTGATGGTTGTGCAACAGTGTGAGTGCCACGAACGGTACCCTTAAAAATGGTTAAAATGGTAAATTTATGTTACGTTTGTTTTAACACAATAGAAAACAAAGAGGTCATAGGGAAATACACGGAGATGTCTGCAATGAATACTTTCAAGTGAAGGGAAGGGATTATGTGTGATCTTTATTCTTTTTAGTTTCTGACATTTTGCCCCCACTAAATGAGATTTTTTGTTTTGTTTGTTATTTATTTTAAGGAAGCTTGTTCCAGGATCTGCCAGATGTGTGTGGGATGGGGGAGGGGAGTGGCTCTGTCCAGCTGCAGTTGGACATGCGGGCAAGTAGCACAGGGTAGTGCTGGCTCAGAGAGCGCTCGGGATGAGCCGTAAGCTCTTGTTCTCCCCATCGCTGGCCTCTTTCTCTGCCTTCTCTCCATACTCTGGGCCTGACCCAGGGGCCTCTCCCCAGGAACAGGACAGTCACTAACTCGAAGGGGTTGCCTTAGTCCTAGTGGGAATTCGGGCTCAGGGCTTTCTCAGACGGTCAGTGCCCAGGACAGAGACGCCTTCCGCTGCTGCTCCGCCCCAGCCCAGCTGCAAAAACAACAAACCATACCCAAAGCCCAGTGACTGCCGCCCAGAGGGGAGCCTCCGCGTGGCGTGCGGGGGAAGGAGTGGAGATGGGGCCTGCCAGCCCTAGACATGCCTAGGAACAGGGGCGCTCTCCGGAGGTTGGAGGGCCTCCTCCGGTTCTCCTGGGGAAACCTGGCTTCATGGTCTGCTGAGAAGGGCTGGGAAGGACTGGGGCACTGAGGGCCAGCTTTGCCAGTGGCCTCCTTGACTCCCTGGGGAATTTGTGGGGGGGAGAGGGGTAAAGAGGGAGGAGTCCAAGCCACTTGGGAACCTGCCCAGCCAAGCCGTGGGCAGGAGGCGGCACCTCATGGCTCCCAGGCAGGCCAGGGCCAAAGCTTTCCCACGGGGTGCGCCTGGTCACGGGGTCCGCAGAGCCATCCACCCCAGGGTAGGGCCTTGGAGCCCTGAGCGGTTTGTGCAGACTTCCCTTCCCGGGAAAGGGGCTGGCAGCGCTGCTTCAGAACCCAGCAGGGCCTTCCCTGTCCACCCCGCCCACCCCCCAGTCAGGCGTGTGCTAGGTATCCTAGCACCGCAGGCACAGCTCCAGGGCCCGCCACTCAGCGTTCTCAGCATCAGCTCTAGTCCCATCCCCTGCCCCTTTACTCAGGGACAGGTAGGGCCACTGAGATTACAGCACCAAGATCCTGAAGAGATCATGAATCTTAGACTCGTGGAAGCCTGGCCCCTGTTTGACCCCTAAAGGCCATCCTTCCCACTCTAACACGAAGGGTGTGGATGCCGTGGAATTAGGAGGCACTGTGGAGGCCTCTGGAGACAGACATACGTACTTGAGTTAGAACCTAAGCTCTGCCCCACTCGCTATAGGACGATGCATGTCACTTAATGTCTCTGATCCTCAGCTTCCTCCGCTGTAAGCTGTAAACGAAAGACCTTAATATTAACCCTGTAGAGTTTTGGAAGACTTTTAGATGTTGGTGCTCACTCATTGGAGGACACTGTGATTCTTATTCAAGCCCCAAAGAATGAAATTAGCTGATATTTGAAAGACAATTCTGATCCCAATTCTTAGCTTTTCCTCACTCACTACGTTATGCACCATGTAGACAGCATGCTTGAGAAGGCACCCTCCCTGGCTTCCCACCCTGGTCAGGAACCAGTTCACCAAACTACACTCTGAAGTTAGATGATAACTGTTGTTAGGGATGTTCCTGGCCACAGGCATCAAACCAGAAACAGGAATGATTACAGGGAAGGAAGAAAGCAGATGGGAGGGGTGAGCCTGGGGCCTTCGGGAGCCTCTGGCTGCCTCTGTCTGCAGCCAAGGCGCTGTGTCACCTTCACACCAAGAGTGGTGGGAAGCTGGGTGCCTCCCAGGCTGAACCCAGAGCAGAGGCTTCCTGACTGGGCCATCCCATCATGCAAAGTCTGCTGCTGTTCTGAAGGCTCTCAGGTAGTTACAATAACCTATTCATTCTTGAAAGAGAGGCGTTATGGAAATAAAAGCTGGCTTTATTTTTCTCCTGATTACTTAGTCTTCAAAGTTACAACTAGATCCTTATCAGCTACCCCCAAATCACCTTTTATGGATATTTAAATAAATGCTCTCAATTATGTAATGGGTATCCAGACCCACTTCTTTAAA
Organism: Saccopteryx leptura; assembly: GCF_036850995.1. Classification (NCBI taxonomy): domain Eukaryota; kingdom Metazoa; phylum Chordata; class Mammalia; order Chiroptera; family Emballonuridae; genus Saccopteryx; species Saccopteryx leptura. The sequence continues at coordinate 26,551,742 of NC_089508.1, read as the reverse complement.
AGTCAATAGAAGTACAATGTCTCTAAATCTTTGAGATCACTACCATATTTCAAATGTCACTGTTGGGAGGGGTAGACCTAAGATCTGAACTGAGATCCATATGCCTTCCAAACCCAAATTTTCAGCAGCTTAATGTTCAACTAGGCTGCCACCGTAGCCAGGAGGATAACTGGCCAGTGGGCCCTGGTTTCCACATTTTTTTAAATTTCAAAATCACAGACTATTTGTTTTTGTCTACCCACATGCTTGATCAATTATCACTTAGGATGAACCTATCAATTGCGGAATAACGGATCTCTTGACCAGAATCAGCCAACTTCATTAGACAGCAAAAGGGATAAGAAATATGAAAGTCTTTAACTAAAAGGCAAAATACCCTAAGTGTAAGGGATGAGTTTCCCCTAGTACAGGGGCTGTTTACCAATAAGCAAAATATGGTGCTTGGTATGAAGATGCTCTAAATATTTGTGACATATGGAATATGTTGGTCTATAAAGAACAACTGTTAACCTGCAACTCTAATAATAATAGGGTAGTGTTTTGTTTCTAATCACACATTCTGTACTACTACCTGTGTCTGTCATTAGAATTTCCCTCCAAATTCCTAGCCATTGACTATATTCAAGTGGCAGGGAATCTTAAGAACAGAGACAGATTCCACAAAAATATAAATCCACATATAGACCAAGATTAGCTTTTAATCCAGCAGAATCAATCAAATAATAATGAACTCCTACTTGGTCTGAAAATAGGGTTGGGCTTCTAGGAAGAGAAGCTTAAATCAAGGCTCTAGCAACTCACAAAGTTAAGCCAAAGGGGAATTTGTTGAAAAATCCAAGGGTAGCTCTATCTTCAGGCCTGACTAAATCTAAGGGCTTACATCAGCTCATTTCAAGCATTCAACTTATTTGCTCTGTTTCTCCTGGAGGGGTTGTCTGACTTCCTTCTGCAGACAAACTTTCTCCATGAGGCCAGAAAGCTGGCCACTGATAGTTCCAAATCAACCTCCTTACACCAGATAATCTCAAGGAGAGAAACCTGTGTTCTTCCGGGGTCTCTATAGCAAATCACAGGGAAGGACTGAACGGCTTTACACAGCCAATCAGCTTGGAAGTGGGGAGACTGATCAGACCTGAGTGGTGTGCTCCCCCTGTGGCTAGGGGCTTCTTGAGGCATCAGGAGGCCTTGGGATTGACAGTTCCACCTGAATGACATGGGATGAGGAGGGGCAGTTCCCAAAGGAAAGGGGGGTGTTCAGGACAGACAAAAACAACAGGTGTCCACTACAATAGCACTTGTTCTCAGGTTGCGTAGAGACATGACTTGTCCACCAAAACAATCAGAGAAGGATAAAAACAGTAGTGTATGCACATGCCCAAGCGTTGAGTCAAAGCCCTTCAGGAAAAGGAAGTGATCCGATGGCCTTAAAGGAGATTCTTAGCGCAGGAGGAGAAAGGCACAAATATTTTCATAGGTCTTCCTTCCCCCAGTTGAGGATTATCATCATCATCACCTTATTCTCCAAATTAAGTTTGGAAACTATGATTTGATAATTATGCTGATAACATCCAGAACGCTTGAAATTAGGACACGGTGGGAAAATTAACAAAATCATGCTCCTGGTTTGAGAGAATGGGTCTGTGGCAAGATTTCTTATTTTTCTTCTTTCTTACAAATAACATTTCCTTTTGATTAAAAATGGAACGTGTTTATTTTAGATATTTTGGAAAACACAGAACAGCACACAAATAAAAATAAAAATCTCTCTTGTATTTGTTAGGGTGGGGTGTGACTGCAAGGGATGGAGACCCCAAGGTAACAGTGGCTTACACGTAACCCTTGTCTCAGGTTCCTTTTGCTTGCAGCTATATGAAGTCTGAGTGTCCAGGCTGGTACAAGAGTTTCAACCCTCAGAGACCTCAGGAGGAGGAGGAAGAGTCCTACTGCTTCCAGCTCACTACAGCCCGCAGTGTGGCTTGCATCCTCTCCATCTAAGCTGTCAGAGCAAAGGGAAAGAGGGAAAGAGGCCAAGGATTCATGCCGGCCATTTCCTAGGGAAGGTTCTTAGAAGCAGCAACACAACACTTGCACGCTAGCCCCTTGGTAAGAATATAGTCACATGTACACATCTACCTGCTGAGGAGACAGAAATATCTTTATTCTGGGTGGCTATGTGCCCAGTTAAAACTCTATTACTATAGAAGAATGACTTTTGAGGCAATTAGGAGTCTCCAATAAACCTGCAATCCCACTACCTAGAGATATATCTTATTTATACACGTACACATCTACCCGCCCACCCATACCTAGATAGATAGATATGGAGATATATGTAGATACAGTATATATAGTTATGATATACTACATGTCTATAAGTACATGAGAGCATATGTATATATATTTATATATAATATATATAACATATATAAATATTTTAAATGAAGTTGAGATCCCACTAAATGTATTATTTTTTGCACCCTATTTTGAAAAATTGCAGACTTTAAACAAAGTCTCTTTTACTGTCTATTTTAGCACTGAGTCATTTAACAATTATAGCTAGAGAAATATAATATAATATTTTATAATTTTCTTTTAAATAGATGTTTTTATTTTAGAAATCCTGGCTTATGAAGTTTTTGTTTGACGATTTATTTTGAAATAATCATAAACAGGAAGTTGAAAGGAATGTACACCAAGGTCCCATGCACCCTTCCCTCTGCGTCCTCCAGTGATAACATCTTATGCAACTATAGTACAATAATGAAACCGAGATATTGACATTGGTACAACCCAGAGAGCTTATTTAGATTTTATTACGTATACTTGCACGTATGTGTGTCTTTGCAGTTCAATCCAAGTTTATCATGTGTAGCCTTGCATAATCATCACCACAGTTAAGAGACTCAGCCGTACTATTTCTAAAAAAATTTTTATAGCATTTATTGGGGTGACATTAGTTTATGTCATTACTTTATAATCACACCCATCTTATGGCCCCTACTCATCCCTAAACCCTGGCAACCACTAATCGGTTCTTTATCTCTAAATTATGCTATTTAAAGAAGGTCACATAAATGGAATTACGTAGTACATACACTTTTGAGAGTGGCATTTTTCACTCAGTGTAATTTCCTTGACGTTTATCTAAGTTGTTGCACATATCAACAATTTGTTCTTATTTGTTACTGAGCCATATTCAGTGGTATGGACGGATGTACCACCATTTCTTTAAAAATTAACCAATTGGAGGATATTTGGGTGATTTCCAGTTTGGGGCTATTATGAATAAAGCTGCTATGAACATTCAGGTACAAATTCCTATTTGGATCTAAGTGCTCACTTCTATGGGATAAATGACCAAGAGTGCAATTGCTGGGTTGTATTAAAAATCCATTTTTAGGGCCCTGGCCGGTTGGCTCAGCGGTGGAGCGTCGGCCTGGCGTGAGGGGGACCCGGGTTCGATTCCCGGCCGGGGCACATGGGAGAGGCGCCCATTTGCTTCTCCACCCCCCCCTCCTTCCTCTCTGTCTCTCTCTTCCCCTCCCGCAGCCAAGGCTCCACTGGAGCGGGGATGGCCCCGGTGCTGGGGATGGCTCCTTGGCCTCTGCCCCAGGCGCTGGAGTGGCTCTGGTCTCGGCAGAGCGATGCCCGGGAGGGGCAGAGCATCGCCCCCTGGTGGGCGGAGCGTCGCCCCTGGTGGGCATGCTGGGTGGATCCTGGTCGGGCGCATGCGGGAGTCTGTCTGTCTCTCCCTGTTTCCAACTTCGGAAAAATGCAAAAAAAAAAATAAAAAAATAAAAAATAAAAAAATCCATTTTTAGTTTTTAAAGGGACTGTCAAACTATTTTCCAGAGTGACTGTATACAACTTGCTTTTGAAATCTAATATGTCATCAACAATTCTCCTGATCATTAAACATTTCCTGTCATTATTCTCCTAAACATGATATTCTATTGTATGGTTGTATTATAATTTCTTAATTTTGAATATTTAGAAATATTTATGTTATAAATAATAAAGTAAAAATACTATTGCAGATAAACCTTTGTATCTATTTCTGATTATTTCCTTAGGATAAATTTCTAGACATGGGCATACTGGTTTAAAGATTATGAATGCACATTTTAAAGTCTTTGCTAGGTTTTTCCAAATTGTCCTACTGAAGGTCTTTCAATGTACAATCCCACAGCAATATATAAGAATTTGGCAATATTTCTAAAAATACTAATATTGCAACACAAATTGTACTCAAACAGTTGCTATCTTTAATATATATATAAATAGATCTTACAAATCCATTGTTTATTTAGGTGTTCTTTATGTTCAGAAAAATTTATAGTTTTCTTTATATAGGCCTATACATCTTATGTCAGTCTTATTCCTACACACCTTATATATTTTTTGCTATTGGTGGTGATTCTTATTCTAATCATCATTGCCAAATTGATTTAATCAGTTTTAATTTACATTTATCATTAATCACGAGGAACATTTTTCACTTTTTTTTTTTTTTTGTATTTTTCTGAAGTTGGAAACAGGGAGGCAGTCAGACAGACTCCTGCATGCGCCCGACCGGGATCCACCCGGCATGCCCACAAGGGGGCGATGCTCTGCCCATCTGGGGCGTTGCTCTGTTGCAACCAGAGCCATTCTAGCACCTTAGGCAGAGGCCACAGAGCCATCCTCGGTGCCCGGGCCAACTTTGCTCCAATGGAGCCTTGGCTGCGGGAGGGGAAGAGAGAGACACAGAGAGGAAGGAGAGGGGGAAGGGTGGAGAAGCAGATGGGCGCTTCTCCTTTGTGCCCTGGCCGGGAATTGAACCCGGGACTCCTGCACGCCAGGCCGACGCTCTACCACTGAGCCAACCAGCCAGGGCCAACATTTTTCACATTTACCATTTGTATTTCTTCTCTCATGGATTGCTGGTATATATGGTTTGCCCATTTTTCTTATGTGATGTATGGTAGACATTTTGGTTGTCTACCTCATATTCATTTCTTGCTTCCTTATTTAAAGAACTGATTTTGTTTGGTTTCTTTTCCTTTCTTTCTCTTTTTTTTCAGGTGAGAGGAGGGGAGATAGTGAGGCAGAATCCCACATGTGCCCTGACTGGGATCTACCCGGCAACCCCGTTTAGGGCTGATACTCAAATACCAAGTTATTCTTAGTACCTAGGCTGCTATGCTCAGACCATCCAAGCTATCCTCAGTGCCTGCTTGAACCAATCAAGCCACTGGCTGCGGAGAAGAGGGAGAAAAGGGGTGGAGAAGCAGATGGTCGCTTCTCCTGTGTGCCCTGACTGGGAATCAAACCCAGGACATCCATATGCTAGGCAGATGCTCTATCCACTGAGCCACCAGCCACAGCCTATCCAGAGAGTAAGTGGTTTTAGCTTATGGATAAATCTGATTGATCTAAGAAACCAAGTATGGTACTTTCATTCTCCTGTATTTTACAGACTAGTGTAGGGTAACCCATTTTCTAGTTAGTGGAATATAAGTAAGGTCCATTTGGGACTTCCTGGAAAGGCTTTCTGTTCTTAAGAAAAAAACAGAGAAGACTAGTTAGTCTCTTCTATCTCTGGTCTTATTGGATGTGATGCCTAGAGTTACAGCAGCTATCTTGTGGCCATGCAATCTCAGGACTGAGGATAAAGTTAACATGCTAAGGATGGCAGAACAGAAAAACCAACAAACAAAAATCCAGAAAGAACCTAGACTCTTTGGTAATATCAACACTTAATGGGCATTTTACATATATTAACTCTTTTCATCCTTACAGCAATCCTATGAGATAGTACTCTTAAGATAACCATTTCCAAAAGAAGAAGGTGAGGCAGAAATAGGATAAGTCATTGCTCGATGTCACACACCCAGTAAGTGGAAGAGCTGGGATGTAAACCCAACAGTCTAGCTTCAGAGCCTGCACTGTTAGTCTGGGTACTGTGGTGCCTTTTATTTATGTCATTATGTGAAATCAACACACCCAGAAAGTTGCCCAACCTTTAGGCTTTTTATTATATGAAACAATTAATTTCTCTATTGTTTATATAATTTTCAGGTTTGTTTTATTTTATCACTTACAGCCCAGAGCATCTTGTTCATTGATTGCTTGCCGTATGTGCCCTGACCAGACAAGCCCATGATATGAAACCAGCAACCTCAGTGTTCCAGACTGACACACTATCCACTGTGCAATCACAGGTTCAGCTTGAGAATTTTAATTTTTTTTTTTCTTTCCATTTTTCTGAAGCTGGAAACAGGGAGAGACAGTCAGATAGACTCCCGCATGCGCCCGACCGGGATCCACCCGGCACGCCCACCATGGGGCGAAGCTCTGCCCACCAGGGGGCGATGCTCTGTCCATCCTGGGCGTCGCCATGTTGCGACCAGAGCCACTCTAGTGCCTGAGGCAGAGGCCACAGAGCCATCCCCAGCATCCGGGCCAACTTTGCTCCAATGGAGCCTTGGCTGCAGGAGGGGAAGAGAGAGACAGAGAGGAAAGCGCGGCGGAGGGGTGGAGAAGCAAATGGGCACTTCTCCTGTGTGCCCTGGCCGGGAATCGAACCCGGGTCCTCCGCACGCTAGGCCGACGCTCTACCACTGAGCCAACCGGCCAGGGCAGAATTTTAATTTTTAAGTTGAAAGATGGGTCATGGTTGTTCATTTGTTGTTATGCTTCATAACTTCTCACACACACATATATTTATATTTATATGTATAAAATAGTATGTGTCTTATTTTTTAATGGCTTGGTACTTGAAAAAATAAAGAACAACAATAATGACAAGTACTAGTAAGCATGTACACTGATGCAATTTTAAGACATTTAAACTCAACATGCAGTAAAATTGACTAATTTTTATGGATTTTGGGAATTATTGTATTTTCAGTTTTGGTTTCTATTCATTGTTAGTATAGAGAAATATAATTGAATTTTGTGTGTTGGTCTTGTATCCTTGCTAAATTACTTATTAGTTCCAGAGAAATTTTTTTGTTATTATTGATTCTTTTGGATTTTCTATATAGATGATGTCTGCTGTGAACATGAATAGTTTTTCTTTTTTTCCACTCTGTATGCTTAAAATTTTTTTCTTTGCTTATTGCAATGGCTAGGACTTTAAGTATGATATTAAATAGGAATGGTGAAAGTAGACATCCTTGCCCTTGTTCCTGATTTTAGGGAGAAAGGAGTCTTTCACCATAAAGTATGATGTTAGGTGTAGGATTTTGTAGATGCTCTTTATCAAGTTAAAGAAGTTCCCGTCTATTTCTAGTTTTGTAAGTTCTGTTTTAATTAAATAGCTGTTGAATTTTGTAAACAGCTTCTTGCATAAATCTATATAATCATGTGGCTTAACTCTTTAGATTATTAATATATTTATTAAATTGATTGATTTCAACTATTGGAACAGATATGCATTCCAAGTTTAAATTGTCCTTGGTAATTATGTATTAATCTTTTTTTTTTTTTACAGAGAGAGGGTAGACAGGGACAGACAGACAGGAACGGAGAGATAAGAAGCATCAATCATTAGTTTTTCGTTGCGCATTGCAACACCTTAATTGTTCATTGATTGCCTTCTCATACGTGCCTTGACCGCGGGCCTTCAGCAGACCGAGTAACCCCTTGCTTGAGCCAGCGACCTTGAGCTCAAGTTGGTGAGCTTTTGTTCAAGCCAGATGAGCCCTCGCTCAAGCTGGCGACCTCGGGGTCTCGAACCTGGGTCTTCCGCATCCCAGTCTGATGCTCTATCCACTGCGCCACCGCCCGGTCAGGCTGTATTAATCTTTTTATGTGTTGCTGGATTTGATTTACTAATACAGCAATTTGTTGCAAATTTTTGCATCTACTATTCATGAGAGATACTAGTCTGTAGTTTTCTTGGGTTATCATCTAATTTTGGTATTGATATATCTTTTCAAAGGGCAATTTGTCAATTGTAACAAGTCTTAAAAATGTATGAGCCCAAGGATTCCACTTCTAAGAATTAATCTTAAGGAAATAGAGATTCTCATTACACACAGACTTTGCCTTCAGATAGCCCTGGATTTAATATAAATGTATCCCCTTACTGTTTAGATTCTGTGACTCTGTTTCCTAATCTGTAAAAGAAGGATAACAGGCCATACCTCACTGAGTTGCATTAGATGAGACAATTCACATGCACTGCCCAACATATGTAAGCATTAAGTAAGTGGTAGTTCTTGATATTGTATTATATTGTCTAGCCTCTGTAGTATGTCCAAATGGAAAGACATCAGCTTTGCTCCCATATTAGCTTCCACTTTGAATCTCTTTATTGTGGTGGGTATCGGTTTCCTCATTCCTAATCGCTCAGTCTTACATTAGGTGTCCTAGGCAAAGGCAAAAAAGATACGGTCCCTTGCACTCAGGAAGCTGAATCTGTTAGAGAGGCACAGGCGCAAACACAGCATTATAAAGCAGGGGTCCCCAAACTACGGCCTGCAGGCCACATGTGGCCCCGAGGCCATCTATCCACCCCGCCACACTTCCGGAAGGGGCACCTCTTTCATTGGTGGTCAGTGAGGGGAGCATAGTTCCCATTGACATACTGGTCAGTTTGTTGATTTAAATTTACTAGTTCTTTATTTTAAATATTGTATTTGTTCCCGTTTTATCTTTTTACTTTAAAATAAGATATGTGCAGTGTGTATAGGGATTTGTTCATGGTTTTTTTTATAGTCCCGCCCTCCAACGGTCTGAGGGACAGTGAACTGGCCCCTGTGTAAAAAGTTTGGGGACCCCTGTTATAAAGGGTGGGTCTGTCCACGGGGTAGTGGGTCCTGGACGCGCATTCTGAGCGTCAGTGTCCGAAGATGCGTTCACCGGAGCTGGGGAACCAGGAATATAAGCCACAACCTCTCCAACATAACCTCGGTAGTAGTGTCAGGCTTTAAAACAAACTGTTCCCATGGCAACGTGACTAGCCACTCTGAAGGTCTCTCGAGTCACCGCTTTAGCGTCTGAGCGACGGGCAAAGTCCAGCTCCGCTTCTGTCCTAGGGCGCGCAGATTCTCGGCTGTAAATAAACTGAGACTCCACGTCTCTGATTGGCTCAGGCAGCGAGAGGCGTGGCCTGCCGTCTCCCAAACTGGAGTTTTTTTCGCGGAGCGGAAGCCGACCTGGTCCGCCCCGGAAGTGCAAACCTGCTGGTCTTCCAGGTGTGGATTCCGACCTCACGGCCGCTTCTTTCAAGATGCCAGGAGCCGAGGCTAAGGCCTCGGAGTTGTCGGAGAGGATCGAGAGTTTCGTGGAGGCTCTGAAGCGGGGCGGTGGGCGGCGGAGCTCCGAAGACATGGCTCGGGAGACCCTGGGGCTGCTGTGCCAGATCATCACGGACCACCGCTGGAGCAACGCAGGTAAGGCAGGCCTAGCTCCATCGTGGCCCTGGCCACTTTCCGTTCCCCATTCTCGGACAGAAAGTCGCCCAGGCCTCACCGCGCGCTTGCTCTGCTCACTCTCTCTGTCTTGGACTGCAGGGGAGCTGATGGAACTGATCCGCAGAGAGGGTCGGAGGATGACGGCCGCGCAGCCTTCAGAGACCACGGTGGGCAACATGGTGCGGAGAGTGCTCAGGATCATCCGGGAGGAGTATGGCAGGTTAGTCCTACGTGCTAGGATCAGGTTTGGATTCTGTGACGCTTTTTGCTCGAACCCCTGACCCCACTTGGAGCCTTTATTGGAGCTTAATAGGTCTTGTCACACATCACGATGCCTTCTCACCTCCTTCTTTGGGTCTCGTTGCCTCCATAGACTCCACGGACGCAGCGACGAGAGCGACCAGCAGGAGTCCCTGCACAAACTCTTGACATCCGGAGGCCTGAACGAGGATTTCAGCTTACCTTATGCCCAACTCCAGTCCAACATCATTGAGGCAATTAATGAGCTGCTTGTGGAACTGGGTAAGAGTACTGATCCTAGGTGAACAGGAGGACCGATTGCAGAAAAATGAGGGAACAATGCAAGACCCTCGGAGTTATAGTCATCATTAGTGATGGGAGATAACTAGTAGTCTGGTTCTCAGAGGTTTGTCCTCCGTCCTGATTAGGAAGGATTAGAACAGGCGGTAGGGCTAAGACCAACCCTTCATAGACTGCAAATCCACTGTGGCAGAGACTCCATGAGGACAGGACTATATTTTCATTTTAAAGAAGATGAACTCCCTAAAACCATGGCTAGTAGACCCTCCTTCACTAAACTTCCTCCTGGATTTTTATACCCACTCATACTACCACCATTCCTCTTGTCTTTGACCTAGGAGACCTGTACATGTTTATTACTAAGATCAGAGTTCTTCAAGGGAGGAAGAAGTTGGGTCTGTCAGTGCACTGAGCTGCTGGTTCCAAATTCCTCCCCTATTTTTCTTCTGTGACCTCCCTCAGGTGGAGGTGTGGTAGCCACCTTTTGAAGGATTTTTTTTTAGGGAGAAGTTATGTTTACCCCACTCTGAGCACTTTAAGACTTTCCCAGATTGGACCATTTCTTGCCTGAAGTCATTGTCTTCAAAGTCAGTTGTGAAGGAGCTGGTGTTACTGCAGGTTAGGGGTAAGTTAATGATGAGGGGGAACTGCTGGGAAAGAGGACAGGCTGAGAACTTGGGAGGTAGACGATCACAGAGAAGCAGGGTTTTTAAGAAGATGGGACATTTCATATGAAATTTATAAACCTGGAGTTACTAAGATCGGCTAGGTGGACCGTCTGTGTGTGGGCATAATGCCCTTTTGTGCTGTGTCATATCTGTCTGTGTTGTGGCATGGCAGTTTCATATTTTCTTTGTAAAGCTGACCGTTCTTGCAGAAGGGACGATGGAGAACATTGCAGCCCAGGCTCTGGAGCACATCCACTCTAATGAGGTGATCATGACCATTGGCTTCTCCCGAACAGTTGAGGCCTTCCTCAAAGAGGCTGCCCAGGAGAGGAAATTCCATGTCATTGTGGCAGAGTGTGCTCCTTTCTGTCAGGTAGGACTGCTGGACTTGCTAAGAAAAATTAAAAATGAGGAGAGAATAAAGGAATGATAGATGGGGTTCATGCCAACTTTGAATTGATAAGCAAGATATTAAGAGGTAAAGTAAAACATTCAAGAAATTTTCAAGTTGTTCATCCTGTGAATATCCATAAACATTGGTTTAAGAAAGTTGGGTGAGGGCCTGGCTGGTGGCTCAGTTGATAAAGCGTTGGCCTGGTGTATGAAGGGCGCACAGGAGAAGCAACCATATGCTTCTTTCCTCCTACACTCCCCTTTCCCTCCTTCTGCTCTTCCTTTTCCCCTCCTGCAGCCAGTGGCTTGATTGAGTATTGCCCCAGGCACAGAGGATAGCTCAGTTGGTGCAAAGCATGTTGCCTCAGGCACTAAAAATAGCTTGGTACTGGAGAATTGGCCCCAGATTGGGTTGCTGGGTGGATCTTGGTTTGGGTACATGTAGGAGTCTGCCTCACTATCTCCCCTTTTCTCACCTAAAAAAATGTTGAGTGAACTGCTGGGTTGATGGAAAGGTAAATATTGTTTCCTTAAGATTACTTTTAGCCTGACCAGGCGGTGGCGCAGTACATAGAGTGTTGGACTAGGACCCAGGTTCGAGACCCTGAGGTCACCAGCTTGAGCGCAGGCTCATCTGGTTTGAGCAAAGCTCACCAGCTTGGACCCAAGGTTGCTGGCTTGAGCAAGGGATTACTCGGTCTGCTGAAGGCCCACAGTCAAGGCATATATGAGAAAGCAATCAATGAACAATTAAGGTGTCGCAATGAAAAACTGATGATTGATGTTTCTCATCTCTCTCCATTCCTGTCTGTCTGTCCATCCTTATCTATCCCTCTCTCTGTCTCTGTTAAAAAAAAAAAATATATATATATATATATTTTAAAGATTTTTTAAATTCATTTTAGAGAAGAGAGAGAGAGAAGGAGAGAGAGAGAGAGAGGGAGAGAAGGAGAGAGAGAGGGAAGGGAGGAGCAGGAAGCATCAACTCCCATATGTGCCTTGACCAGGCAAGCCCAGGGTTTTGAACCATCGACCTCTGTGTTCCAGGTCGACGCTTTATCCACTGCACCACCACAGGCCAGGTGGTAAATATTGTTCCTTTTAGGAATTAAAATACAGCAAATTACCTTGGGGATGACCGTGTCTTGGTCTCACCTCACTTAATCCCTAGATAAATAATAGGTTTTAAAAAAGGAAATATGTAAGGAGGCAAAATGTTGTAAAATAATGATCTGGGAGCTCTGTTGTCAGTGACGCCCAATTATACAAACAAGTAGTTCCAGTTTGTGGCTGCTCTGGAGTATTAAACATTTATTAGCTTCCTTGCAGCTCACCAGAGAGTACCTACCACAGGCACAAAAATGAGTTCATTGTATGTTATATGTGCCCATTATCACAAAATTGTCTAGAACTAGTTACATTTGCAAAGTCTTTCACTATCTGTTACTCTTTGTCCCGGCATCAGCCTTTCTGTCCTGTTGCAGGGTCATGAAATGGCAATCAATTTGTCTAAAGAAGGTATTGAGACAACTGTCATGACTGATGCTGCCATTTTTGCTGTGATGTCAAGAGTCAACAAGGTGGGTGTGTGTGGAATTATATTATGTTGACTTCAGGAAGATTATAACTCAAATACTTTTACTTTTGTAATGTCTGTAAGAAGAGTTTTGAGAGTACATACTTGGGCCTTTTAAATCTATTAACTGAATTACTTTCCCTTTGTCTGTGTCATTATTCCTCATTTGGAATAGCCTCTTTGATTAAAGCATTGACAGGATGAAGTGGCAGGTCAGCTACTAGAGCTCCAGTAGAGCCCCCCCCCCCCCCATGCTCAGAGAGCTTGGTGGCGGTGGATGGAAAATGAGCAAGGCTCCCCGCTTCTTGGGAGTCGGGAGTATGGTATGAATTTTGAAGACCAGGCTGAAAGCAGCAGCTCTTCATTTCCTGTTCTGTACTACGTTCACCCTTTTCTTGGGAACCCGCGTTAGAGCTAGAACTTGTGGTCCTGCACCCAGACTCCCTTTCCCCTGTTCTGTGACCCCTCAGTATGCCAAGACTCGGTCCTGAGCATTGAGGCTGTTATGCACGATGGCCCTTTTAAGGCTTTGTCCCCAGGATGGCTCACATCTTTCTTCCTGTCTCCAAGGTGATCATTGGCACGAAGACCATCCTGGCCAATGGTGCCCTGCGAGCAGTGACTGGAACTCACACCCTAGCATTGGCAGCAAAACACCACTCCACCCCACTCATCGTCTGTGCCCCCATGTTCAAGCTTTCCCCACAGGTACGTCTGTCTGCCTGTAAGCAGCGGGGAGAGGGGAGCCGAGGTGTGGGCTTATCTCTGGGCCTTCACCCCACTCGCTCTGGGGCTCCTCTTTATTTGCATTTACTCAGTGGATTAGATCCAGGGGAGACTGGAAAAGCCACAGGAGTTTTGATCCAGGAAAAACAATCGATATTTTTAACCTGTCAGCTTTCAGAAGTCGAAATTGTCAAGTCAGGACAGTGCCTAGTTGGGGAGGCCCATTGTTTACATGGCCACCACTCCTCATCACCCTGACTACTTTTCAAAATGCCAAGCAACTTAAAACTAGGAACATACTATTTGTTTTATTTGTCATAGTTCCAGGTACTGCCTCCAAGGCCTGAATATAGGCAGTTACTAAGTGAAGAGTCGTTTCATTAGTGATACGAACTATTTGCTTTGAAAATGCCAATCTTTTTATAGGTCACTATTTTTTTAAATTGAGGTTTAATTTACATAATATACAATCAACCATTTTAAAATGTTCAGTTCGGTGGCATTTACTACGTGCACAGCATTGTGCAACCAGCACTCTCCAGTTTCAGAACTTTTTCATCGTCCCAGAAAAACACGCTGTACCCATGAAGTAATCATTCCCTTTTCTCCCTTCTTCTCATCTGCTAGTAATCACTAATCTGCTTTCTGTCTCCCAGGGTTTGCCTCTTCTGGATAGTTTCTATAATAGGAATACTGTATGTGCCCTTTTGCTTATGTCTTCTTGCACTTTAATGTATTTGCGGGTCATCTGAGTTGCAGCACAGTACTTGGTTTCTGTTTATGGCTGAATAATATTCCAGTGTATGGATATAGCACAACTTATTCACCTGTTGATGGGCATTTGGGTTCTTTCTATCTTTGGCTTTTGTCAATCATGCTGCTATGATAGCACATGCTTTTTTGTGGAATTTTTTTTTTTCCTCCTTGGGTAAATACCTAGAAATAGAATTGCTGGCTTCATTTAAAAAAATTTTTTTTGGCCCTGGCTGGTTGGCTCAGCGGTAGAGCGTCGGCCTGGCGTGCAGGGGACCCGGGTTTGGTTCCCGGCCAGGGCATACAGGAGAAGCGCCCATCTGCTTCTCCACCCCCTCTCCTTCCTCTCTGTCTCTCTCTTCCCCTCCCGCAGCCAAGGCTCCATTGGAGCAAAGATGGCCCGGGCGCTAGGGATGGCTCCTTGGCCTCTGCCCCAGGCGCTAGAGTGGCTCTGGTCACGGCAGAGCGACGCCCCGGAGGGGCAGAGCATCGCCCCCTGGTGGGCAGAGCGTCGCCCCTGGTGGGTGTGCCGGGTGGATCCCGGTCGGGCGCATGAGGGAGTCTGTCTGACTGTCTCTCCCCGTTTCCAGCTTCAGAAAAATACAAAAAAAAAAAAAGAAATTTTTTTTTCTTCTTTTCTAGTTCCCCAACAAAGAAGATTCGTTTCATAAGTTTGTGACTCCTGAAGAAGTCCTGCCCTTCACAGAAGGTACAGAAGTATGCACGTGTGTGCGCACACGTGTGTGTTTTGGTGTTTCGGTTTTGATTTTGATGGTCAATGAGATTGAATGCTGTCAGGTTGTGCTTTTTATCATTCTTATTGTGGGGGCTTGGAATCATCCTTATTGTGGGGGCTTGGAGTCCAGCTTAGAGTGCCTAGAGACCTGATCTAGTTTAGGTTCATTTTGTTTGAAACTAATATACTTTAGCTGAGTTACTGGGGCCAGGGTGGGTTGGAACACCCAGTGTTGGGGTTCAGCTTTGCCTGTCGTTTGAGACACAGGCAACAACCCATTGGGAAATGCACTTGTCTTCAGTTGCTGTGGGGAGTCGTTTTGGTGACGTGGCTGCCAAAGGGAGCAGGCTCTGAAATGTTCCTACTTATAAAACTGGCCTGTAACTTGGGTACTGAGTGTTGGGCTCCTTTTCTCTGACTTCTGAAGGTGACAGCTGTGTTCATTGAGCCTCATCAACAGTTAACATGGCTGTAAAGACCCTCTGGGAGCAAAGCGTAGTATTTGGGGTTCTAATTCTGCTTGGAACTTGAATAACTTCATCTATTTCTTTATATCTATAGGGCATCCACTGTGTGTCCAGCACTGTTCTAGGCACTAATACAGCAGTGAACACTACAGACAGGCCCTGCTCACACAGCTTACCTTCTGTTGCAGCAGATGGACGGGAAAATGTCAGGTCATAGTTAGGAAAATAACAGCTACAGAAGATGAAATAGAAAGTGGCTAGGGGACTACCTTCGACTGGGGAAAGGTCTTAATGAGATGACATTTCAGCCGAGTTCTGAACACATAGAGCCCCACGTGAAGGTCAAGGAAAGAGTTTTCCGGGCTTTGGTGCCAAGCACCTGAGTTGGGTACATGCTCAGCCAGTTGGAAGAAGATGGCCACATGGCTTGGGAGGAATGAGCATGAGATAGAGGGGTATGGTTCGTGGTTAGTAGAGTGTGGCGGGGAGGGCCCGAACCTCCAAGTTTGAATTCTATTCTGTGGGCTAAGAAGAGGCGTTGGAGAGTTTAATCGGGGAGTATTATGATCTGAAGTTCTCTTTTCTGGTTTGCAGTTTGCTGCAGCTTTCCTGCCTTGAGGTAGCAAGTGTGTCTGCGTTATCGAGCCTAGAATCTATCTGCTACCTACTCATTAGAGCAGGATCCTCAGCTTTGTCTTTGTCACGTGTGATTGCCTTTCAGGGGACATTCTGGAGAAAGTCAGCGTTCATTGTCCTGTGTTTGACTACGTCCCCCCAGAGCTCATCACCCTCTTTATCTCCAACATTGGTGGGAACGCGCCCTCCTACATCTACCGCCTGATGAGTGAACTCTACCACCCTGACGATCACGTCCTATGACATGCTCATCCTAAGCGGAAGCTGCTTGGGCAAACACGGAATGCAGAGGAGACTTCCGTGTCGCTGCTGACATGCACTTTCCTTGTAATGGGGATGAACTGGAGTCAGTCTGAAAAAGCCAGATACTGTGTTCTGCCTTTTTAGCCATTACCTAACATGGATGCACATCCAGGACTGTGGGTTTTTTTGTTTTGTTTTCTTACCTTTCAGGTCTTAACAGAGCAGCAGGCCTTGACCTATTGATTCTGGAGCTTCTTAGTGACCTGGGGTATCTCTTTCAGGAACTTAAACTTTCTGGTTCAGTGGTGTGTTAAACATAACACTGAATAACTTGCTAGGATACTGGTTCTTGCTCAGAAATGGCCGCCACACCTTTTCATAGGCTGTGCCAATAAAAGCTGCTCGAAGGTTCCTGCGTTGGTTTATTTATTGTTCTGCTCTGACTGAGCTGCGTGAAGCAGCAGCAGTGGAGCCCTTTCCGTGTTTCCATACAGCGCTGTAATTAGGAGTGACCGTCTGGAACAGAAGTACAAGTGAGAAATAGTTACAGTTTCCTTTATAATTTACTGGAAATGGTCCCAGACAACCTAGTAGTAATCTAAGACAGTGATTCCAAATCCTCTCTAATCACTAGAACCATCTGGGAACTTGAAAAAACAAACATTTGTGAGCTCCATCCCAGACCCATGACACCTGGTCTCTGGTGGCACCTGGGGATCTGTTAGAGCTCCCCAGGAAAGAACTCTCTCATGTACTGTTAATGGGATTGTAAACTGGTGCAATCTTTTTGGAGCTGTTTTGAACCTGCACTTGTAGAATTATTTGTATACGCACACGAAGGTATAGGCAAGATTGTCCATTGTAGCAGCTGTAATGTCACAGCCAAAGTGTTTAGCAGTAACATTTTATATTCTGTAATTGAAGCAAGAAAAGTTTTAAAGTAGGCTCTGGCCTGTTGGCTCAGCAGTAGAGCATCTGCCCCAGTGTGTGGAAGTCCTGGGTTCGATTCCTGGTCAGGGCACAGGAGAAACAACCATCTGCTCCATCCTTGCCCCTTCTCTCTCTCTCTCCCTCCTACAGCTATGGCTCAAATGGTTTGAGAAAGCTGGCCCCAGCCACTGAGGATGGCTCTGTGGCCTTTCTTCAGATGCTAAAAATAGCTCAGTTGCTGAGCAACCAAGCAGCGGCCCCAGATGGGCAGAGCATTGCCCCATAGGGGGCTTGCCGGGTGGATCCCAATCAGTACATGCAGGAGTCTGTCTCAGCCTTCCTGCCTCTTACTTAATTTAAAAAAAAGGGGGGGGGGTTAAAATAGATGTGACATTCCGTGGAACACTATGTATATCCACTGCAATAGAGGTTTCAAAAGGGTGGCTTGAGCCTGACCAGGTGGTGGCGCAGTGTTTAGAGCAGGGGTCTCAAACTCAACTCAGCATGTGGGCTGCAGAGCAAGATCACAGCCGTTGGCGGGCTGCACTAGGTCTACAAAAGGCAACTGTTACGCAATACTTTTCTCACTGCAGTTAAAAACAAAAAAAAATCAGTACAATAAGCACAATCGTACATGCAGTTTACTCAGTGTCACAAAACGACCAGAAAGTGTAGTTCGCATCACAACTGCTGTTAACTAAGCTAATATCTAGCTAGGATGCTAGAGAAATGAAAAATACAAGTAGGCCCCTAGGCTTACTTTATTTTATCCAAAATATTTTGAACTTTGTGGATTAGTCTGCGGGCCGCACAAAATTGTTTGGCGGGCCGTGAGTTTGAGACCCCTGGTTTAGAGCGTCAGACTGGGATGCGGAAGACCCAGGTTTGAGACCCCGAGGTCGCCAGCTTGAGCGCGGGCTCATCTGGCTTGAGCAAAAAGCTCATCAGCTTGGACCCAAGGTCGCTGGCTTGAGCAAGGGGTTACTCAGTCTACTGAAGGCCCACGGTCAAGGCACATATGAGAAAGCAATCAATGAACAACTAAGGTGTCGCAATGAAAAACTGATGATTGATGGTCCTCATCTCTCTGTTCCTGTCTGTCCCTGTCTATCCCTCTCTCTGACTCTCTCTCTGTCCCTGTAAAAAAAAAAAAAAAAAAAGGGTGGCTTTGAGGGCGGTGTCTGGATTGAAGACATTTTGGCTGGTTCACCCAGTATTTAATTTGAGTTAGTTATCTGTATTTAAATATCTGGAGATTACACATTAAATGAATTTAGATTTCTTGCTTCTTTTGAGAACTCAGACTTGGCAGTTCTGGATCTATATTCCCAAGTGGTAGCAGTTGGCGACAGTTGGGTAGCTTCTGATTCCTTTGGGTGGAAAACCTCCAATTTTCTGCAGTTTTTCTGGGTCCATTTAACTGATTTCATGTTGTGTGTGTAACCCCTGTAGGCTTTTGATATGTGAACCTTGTGCTAATGAAAGGGATAGATTTGTAAGGAAGTCCATTTTCTATTAGTTAAAAATAAGCTTGAGAAATCAAGCTGCAGAGAAATATGTGTACTATGCTCCTTTGTTAAATCAAAATGTGCTTGCACAGGTATAAAAGTCAGGAAGAATAGCTTGGCCTGTGCTGGTGCTGTGGATAAAGTGTCAGCCTGGAGTGCTGAGGCTGCTGGTTCAAAACCCTGGGCTTGCTGGGTCAAGGCACATACAAGAAGCGACAAGCAAACAATGAACAACTAAAGTGAAGCAACTATGAGTCGATACTTCTCGATCCCCATTGCCCCCCCCCTCTAAAATCAATAAAGTCTTAAAAAAGTTAAAAAAATGAAAAGGAAGAATAATACCAAGTTGGCAAGCAGGAAGACATCTAGTTTTATTTTATATAGTTTCTATTTTATGTGTACTACTTTAATAATGACATTTTTAAGTCTCCCAGGTATCCAGGTGATGTGTGTGTTTGGGAAGTACTGGTCTGAAGCAGGGTCCAAGGCAGAAGACTGTACAGGAAAGCCCTGGAATGCTTGTCACAGGCTGGCCTGCCTCTTGCAGTGTCGGTGGGTAGAGGGGGCCCAGGAGTCTGCATGTTTAACAGGTGTCCCAATGGATTTTAACTGGTGATTTGATAACAACACTTGGGTAAACACTGGCCAGAGGTACTCTTTTAGTAACTACCTCAGATAGACTTGTGCCTTAGGGTTCTTGTCTACCCTGAGGGAGAAAAAAAGAAGAAAGAAAAGATCTCGGGAGTCAGTCTAAAGGACTGACCTCAAAGTCCTATGACTCAGAAGAGCCTGACTCACTCAGGCCTCAGTCTGTCAATTATTTCTCACAGCATCTAAGACCCCACGCTTTCTCAGTGAAGTGACCTAGAGCTGCCAATTAGGAGCAATTGTCTCCTCCGAAGGCCCCAATTCTAACAGCAATCCACTTGGGTATAATTGTGTGGTCTGGAGTAAGAGCAGCAGTGAGTCAAGGAACTTAAATCCATTTCTGGCTCCAGAAATGCTGTATGATACTTGTTCTTTGTGCATCTTAGTCTCCGGGTTTAAAATTAGCACCACGTCCTTCCCAGGCATAACTGAGATGATGAAGGTTACAAGGGAAGAGGCTCTCTCTGGTCGACTTTTACCGTGCCTAGAACAAAACTGCATAAGTGCATATTATTTACAATTTTGGGGGACCTCAAATAAACTCCACAAAGTTATTTATATACCTCATTTTGTTCTCTTTCCCTCTCTCCCTTTTCCTATTTGAGGAAGAGTAAATATTGGAAAGGGAGACAATGATCTTAACAGGAGAAGCAAGAGTTCCACGTCGACTCCTACCTAGCAGCCTCTGTGCCCACCTCCCTCCCCACCTCTGCAGGCAGAACCCAGAACACTCATTTAAAAAGAAAAAACCTTTTAGCTTAGAATTAATAGAGGATTCCACGGATGAGAAAGGTTTCCTGACTATGCTGAACAAACCAAGTTAGATAACTTACTTAATACAGTTTATAAAGACACTTTTTCCCACGGTTTGTATCTTCCAATTCGGGCAGAGGGCAGGAAAGGCACAATTCTTGGAACTCAAATAAGGAACAGAAATTCCTAATTTAGCCTCAGAAGAGAAATCTCTGAAAAATAACCCTACCAAGAAAAAACTTAAGTGTAAAGTGATACCTCAAAGGAAGAAATGCCAGTGCCCCTAGGATCATACGTTTCACAGATGTGCTCCAAAACCATTTCTCAAAGCAATCTGTTGCATCAGTGTGAGCTGAGGAAGGCTGCCAGTCAGTTCCATCCTTGAGCTCTACAATACCACATATGTAGAACTCAGTACATTAGAACTCCTTTATAAAGATAGGACCAGATGGTGATGTAATTATTGGAAAGGCCTCATACTATCCACTTGTCCTCTCAAAAACCCCCTCTGCAGACGTGCACCTACTTGACACAAAGGAGCTATTTTAAAAGGTGCCTTGGAAATGTTTTATATCTGGCCTGCTTTGCTTTGAATTATTCTTTCATTCGCCAAACAGCTGTTCCAGGATGTTGTGCAATGGCAGAGCAATTATTATCAATAAAGAGCTATGGTCTAAGCTTTCAGTCTTTGCAACACTCACACTATGGAGGGCAGCCTTTGCGTCTAACCGCACTTGAGATGGTGACTGCTTGATGTTTTACTAAATACCGTGCTGAAAAGAAGGGGCCTTTCAGTAGGGTTTTTTTCCAGGCATGTTACATTTAGAATTAAGAGCTCCCTAGGAAAAAGTTGACAAGATTCATATCTAATTTATACATTAAATTCTGCAGTTTACAACTACAAAAGAGAGGTGATGAAACACCTTGAATAATGATAAACTAATAACAAGCTAACTCCAAATCATATATTTGTGGGTGCCGTCATTGGATACTACTTTGAGGTCAACAAGAGCACTTGTTTGTTTTTTATAATGTATTTTTCTAAAGTGAGAAGCAGGGAAGCAGAGACAGACTCCTGCATGTGCCCCACTGGGATCCACCTGGCATGCCCAGTAGGGGGCGGTGTTCTGTTGCAACCGGAGCCTTTCTAGCACCTGAGGCAGAGGCCATGGAGCCATCCTCAGGGCCTGGGCCAACTTTTCTCCAATGGGAGGGGAAGAGAGAGAGAGAGAGAGCGAGAAAGAGAAAGAAAGAAAGAAAAGAAAGAAAGAAAAAGAAAAGAGAGAGGGAAGGATGGAGAAGCAGATGGGTGCTTCTCCTGTGTGCCCTGGCCAGGAATCAAACCCAGGACTTCCACACACCGGGCTACTGCTGAGTTAGCCAGCCAGGGCACAAGAGCACTTGTTTAACTAGGCAAGTTAAAGGTCGAGTCCAGCCAAATCTAGCTTCTTCAGACTGCTAGCTGAGTCACACTAGCTTGCTGGCTCGATAGCTTTCCAATATGTAAGATACTCAGCTCCCCACGGGCTTTGATCAGGTTGCCTGAACTTTACCAGATGTTTCTGGATAAGACTGAGTGCTTTATGACAAATGGGCATGTGTTGAAAATGACCCCAGGGTTTGAGAAATCCTAAGCCATTGGATAACCCCTTTTTTTCTTCCTATTTCCCACAACTTCTGATGCAAAATATTTAGAAAGGGACTCAGGAGTTATGGAATGATGAATAAATAAATGTGTGGAGGGACAGAAGGGTTTATTTGGTGATTATCTGGATTTATTTTTGGTTTTCTAGACTTTCCTATCTTCTGAGCCCACCCTTTTGCCACCTTGCTGTTGATGCGTGACTTTGGCTCAGAAAGGTTGAAAATAGGCAGGTTCTATAGTGGCCACCATCCCTATCATTTCTTGCTGTCGCCGTGCTTTCGTCGAGTTTTGATGGAATGGGGTAGCACTTGAGGTGGAAGAAGGGAGAGTTGCATTCTTTGCGCCAGAAACTGCTCTTCCTTCACCCAGCTGTGCTGTTGGCAGTGCCGCTTCAGTGGGGCTCGCTGTCAGTGCTCTCTAGGAACTGACAGCCTCATCTGTTCTCACTCGGCATGGCCTCCACAGCCCCTACACAACTCTAACACTTGGCCCCCTCCCGCTCCGCCCTGTTCTGCCTGCCTTGTTTCTTTCACTGTCTGTTAGGCCCAGATCCCAGCTGTTCATTTGTTTTGACCCTTTGCCTGGCTCTGAAATCTGCTTGCTAGAACACTGTCAACTACTCGTGGAGTTCCAGATCCTCAGCTAGGTTCCAGACCTTATCCTAGCCCTCTTCCCAGTCCCTCTCCTTCCTTCTAGTCTACACGCTACGCTTCCTGACACTAGCTCCAACTGCCATCCGTAGCCTTAATTCTGGCAGATTTCCTCTTATCTCAGTAATAAAGACATAGCTCCCTAAGCCTAGAGGAAGCTACATAATCTACCATCAGTTTCCTTGCCTCTCTCCCTGACGACAGATAAGGTTCTTGGCGTTTTGCTCCTTTATTTCTCAATAAAAATCTGAAGGATGTTACCAAAAAAAGGAACTCTCAAGAACAGCTTCATTCCATGTCTCATCTCTCCACTAACCAGAATCTAATAAAATTGAATCACTAAGTTTCAAACTGATTAAGTCGCTAATAAAAACATCCTTAGGGCAGAGTGGAGATAATAATAGAAAGGAGTGTACAGTGTGAAGTCACACAGACCTGAGTCTGAATGGGGCTCTCTTAGGTCCTCAGCAAACTATATATATAGTTAATGTCTCTGAGCCTTACTAGTCTCACTGTAAAAGAGAGATACTACTTCCTAGGAGGACTTGTACAGGTTGAAATAATGTATAACATGTTAACTATTATTGTTCTTGGAGCTAGAAAACTTGGATACTCTCAGCTTTACTTATTTGCTGTGTGATCTTAGACATGTCACTTAATATTTTTAACCTTAGCCCTGGCCGTTTGGCTCAGTGGTAAAGCATCGGCCTGGCATGCAGAGTCCTGGGTTCGATTCCCGGCCAGGGCACACAGGAGAAGCGCCCATCTGCTTCTCCACCCCTCCCTCTCTCCTTCCTCTCTCTTCCCCTCCTGCAGCCAAGGCTCCATTGGAGCAAAGTTGGCCCGGGCACTGAGGATGGCTCTGTGGCCTCTGCCTCAGGTGCTAGAATGGCCCTGGTTGCAACAGAGCATCGCCCCCTGGTGGGCATGCCGGGTGGATCCCGGTCAGGCGCATGCGGGAGTCTGACTGCCTCACCGTTTCCAACTTCAGAAAAGTACCAAAAAAAAAAAATATATATATATATATATTTTTATTTTTATTTTTTTAAACCTTAGTTTCCCCCTCTGTAAAATGGAGAGAATACCACCACCTTATCTCATGGGTTAACTAAGAAACACGAATAAGATAGAAATGTAAAAATTATTTTGTAAACCTTAAAATTATAACAAAGATATCGTAATGAGCCTGGATAGAGCGTCGGACTGGGAAGTGGAGGACCCAGGTTCGAGACCCCGAGGTCGTCAGCTTGAGAGTGGACTCATCTGGTTTGAGCAGGGCTCACCAGCTTGAGCCCAAGGTCGCTGGCTTGAGCAAGGGATCACTCGCTCTGCTGTAGCCCCACGGTCAAGGCACATATGAGAAAACAATCAATGAACAACTAAGGTGCTGCAACAAAGAATTGATGCTTCTCATCTCTCTCCCTTCCTATCTGTCTGTCCCTATCTGTCCCTCTGTCTGACTGTCTGTCACAACGACCAAAAAAAAGATATTGCAATGAGAATTTCCACTTCTGTATTTCCTGACTGGCCTACTCCAATTGGCCTTTGCATCAATGGAATTATTTTCCATGGATAAACTGGAAAATTTAAATGTATCTTTGCTCTTATGGTACCTGAGTTAAAAACAAAACAAAACCCTAACAGGCAATAATAAAAGTAATGTTAGATATTTTTGGTTAATAGGTTGGGTTTATGCTGATGCATGCCACTGAGTTCATAAATTATTAAAATAAGATAATTATCTCTTACATTGATTGATTCTGGCTAGCTAGGAAAATTGGTTACATAATTTATGGAGAACTTTTTCTAATCCTCTCTTATTCTCCAGAAAACAGTGCTTTGTGATTATAGCAAAACCTTTTGCAGTTGCACCCCATCATCCTAATATGAGGTATTGTAACACTTTTTTTTTTTTTTTAAATTTTTTTCATTTTTCTGAAGCTGGAAACAGGGAGAGACAGTCAGACAGACTCCCGCATGCGCCCGACTGGGATCCACCCGGCACACCCACCATGGGGCGACGCTCTGCCCACCAGGGGGCGATGCTCTGCCCATCCTGGGCGTCGCCATATTGCGACCAGAGCCACTCTAGCGCCTGAGGCAGAGGCCACAGAGCCATCCCCAGCGCCCGGGCCATCTTTGCTCCAATGGAGCCTTGGCTGCGGGAGGGGAAGAGAGAGACAGAGAGGAAAGCGCGGCGGAGGGGTGGAGAAGCAAATGGGCGCTTCTCCTATGTGCCCTGGCCGGGAATCGAACCCGGGTCCTCCGCAATACTTTTTTTTTTAATCCCACAAATTGGTCTGACCTAAAATGATTTTGAAAACTCCCAGGACAGCTGGCCTCCATGTAGCTCTGGGGAGTGGAGACAGAGGTCAAGGCCAAGGCACCTCACTGGGCCTGGGGGCAGAGTCCCTGATAGTTTTGCAAATCCTCTGAAAACACCCTCCTCTCTAAGGTCATCTCTCCCGTCTATGAAACCGTTTATGCGTATTTAGGAGAATAAAGAGCCTTTCTAGACAGTGGTGCCTATTCTTCAGGGTTCCAATTACGTAATTCTACAAGGAGCCCCTTGAAAACCAGTGAAGGCTTTCCCTGAACGTTCTCTGAGGCACACACTAATGAATGCAATACTTCACTGCTCCTGTAAGATTCACTGCAGGGCTGCTGGCAAACTCTTCTTCCATGAGCACAAATTTCTTTCCTGTATTGAAACACGAGGAAAGTAATTCCATTGATACAAAGGCCAGTTTGAGCAGGCTAGTCCGGAAACACAAAAGTGGAAATTCTCATTGCAACATCTTTTTCATTGTATAACATCCCAGTTGCAATAAATATTACCAGCTGGTTTTAGCTTTCTTTCCTTCTGTAAGACTTTAGTCTGTTCAGTCTTATTAACCAGAAATCAAGTCATCTAAATAGATGGGGGAAATACAAATTAAAAGTGGCATAACATTTTCAGAAATACCTGAAATAAAATTATAGATATGCATACAGTAATAAAACCAAGACATAATTTGAAAGGGACCAAAGAACCCTTGTCTCCTGAAGAAAATGTAGAGAACACATCTGGTTAGGCTGAAGGAATAATTGCTGCACTTTGATAAGAAAATTGCTTTCACATAAAGAGAAACTTTATAAAGTACAAAAACTCATATTTTAAAAACAAGTTCATAGTACTTTCATCATTTTACTGGTCTGGGATACCAACATCAGTCTGGGTTTTTTAAATGAAAAAACAAAGAAAAGGGTTTTAATTTTTTCTATCCTATCCTTGTTTGTCTTTATTGATAGTGTTTATCTCTATAATAACCTAAGTACAGGCTTGATGGGAGACTGCAGAGAGCATTTTTACTGAGTGTAGAAAAACCCTATAGTCTGCGCTTGGGATGGAAGACGCAGACGGGAGGGCGGGGACTCGTAGAGGGGCCTTGGGCATCCAGGACGGTGGACCTGATTCCTAGGAGTTCAGCATCAGGTAAATTAACTTCAATGCAAATTATGAGGCTGGAAGAAATTGGAAAGCCAAAAAAAAAAAAAGTCCTACATCCCACTCCAAGAAAACCACAAACCAACCAATCAGACAGTCAGATAATTAATCATTAAATTTTATCCCTAAATAAGTTACAAAAAATAGATAATTTTGAGCAACCTCCAGTGTTCGTGAATGCAAATGAATGAAGTGTCCTCAGGTTTGAATTCCGTCTGGCTGCTCAACTAGAGGGACCATCCACTTGGGAAGACTGACACGGTGCTCGTGCACCAGGCTGGCCCAGTTGACACTGGTGGTCCCTGCTCTCTATGCTGTCCGCTCAGAGGCACAGAGTCAGCATCCCTTTGATTCCTTACTGATCAATAATCCTCAGGGTGGCTCACAGGGAGGTGTGGATGCCTGCAGGCTCTGCCTTGTGTCACATCCTTCTGCTTTTCCAAAGAGACGCCAGGCTTGGGCCATTTTGCGAAGTTTTGCAAGATTGGGTTTAATCTAGGGGAAGAAAGAGAGTAACTCCAATTACCAGAATGAAAAGGCAAGTAGCATCTAAGTATGATATTTCCTCATTCTGGCTATTCAGATCTGTTTAGATTTCTAATTCTGTATTCAGAGAAGATTGTAGATTTTCTAGCAATAAGTGTGACTGAAAAGTTGAAGTCTAGATTCCCCTCTCTTCAGGAACAGGGACACAATGTTTTTTCATTATTGTCATGTGAAGCAAAAAGTTTTTAATGATGTAAAATCTACTGGATGAGTGAGAAAACACCATGCCTGAAAACTCCATTCAAGGAAAGACTTCAGAGCCTTTGGCAGGAAAGGAAGCCAAAGGAAAGAATTTGGAAAGCAGCACGGGCATTCTTACTATGTTCCTGTGTTCTGTTTCATTTAACATTGTAACAAGGACAGGGAATTAACTTGTTTTTATTGACTGATTTTAGAAAGAGAAAAGGGGGGAGAGAGAGAGAGAGAGAGAGAGAGATAGAGAGAGAGAGAGAGAGAGAGAGAGAAATACTGATTTGTTGTTCCACTTATTTATGCATTCATTGGTTGACTCTTGTATGTGCCCTGACTGGGGATCAAACCCACAACCTTGGCATATTGGGATGAGGCTCTAACCAACTGAGCTATCCTACCAGGGTGAAATGCTCTTTAAATTAAATCACTCTGTGCCTTATTGTATTGTCAACATCATTGTTCCTGGGCTGCTGAGCAATCTGGGCCAAAGCCTAATGCGGAGATCTCCTAAGCTTGGTACCCCTGCCTGAAGATCCCCAAATCATAACTCTAGAGGTCCTTGGACATGGCTACCGTTTCCAGCAAGGTCACCTTTTCCAGCAAGGACCATCGAGCAACTGGCGGTTTAGGTTACATTTGCCAGCAGTGAGTCTGTTCCCACCAGCTTTCAGTAACCCCAGAGCATCTCTGGTATCTGATCAAACCTAGACCCAGTAGGCAACAGATGTTCAGAATACGTCAGTTTGTACATGTGTTAAGCTTAAAATATACAAAGGCACCATGTGTATAATCTGTCCATTTAGCCTAAGCTCCATTTGAATTTGAGATAGAAGATGAAATGGCGAGACTTTCCATAAAACTTCCAATGCGTAATTTTAAAAAAATCTCCTGTTTTGGAAAGGATTAAGACAGGTTACATATGGATAAAAGGATCTGGCAAAGAAAAAGCAGATAAACGTTGCTTCCTCTTCTGTTAGTCATTACGGTACCCGTTTCTCCTGCCCCAAGTGGTCGATGTCGGCTAACGGCAGCATGGAAGGCCTTCCGTGAGCACACTGGAACGGCAGCTGGCACCAGGACAGGGCTTCAATGAGGCGATAGCTCTCCTCCAGGCTCAGGCCATCATTAAACTTAATGGCCCCTAAACGAAAGACAGAAACAAGCAGGTTATGGTGTCTATGGTGGGAAACTGATGCTACCCGGGGTCAGAGCCAAGTATCTGGGAAAGCGACGTATTTCCACGGCGTCTTTCATGCGACTTTAATGCGGCCTGAAATTGGCACTTCCAGCCATGGATGAAGCTACGGCTCTAGCACTGACCTCTCTCTCAGCTTTTCCTTGGGGGGCCCTGGTCATTCTGATCCCAGTTGGGGACATTTTTCACTTGTTACGACTTTGCTTTCAGAGTTTTTCTCAAAGAGACAAGTGTAATATTTTTGACTACTTTTTACAGGTTTATGAAATCAAGGTCATCTTCTGTCTGCAGCCAATCTATCACCAAGATCTCTGATCATTTCCTACAATATCCATTTTATTTGCTTTTTTCTATTTCCATAATACTCTTCCTAATCTAAACTCTCATATTGTCAGAACCTGACTTTATGCATACATTGACTGACTGAGTCAACAAATATTTATAAGTATATACTTTGAATTAGGGGGTACGCCAGGCAGTGAATGAAACAAGGGTCTTTGCTCTCATGAAGTTTACGATCCGATGGGTCTAACAGGTAGACAAACATCAAATTAATTACACAAAAATTTATATGATTAAATATTTTATATTATATATTTAAATTATAAAAGTATATGTACTATAAAATATAGGGTATGAAAGAATATGAAACAGAAAAACCAAACCCAGTTTAGAAGGTCAGGGAAGGGTTTCCTGGCAAAATGATATTTAATCTGAGACCGAAGGTTACAAAAGACAAGAAGGAACTGGAAAGGCATTTCAGACGGAGGAAAAGGGCAAATGCAGAAGGAGCAGAAACCTAAGAACAAGGCTGAGGAAGCGGGCTGGGCGTAAAGGGAAGGCGGAGGGAGAGGAAACCGGAGAGGCAGGGCCGGATCACCAAGCCCTGGCCGGCCACGGAGAAGAGTAACATTTTCATCCTAACAGCGATGAACAGTGTTGACCCATTTTAGTCAGAAGAATGACATGCTTAGAGGAATGTTTCAAAAAGGTTCCTCAGGGTGCTGACGGAAGCAGCTCGAAGCAGAGCCAGGAAGGACGCGGGGTCTAAGTGAGAGGGCTCAGGTGGCAAGAAGTAGGGAGTAGCAATGGAAGCAGGTCACATCATAGAATTAAGACCCATTCTGAAGGCAGATGATGAAATCTGGTAATGGAGTCCGAACATACGAGGAGTAAAGATAGGATAAAGGGGTGAAGGCAGTTAGGATATTTGCGGGAGACAAATTCATGAGTGACTGGTTACTAAGCTGGAAAAGGCAGGAAGTGAAGAGAGAAGGTTGATGGAGAGAGATCAACAGAGGGAGGTGTCAGCAGACCGGAGACCCCTTTGTGGTCCAGTGACAGTTGCAGGGGATTCTGTAGCTGTCCGGATCCCGAAGGTAAGTTCCTCTGATCCCACTCTCTATATTTCATGATATTACTCTACTCGAGAACCCTCAATGATCCCAATGCCTTCTGTATAAAACCTAAAGGTTCTGTTGTGACCCTCTAGGTGTCTATTCTTTCTTACCAGCCAAATGTATTAATACTCTCTGCTGCACTTCATGTAATTAATTTGCTAATTTGCGCCCCTGGGTCTCTGCACAGGCTGTTTCCTTCCCCTGCAGTGAACTCTCCCTTTCATCCTGTGGCTCCATGTCCCTGGGCTCATTCAAAATGTACCTCCTCTAGAGACACTCCTCCACTCACGTAAGTGAGTCTGTATCATAGTCAAATACAGGGTGGGGCAAAGGTTGTCCATATGGAAAATCATACATTTATAAATAGTAATACAAGAAATAAAGAATAAATTGTTTTGCATATGCACAACTGTTGACCTACTTTTGCCCCACCCTGTATATGTGTTGGTACTTTGCTTTGTAAAAGGAATTTTTTAGTGTTCATTTTGAGTGTACTCAGTTTCTTGATCTAAACTGTTCCCTCCCAGAGGCGAGCAGTGACCGTGCCTTCTGCCGCTTTCATACTTGCTGCACCCCTTAGCATGCAGGGGTGCGCCCAGCTGTGGTGCTGCGTCTCACCGTGGCAGGCTTGAGATGCCAGCACCTTCTGGACAGTCAGTGGCAACGTCCCCTGGATGCCTCTTGTGGTCTGGAGTAGCTAATGCATAAACACATTCTTTATTAATGGGGAAAAGAAACAGGGCAATGATGTCTTCTGTGTGTGGTACATCTGTGTGAAACCCCCAATAAGAGAAAAGTTTACCTCCACTTGTTCTCGAATAAATTCCTACAAAGCAAAAAGGAAAACAGGCATTAATCTACTGTTATGTTATACTTGCCCTTTGATAGTTGACAAAATATCTGTTTTCTTCTTTAGAATATTACCCCTTCGGGAGAGTCCCAGCAATATGGCACTTAGGGACAAATAATTTGTTTTAAGGCACTTTAAATATGAAATACCAAGACAACTGAATAGAACTCTTACTGAATAGAGAATATATTTAACTGCTGAAACTTTCCCAGAAGTAGCTCATCAACTCAGAAGGTTATGTAACTGGTGAGAGTAGCCTTGATGATTCAACTGATTCTAAATATCAGGGAGGCACCTCTCTAAGAGGCTGTTTGTATTCATAATCTCAACCAGAACAAGTGTAATGTTACACAGAAACAGAATAAATATACAAGAGTCATCAACACAACCGTGCACTCAGTATAACACTTGCTTAAATATCATAAACATAAGTAGTCACTTAGTTCCCAAAGGCAGGTTTTTTTGTTTTGTTTTTAATGGTTCCCATCAGGTCAAAAAGCTTATTTTCGGACGCATTTTGTTGAGAAGTTTCTCCTCACTAGTATCTCTCTGTCCCAAGGACAGCCTTTTTTAAACAGTTATATCCCTGCTGATGTTAATATCTACAAGAGGATATTTAAAGAAATTTAGAGCAGACACTATTTCATGCTACCAATCTGTTTAAACTCTGGAAGTAACTATTTTGAGATGGATTTCTTTTCCTAGAAATGGCTCTGTGTAAATTAGCTTCCTGAGATTACAACATGGGAGATTTTCTTTTCAAACCAGGCTCAGACACTTCTCTCCCTCCCTCATGCACACTCTTGTCCACCACGCCTATGAATGAGCAGTGCACCGAGAGATTGCTGGCAGATAACTACGTATTTTTTAAAGCACCTATTTTCCCAAACAAACCTAAACAGAAAGATGTCTCATAATACCTGACCCACTCTACAGGCATGTAGAAAGCACTCAATAAATGGAAGTATTATTTAAATAATAATAATAATAATAATAATAATAATAAATATATATAAAAAATACCTGACTCACTAATAAAGCTTAGTGTGGACACAGACCGAACCTAACTTCTTTGCTATTCTCCTTGTGCTTGTATACCTGGGACTAGTAAAACAATAGTGTATAAGCCTGGGGGGGGGGGAACAGACCTATTCTCTGTTCATTTCATATTTCAATGGTTCAATTAATTCTAGATAAGTTAAATAATATATACACATATATATTTTAGCTAGGGAGAGAGAGAGAGAGAAAGAGACAGGGAGAGATGAGAAACATCAACTCGCAGTTGCAACACTTTAGTTGTTCATTGATTGCTTCTTATACTTGACTGGGGGGCTCCAGCCAAGCCAGCGGCCTTGGGCTCAAGCCAGTGACCATGGGATCATTTCAGTGAGCCCCTGCTCAAGCTGGTGAGCCTGCACTCAAGCTGGATGAGCCCATACTCAAGTGGCGACCTCGGGATTTCGAACCCGGAACCTCAGAGTCCCAGGTTGACACTATCCATTGAGCCACCACCGATCAGGAGGTTAAATTAAATAATATGAAAATGGCTCATTCATTAGGCCACAGGATAGAACTTTATAGAAAGATGTATTAGCTATCTTTCAACTGCTAGGATCCAAGTAGCTACCTTTTCTTCAAGACATCAAAATGATTTCAGCTTCTTCCAAAATCAACAGAATCCCTCCCGATCAGCCTGACTTAACATAATCAAGATTTTCTGACACCATAAGCTTTGTTTCAACTTGAAGTAAACTCTTAACGAATAGTCTTTGAAGTTACTTTGGGAAAATATTTTATTATAATTTTCTGGTTAAATACTTAGGGGTTGAATTACAACAAAAGATTCTAAAAGATCCTATCTCTTGGATTTACGACAACTTGGAGGAGAGGCCTTGGAAAAATAAGCTATGTTGGGAGAAAGGACGGTGCTGAAAACAAAGCAAAGGCTGTCTGATCAAAGTGCAGTTTGGAAAGAGTAAAATCAAGGTAGCCCAAAAACTCTTCCTCTGTATGCAGCCAAAGTTCCCAAAAGACTCATAT
This sequence comes from Saccopteryx leptura, assembly GCF_036850995.1. Lineage (NCBI taxonomy): Eukaryota > Metazoa > Chordata > Mammalia > Chiroptera > Emballonuridae > Saccopteryx > Saccopteryx leptura. The sequence goes on along the minus strand of NC_089508.1, from coordinate 26,519,753 downwards.
ACTCAGCTCCACTTCTGCTCCCTTCACTCATTCCCTGACCCATAGCAATCTGTCTTCAGCCCCACCTGACTCCCAGGAAATGATCCCACAGGGTAATCAATGTCCTTGTAATAGCCAAATCCAACTTGTGATTATTGACCGTTCCCATGTTGCTTAGAACTTCCCTTGGCTTTGGCAATATAACTTTCCCATCTCCTCCTCCCTCGCTGACCAAATAAATTCAAAGACCCTTTCCAGTTTCTTGTTCAGCAGCGGCCTTCCAGACCTTTGCTAAAACATGCATACCTGGAATGCCGGTGTTCCACGAGCTGCCCTTCGTTCTTGTCTCTTTTTGTCTTCACGCTTTCCATGGACAACCCCACTTCCTTTAGACCCTTGCCAGCTTCTGATATATCAAAATATATACACTGCTAACTCCCAAATAGAGACAGGTAGTCCAGCCTTCTTGCCTAAGTGCCAGATCTTTACATCTACCTATGTACTGGACGTCCCCTCTTGGAGGCACATTCAGTGTCCCTGAACTGAGGCTGAGACTCGAACTCCCAGACAGGTGTACTCCTCCTCTCCGACTTCCTTCTTCGGTCAGTGGCACCACCCTCCTTCCAGTCACCCGAGTAAGAACCCTCAAATCATTACTTATCTGTTCTTTATCCCTTTTATATTCCATTGATTGCCAAGGCTTCTTGATTCTGTCTTCCAAACAGTTTCAAATATGTTTCTCCTCTACATTACCACTGCTATTGACTTTGTCTAGTCTTCTATTTGAACCAGTACATAACAACCTCTCCCTGCCCGCCAAAAAAAAAAAAAGGAAAAATAGAAAGAAAAGGAATATTTTCAAAATACTGAGGAATAACCAACAATATGAGATTCTATTTTTAGCTAGACATGCAAGTGTAAAGGCAAAATATTTTCAAAGACAGTTTATCATTAATGGACTCCTTTGTGTATGTGTGTGTATGTGTGTATGACAGAGACAGAGAGAGGGACAGACAGACAGGAAGGGAGAGAGATGAGAAGCATCAGTTCTTCGTTGCGGCACCTTAGTTGTTCATTGATTGCTTTCTCATATGTGCCTTGACCGGGAGGCTATAGCAGACTGAGTGACCCCTTACTCAAGCCAGCGACCTTGGGCTTCAAGCTGGTGAGCCTTGCTCAAACCAGATGAGCCTGGCTGAAGCTGGTGCCTTGGAGTTTTGAACCTGGGTCCTCCGCATCCCAGTTTGATGCTCAATCTACTGCACCACCACCCAGTCAGGCTAATGGACTCTTAAAAGAAGAACTTTTAAGCACGATGCAGTGTATAGAGGGTGTTATATTGAGTATGATGCTTGTAACCATGTCCACACAATAAATTAAAATTTTTTAATTAAAAAGAAAGGACTTCTAAGAGATTTACCCCATTGAAAAGAAACTGGCCTGACCAGGTGGTGGTGCAGTGGATAGAGTGTCAAACTGGGACACAGAGGACCCATGCTTAAAACTCAAGGTCGCCAGCTTGAGCGTGGGCTCATCCGGCTTGAGCACGGGCTCACCAGCTTGAGCACAGGTTCACTGGCTTGAGTGTGGGATCATAGACATGACCCCACAGTCGCTGGCTTGAACAAGGGGTCACTCACTCTACTGTAGCCCCCGCCCCCCATCAAAGCACTTATGAGAAAGCAATCAATGAACAAGTAAGGAGACTAAGGAGCTGCAACAAAGAATTGATGCTTCTCATCTCTCCCCCTTCCTGTCTGTCTGTCCCTATCTGTCCCTCTCTGTCTCTGTCACAAAAACAAAAAAAAGGAAAGAAAGTAACTGAACACAAAGGATGCAAGATGCAACAGTGAAAAAAACGCTGTTAAACAATTTTGGTTAACCTAAATATTGACTATAAAATGAATGACTCCCAGGGGGATTAAAAACAAGTAGATTAAAACAGGCAGCACAGGGATGATGGGAGGGAGTGATGGCTGATTTTTGTGTAGTTTAGCAAGAAAACAGAGAAACAAATTACTTTTAAATTATGTTACATATACAAATTCAAATTTCTAAGCCAGTAGGAAAGAAAAAGAGAAATAAAGAAAACACTAATAGGAAACAGGGATAAAAGGCAACAAAGACAAGATAAATTATGTTTGTTGTTAAAAAAAAAAGAACAAATTAAAAAGTAACGGGCCTCTTCAACACCCACAATGCCGCGTCCTAGCAGCAGCTTTCCGACCTTTCCCAAACATCTGTACATGTGGTCACATTTAAAATGCCATGCGAAAATGTTTCTCACTCTTTCTAACTGGCTACCTACAGGACGAAATGCAAACTACTTAGCAGAATATGTTAAATCCCTTTATGATTTGGTCCTGACGACCTATCTCGCCTCACCTGGTCCCTATATGCAGCTCAGTTTGAATCACATGTATCGGTAGTTCCCTAAACACAGGATCTGAGGCAAGTCTGATCTCTGTTGCTCTGTCTAGAATGCCCTTCTCCTCCCCTCTGTATCTGGCAGGCTCCTGATGTTTTACAGGACATTTTCTAAAAAGGAAAGGAAGCCTGACCAGGCGGTGGCGCAGTGGATAGAGCGTCAGACTGGGACTGGGATGCGGAAGACCCAAGTTTGAGACCCTGAGGTCGCCAGCTTGAGCGCGGGCTCATCTGGCTTGAGCAAAAATTCACCAGCTTGGACCCAAGGTCGCTGGCTCAAGCTAGGGGTTACTCGGTCTGCTGAAGGCCCACGGTCAAGGCACATATGAGAAAGCAATCAATGAACAACTAAGGTGTCGCAATGCACAATGAAAAACTGATGATTGATGCTTCTCATCTCTCCGTTCCTGTCTGTCTGTCCCTGTCTATCCCTCACTCTGACACTCTGTCTCTGTAAAAAAAAAAAAAAAAAAGGAAAACCCCCCCCAGCTTTTCTGTGACAGTTTCCTTGACTTCGACTGTCCTGGGCAGAGTAATCAATTTGCATTTCCATAGCCCTTCTAAACATACTTCAAACTGCCCAAGTTTCACTGTATTTTAATCACTTAAAGGTCCTTCTTCCTCACCTTGCTAATTCATCTTTGACTCTTGCACCCGGCACACAGCAGTTAGTTCATAAATGCTTACTGAATAAAAGGTGAATAGAGAGAGTTTCTAAACAAAATAGGAGGTTACTAACACTCAGCAATTTCAATTTCTGCAACTGTGTCTTACCTCCACGATACTTTTGGTCACGGTAGATCTTCCTCTTCGAAGTTCATTGGCTTCTCTTTCTGCAAAACAGAGTGGTACTTTTCCTACAAGTACCAGAGAATCACCAGTGTCTGGAAACGTAACTCCAAGGCCCAGATCTTCCAGGTTTTCGTGGTAACACCTAAAGAGAGAGCCTCAAATGTAATATTACAACCTCAAATGAAAGTAAAAGTATTACTTCCTTCACATTTCACTACTGGTTCCAAAAACTTGGACGTTTCTCAAAAGCTGTCATAAGTGCCTGACAAGGTGGTGGCGCAGTGGATAGAGCATCGGACTGGGATGCAGAGGACCCAGGTTCGAGACCCCGAGGTCGCCAGCTTGAGCACGGGCTCATCTGGTTTGAGCAAGGTCGCTGGCTCCAGCAAGGGTTTATTCGATCTGCTGTAGCCCCACGGTCAAGGCACATATGAGAAAGCAATCAATGAACAACTAAGGTGTCGCAATGAAAAACTAATGATTGATGCTTCTCATCTCTCTCTGTTCCTGTCTGTCCCTATCTATCCCTCTCTCTGACTCTCTGTCTCTGTAAAAAAAAAAAAAAAAAAAGGCTGTCATAAGCTTTATAAGTTATACTCAAATGTTTTTCTTACATTTATGAGTGTTTAGTATTTTATTACTAAATTTCCTTTTTGAATTATAGTAATCTTTTTTTTTTCTTTTCCATTGAGGGAATTTATTTCTAAGTCTTGTTCCTAAGTTTTAATTTTTCACTGAGCAATTGCTAACTTCTCGTGCTGGCACTTACAAAAGTCTGGCACAAATAAAGGGGCTGAGAGTGTTTGGAATCAGCATGAAAGCAGGGAGGTAATTAACAGCCCCAGGAACTGAGAAGTCCTGATTAATGGGATGTAAATAAATGGATCTGCCTCTAATATAAATCATACCCCAGGGAGAAGGCATATTCCAAAACCTGAAGTAAATTCAGAGATAATGCTCTCTTTCATTTCCAATAAGCTGTGTTGCCCAAAAGTGGGAAAAAGACCCATGCTGTGATTCACGATAGGCTTTGCCCCTTCCTTGTGGCCCAGTGCTTTACTTCTTTCCCATTGTGATTATGATAATGAAAACTAGGGATCTAGAATGCACCAGGGCAAAGCAGAATGGAAGCAATTACTGCAGTGACTTTGCTTTCAGAAACAGCACAGCATAAACACTGCCCGTTCCAAGGAATGGTAAGAATATTCTAAGCCAACTGCTGGAAAAAATTATCAGGGAAACTCTATCCTATACTCAGCAGCTGTGATATAGTGGAAAGAACAGCATGTGGAGTCAGAAAACCTGTATCTGAGTGCCCACTCCACCCCTTAATCGTTGTTACGACCGTGAACAAGTCACATAACCTCTCTTAGTCTCAGGTGTCTCATACAAAAAAAAAAGGAACAACAGTTATGTTTCTACTTCACAGAACTGTGAATATTTACACTATCAACATCATGTGCTCATGGTGGTACTAACCGTAGGAGTCTCCTTTGTTCCTCTGTTACTGTTATCTCTAGTGGAGGACTTACAGTGGAAGACAGTAATCTCTTCCGACCAGAACCTTGTGGCTGTTGTTTCTCATAGGAATCTATTGGGAGAAAGATGAATGGGGTAAGAGTAGGAAGTCTTCTAGATTCAGACATAAATGAAGCACGGTAAGACAGCCATGTAATTACTACAGCGCTTAGCAGTGTGTGCAATGTACAGTTTTAGGCTTTGAATTTCCATTATTAAAGTAAAACTAGCAAATATCCAGTCTGTTTATTCATTTTAGCAGTATTTTCAAAAATAAGAAATATTAAGACTTAAGTCTTACATGCAAATGAACACTGCAATGTTCCTGTAGATAGTCGATAAATGTGACTTTAGTAACAGAGGTGAATAATGTGAATGACCAAGGAAATAAAATGGGTTTACTATATTATCCTGTGGCTCAAGAAGGCTTCCCCATCCTTCAGAAGGGGTTCCCCGTCTCTGAAGAGACTTAGGCCAGTAGAACTATTCTCAAATGGTCCAGGGGCTATAGCAAATAAGTTTTTCCAACACTGTCTCTTACTATATCTTTTCCAACAATTAGGTAGGTCTTCATTTTACAAGGAAAAATGAACATGGAACTAACATCACTGAGATATCTCCCGAGGTCCTCACCTAACTCTCTGACATTAGATCCTTCATTACTTGACCATAGGAGTAAAGATTTTCCTGGTATTTTACCTCTTGGGGGACACTGCTTCATGGTGAGAAAAGGGCAGTGAAGATGAAAAGGCACATACTGACTTTGGAAGAAAACATAACAAATTAGATACTGGCTGCCTCTGGGGAGAGAAAGTAGGTGGGATGAGGGACACGGTTACAAAGAAGACTTTATTATTTTCCCCTTTATACCTTTAAGAACCTATTTGATTATACTACCTAGTCAACACACACTTTAAAATAAAAACAATGTATTGGGCCTTCTGAGCTGTTGGTGGTCTCTGCTTGATGAACCGTGAAGAAGGAACACTGAGATATCACGGGCATGTGGAGCAGCACATGTTTGTGCTGACGTCATAACGCAGCAGCCTAACCCTTAGACAGCCAGTCCCGAGAGGCGATGCTAGATACACAGCAAATGTATCTCCGACTATGTAAGAGCCACATGTTTGAATTAGGAAAGTGAATGATGACATTCTTCCAGTGATAAAAGAAGCCAAACCAGAGTACTGAATCTTAATTTTAAAAAATGGGTTTTTTTCCAATGGAAAAAAGAGAGAGAGAAAGGCAGAAGAGGGGTAGGGGAAGGAGCAGGAAGCATCAACTCGTAGTAGTTGCTTCTCGTATATGCCTTGACCGGGCAAGCCCAGGGTTTCAAACTGGTGACCTTAGCATTCCAGGTCGACACTTTATCCACTGTGCCACCACAGGTCAGGCTCAACTTAATTTTTTTAAAACATACAATTCATTTTCCTCAACAGTCACAGTTAGAAAAACTCTTTCAGGTATACTAATTCTGCTGAGAGTCTCAAATCTTTTCTAGTCCAAACAGATCCTTACCTATAATAAGCTGCTCCAAACGGACACGCTCATGGGCAGCATGCTGATCCACCAAGACGAGCAAATTTCCACCTAGAAGATCACCAAGGATTACTGGAGCTTCAAATGACCAGACCAAGATGAAAACAATCGTGGTGTAGTGAGGGAGAAAAACGTTAATTCAAACAGTCAAGGAGGTGAGCATAAGAGAAACATACTGAGTAGGAACAACTATCCTTTATTTCCTAAAAATATAAAATCATGGGGAGAACTACAACAATGAAAAACTCTTTAGTTCATTAATATTTCATTTATGAAACAAGGTTAAAGCCCTACATTTTAATCTTTAAATACTAATTTTGCTTTATTAATTCAAATTTGATACAATGATGGATCATTAAACAATACGTTATTCTAATTGGCTGGGTTTGGTTTGCAAGCTACGCTGGAACCCATGAAGAATGTAATTCTGCTACACTTTAGATCAGAGGCTCGGAAAATTTTTTTCCATGAAGGGCTGGAGAATAAATGTTTCAGGCTTCTGGGACACATGGTTTCTGTCACAACTACTCATTTTGAACCAAAGCAGCCATAGACAATACGCAAATACTGCAGCTCTGTTCCCATAAAATTTTATATGCGTAATTGTAATGTGTCAAAAATATTCTTCTGCTGCTTTTCCCCAAACATTTCAAAATGTAAAAACCATTCTTATCTACCAGCTGTACAAAAGCAGGTGATGGCTGGACCTGGCCCACCCGTCACAGTTTGCCTTGATCTTCTCAAAGTTTGATGGGTGTTCAAATCCCCGAGGGATCTTACTAAAATGCAGGCTCTGATTCAGCAGGTTACGGGTGGGACACAGGCTTCTGCAATTCCCATAAACTCCCAGGTGACGATGCTACTTAGACTTTCAGTAGCAAGACTTTTGACGCTCAAGTGCAAGAGAGGAGGCAGAATGTCCTGACCCCAAAAGCCAAAACTAATATTTTTCCCAGTAACAGGAGGACTGAGTCTCACATTACTACATCTTTTTAGCTTGTAAGTTTAATACTTTTGGCCAAAGGGTTGAGGTTTATTGCTATTGATTATACTAAAATAAAAGTTCTTCTCTTGAATTTGATCAAAACAGATAATGCCTGTCTTGTTTCTATGACACTCTCAAATCCAGGCCATGGGAGCTAAGATTTAAAGAAAAGAAGGAAGTAATTTTTCTGACAGCATGTGCAACCACAGAAACAAGCCCCAAAATGTTGAATTTTAAACTCCTTTGAGGATAGGAGGAGTTGCAGCTGGTTGTGATGAATACTAGACGTCCTGTACTGGGCAAGCCAATGGAATAAATAATAAATTGTGAGGGAGTAATCTCAAATTTGAAACTAGAGCAAATGTGGATTACCAAGAGTCAGTGACCCTAAAAAATTCAATCCTGTACCTGACTCTGAAGGAATGGTTTATAGTATACACAGTGTTCACAACCTTTTTCATTTCTTGAATGAAGCAGAATACAGGAAGGTAATTTACTAGTGCTTGAAGCTGTATTTTAAATATTTCAACACAAGAGAATACAAGTGGCACAGGGGCAAGATTTTTGTCTGTTACATTCCTAGCATGTATAACAGCAATCGGGTGTATAACAGGCACTCAGTAATTATTTACAGAATAAACCCATGAATCTTTATTCTTTAGGGTATCATAACTTAACAACTACATTTTACTGTAGGTGAAAACATGCAATAGAAATGCAAATATATGATAATAATTTCACTATAATTTAAAACAATAATATATTTGTCCATTACAGAAATATATTTAGATATTAAAATATAAGTAAGTCAGCTACAGGAATAAGTTGCTTTTGGTACTGATGAGCAACAGTAAAAACACATTTTGATTTAGGAAAATGTATTTATAAGAGTACTCTTTGGTGGCAGCTGACCAATACAGTGATCATATAGAATCTGAAGAGAAATTTAAATAGGGCCCTTTTGTTTCTTTGAACATCTACAGGTTTTATGGCTACGCTCATGTCAGGGGTCATTACTAGAGATTTGGATAGAAACAGCAATACTTTTCTAGAAACAGCAATACTTTAATTTGACCTTTAGTAATTCCATATATTTATGATAATTATGATAGGATTTTGGTTAATTTCCCTTTGATCTATGAAGACATTTATTAGACAAGTCTACACTATAAACAGCACAAATGGGAATATTTGAAATACGGAGAGAATTAACTGCTTTCAAACTGCCAAAGCACTTGCCTGCAGGTCTGCTCTTCTGGAGCCAACTCCTCTGCTTGTGCCAGGGCTCTCGGCCCCTCGGGGCTCTTCCGCAGCCTTACAGTACCAAGCATTGTAAGTGTGCTTACAGAAAAGAAAAACGCCTTCTCTCCCCCGCCCCCTCTTTAAGTCCCTCTTCCATGTCAGATTTTTGAGTCTCTCCTTGAAATTATACCTCTTTTCTGAAACAGACCTCATGTGAAGTCCCTGACTCCCACTGTCACAAAACTGAACAGAAAATTTTGGTCCTCATCTTACTTAACCTCTTGGCAGCATTTAAATCTCCTCTTTGCAACACAACCTTCGTCTACTTTCCTTTTATTTCTCTAGCTAGAGAGGAAATAGAGGATAGGTTCCTTCACAGCCTCTTTTGCTGGCTCATCCTTTTCTGATGAGCTGTTATGTGTTGGACTGATTCTAGACTCAGAATCTCTTCTCCTTACCCTTCACTCTTTTCTAGGTAATCAAGTTACACACGCGATTTCAAAGACCGGCTTTACGCCGACAACTTGTCAGAATGCTCTTCTAGTCCCAACCCTGTGATACCCAACCATACTCTTGACATCTTCTTGAACATTTCCAACAGATTTCAGACTGAACTCATGATTTTCACTCTCTGCCTGCTTCTCATCCAACCCCATGATCTCCTGCAACAACATCCACTCAGTTTTGGGGGTCAGAAAAGTAGGAGTCATCTTTGACATACCTTCCTCATATCCAATCTTTCACCAAAACCTGCTGACTTTTATCTCCTAAATATCTTTCCAATGCATTCGCTTCTCTAGTCTCCCCTGGTCCCAGCTTATCCCGTCATTTCCTTGTGATAGTCTCTCTCCAGTTCCTGGGACTGCACCCACACCCAATCCATTCTCCACCCTGCCACCAGAGCAATATTATCAAAATGCAAACGTGATATAACACACGCCATCACAAAAATAACATCAGAACCAATAAAAAGAGAAAACAGAAAGCTTTCAGTTGTTTCCAGGTGGTACTGGACAAAGCTAAACCTGTAATTGGCATTTGAGGCCCGGCCTCATCTTCTTGCTCCCACTCGGACTACACTACAGGTACCCTGCTTCCCCTCAGGGAAGAAGAGGAAATCGCAGGCTATTCCCTCCACCGGAAGACTCCTCCCTCTCCTTCCCCTGGTTAACTCATACTCACACTTCCCGTCTCACTTTACCAAGGACACCTTTCCTGGCCGCACTAAGTCGACTCTCCAAATACACGTTCTCACAGCCTCGTTTCCTCCATCACACTAGCTGGTGTTATTTAACATTTGTGTAATTATCATATTTGTTTCTCCTCCCTGTATTTTCTCCTACTATTGTATCCCTAGGGCCTCATACAGTCTTGCACATATTTACTGACTGAGTTAATATTATTTACAAACTATTATTATTTTACTAAAGCAGATCACCAACAGATTGTACAGGGTGGGGCAAAAGTAAGTTTACAGCTGTTGGTATAAAAAATACAATAATTAATAAATAATAACACAAGAATAAGCTGTTTCATGTACTCACAACTGTGACCCTACTTATGCCCCACCCTGTATTTAACTGTGGATAAACCTAGTACAGTTCATTATATAAACTTTCTATATTATAAAGGGAATACATTAAAATATTTTTTTAATTCTTTTTTTAAAGATTTTATTTATTTATTTTTAGAGAGAGAGAAAGGGGAGGAGCAGAAAGCATCAACTTCTATATGTGCCTTGACTGGGCAAGCTCAGGGTTTCGAACCGGTGACCTCAGCATTCCAGGTCAACGCTTTATCCACTGTGCCACCACAGGCCCATTAAAATATTATTTAAATGTGAAACAAACAAAAACAAACAAACAAAAAAATGTGAAACAATATAAAATATTTTAAAGAACAAAACATGAAAAATTCCCCCTCTGCCCACTCCCATTCTCACTCCAAAGTAACTACTGTTTAATAGCTTAACATGCATCTTCCATATGTATGTCCTACATTATATATGTGTGTGTGTTTATAAAACTAAATATACTTTAAAACTCTTACTTCATAATTTTAATTTAGACTGGTTTTCCATAATCTTTCCAAATCATTGCAATGGTATCGTATAGGAAAAAAAAAAAACCTTACAAGGAGGCTGTCAGAGCGGCTGGTTATTAGTCAAGGTTCAAGTCCAGTCTTACCTGCCTCACCCTTCTCTTCAGGCTTCGTGCTCACTAAACAGGCAATAAACTTGTTATCCACTTGCTGGAGAACCTGCCAGACAGTGAAAGAAGTGGTACGACGCTCCATAAAAATCAACAAGGGCTTATTTCTATAGAAAGAGATAAAACTAAAGAAAGAAAGAGAGAAAACTGTACTTAATTTAGAGTTGTCTGCACTATAACTTTCAGATCTAAACTGAGACAGGTGCTGATGAACCTGAGGGCGTCCTCGGGAAGGAGAAAGGAACGGCAAGCAGAGTGATCAGAAGGCATATAAGGATCACAGACTGAGGCATCTGATAGGGACATGCTCACAAGACTTGAAAGAGTAGACCTGAAATTTTCCCAACACTGACATGCAACTGCTTCTAATATGGTATCAGAATGAGTCTTCTTGATGGGTGATATAACCACAGAATTATTAATATGACCGGAGATCGATACAAACAGAGCCAAAATAAATTTTTAAAATTTATGTAAAAGCAAGGAAAACCATTTTGGAAGAGCCAGTCCATTAAAGCAGTAAGTTAAAAAGCTACCAGCGGCTTTAGGCCTTGGTGGCTCCGCTCTGTCCAGGTACTGATAAGGCTCCCTGCACACCCCCTAACCTACACCACTACCCCAGGGCCTATTTCTGGATCAAGTGTTTGCTCTGGTACCAGGTCAATGCCAGTTAGGAGTTCACCTCGATCTATCCAACCTCCTTAATTTGTTCCCACATAGAAAACAAGGAGACAAAGATACCAGAGATTGGTGTAGAGAGAGGACAATCTAGAAAAAAGTACGAGACAAGAGGTCCCTTTTGGTCTCCTGAGCCATGTCATGTGTAGCCTCACAAACAGAGGGTTTTTTAAAAAGGAACACTGTTGTACATTTAAGGACAATCTCTCTGTAGTATTTAGTTGATCTATAAATTATTGTCAAAATATCAAGTTAATTTATAAACCTTGAAACTGTGAATCTGAATCCATAATTCATCCCTCCAAACCTGCTCCCACTATTAAGGACTTCTTTTTCTTTGTAATTAATTTCAGTCCTTTTCTTTTTCTTCTGATGATAAAGTTCCAGAAAGATTTTAAAAAACACATATGCCTTGCCTGACCAGGCGGTGGCGCAGTGGATAGAGCGTCGGACTGGGATGCGGAGGACCCAGGTTCGAGACCCCGAGGTCGCCAGCTTGAGCACGGGCTCATCTGGTTTGAGCAAAAACCCACCAGCTTGAACCCAAGGTCGCTGGCTCCAGCAAGGGGTTACTCAGTCTGCTGAAGGCCCGCGGTCAAGGCATATATGAGAAAGCAATCAATGAACAACTAAGGTATTGCAACGCGCAATGAAAAACTAATGATTGATGCTTCTCATCTCTCTCCATTCCTGTCTGTCTGTCCCTGTCTATCCCTCTCTCTGACTCACTCTCAATCTCTGTAAAAAAAAACAAAACAAAAACAAAACAAAACAAAACAAAAAAAACACATATGCCTTGACCAGGGTGGTCTAATAAATCCAATTTCACAAGAGTTAGCCTAGCTTAGGTCTGTTACATAGTTCTTATGAGATTTCAAAGTCAATCTTTTACCTGCATGGAATGAATCATGTCTTTGGTGAAACGGTAGGGAAACAAGATGTTGTGGATTTTAACTGCGAGGCTTTCAGCCTGACCGCTGCTGACATCAACAGCAACCTAGAAAGACCCAACACAAATACAACTTGAATTAAAATTTTTTAGGTCTGCAGAACTGTTTTACCGAAGATCTCAAGGTACTTTAAAAACATTCATTTTCATAGAATCTACCAGCGGTATGCTGAGTTCAGAGAACTTGAAGAAATTCAAAAGGCTCTATGAACAAAATTACTGACAAAAGCGGACACTATTTCAGAATAACAACTTGTCCAGGCTCCATGATCAAGTCCTTACAGGCACCTTAACTGAAGAATCAATAATTAAACTCTCATCTATTCTAAACCCTCATTACAACTCACAAAGTACATTCTGTGACAACCACTGAGGAGAGAACACACACTCAGTTCCAATGATGAACTAACTGATCCTCCAGTGGAAGATTCACTAATTTAACGACAGTTTTTAATATCACCACTCTAAACACTTTGCCAAAACTACAAGTCATGGTTTTTAAAAGTAGCAAACAGGCCCTGGCCAGTTGGCTCAGTGGTAGAGCGTTGGCCTGGCGTGCAGGAGTCCCGGGTTTGATTCCCGGCCAGGGCACACAGGAGAAGCGCCCATCTGCTTCTCCGTCCCTCTCCTTCCTCTCTGTCTCTCTCTTCCCCTCCCGCAGCCAAGGCTCCAATGGAGCAAAGTTGGCCCCGGCGCTGAGGATGGCTCTGTGGCCTCTGCCTCAGGTGCTAGAATGGCCCTGGTTGCAACAGAGCAATGCCCAGATGGGCAGAGCATCGCCCCCTGGTGGGCGTGCCGGGTGGATCCCAGTCGGGCGCATGCGGGAGTCTGTCTGACTGCCTCCCCGTTTCCAACTTCAGAAAAATACAAAAAAAACACAAAACCCTCAATAAAAGTAGCAAACACATTTACTAGTCCCGCACTGATTACATATGTTTAATCCAAAATTAGAGCTGAGCTCCCCAAAATGCTATGAATTTTGATTCTTCCTTTCTACCCGAAACATTCATTTCCAAATAAACTATTTGAAAACACACCCACTTTCCATTCAAAATTACAAATTAGTACAGTCAGTCATGCCCATATCCAACGTAAATGAAATTCAAATTTTAAAATGACGAGCAAAGAAAAACTGCTGTAGACCCACCTCTGGATAACGGGCAAATACTGGATTTTCCCATTCTGAGAACAAAGACTGAAGCGATGTGCTACCAACGGCATCGTCCACAGTGTCTAGTGCAAAAGGGGACAGGTAAAGTTGGCATCAAGAGCCTCAGGAAAAAAGGTGAATGCCATCTCATATTTGGTATGGTACAGCCTCAAGATCAAAGATCAGACACATTATTCTGAGATTCTACAATGGTTCAGCGTTCCCTATCTCTAAATTGTTTTTATCTGTTACTTTTTAAACTAGGAGTTGATGACTGTATCTTCTGGCATTATAGCTTTTTCTCCAAATTATTTGCAAGAGATATTTCAGAATGCAAGTCCAGAAGAAAGTGGTTGAAATTAATAGCCTTACTTCCTTTAGTAAAAAGCATACCTTATCTATTTTTAGAAACAAAAACCAAATAATATCTGTAGTTTTTTTAAAAAAAAATAAGTTTTGCTTACATAAACCTATTGTAATACGGAGTACAATGTAATCTTTAAAAATAACAAACAAGTTCTCAGGCACAAGACTCCACAGACTGCATAATCACCCAGTATTGACCTGAAGTCTGGAAAAGTAATTTCTGATCTAAATGCATGCACAGAACTACTTAGTTCTGCTGTTTAATAGGACCGTGGGGTATTCCTGGTTCCAGTAAGGCACAGCTGGCACTGATCAAGCTTAATAATACAACCCAGCTGTTTTGTTTTGTTTTTTTTTAATTAGCTGGTACATTGTGTACTAGGTGTCCCAGCAATTTCTGTTATTGCCCCTACCTCTGTTATTCTGTCTCATCACAGTTCTCTCTTCCCGAGCTCTAGGAAGGAAAGGAAGAACAAGGTCGCTTCTAAAAGGATGACACCTGTACTGAGATCCTAAACGTAAGAAAAGAAAAACCTAACATTTGAATTCAACGTATAAATAAACTTAAAAATTAAGTTAATTAAATCACTTTCTGCATAAACTGAATCAAGACATAAAGGCAGACTACTAAACATTAGATTGAGGGTCAAAAGTTCTTTAATGAAGTTACTCTGCTAACTTAGGAATTTACATTAATGCTTAATCCTATTATCCGTGAATACTAGGCAGAATGAGGACCTAAAATAGATCACTGATTCTCAATGGGGGCAATTTCACATGGGGATATAAGGCAATATCTTGAGACATTTTTGGTTGTCACAACTTGGGTGAAGGGCGCTACCGGCATGGAGCAGATAGAGGCTAGGAATGCTGCTAATAATAAGAATGTACTAGGCAAACTCTGCAACAAAAATTATTTAGTCCAAAATGTCAACAGTGCCACAGCTGAGAAACACTGTGTTAAATATATAATGGTACTTGTCATCCTTTACTACTGAGTACAACCTTCACAAGTCCCCAATTTATATGTCTCTTATCTCAATATATGTATCTATTATAATATTTATCTCATCACGTTATAATCATACTTAGATAGCTTTCTTATCTAATAGACTGTGAACTCCTAAAAGCAAAATCAGTTAATTTGCGATGTGGGAGGGCCCAGCACTGTATGAACAATCAATCAATGACTGAATAAATAAATGAATGAAAAGTTCTCAATTTAAACTCTAAAGTCTATTAAGATCTGGCCCAAATTTACCCACCTCTCTGAGGAACAATCAGTTTTGTGTTTTAGAAACAATGCTGAATCTGACAAATTAAAAAAAAAAATTCTTTCCATTGATTTGAGAGAGGGGTGGGGAAGGAGAGGAGAAGGGAGAGAGAGAGAGAGATGCATCAACTCATTGTTCCACTTAGTTGTTCCCTCATTGGTTGCTTCTTATATGTGCCCTGAGGACCAAACCCATGACCCCGGCATGCCAGGACAATGCCCTATCCACTGAGCAGGCCGGCCAGGCTCTGAATCTGACAGTTTTAGAACAGGGCAAAACATGATGAAACTATTATTTCAAAAAGGTAAATCCATTGGACAAAAACTGGAGACAGATGAATAATTCAGAATGGTAAAATTAAAGCGGGAAGTGAAATCAGGTTGCAGAGTTAACGACATTTTAAAGAGAAAAACCGCCAAGAGACTGGACACAACTTAAAATTACCTTCATATTTCCTTTCTTCTGTGCAGTTAAGTTCATCTCCTGATGATTCCTCTAACGTTTTTATGGACAGTTCAACAATGGCCTAATATCCTGCTATACACCAGCCATTTCCACAAAGGTAACACGCTATGTAAATGGAGGGTGCTTAGGAGCCACCCTTTCAAGGAACTTGTTTCTATATCCAAATTATTGATACTTCACTTTCCATTATGAAACTCTGAGTCAATATGACCCTCAAAAGTTCATTAGGAGACTTGTTAACCCAGAAAGTTAAGTAGGTTAAAGTGTTTTTTAAACATCTAGATTTATTTAACAGAAGCAGATGTTTATGTTGAGTATGGCGGCCAACCAGGATTTCTCCCTTTAACAACAGCCATCTCAGTTTAACGTAATCCAGCTATTTTTTTACCATATCAGAAGCAGTTGCATTTCAGGAAGATGAGGTGCCAGTTCCTTAGATTTATCTCTGATAAGCATTCAGTATAAATCAGGACATAAAACTATAGATTGAAAAACACATGTGTCTTTAAGAGCAACCTGAGAGTCTCAGGGGCACATTGAAAGAAAAGGGCTTTCTTCTATTTAATACTTTGAAAGTTACTAGAGTAATTTTTTTCACAAGGAAAAAAAAGCCCGCTGAAAAATAAAGATCTTATTTAATCTCAAATCAGAGCCTCCTTCCAGAGATATTAATCCTAAAGAGAAATTATAAATTTGCAATTAAATTCATGTAATTTATATTCTTTTGCAACATTTAAGACTTTTAATATGGATGCACACTTAATGTTTATCCTCCTGATGCAAAACCAAGATTATCGCCAGATGGAAATCAGCTTTACCATCTCCCAACATCTGGCTCTAAACACACTGCCAAAACAATGTCACTTTTAATGATGCCTTAGACTTGAGAACTGAGTCCCAGTCTAGGTTCTGATGTAGCCTTGTTGTATAATCTAAAAGCCACATTAGCCTTACCTGTGGTGGCCCAGTGGATAGAACGTCAACTTGGAACGCTGAGGTCGCCAGTATGAAATCCTGAGCTTGCCCAGTTAAGGCACACAGGAGAAGCAACGAGTTGATGCTTCCCACTCCTCTCCCTCACCTTTCTCTCTCTCTCTCTCTCTCTCTCTCTCTCTCTCTCTCTCTCCTCTCTCTAAATCAATAAGTAAAATCTTTAAAGAAAAAAATAAAACCCACATTATTGTCTTCCTGAATAATAGCTACTTATACAATAAACAGGTCAAGTGGATTAGCATATGCGTTGTAAGTACATTTGAAAAGCACAGTTATGAAAGTATATGTTTAACCTATATTCCAAAAAGAAAATTATGGTCAAGTCCTATTTTCTAAAAAAACAAACAATAACCAAAACATATATATTATTATATAACTGCTCACAAAAATTAGGGGATATTTCAAAATGAATATGAAGCAATAAAATACCCCCTAATTTTTGTGAGCAGTATATATGTACTGAGCCATAGATTTTACTGGGAAACCTAGGATGATTACAGGGTCACTCTGGCTGTTGACCTGGGAACTGCAGAGAGCAACCTGCAGAAATATACTATACTGCCATTGCAGGTGCCTTTACATTTCTAGCAGAGTTGTGTGTTTGGGAGTGAGGGGGAAGCAGGCTAGGGAAGCACAGTTGATCTTCTCTACCATTAATAGTACAATTTCATTAAAAAACTGTCTCACCCTCTTACATGTTACACACCCATAGACACATATATGTGCACTTCCATTCTATAAGTCTTTCATGGCATTTCTTGACTTAAATAATATTGGACCTAGAGAATCGTCATATACCATAAAACATATTTTACAATTAAAATTCAAAATGTTCTATGTGCTGAGATCATCTCCAAAAGCATTTCATGCAGTGAACACTCTATACTTACCATTCTCGAGTATGACATCGACAGCCACAGTTGTCAGGTCCTTAGTACAAGCAGCCCGAAGGTCCTCAGTAGGAGCAATAAAGGTGCTAAGTCCAGTTATTTTGTTGATGTAAACCATTCTTCCCAGGGCTACATCAAAATGCTGCTGCCAGTCCAAAGAACATGCGTTTGACTCTTCATTTTCACAAGTTCTTTCTATAGACTCCTCACTCTGAAAACCAGCTCCATTTGGGTTGTCTGTGTGACTCATTAACATTCTACTGGGAGAGTCAGGACTTCTCATCCATTGTTCTGAAGCGGTGAGAACATCTGAATCTTTATTAATGACTGCAGAATTATTATAGGGCAATACCAAAGATGTTCCTGGTATCGCAGAGTTTTTTGATGTACTGTTGTTAGAATATGTTTCACTATCCTTACTGAAGGAACTATCCTGTGTGACAGAGTCTGACATTGGGATGATAACACTGTCTGGTTTTTTATGCTTGTTTTTAAGTAACATACAAGAATCTAAGGATAACCCACTGCACAGGTCACTGTCTTTCCTACTGGCATCTGATTGTGGAAGTTCAATAAAATGACTCATCTCCATTGCTTGAGTCTCTTTTTCAGAATCTTTCAATCTGGATAATTTAGAGGCTAGTGATTCAGGTGACTTCTCAACATCCAAAGGTCTTCTGTTCAAATGAGATAGATCCTTTAGAGTTACCGGACTTTCCCTTATGGAAGGCATCTGTTGTTCTAAACAGCCTTCTTCCTTGGTGAATGGAAAGTTTTCTGAACAAGGGACGTGACTGACTGATTGACTACTATTTGAATCTTTATGTTTCATAGTAGTGACTTTACACATATCAGAGCTATCTAATAGGTTTTTGTCTCTCTGTGAAATGTCAGGTTCAACCTGAGAACTGAGATTGGTAGTGATTTCAAAATTATTTTCCTCTTCTGTAGTCAGAGGATTTTTAACCTTCCCATATTGCCTCTTAAACTTCTCTAAAGATCCCAGTTGTGAATTTAAGCTTAGTTTCTTAGGGGCTATGGGTCTGGAGGAATTAATCAACTTATCTTTTCTCTTACTACCATTTGAAAGCTGCCTACACTGAGAGAAAGAGGATGTGTTGGGTAATAAGCCACCTGTGTATGACTTTTTACTACCTTCCTGAAACACAGCAAAATTTTTGTAAGCTGGTATAGGTTTGTTCTCCAGCTTATAATGTATATTTGTTCTGCACAATTTTTTGTTGGGCAGTTGAACAAATTCTTCAGTTAAAGTGTTGGTTAAATCTTTGATGTTTGGAGTCTCAACTGAATGGTGCATTCTATTTCCAAATGTTTCTTTGGCACTCACAGGTCCAGGTCGAACACAATTTTTAAATAAATGTTCCGTTTCAGTTGGTTTAGTATGTTCATTTTGTACCACATGAGTTATAAAGCCAGTGGAACCTAATTTAATCTGTCCACAACTACTAGGTTCTTTTTTTCTTTTCTCTTCCTCCCCCTTAGCATCAGGTACTCTCATTAATGTTGTCTCTAAAGGCAGACGGTGGCATCCCATTTCAGCAGCACCTTTAAATGTATCTAGTTGATTCTGGATTCTATTATTTTTCAGGATGTCTGCAGCCATGCCATTAATGGCAGTACTTACTTTCTGTATTTCTAGATCTTCTCCACTCTCCTCAAAGTGATCTAATGCCTGAAAAGGGCTTGCAAACATCTCTGAACTGGTTCCACATAGAGTTTCCCAAGAGTTAAGTTCCAAGCAAGGCTTTTTATGTTTTTCATTTTCTCCTGATTCTGATGCTTCAGCTCTCTCTTGTTTCAAGATCCTTGATTTTGAGCAGGAGCTATCTTTGCCTTGTAAAGCCGACTCTGTCTTTTTACTATGACCTGGGCCATCTGATTCATAAGTGGATAAAAATGAATCATCTGTTTTTCTAATAGCTGCTGAATCCCCAGAATTCTGTGTGCTTATGTTTTCTGTAGCTTTCCTTTTTACAGCTTTTGATTGCAAATTAAACACTTCATAGGAATCCAAAGTATTATTACATGCTTCTTGGAAACTGACCTGGTCACACTTCTTATCAGAGGACACATGCTTCTGAAGAGTAGCATCAAATAAACTAAAATCATTATCTTCATTAAATTCCTTAATGTCCTCACCTGATAATTCCACAAATAACTTTTCTTTCTTTAAAAACATCTTCATTCCTTCTTGAATGCAAACCAAAGCGGTATCCCAGTTCTGAAACTCAATCAGAGTTTTTGCTGGCTCCATACACACATCATATTCACAGAATTGGCACTGCACATTGATTACATATATCCCATGGAGTTCTGGGTTAGACCGATGCCGGGGACTTGAATTTATTTGCCTACTGGCAGAGCTATTTTTTGGCTTGCATATAATACTTTCTTTCCTTAATAAAAAGTCAATGAGTTTATGCAACTTCGTCCTTAAAACGAACCTTTTGTTCACAAACAAGAACTGCATATTCTTATTGTAATGGGCTTCAGAGCTGATATAGCCACTAAGCTCAAACTCCTTATATTTAAATTTTATTTCTCTTAATTTTTGGGACTTACCTAGTCCATAAATTTGACAGAATCGGGAATATATGTCTTTGGTTTTAGGGAGTTGAAGAACCATGGAACCAGAAATATCATTTCTCAAAGAGAATGAAATGGAAGGGTGCATGAGTGAGAGGGCTTCTATCCTCTGCCTAACCTTCTCAAACTCCAGTCTAGGATCCATGGACTTCCTCCTTACTGGTAACTGATAAAACAGGTTGTATACTGTTACTGTTGTGCCACCACTTGGTCTCGTCAAGTCAGCTTCATAAGCTTTCAGGGCTTTTCCATTCTGAAACAGCTTCACAAAAGTTTTCACTTTCGTGTTTTTCTTGGATGAAATTTCCACAACACTGGCCATGTCGGCTATACTGGCCAAAGCCTCGCCTCGGAAACCGTAAAACCTTGGGTTCTCCAAGTCCTGTATGGAGCTGCATTTACTAGTGAAATAACGATTTCCCACCTTGTCTACATCATCACTCCCCATCCCAAATCCATTGTCTATCACTTGAACTTGGAAGATTTCCATATTCACCCTCACAGCCACACATTTTGCGTCAGCATCAATACTGTTGAGGACAAGCTCCTCCACACACTGGCCTAAGGAGCATATAGCCAAACCAGAACGCAATTTGGCTTGAACTTCATCTGACAAGCACTTGATCATGGCAGGTAGAAAGCTGGTGAGAATGCCAGGCACTGGTTTCCTTCGCAGACCGTAAATAATTGCCTATGGGACAAAGAAACACACACACACACACATACTATCAAAGCGTCCGAGTTACGTAGCATTACCCATTTCTCTAAAGCATTACCCATTTCTCTAAAGCATTCTCAAAATATCATTTGCCGTCAATGAAATCTATTAAGCCACGTTGTAAAACAGAATAAAACAAATTATAGCTCTGATCTCTAGGCACATCCCACAGCTCATGTTTGATGTAATGGGTTTAACATCTAAAAGCTGCATAGATAATTTCATAATTTTTACTGATCCCTTCTAAATCCCATATGCCCTCAAGTGAAATCATCATCACACTTTGAAGTTGACCCATGAAGACTGTTCGAAATTCTAATCACTTCACCAAAAACAGATGCCTAAATTCCGTTAAGAAACATTAGCTAGAAATTATTCACACACAGAAAACCCAAGCTAGTTTCATAACATTTATACGTTACACAATAACCATGACATTTAGAAAAAACTCATAATGAGGTATCAGGACACTATAATAAGAAAGTGAAGAAACAGGAGGAAATAAAGTCAGATTATTGCATCAAGAAGAGATGGGCATTAAGAGATTATTAATAATAACTTATTATCATGGTTAAGTGTAGTTACCTCAGGGGAAAGAGACTGGGAATGGGAAAGGATACGGCAGGAAAATTCTTTTTCATTATAAGCCTTTCTGTATCATTTGATTTTTAAATCTTGTTCATGTATTTACTTTGATAAAGAATTTTTAGGTTCTTATTAATATCCTTTTAATGCTCTTGGTATTTACAAATTACTTTGGCCATAACAATAATGGTAAGGGCTGTCTAACCTTGATTTTTTAAGTTTTCTCGTAGTAAAAAAAGTAATATTAAAATTATAGTGCGATTAAAGGTCCCATCCCTTCTTCATAAATGAGAGCAACATGGGCTAGATCTCTCGGAAGTGGTGGGGCCAGTTTTTCAACCCTGGGAAAACCAGATCTGCAGATCTGCCGAATGCAAAGCTTTGGGGTAAGAGCCGCGGCCGCAGGCCCTCCAGGCTCAGGGTGCACCCGGGCCCCGCCCCCGACTCGCACCCTAAACCGGCCGGCCGGGACGAGGGCGCCCGAGGGGCGGGCAGGCAGGCCGCGAGGCGTCCTGGAGCCCTTGCGCAGCCGGGTCCGCAAAGCTGGCCCGCAGCGGTCGTCACAACCCTTCTGGTGTTAGGCGAGTTCCCGGAATCATCCTTTCGTCGCGAGCTTTGCCCCCAGTCACCTCAAATAGCGTTTTACCAACTCCAGATACCAACCGCCTCCGACGCCCGCTGCGCGTTCTTTGGCTCGAGAGGCTCGTGCACGCGCGAGAGCAGAGCATGCGCTTCTGAGATTCGCCGAGAAGTCCCTCGACCCGGATACCTCAGTGCGCATGCGCACTCATTGAGCCTCCAAGGTCTCTTCAAGCTGGTTCCTGGTTTCCCAATCCTCATCCCCTTTTCTAGCAATTTTTACTTTTGTTTTTGTTTCTTCTTTCCCGTTTCTCCTTAGCACACGCTAGTATCTAATTCAGTGCATTATTTTATTTGCTTATGTCTATCTTCCCTCACTAAGCCATCTGGTAGGGATTTTGTCTATTTTGTTTACCGCTGTACCCCATGGCCAAGAACAGTGCCTGGCTTGTGTTAGGCACCAGTGAATAAATATATCCAGAGCCTTCCATTTTATCAAACTATAGCACTTAAGAGCTGGTAAGACTGAGAAACTGTTTACCCCAACTCTTAATTTACAGATGAGGACACTAGGCCTCCCTTCGTTGCCCTTTTGGGGTGTCTTCCCAGTACCACCATGGCTTCTTTGCTGACAGAATGAGAATGGAACTCTAAGAACACTGAAAATAGATATTTTGGAAATTATTAACCAGTTTGTGCTCTCATTTCTATTGAAACATTTTTAAAAAGATATTATTAGAGAGAGGAGAGAGAGAAAGGAGTAGGGGAGGAACAGGGAGCATCAACAGGTAATATTTGCTACTCGTGTGTGCCTTGACCCCGCAAGCCCAGGGTTTTGGACCAGCAACCTCAGTCTTCCAGGTTGATACTGGACCCACTGAGCCACCACAGGTCAGGCTGAAACCTTATATTTTAAAAAGTTGGAATTTGTGGCAGATTTGTCAAACCCAATAAACATTTGATGTGTACTTGCTTAAAGGCTTATCAAACCAATCAGATTTCTAGCAAAACTCTGATTATTGCTTATATTAGTTTGCTACAATAAACTACCACAGACAGGGTTCTGCCTTAAACCACTGAAATTTATTCTGTCACAGTTCTGGAGGCTAGAAGTCTGAGATCAAGGTTTAAGACATGGTTTATGTCTTCTGTGGACTCTCTTCTGACTTGTGGTTGGCTGGCTGAGTCCAAATTTCCTCTTCTTTAATAAGGATACTGGGGCATACCTGATGAGGCCCACACTAATGACCTCATTTAACCTTACCTCTTTAAAGATCCTGTCTCTAAATAGAGTCACATTCTGAGGTGCTGGGGGTTAGGGCTTGACCATGAATGGAGGGGTGGGAAGGGACATAAGTTAGCCCACAACATTGCTTTTCGTGAATTCCTTACCCAGAGAGAAAAATGACAGCAGAAACTCAGGAAAATTAAAAGTAATTAGTCCAAAATATCATTTGAGCTGCTAACAAATTGAACTTTGCAGTATTTGTTCTTATTAGGCATGAAATTTCCTTAAGAAAACGTCATGGGGGGAGGGAAACATCATGAAAATCATTTTAAAAATTGATTGAAAGTTAACTGCTAACTTTTTCTTTCAGACTTCTTTACCTCAAAATTATTTCCCCCCAAATGTTTACTGAGTAAATACCTCCTATTTTCCCCAAAATGAAGTTCAGCCTACACAGATGGTTTTGATGTGCTTTTATTAGAATTGTGTACAGTTCTTATTCTTCCTTCCATCATACATATTATATACAGTAATATTCAAGTGTCTAATAGTAAAATAACTTACAAATTCTAACATTGGACTCAGAATAATTCTATCTCTATTAACAATAAAAAACAAAACCACTGTGTTTCTCTTAGAAAATTTAAATTTGGCCATTATTTTACGATTTGGAAATCGGAGTAATCCAGCTTTAAAATGACTTTCTCATTGTTGAAGATTGCTCTATCGATGTGAGATTTGGGACTTCCTCTTGTTTCCAGCCATTTCTGCATATGACGCACTTTGGAGATGGGACCTTGCAATTGTCCTTGCACTGTACCTTGGTCAGTGTTCTGGACCCAGCCTACCAATCCCAGGTTTTTACCCTCTGCCTAAGGGAAACAAAAAACGAGAGAGAGAAATCCAGTGAGATTAAACAAAACAAAGTCAGATGACAATCTATTGCCAGAATCTTGGCCTAGAATCAAGCCACTGAAACTAATTTGATATTGTCCAGAACAGTTAAAACAAGAACAGCAAGAATCTCATTGCTGATTTTAATATGAAGTGTTGGCCACTTCATTTCCTTTTTCTACCCTATAAAACCCAGGCACTAGAATTTTTCACTATGTAGAACTAATGACTTAAGACCAAATCAGATGCTTTCAAAATGATTCCCCAGGCTAAATGTTGTTGGGACACTAGGCTGTACATTTTCCCTTCTCCTAATCAAGAATCTACTTGGTATATTAAATAGAAAAAGCATGGAAGTATCTGATCCTTCTCTTTGTCTTTAACCAGAACCATACCTAAACAAAACCAGATGAATAAGTGTCCATTATATCTCTAGATCATTAGAGAGTATTTCACAATTTCATAGGCAACTCATTCCATTGTTCTCCCAGTAGAAAAACTGTCTAACCTGCTGTCTTTATGTTGTATCCAAAGCCCACTTCTGTCATCCTCTTAGAGAAGGAAAGAGCAACTGGTGATCAGTCTCTGAAAATCAAACTTTCTTGAGATTACATAAATTTTTTAAAATTTATTGATTTGAGAGAGGAAGGAAGAGAGGGAAAGGGAAAGAAATAGAAAAGGAGAAAGAGAAACATTGAATTTATTGTTCCACTTATTCATGCATTCATTGGTTGATTCTTGTATGTGCCCTGACCGGGGATCAAACCTGCAACTTTGGCTATTGGAAGGATGCTCTATCCACCTGAGCTACCCAGCCAGGACAAGATCACATAACTATTAAGTATGCACTTTTCTTTTCTTCTGTCTAAATAATCACACTTTTAAAGTTGAGTAAGCTTATGAAGACCATCAAATCATTGTAGTTGCTCTTTTCTTAGCCTTTCCAATGTTTTTTCCTTTAAGTCATTAAACTGTGGAATCACTGAACATTTGAAAAGATACCAATGTTTTAGAGGTAATTTTATTTTTGTAAAATTTCCAAGTAAGGGTATCATAAAAGTTATTGTTAAAGTAATCTACCTCAATAAAAGGGATTGGATTACAAAAGAAAATGAAGTTAACATGATTGCATGCCCAAACGTCAAAGTAGTGACCTAGTAAATGTGGGAAATAGCTGGAGGTGGCCAAAGAAAATGTTATGCACGGCAAAACCATGTTTGATGAGGAACTGAAGTATCCATCAAATCATATGTTTAAAGCAAAGACATAACGCATAATGAAAAAAAGAGCTGGAGTCAAATAACAATTTAAAGGAAACAGAGGAAATTAAGGAATGAAGAAAAATAGGAGATACCTACAGCACGCACTAAGTGCAGAAGAAGGCGACATAAAAATGTGAAGAATGGCCTAGCCTGTGGTGGCGCAGTGGATAAGCCGGCAACCTGGAATGCTGAGGTCACTGATTTGAAACCCTGGGCTTGCCTGGTCAAGGCACATACAAAAAGCAATCAGTGAGCAACTAAAGTGAAGCAACTATAAGTTGATACTTTTCAATCTCTCTCTTCCTTCTGTCTCCACTCCTGTCTCTCTCTCTCTTAAAAATAATTACACATTCTGAAAGCAGTCTGACAAGTCTTAAAAAGAGAGAAAAAAAAGATAACACAAGAAAACTAAAGATGAATATCCCTTGTGAGTACTGATGAAAAACTCAACAAATATGAGTGAACCAAATCCAGAAACATATGAAAAGGATTACAAGATGAAAAATTGTATCCCAGGAATGCAAGGTTGGGTCAACACGCAAAAATCAATATACCATATTAATAAATAAAACACCATATTAATAAATAAAATAGAAACCAGATGATCATCTCAATAGATGAAGTAAAAGCATTTCACCAAGTCCAACATCTTTTTATGATAAAACATGGAACAAAGTAAGAACAGAAGGGAATTCCTCGACCTGATAAAAAGCATCTGTGAAAACTCACAGCTAACATCAATGGTGAAAGACTGAAAACATTTGCCCTGTGTTCAGGAAGAAGACAAGGATGTTTGCTGTTGCCACTTCTACTCAACATTATACTGGAGATTCTAGCCAGGGCTGGGAAAAAGAAAGAAGGCAGTCAGAATCGGAAGGAAGGAATAAAACCACCTCTACTCACCGAGATGACATATATACAGCAAAATCCTAACACACACACACACACACACACACACACACACACACACACACACACAGACAAACTAATAAACAAGCTCACAAGTTTGCAGGATACAAGATCACTATACAAAAATATATTTCTATACAATAGCTATAATAAATCACAATGAAATGAAGGAAACAGTTCTATTTATAATAGCACCAAAGTAATAAAATTCTTAGAAAGAAATTTAACAAAAGCAGTGTAACACATATGGAAAAGTACAAAACCCTGTTGAAAAAAATTTAAAAAGATCTAAATAAAAGGAAAGAAACACCTGATGTCATGGGTGGGAAGACAATATTAAGATGACAATACTCCTTAAATTGATCTACAGAGGCTATACAATTTCTATCAAAATCCCAGCTGCCTTCATAGCAGAAATTGACAAATTGATCCTAAAATTATCATGACAATATGAGGACCCAGAGTAGGTAAACATAATCTTTACAAAGAACAAAGCTGAAGGACTCACATAGCCCAGTCTCAAAATTTACTACAAAGCTACAGTAATCAAGACAGTGCAGTACTGGCATAAGGACAGACATACAGACCAATGGAATAAAATTGAGGTCCAGAAATTACGCTTACATATGTAGTCAACTGAATTTTGACAACAATGCCACAAAAATTCAGTGGGGGAAATGATAGTATTTTGACAAATGGTGCTGGGACAACTGGATATCTACATGCAAAAGCATAAAGTTGAACTCTTTACCTCACAGCACCTAAAAAATTAACTGAAACTGCCCTGGCCGGACTGCTCAGTTGGTTAGAGGATCATCCCAATGCACAAAGGTTGCCAGTTTGATCCCTGGTCAGGGCACATACAGAAACATATGCAGGCTCTCTCTCTGAAATCAATAAACAAAAATAAAAAAGTAACAGAAACTTGCCTGACCTGTGATAAGAGCACTGACCTGAGACGCTGAAGTCCCAGGTTTGAAATCCCGAGGTTGCCAGCTTGAGCGCGGGCTCACCACTTGAGTGTGGGGTTGCTAGTTCGAGTGCCGGATCATCAACATGATCCCAATGTTGCTGGCTTGGGCCCAAAAGTTTCTGGCTTGAAGCCCAAGGTCGTTGGCTTGAGCCCAAGATCACTGGCTTGGCTGGAGCCTTCCTAGTCAAGGCACATACGAGAAGCAATCAATGAACTAAAGTGCCTAAACTATGAGTTGGTGCCTCTCATCTCTCTCCCTTCTTCTCTTTCCCTCTTTCTCTCTCAAAAAATAATAAAAATGAACTGAAATTAGATCAAACACCTAAAGCTAAGAGATTAAACTATAAAACACTTAGGAGAAACTTTTAGAAGAAAACATAAGAATGAACTTTCATTACCTTGGATTAGGTAAAGGTTTCTGAGATATAGAACTAAAATTCCAAGCAACAAAAGAAATAGATAAATTAGATTTCGTCAATATTAAAAACTTCTGTGCTTCAAAGTTTCATCAAGAAAGTAAAAAGGAGCCTGACCAGGTGGTAGCGCAGCAGATGGAGCGTCGAACTGCGATGCAGAGGACCCAGGTTTGAGACCCCGAGGTCGCCAGCATGAGCATGGGCTCATCTGTTTTGTTTTGTTTTTTCTATTTTCTGAAGTTGGAAACGGGGAGTCAGTCAGACAGACTCCCGCATGCGCCCGACCAGGATCCACCCGGCATGCCCACCAGGGGGCGATGCTCTGCCCATCTGGGGTGTCGCTCTGTTGCAACCAGAGCCATTCTAGCACCTGAGGCAAAGGCCATGGAGCCATCCTCAGCGCCTGGGCCAACTTTGCTCCAATGGAGCCTTGGCTGAGGGAGAGGAAGAGAGAGACAGAGAGGAAGGAGAGGGGGAGGGGTGGAGAAGCAGATGGGTGCTTCTCCTGTGTGCCCTGGCCAGGAATCAAACCCGGGACTTCTGCATGCCAGGCCGACACTCCACCACTGAGCCAACTGGCCAGGGCCTGGGCTCATCTGGTTTGAGCAAAGCTCACCAGCTTGAGCTCCAGGTCGCTGGATTGAGCAAGGGGTCACTCAGTCTGCTGTAGCCCCCAGGTTGAGGCACATATGAGAGGGCAATCAATGAGCAACTACGGTGCTGCAACAAAGAATTGATGCTTTCTCTCTCCCTTCCTGTCTGTCTTTCTCTCTGTCATGAAAGAAAGAAAGAAAGAAAGAAAGAGAAAGAAAGAAAGAAAGAAAGAAAGAAAGAAAGAAAGAAAGAGAAAAAAAAGAAAACTCTCAGGAGAAATATTTGAAATAATATAATAATGGGCTAGTATCCAGAATATATAAAAATTTTTACAATTCAACAATAAGACAAATAATTAAAAATGGGCAAAGGAAGGCCCTGGCCGGTTGGCTCAGTGGTAGAGCGTCGGCCTGGCATGCAGGAGTCCCGGTTTGATTCCCGGCCAGGGCACACAGGAGAAGCGTCCATCTGCTTCTCCACCCCTCCCCCTCTCCTTCTTCTCTGTCTCTCTCTTCCCCTCCCACAGCCAAGGCTCCATTGGAGCAAAGTTGGCCCGGGCACTGAGGATGGCTCCATGGCCTCTGCCTCAGGCGCTAGAATGGCTCAGGTTGCAACAGAGCAACGCCCCAGATGGGCAGAGCATTGCCCCCTGGTGGGCATGCCGGGTGGATCCTGGTCGGGCGCATGCGGGAGTCTGTTTGACTGCCTCCCCATTTCCAACTTCAGAAAAATACAAAAAAAAAAAAAAAAAAAAGTTTGGCAAGCAGTCTTAAAAAAAAATGGGCAAAGGATTTGAATAGTCAGTCACTTCTCCAGAGAAGATATACAATGTCTTTTTTTCATGTGCCAAAAAGCTCATGAAAAGATGTTCCAACATCATTAGTCATTAGAAGAAGGCAAACAAACCACAATGAGGGAATATACATACACTGGAATATTACTAAGCTTTAAAAAGGAAATTCAGACACATGCTACAACATGGTTGGTCCTTGAGGATATCATACTCATGAGAGCAGTTACAAAAACCCTGTATGAATCCACTTATATGAGGCACCTAGAAGTAGTCTAATTCATGGAGACAGTAGTAGTTCTGGATCACCAGGTGCTGGAAAGAAATAGGAGTTATTGTTTAACGTGCATAGAGTATCAGTTTTGCAAGACGAGTTCTGTGGATGGACCGTTGTGATGGCAGTACAACAGTGTAAATGTACTTACGTTCACTAAACTGTACACTAAAAGTGGTTGAAACAAAAAATTCTTGCCTGACCAGGTGGTGGCGCAGTGGATAGAGCATCGGACTGGGATGCGGAAGGACCCAGGTTCGAGACCCCAAGGTTGCCAGCTTGAGCATGGGCTCATCTGGCTTGAGCAAAAAGCTCACCAGCTTGGACCCAGGGTTGCTGGCTCCAGCGAGGGGTTACTCGGTCTGCTGAAGGCCCGCGGTCAAGGCACATATGAGAAAGCAATCAATGAACAACTAAGAAGTCACAACGCGCAATGAAAAACTAATGATTGATGCTTCTCATCTCTCTCCAGTCCTGTCTGTCCCTGTCTATCTCTGCCTCCGTAAAAAAAAAAAAAAAAAAAAAAAAAATTAAAAAAAGGGAACTGCTTTAAAAACAAAACAAAACAAAAAACAAAAAATTCTTCATTATCTATATTTTACCATAATTTTTAAAAGTGTATGATATGGTTTTTATATATTTGAGGATTTTCCAGTTATTTTTCTGGTATGAATTTGTAGTTTAGTTCCATTGTGATCAGAGAACATGCTTTTTCATGACTTCAATCCTTTTAAATTCATTGATACCTCAAGACAAAACAAAAGACCACGGGATACCACTTCACACACACTAGGATGGTTCTAATAAAAAAGACAGATAGTAACAATTGTTGGCAAGGATCTGGAGAAACTGAAATTCTCGTACATCATTAATGGGAATGTAAAATGATGTAACTGCTTTAGAAAATAGTTTTGCTGTTCTATATAAAAAATTATATATGGAGTACTTTGTGACTCAGCAAGCTAGTCCTTGGTATATATACCCAGGGGAATTGAAAACAATGTTTGCATAAAAATAAGTACATACATGTTCACAGCATCATTTAGCCAAAATTGAAAATAACCTTGCCCTGGCCAGATAGCTTGGTTGATTAGAGCATCATCCTGATATGCAGAGGTTGTTGGTTTGATCCCCAGTCAGGACACATATGAGAACAGGTTGAAGTTCCTGTCTCCTTGTCTCTCTCAAATCAATAAATAATAAATTTTTTAAAAAGTGAAAATAGGTTCAATTCCCGGTCAAGGCACACAGAAGAAGCGACCATCTGCTTCTCCACCCCTCCCCTTCCCCTTCTTTTTTTCTCTCTTCCCCTCCCACAGCCATGGCTCTATTGGTTCAAGCGAGCTGGCCTCTGGCACTGAGGATGGCTCCGTGGCCTCCACTTCAGGCACTTAAAAAAAATGGCTCAGTTGCTGAGCAACGGAGCAATGACCCCAGATAGGTAGAGCATCACCCCCTAGTGGGTTTGCTGGGTGGATCCTGGTTGGGGCACATGTGGGAGTCTGTCTCTTTCCATCCCCTTCTCTCACTAAAAAAAAAGAAAAAGAAAAAAAAAGTGAAAATAGGCCCTGGCAAGTTCGTTCAGTGGTAGAGCACTGGCCCAGCATGTGGATGTCCTGGGTTCAATTCCCAGTCAGGCCACACAGAAGTAGTGACCATCTGCTTCTCCCCTCCACTTCCTCCTCTCTCTTTTTCTTCTCCTGAAGCCATGGCTTGATTGGTTTGAGAGCATCAGCCCCAGGCACTGAGGATGTTCTCTGGAGCCTCTGTATCAGGCTCTAAAAATAGCTCAGTTGTGGGCATCAGCCCCAGATGGGGCTGCCAGGTAGGTTGGGGCACATGCAGGAGGAGTCTGTCTCACTATCTCTCCTCCTCTCACTTGGAAAAGAAGGGGGAAAAAAAGTGATAACAACTTAAGGGCCTATCAATTGATGAATGGATATATAAAATGTGATATAGCCATACATGGAATATTATTGTCATAAAAAAGAATTCAAGTACCAATATGTTACATTATGAATGAACCTTGAAAAATCTTTGTGTTACTGAAAGAAATGAAACACAAAAGGCCACAAGTTATATGATATCATTGACATTAAATGTCCATAATAGACAAAACCACACAAATTGAAATGAGGTTAGGGATTGCCAGGTGCTAGAGGGATAAGGTGTGAATGCTAATGGATATATGGTTTCTAATGGGGCTGATAAAATGTTCTGGAATTAGTGTATAGCTTTGTGAATATACTAAAACTGAATCATACACTTTTATTTATTTCTTTGAATCATACACTTTTAAAAGGTGAGTGTTATGGGATATGAATTATATTCCAATTTGAAAAAAGTCCATTCCATTCTAGGAGTGATGGAATTTAATTATGAAGTTAGATATCAACATGCAAACAGACTGTAGCAAAACAAAACAATTGTTAAAATGAACATATATATTTAAGTGATTATAAGTAGTAAAGAATAAGCTACAAAAAAAAAAAAAAAAAGAATAAGCTACAACTCTAATCAAGAAGTAAAAAGGATAGCATTTTCCTTAAAGTTTTCCGTTGGCTCAGTGGTAGAGTGTCGGCCTAGCGTGCGGAGGACCCGGGTTCGATTCCCAGCCAGGGCACATAGGAGAAGCGCCCATTTGCTTCTCCACCCCTCCGCCGCGCTTTCCTCTCTGTCTCTCTCTTCCCCTCCCGCAGCCAAGGCTCCATTGGAGCAAAGATGGCCCGGGCGCTGGGGATGGCTCTGAGGCCTCTGCCTCAGGCGCTAGAGTGGCTCTGGTCGCAATATGGCGATGCCCAGGATGGGCAGAGCATCGCCCCCTGGTGGGCAGAGCGTCACCCCATGGTGGGCGTGCCGGGTGGATCCCGGTCGGGTGCATGCGGGAGTCTGTCTGACTGTCTCTCCCTGTTTCCAGCTTCAGAAAAATGAAAAAAAAAAAAAAATTAAGTTTTCCAAATCAATATTTGTTTTTCTGCATTCTTTTACTGTCCCTAAATTTGGGGGTGGGAACAGCAGTAAAGATGAAGTATATTACCATCCGATCCTCAGCAACTGCAATTAATCTTTGAAACTGTTACTTCCATTTACTACATCACAGAAACTTACTCTGCATAAATGGTAGCATAGCTAACTGAAACAGCCCTTTCACTATGACTTGCAACAATTCTTTTTTTTTCCAACAGGCAGTTCTTATATGAGTGTGGAACAGGTGAAAATGATTTGCAGGCAATTGGAAAAAGAAGTAATGACATTTAACTTTCATATTTCAAAGATTCGGGTTGAATTTAAGTACCAGAGTCCCAGGAATGTGACACATGGAAAATTTAGGCCCTGGCCGGTTGTCTTAGCAGTAGAGCTTTGGCCAGGCATATGGATGTCTCCGGATCGATTTCCAGTCAGGGCACATAGGAGAAGCGACCATCCCTTTCTCCACTCCCCCCCCACCCTTTTTTCTTTCTTCCCCTCCCGCAGTCATGGCTTGAAGGGTTCAAGCAACTTGGCCCTGGGCTCCATGGCCTCACCTCAGGCACTGAAATAGCTCCCTTGGAAGCAGTGGCCCCAGATGGGCAGAGCATCGCCCCCTGAGTGGGCTTGCCAGGTGGATCTGGGTCAGGGCACATGCGGGAGTCTGTCTCTCTGCCTCCCCGCCTCCCCCCTTCTCACTTAATTAAAAAAAAGAAGAATTCTGCGGTCTTAACTTGTTATCTTTGGGTCTGGAAATACATTGGACAGGCAATAGCTCAATAACCGCCCCCCCCCGCCCAAGACAGAAGAGAAACTGAGATAGCAGTTCTGTGCACATGTTAAGGGAAGATTAGTGACATTAAGGCAGAGATAGAAGCTATCAATAGTTTGCTCATCTCTCAATTTCTTCCTAGTACTCTAGTAGGAATACCTGACTCTATGTTCAGTGTTATCATTACTTATCCTGGAATGGACTAAGTATTTTCATTAGAAAACCTTTAGCTGGAAAAGGCAATTCTTCTTTCAAAGCCAA
The DNA here is from genome assembly GCF_036850995.1 of Saccopteryx leptura. Taxonomy (NCBI): domain Eukaryota; kingdom Metazoa; phylum Chordata; class Mammalia; order Chiroptera; family Emballonuridae; genus Saccopteryx; species Saccopteryx leptura. The sequence goes on along the minus strand of NC_089508.1, from coordinate 26,486,467 downwards.
AATGAGTAGAAGTGGATTAAGTGGGGAGATGGGGAAAGGCTGAATAAGTGTAAGAAGTCTAAAGAAAATGCAGTAGTGCCTGACCTGTGGTGGCGCAGTGGATAAAGCGTCGACCTGGAAATGCTGAGGTCGCTGGTTCGAAACCCTGGGCTTGCCTGGTCAAGGCACATATGGGAGTTGATGCTTCCAGCTCCTCCCCCCTTCTCTCTCCCTGTCTCTCTCTCGCCCTCTCTCTCTCCTCTCTAAAAATGAATAAATTAAAGAAAGAAAGAAAATGCAGTAGTTACAGAAGCAACTATTACATAAATTACATAAATGTCCTAAGTTCATCTAAATGCCATCTCCTTAATCAACGTTAGCTTTCCTACAAGAATCGTGACTGGTTTGATGATGCCAGAACAGGGAGAACTGGGGAAGCCCTAGCATCTCCTTTGGAAGAGAGAAGCTCATTAATATGTGTCTAGGTACTCAAGTACCGCTGTTAGGAATGATAATAATAATAATAATAGCAACAGCAGATGAACCTGCCATTTACATTGTATTTTACCCACTGCAAAGCATTTTCATACCCATCACTCCACAAACCACCTTTGCCACACAGCTATTAAAGAGCCAGCTTCTCCTCATGCATTTTAGCAGGAGCACGTCACCTGTTTCCTGCACATAACCAAGGCATGTCCCAAAGCCTGGAGGCCACATACCTGAGTGTACTTGCGGAAAAACACCCCTTGCACCTTTCCAAAAATTTCATAATCCACTGATATCAGGGTGTCCCCTTCCGCCATATTCATGCTCAAACCTGTCAGAAACCAGGAAAACAGGAAAGAAAACGGGGCTCATTATCCTATTCCAGGACCCCCAATCCTAAAGCAGAAAGAGCCACCCCCATACTTCTGCAGCCTTAACCACTGCGACCTCTCTCTGACCTTAAAGCCCCCTATGTGAGCGGATATGTGTAAGCGCAGGTGTGTGAAGTAACAGGAAGACACCTGGGAAAGGGAGCGTCGGGTCGCTGTTGCCCACAGTGGCCTCTTCGGGGGCAATTACCTTTTTATCCAATTACCTTCCCACACCGGTCCCGCTCCCTCCCCATCCCTCCCACTTTCCACGGACCTTGCTTCCTCACGGCCACCAGAATACCCTTCCACTAACATTTAAGGCTAATGGAACTGATGGGTACGCCCCGCCAGCTCCCAGGCTCACCCTCCCGTCTCTCGGGTCAGGAGGCCGGGACAACACCGGCGACCACCACGCCAACGGTTCCCCCCGTCGCGTAACCCCGCTCCCGGAAGCTCAGAGCACAGCTCTTCTTTCGCTGTCCCCTATGCCCATCACGTCCCTCGACCAATCAGGGACAAGGCGCTCGGCCCAGGGCCCACCAGAGGGTGGGACTTCGGGACCGGTTGCCTGGCACAGCTCAGGAGCCTGGGGTTGGGGATCTGTCCAGGTTCTCAGCTCGAATTTCACAGGCGCAGCCCTCACCCCTTCTCAATCAGTAAGTGCATCGTTTTTCTCATGTTGTCCTGGGAAGAAAGACATAGACGAAAAAACACTAGGAAATGAGGCTCTGGATCCTGGATAGTCATATTGAGGTAGGATAGTAAGAAGCTAGGAAAATTCCGTGGCAAGTAGAACGGGGAAACTGAGCCAGCTGAACAAACTGGCCGAACAATTTGCAGTTAGATGCAAAATGTCACTTCCCTAGAGATAACATCTAAGTTTTATCTGCTCCAGGTCCAGAAAAGCAGCAAAATAAATAAATAAATAAATAAAAGCCAAGACCACCTATAGTGAATAATGACCCCCTGAGAGGGCACACCTAGAAAAGCGGATGAATATTCTATTGAAATCCTCCCCTAAACTTCCAGTCTTTAAAAACCCTCAAAATAAAGGACCCAGCAAGCTCTCACCTGCTCTCCCACCCCGGAGCAAGCTCTTGCCTGTCCCTTCCCCCTCCTCTTCTTCCTCCACAGGTGTGCATCTCCTAAACTTTAAGGGTCACCATGAGACTAGACACCAGGGGAGCAGTGGACAGCAGCAGCTCTTCCCACTCTCACCCTCGAACCTGTCTCCGAGGTCCCTTTTCTCTGACTTCCAGTGTAGGCTCACTTCTTTCCCATAAGGTTTCTAGAGAGCCAAGGCAACTCCACCTAGGTGCCGTCCTGTTGCTTCTTCTAGTCTAGGCCCTTCCTTGTTTCACTGTCCCCAGCTTTGATAAGCTTCCTCTCAAAATCACCTGGACTCGTGTTATAAAATTTTTCCTGCACGAAGTCAAACACCCACACACTATTGGCAGACCAAAAGGGCCAGGTCTGCCTTCTGGTAATAATACAACCTTAGTGCTAGCATGAGGTAGGGTTAGGAAGGGAAGCTGGATTGAATGTTATTCTTGGCAACATTTGAAAATAATGATAAACAGAGTACCTGGCTGATGTTATATCTTTCTCTAAAATTCCTTTAAAAAACTATTTTCTCTCTGTAGAATTAAAAACCCATTGATTGTCCACTATGTATAGGACATTATAGGATATAAAAAGATGAATGATATACAATTTTTGTCCTCAAAGAGGTTTTTTTTTTTTTTTAATTTAGTGTAAGAAACAAATAAGCATGCAAATAATGACAATACAATGCACAACATGCTAATTCAATTCCGTGAACATCACTGAGAGCTCATCATGAGACAGCCCCGTGCTATAACAAGAACAGAAAATATCAGGAGTGCACAAAGGAACCAAGACATTCATTCTGACTGGGAAGACTAGGAAAATGTTCTTGGAGGAAACAGACTATTACCCAACCACAACCAGTTAAGTGATGGAGCCAGGATTTAGTTCCAAGCAGTCTAAGTGCAGAGCCCACTTCCATAAATACTGTGCTCTACCACCTCTCAGTATGTGGAGCTTGGAGTGAGGTAGTACCACTGAGGTAAGAAAGTGCAAGTAGTCAGGTGTGGCTAGACCGGGGGCTCTCAATCCTAGCCACACATTAGGACATTGAGGGGACCTTTGAAAAATGCAGATACCCAGGTCTCACCCCCAGGAATTGCTTTCCAGGTAGTACTAAAGCACAGCCAGGGTTGAGATCCACTGGGCTGGACTCGGGGGAGGCAGGGTGTGAAAGATAGGCTGGAGGTTGAAATACCAGGTTAAAATTATACATCTTAACTTTATTCTATAGGTAAAGGTAGAAGCCACTGGGTAGGGGAATGATAGGGTGAGACATATTTAGAATAATTATTCTGGCAGTAGCAGGAAGGATGAACTCAAAGAGTAGATGTTGAAGACAAGAAAAGCAGGGAGATTTTGCTCCCGGGCATATATCTTCAGTTTGACGCAAATAAACTCATAAAAACTTTGAAAAAATAAAGAATAGTAGTTAGGAGAGTGATGCATGCCATCTCATTGAGTAAGAACTCACACAGGGCAGTAGAAATGTAAAGGAAGAGTCATGTATAAGAGACAATACAGAGCCCTGGTTGGATAGTTCAATTGGTTAGAGCATCATCCTGAAGCACAGAGGTTGCTAGTTCAATCCCTGGTCAGGGCACATACCGGAACAGATGTATGTTCCTCTCTCTCTCTGTACCTTTCTCTCTCACTAAAATTTATAAATAAATAAATAAAATTTTAAAAAGAGACAATGCAGAGCCTGACCAGGTGGTGGCGCAGTGGATACAGCGTCGGACGGGGATGCAGAAGACCCAGGTTCGAGACCCCGAGGTCGCCAGCTTGAGCGCAGCCTCATCTGGTTTGAGCAAAAGCTCACCAGTTTGGACCCGAGGTTGCTGGCTCGAGCAAGAGGTTACTCGGTCTGTGAAGGCCCACGGTCAAGACACATATGAGAAAGCAATCAATGAACAACTAAGGTGTCACAACAAAAAACTGATGATTGATGCTTCTCATCTCTCTCCGTTCCTGTCTGTCTGTCCCTATCTGTCCCTCTCTCTGATTCACTCTCTGTCTCTGTAAAAAAAAAAAAGAGAGATAGAGAGAGAGAGAGAGACAATGCAGAGTAAATTAGTCAGAACCCGATGCCCATTTAGAGGTAAGGGAGGACAAAGGGGATGGAGTAGAAGGTGACTGATGCTTTCAGCATGAGAGGGAACACTGGAGAAGTGGACTGGGCAATGGGGAGATGATCACGAGTCTGTTTCCTGTCATATTGAGTTTCGGGTTCCTGAGGTACTAAATAGATGGAAAATCGAGTCTGCAACTAAGGAGAGAGAGCTAACTAAGCCAGTTATCATTTAAACATAGGTGATACCTGAAATTTCAGCATTTGGATGAAACCATTAAGGAAGAGAATGTCTGGACCTGCATATGTATGAGAAATAAGAGGGCTTTGGAGAACACCTAAACCAGAGGTAGTCAACCTTTTTATACCTACCGCCCACTTTTGCATTTGTTAGTAGTAAAATTTTCTAACCGCCCACCAGTTCCACAGTAATGGTGATTTATAAAGTAGGGAAGTAAGTTTACTTTATAAAATTTATAAAGCAGAGTTACAGCAAGTTAAAGCATATAATAATAATTACTACCAAGTACTTTGTGTCAGATTTTTGCTAAGTTTGGCAGAATAAATCTTTATAAAACAACTTACTATAGTTAAATCTGTTTTTTGGTTTGTTTTTTTTTTACTATTTATTTATTTGTTTGTTTATATTTTTCTGAAGTTGAAAACAGGGAGGCAGTCAGACAGACTCCCGCATGCACCTGACCAGGATCCACCCAGCATGCCCACCAGGGGGCGATGCTCTGCCCATCTGGGGCATTGCTCTGTTGCAACCAGAGCCATTCTAGCGCCTGAGGCAGAGGCCATAGAGCCATCCTCAGCGCCCGGGCCAACTTTGCTCCAATGGAGCCTCGGCTGCGGCTGCAGGAGGGGAAGAGAGAGACAGAGAGGAAGGAGGGGGGGGTGGAGAAGCAGATGGGCGCTTCTCCTGTGTGCCCTGGCCGGGAATCGAACCCGGGACTTCTGCATGCCAGGCCGACGCTCTACCACTGAGCCAACCGGCCAGGGCCAAAAATCTGTCTTTTTATTTAAACTTTGGTTACTCCGCTACCACCCACCATGAAAGCTGGAACGCCCACTAGTAGGCAGTAGGGACCAAGTTGACTAGGTCCTAAACTCCAGGGGCAGGTGAAGAAAAGACAAATGCCAGATGCCTGGAAGAAGATGGGGCAAGGACATTAAAGAAGAAACCAAGAAGGCACAGGAGCAAGTGAAGAGAGAATTCCAAGGGGGTGAAAAATCAATTATACTAAATAATAGGCTAGCCCTGGCCAGATAGCTTGGTTAGTTAAAGTGTCTTCCTGAAGCACAGAGATTGCTGGTTCAATTTCGGATCAGAGCACATGCAGAACAGATTAATATTCCTGTCTCTCTCTTTCCCTCCCTTCTTCTCTCGCTAAAATAAATAAATAAAAATTTAAAAAAATAATAAGTAGACTGAAGAAGTAGCAGCTTTTGTCCTTGGTCACTGGAAGGTCACTGGTAGCCTGGCCACACCACAATGGACTGTACAATGAGGGGGAGATGAGAATGTGGGGGCAGCAAATGTCAAGTTTTCTACCAAGAAGTCTTGTGGAGAAGAGGAGTAATGAATGAGACCCTAAGAAAAGAGGTGACACGTCAAATAAGGTTTGTTTTGCAGGGGAAAAAGTATAGCATTTTAAAACCAAAGAGAAGGAGTACATGGAAAGACACAACTTGAAGTTAACAAGATGGAGTCCATTTCTGAAAGGGATTAATTCAAGAGAACGCCTAGAAATCGAAAGATTCTTCTTCCTCATAAAGAAGGAAGGATGTCAAGATGGAGGGAAAAAACTCTAGAAAATTCTGCCAGACTGGAAGGAAGCTACCCAGTTGCCAGACTGCTGAGATAATTGGCACCTTAAGAGTGGGAAACATCTGAATTGCATAAACTGTAGAGAAGGCAGTAGACAGTTAACTAGGAAAGAAAAGAAATTTTTAAAAATGCCCTAGGGAACCCACCAAGGAATTTCTTTGTAATTGTAAAAGCTGTAATATGACATGTCAAAGTAGCAACACTACTGCCTACTGCTGTCTATATTATTTTCCACGAGCATGAATCTTTTAAGTAGTTACAGGAAAAAAAAGTCAATCACCTGTTCCAAACAGCTTACACAAATGAACTGAAGCATGAGGCAAATAAACTCTTCTGATGTTAACAAGTCATAGAATATTATCACTTAGTGTTGACACCAGGTTATACTGATTCTTTTCGATCTGGTAGTTAACTTGATTATCATTACATTTGGTTGAGTCATTCTTAGGCCGTAAGAAGAGACGGCCAGAGTTACCACGTGAGAATAAAACACTACATCAAAATAATTAGATTGGCTACAAAACTACCCCAGAAAGACACCGCGCAGCAAAATCCAGCTGAGTTGCTAAAATCTGACCGCAAAGTCCAAACTATTGGCGAGGAAAAGCACGGAGACATATTAATTATATATAGCCGTACCTGGGGCCGGTACCAAGCAGCGAAGCGTGCTAAGAAAGGCTATCAGCAGGCCCACTCCCACCAAGTGGACGGATCTCGGACTCCTACGGCACAATGACTCCAGGGCATATCTAGGGGTTCCTCCCTCTGCCAGAGAAGGGCACGCCCCAAGGTCTGGGGTCATCGTCCTCAGAAAAATACAAAATCTTTGATGAAGCCCCAAAAAAGCCTCTCCCGTCCCCTCCCCCGTTTCCCAAGGGCAGGGCTGGACGGAGCAGCAGAGCTGGCGGGACACCGCATCAAGTCTCAGGCCAGCCGCACCCCTTCACGTTAGTACTGCGCCTGTGCGTGATTCTGAAGTGGCGAGAGGGGGGGCCGGGCGCGCACGCTCCCGTCTCCAGGCAACGGGAACAACAGGGGCCCCTGAGAACGCCTGCGCTAGGTCAGTTGAGTGAAGGGTTTTGGTGGGGAAATCTGTTGGGGTTTGTTCCTGAGAAGAAGTTGTCCCTGAGAGCCTCAGGTACGCGGAAGGGCGGAGAGACATGAGGTCAGCACCTGGATGTCCTAAGGGCTGGATGGAAAAAGGATGAAGGCTTGTCTCCAAAGCGTAGTGTCCAATGGGGGTAACCTCGCTGACACCTCCAGGACAGAAGGTGACTTCCTGTTCCGGATCTAAAACCAGCGGCGGTCAGGTCAGGTGGCTCCCGCTTCTCAAGTTACAAACCTCCCGCCGTCTGCCCCGCAGGGACTCCTCGGGTGAGGGTTTGACAGCCAGGAACCTGCTGGCCCTGAGCGGCCTCTTTGCTCCTTGGAGTCAGGCAAGGATCCAGCAGGAGGGAAGTCTCTTTGTGCCTGCCACTCGCTTCCGGGCCCGGTTTTCTCACCTGTAAAGTGATAGGGCTGGGCTTAGAGTCGGAACGTCCCTAAATTGCAGTCAGGTAACTCTGAGCGAAGCCCTCAGTTTATGGGAGAAGACACTGGAGCCAGCAAGGGGAAGTTGCTTGTCCTGTGTCACAGGATTAAAATCCGACGTTCAATCCAATAGCTCTTTTCAATAGCTCTTTCCACCTATTACGGAGTACACTGTACGGCAGAGGCGGGTACTGGAGGGGAAAGGTAGGTGGCAGGAACACCTGTGTCACATTAATTTTTCTGTTCTCAGAAACTAACATTCACAAATAAGGAACAAGCACTCACCAAATGCTTACTAAAGGAAAGCTCTAGTGAGAACCAGCACTACTGTCCCTAAAATGTTTATAGGAAAATGTGGTTAGGACGAATGTAGAAACAGTTTGCTTTAGCGACTGGGGTGAACCTCAGACAGACTTCTCACATTTATCTGGTGTAAATCTCTCCTAGGCTTCAGTCCAGGCCCTGAGTGGCCAGTCTCCATTTGGTGCCACCTCCGCCTGCGGGCATCATGCTCCCAGATAGTAAAACAGAAGGACCAGGGCTCCACTCAACTAAGCAAGACCCCTGTGAAAAAGGGGACTCTTCCCAGCAATCCTCAATGGGGCACCTGAGGAACAATTCCCGGGGGAATATTTTGAGCAATAGAGAACCAACGCTGAATAATCTCTACGCTCACTCCAAATGGAACAGCTGCACAGAAGCCGGTAACTACTATCCCCACTATGCTGGGATCAGCCAGCAAGATCCAAGAACCCATCTCCAGAGCCAAGCAAAGGGTTTATTTTACTCGGCAGCCCCTCAATCCTGGTATCCCAAAGTGAAGAACCAGGAATTCCTCCCCTTTACAAAGAAGCGAGTTGGAGTGGACCGGGCATACCCACTGAAACCGGTGTTCCATCGGAAGTCTCGCAGTCCAGGTGAGACTGGCATGGATGGGGGCCAGAACGTCTCTCCAAGATGCCCTGGGCCAGGGGAGTTTTCATACAGCAGTTTGGGTTCGAGGAACTGGGCAAAATCATCTGGGGTTGGTATTGTTGCTGCCATGCAGGAAGAGAAGGCCCGGGCAAACCCCAGCAGGACTGAGTGGACGGAGATCCAAAGATTAGAAGCTGCACGGGAGAGTTTAGAGGAGGAAATTCAAAGAAAAGAGACCCTCCTGAGGGAAAAGCTGAAGAAGACAGAGGTTGAACTGAGAAGGATCCAGAAGGAAAAGGAACAGGCTGAGGAACATGAAAAAGGAGAGCTACAGAGACTGACAGTCCCCAGGAGAGTTAAAGGTAATAGCAACACCATGTACAAACCGATCTTCTCCCCAGAATACAGGCCCAACGAGGTCTTCAGTAGAGACAGTGGAGAGGGTGGAACTCGGGGATGGTCTCAAGAAAATTCTAGTCCATTCCAGTTCTCTGATTATGGGATACAGAAGCTCAAAAGGGAAAGACTAGTGGCAAGCAATAACAAAATCCGAGACCGAGTCTCTGGACCAGTGAAGGAAAAGTTTTCTCAGCCTTCAGAAGCACCAGGCAGTGCTTCGCCTGGGTCCAGCAGCAATTCTACCTTATCTAGGGCACCAGACTCCTCAGGTTCCAGCTGTTCCACTGAAGAGCCAGAACTCGGGGAGTGCAGCCACTGCGGACGCAAGTTTCTCCTGCTCAGGCTGGAGAGACACTCCAACGTCTGCAGCAGGATGCAGGGTTCCAAGAGGAAAGTGTTTGACTCCTCCATGGCCCGGGCCAAGGGCACAGAGCTAGAGCAGTACTTGAACTGGAAGGGACCAGCCTCAGTCAAGGTAACAAGGTCCTTACGGATTTGACTTTGAGCAGGCATCATTGCATGGGCAATCAGTGTTATATCCTCATAAGGTTTTTTGTTTTTTTAGTTAACTAACTAAAAAATTTTAAAGAGAGAAGAAAGGAGAAAGGGAGACAGAAAGACAGGAACATCATCTGTTCCTGTATGTGCCCTAACTGGGGAGCAAACCCATAACCTCTGTGCTTGGGATGAAACTCTAACCAACCAAGCCATCTGGCCAGAGCAAGGATCTTTTCTTTTTTTTTTTTTTAAGAAAAATTTCAAGTGTCATATAAGGAAAAAGTGAGAATTAACATTTATTGATTATTACTGTGACAGGAACTTTTCATTTTTTTTTTTTTTTTTTGTATTTTTCTGAAGCTGGAAACAGGGAGAGACAGTCAGACAGACTCCCGCATGCGCCCGACCGGGATCCACCTGGCATGCCCACCAGGGGGTGATGCTCTGCCCCTCCGGGGCGTCGCTCTGTCGTGACCAGAGCCACTCCAGCTCCTGGGGCAGAGGCCAAGGAGCCATCCCCAGCGCCCGGGCCATCCTTGCTCCAATGGAGCCTTGGCTGTGGGAGGGGGAGAGAGAGACAGAGAGGAAGGAGAGGGGGAGGGGTGGAGAAGCAGATGGGCGCTTCTCCTGTGTGCCCTGGCCGGGAATCGAACCCGGGACTACTGCATGCCAGGCCGACGCTCTACCACTGAGTCAACCGGCCAGGGCCTGTGACAGGAACTTTTCATATGACCCTCACCATAACCATGTGAGGATTTCATCATCTCATCAATTCAAAATCAAATCTCAGAAAGGTTAACTTGCTTGAGATCACAAACAGCTTTAAATGGCAGAGTCAGCCTATAAATCTGGGTTAAAATGACTCCAAAATCTAGACTTAAAAATATATGGCTCAGTTGGTTAGAGCATCGTTACAAAACAGAGGTTGCGGGTTTGATCTTCGGTCAAGGCACAAACAGGGACATATCAATGTCCCTCTCTCTCTCTCTCTGTCTCTCTCTCCCCATTCTTCTCTCACTAAAATAAAAAAATAAAAGTTAAAAAAACATTAAGTATACACACACACGACTTTTTTTTAAATTCAGTGAGAAGAGGGGAGGCAGTGATAGACTCCTACATGCGCCTGACTGGGGTCCACCCGGCACACCCACTAGGGGGCGATGCTCTGCCCATCTGGGGTCCTTGCCCTGTTGCAACTGGAGCCATTTTTTAGCGTCTGAGGCAGAGGCCATGGAGCCATCCTCAGTGCCCAGGGTCAACTTGTTCCAATTGAGCCATGGCTGCAGGAGGGGAGGAGGAGGAAGAGAGGAAGAGAGAGAGAGAGAGAGAGAGAGAGAGAGAGAGAGGGAGGGAGAAACGGGTGGGGTGGGGTAGCGAAGCAGATGGTCACTTCTCCTCTGTGCCCTGACTGGGAATCAAACCTGGGACATCCACTCGCCAGGACAGGACATCCACTTGCCAGGCCACTGAGCCAACTGGCCAGGGCCTATGTCTTTTTGATTATAAAATTAATAAACATTTATTGTAGAAAACTTAAAAGACATGAAAAATATAAAGAAAAAAACTATTCTGCATTTCACTACCTTGAGAGAGTTCCTTTTACTTTGTAATATACTTTTTAGCACCTCCCAAGATTGGAATCTGTTACTACTCCGGTAACCATATCTACTTTTTCAAGATTAGCTCAATTCTGCTATCCCTTCTAAGTAAATACGTGAAATGCAATTAAGTTTTGAATTCTCTCCATTTAGAGTATAAACACCTTAAAGGTAAAGGACGTTATTTTTGGGTAACAATCCTAGCTGTAGAAAAACTAGGTTGTAAAAAGTAAGGACTTTAGGACATTTCCATGATACATTTAAGGGAAATTCATAGGCACATTTGGACCGTCGGATCTGGAGAGAGTGTCCCGTAAATAACTCCACCCCCCCCAGCCCCCCCCCCCCCATCAAGGTTATGCCTCTTATTTTGTAAATGAGTGTTTCTTAAAGTATGGCATGCTGACCAACATTTTTTATTTTAGTAGTTTTCGTGTGTTTTAGAAAAATAAAACATATTGCATCCTTGGTTTTGGGAATCATGAATTTAAAGAAAAATATTCATATGGGGAGAAAGTGAATGTGGTATGCAAATATTCAAAATTTAGAAAAGTCTAGACCAGGGGTCCCCAAACTACGGCCCCCTGAGGCCATTTATCCGGCCCCCCGCCGCACTTCCGGAAGGGGCACCTTTTTCATTGGTGCTCAGTGAGAGGAGCACATTGACCATCTCATTAGCCAAAAGCAGGCCTATAGTTCCCATTGAAATACTGGTCAGTTTGTTGATTTAAATTTACTTGTTCTTTATTTTAATTATTGTATTTGTTCCCATTTTGTTTTCTTACTGTAAAATAAGATATGTGCAGTGTGCATAGGGATTTGTTCATAGTTTTTTTTATAGTCCGGCCCTCCAATGGTCTGAGGGACAGTGAACTGGCCCCCTGTGTAAAAAGTTTGGGGACCCCTGGTCTAGACCACGTGACCTCAAAACCCCACCCAGCTCTAACATCTAGCAACATATGAGAGGCTCATTCTGTTTTCTTTCCAACCCTTCCTCGGCTGCACTAGCACCTCTTGTCTGTTAGCACTTTACAATTTATGTGCGTATTCGCTGGGCCCTTTAAAAACTCATGTTTCTTTGTTGGCTGCTAGGAGAGCTCATTTGCCGTTAGAGTTCTTTCTTTCAGTACGGTTTGGAGGTCACCACAAGAAAGTCCCTTCTGTGTTCACAGATAATTTCCTTGAAGTCCAATTTTTTTTTTTTTTTTTTTACAGGGACAGAGAGAGAGTCAGAGAGAGGGATAGATAGGGACAGACAGACAGGAACAGAGAGAGATGAGAAGCATCAATCATCAGTTTCTCGTTGCGACACCTTAGTTGTTCATTGATTGCTTTCTCATATGTGCCTTGACTGTGAGCCTTCAGCAGACGGAGTGACCCCTTGCTTGAGCCAGCGACCTTGGATCTGAGCTGGTGAGCTTTTTTTTTTTTTTTTTCTCAACCCAGATGAGCCCGTGCTCAAGCTGGCGACCGCGGGGTCTCAAACCTGTGTCTTCTGCATCCCAGTCCGATGCTCTATCCACTGCCCCTCCGCCTGGTCAGGCTGAAGTCCAATTTTTTAAAAAAATATTTTTTATTCATTTTGGAGAGGAGAGAGAGAGAAGGGGGGAGGAGCAGGAAGCATCAACTCCCATATGTGCCTTGACCAGGCAAGCCCAGGGTTTCGAATTGGCGTCCTCAGTGTTTCCAGGTTGACGCTTTATCCACTGCATCACCACAGGTCAGGTTGAAGTCCAGTTTCAAATGAGAAGTCAACATTTTGCTCTTGCAGGTAAAGATATGATCACCAGTGTGTGTTCTTTCCTGTTTTCTTTCTGATCAACCCAATAATCCACTGGGGTATTTTCTGTCCCACTATAGTGGTTTATTTCTGTTCAGAACCTAAAAGAACCTTGTATTTCTTAAATTCCTAAATACCGTGGTCAGTGAAGTAAAAGAACTGGGTTTCTGAGCTCAGACACTCTTGCTTTGCAGAAACGAGTTTGGGGGGATATTTGTATTGAGAATACCAAGACAGAAAGGAGCTGGATTGAGATGTGCTCTCTTCCTTGGACTATCCTCAGTCTTGGTCCCCAACTCTGTGCTTTTGGGAGCTGAGTTGTTTGTGTCTCCCTGTCTCTCCTCCAGTGTACTCAGAGCTGGTGATTTTTCCAATATCCTTTAATGTTCTCCATACCTCCTGTCTCTCTACTGGACCAGAAGCATTGGAACACGGAGGTCCCATTTTGTACTTTTTGATTGTGTTAATGGAATAAAATTTTAATACAATGAAGAATTTAAGTTTAAGTATCATATAACTAACAAACGTTTCTCTACTTCAGTTCTTTGAAAGGTTCCTGGATTCCGTCTCTGACACTGCTCTTTACCATCTCTTCACCATTAATGATGTCATATTACCAAGTAACTTCTTGCCTCCTTTTTTCTTCTTTTTAAGTCATTTTAATCCAAATATTCAAATCCATTTTTATAATCATGTATTACTAAGTGATTTATAATACAGATTCGTAGTATTCTACTTCTTCCATCTCCAGCCCTAATCTTGTTCCCAGAGGCAGTCTGTAGTTCTTTTTTTTTAATTTAGTTTTATTTAGACAATTAATATTAACGGGGTGACATTGGTCAACTAGAGCACATAGATTTAGAGAAAACATCTCCAGATCACTTTGACATTCGATTATGTGGTATACCCATCACCCAAAGTCAAATCGTCCTCTGTCACCTTTTATTTGTTTCTCTTTATGCCCCTCCTCCTCCCTCCCCTCCCTTCCCCTCCCCCTGCTATCCACTGCACTCTTATCTATGTCCATGAGTCTCCATTTTGTGTCTCACCTATGTATGGAATCATATAGTTCTTAGTTTTTTCTGATTTACTTATTTCACTCAGTATAATGTTATCAATCAAGGTCCTTCCATGTTGTCGTAAATGATCCTATGTCATTTCTTTACTTAGTTTTTTTTTTTAAGATTTTATTTATTTATTTATTTATTTAGAGACAGAGAGGGATAGATAGGGACAGACAGGAACGCAGAGAGATGAGAAGCATCAATCATCAGTTTTTCGTTGTGGCACCTTAGTTGTTCATTGATTGCTTTCTCACATGTGCCTTGACCGCGGGCCTTAAGCAGACCAAGTAACCCGTTGCTCGAGCCAGCGACCTTGGGTCCAAGTTGGTGAACTTTGCTTAAACCAGATGAGCCCACGCTCAAGCTGGCGACCTCAGGGTCTCGAACCTGGGTCTTCCACATCCCAGTTCGACGCTCTATCCACTGCGCCACCGCCTGGTCAGGCGATCCTATGTCATTTCTTATGGCTGAGTAGTATTCCATAGTGTATATGTACCACATTTTGTTCATCCAATCATCTATTGAAGGGCGTTTTGGTTGTTTCCATGTCTTGGCCACCATTAAAAATGCTGCGATGAACATGGGGCTGCATGTGTCTTTACGTATCAGTGTTTTTGAGTTTGGGGGGGTATATTCCCAGTAGAGGGATTGCTGGGTCATATGGTAATTCTATTCTTAATTTTTTGAGGAACCACCATACTTTCTTCCATAATGGTTGTACTACTTTACATTCCCACCAACAGTGAATGAGGGTTCCTTTTTCTCTACAGCCTCTTCAACCCTTGTTAGTACCTGTCTTGTTGATAATAGCTAATCTAACAGGTATAAGTGGTATCTCATTGTAGTTTTGATTTGCATTTCTCTAATAGCTAGTGAAGATGAGCATCTTTTCATATATCTGTTGGCCATTTGTATTTCTTCTTCGGAGAAGTGTCTGTTCATGTCCTCTTCCCATTTTTTTTATTGTATTGTTTGCTTGTTTGTTGTTGAGTTTTGTGAGTCCTTTATATATTTTGGATATTAGCCCCTTATCTGAGCTATTGTTTGAAAATATCATCTCCCATTTAGTTGGCGGTCTGTTTGTTTTGTTGTCAGTTTCTTTTACTGTGCAAAAGCTTCTAAGTCTGATGTGGTCCCATTCATTTATCTTTGCCTTTACTTCCCTTGCCTTTGAAGTCAAATTAATAAAATGTTCTCTATGGCCAAAGTCCATGAGTTTAGTATCTAGGTTTTCTTCTATGTATTTTATTGTTTCAGATTTTATATTTAGGTCTTTGATTCATTTTAAATTAATTTTAGTACAAGGGGACAAACCGTAGTCGAGTTTCATTCTTTTGCATGTGGCTTTCCAGTTTTCCCTAGCACCATTTATTGAAGAGGCTTTCTTTTCTCCATTGTGTGTTTTTGGCTCCTTTATCAAAGATGATTTGACTGTATATATGTGGTTTTATTTCTGGGCTCTCTATTCTGTTCCATTGGCAGTCTGTAGTTCTGATGGATGACTCTTCTGGTATGCATTTCCATATTTCTAAATAGTACACTATTTTCTTGATTTATCAACTTTGTACATGATCTGTTGAGTTCCTCTTATAGATGCTGCAGGTTAAACTCCCTTTCTTATCCCTTCTCCTCCTACTTTTCTCCTCCTACTTCCATTGAGGTGGAATCACAACTTTGCGTTAAACCAGTAGTCATTAACACAATTGCAATTAACGCAGTAAGATATTTACATTATAATAACCATATTAATTTTGCCTACATACACCTGGAGTTAATAATTGACTCATGTTTTCATTTGCTCAGCTTCCTTCATGCCTTATCTCCATAAACATGTTAATGGTTTTGTAATTGCCCAAACACCTCTCACAATTGGTCAGTTTGATTCTTTTAAATTCTGGAAACCACCCTCTGACCACTTGTTTTCCTCCTACTCTATCTGGACTGGTTATTCTCCAGGCCTGGTGCAGACCTGTTGTCTTGGGACTTCTCTTTGCTTCTCCATTGTTTGGGTCCCCTGTTTTCAGCATCCTTTGTCTTCCTTTTTCTTGCCCTACTCCTTGCCTTGTGGAAGCTTACTAAGAAAGATGCACAGGAGACATATTTTCTTTGTCTTGGGATGAATGAAAATATCTATGTTGATGATTTGGCCAAGTATAAAATTCTTGGTGGCCTGACCTGTGATGGCGCAGTGGATAAAGTGTGGATCTGGAATGCTGAGGTCACTGGTTCGAAATCCTGAGCTTACCCGGTCAAGGCACATATGAGAAGCAACTACTATGAGTTGATGCTTCCTGTTCCTTCTCCCACTCCTTTTTCTCTCCTCTCTCTAAGAAAATCAATAAATTAAAAAAAAAATAACATTCTTGGTGAAAAATGTTTTTGTCAGAATTTTTGAGGCATTTTCCACTAGCTTTTAGAATCCAATGTTACTGTTGAGAAATTTAACGCCATTTTGATTCTTGCTCTGTTGTATGAAATTTTTTTTTTCTTTTTCTAAAAGCTTATGGGATTCTCTCTTCATTCTAAAATTCTGAAATTTTACAATGATTGTGTTGGATACTTGCTAGGCTATTTCAGTCTCAGGAGTAGTGACATGTAACTCTAGGAATGTTTATAATATTATTTCTTTAGTAATTTCCTCCTCTTGCTTTCTCTGTTCTTTTTGGAATGCCTGTTGGTCAGATGTTGATCTTCCTGGACTTTCTAATTTTTTAATATTTTCTTTCCTACTCTCCCATCTTGATTTTTTCCCCATTCTGCATAATTTTCTTGACATTGTTTTATAACATTTCTATTTTTATTTTTAACTATATAATTATTTAACTATATAATTTAATTAATTTATAATAATTCTTTCTGGTTCTTTGGTTATTCCTTTTCCCTAGTATATATATTCTTGTTTCATGGATACAATCTCTCCTAGTACTCCTTTGTTAATATTAGGATTTTTAAATGGTTTTATTTATTTATTTTTTTTTTAGAGAGAAGAGAAAGGAAGGGGGGCAGGAACAGGAAGCATCAATTCATAGTAGTTGCTTCTTATATGTGCCTTGACCAGGCAAGCCCAGGGTTTCGAACCAGTGACCTCAGCATTTCAGGTTGACATTTTATCCACTGTGCCAGCACAGGTCAGGCGATATTAGAATTTTTTGTACAAATTGTTTTTCTTCTGCTACCTGACTTGTTGCTGCTTCCTGAGTGTTTGATCGTGTTCTTGTTTTGGTGCTTGTCTTGTTAGAAAGTACTCAAATAACTGGTAATACTTGGTTGTCCATTCATATTTAAGCTTAAGTGGGGCTTATTGACTAAGGACCTTCATATTAGGGTTATCAAACAGTGAGCCTTTTAATTGGGGTCCCCCAGAGCCAGAGCCTGATGGCTCTTCTGTTGCCTGCTTGGTGCATCTAGAGAACCCGTCAGTCCCCTAAGAAGGTGCCCATATGCCTGGTAGTCTGGGAGCTGAGTAGGTGAAGGAGGCTGACAGTTCCACAATCTATCCTGCACACTTGTACTTAATCCCTATTTTCAGCCCTAGAATGAACCCTTTCCCCCCTCTGCCTGGACTTCCTGAATCTGCCACCTGGCTGGTCAGTTTCTCCAGAGAATAAATCCCTGTTCTCCTGTGAGGGGGCCGGATGTGCCCAGTGGGAAAGCAGCCCTGCGATCCAACCTATTTCCGGCCCGGCACCGCCCCCTTCCCACTACCTGGCACTTACTTCCGAGCGTGGAGGCTCTCGAGGGTTCTGTGGGGGAAGTGGCCTGCCTCCCGGTACTTACCCCCCTGCAGGCCCTTGAAGTGTCCCCTCCAAGTCTGTTTTCCCTGTTGCTCCTTTCCTGTTCTCTTTGACCTCGCAAATTAACACCTTTTTACTTCCTTACCATCCTTATAGTGGAGACTCAGGAGATGAGATAAATGCCAGGTTGGATGATCAGTCTTCCTTCTACTTATAGGCTGAGCCCCCTCATAAGAGCAACTGGAGACAGAAGCATGAATCTTTCATCCGTACCCTCCGTCAGGCTCGAGAGATCCAGCAGGTAATTGCCAAAGGTGGAGACCCCTCACACTTGCCCCCCATCCTGCCTGCAGAAAACCCAGACTATCTTCAGTGTCCCCACTGCAGCCGGCACTTTGCCCCCAAGGTGGCCGAGCGGCACATTCCCAAGTGTAAGACCATCAAGAACCGTCCTCCGCCTCCAAGGAAGCATTGCAGTTGAGCAGGCAGCAGCGGAAACCTCAGAAGTTCGAGAAAACTCTGCTTCTCTTCAGCAGTAAGCGGGACTAGAATAATTTGGTGTAAAGCAGGAAGAACTAACACTTTCACATGTCCCAGATCTGCCTGCAGAGCTGAAATCAGTGAGAAGCCCATTGCTAAGCAACAGGAGGCAGAAGGAAGCCAGGCTTCCCACTAAATCACCACCTCAGGCTGGCATGCCTTATGTTATTGCCCTAAGACTGATGGGTGAAGACACTTAGGAGTAGTGAGCAGGCTACATTAAAGCTCTTCTCACAAGCTGACTTGTGGTTTGTGCTCAGCGCCCACATTTGCTCTGCCTTCTTGCCACTGCCTCGGCTTGTCTGTCTGTGGTTCCAGTTAACTCTTCTTGCTCTTGCAAGAAGTTGGCTCATTACGATGAGTTGATATCAAAGGATCATGATCACCCAGATGGTATATCTTATAAAAGATAATACAATGTTGTTGTGAGACAATTGGACGTCTGCCCTTGACCTCTCTGGTGGCATGGGCCTGGCTAAAAGCCAATACAAATATGTAAGGTTAGAGTGTTAGTGTATCCTAAACCCTCCCTACGGTGTACTGTGTAATAAAGGGAACCTCATCTTTATCCACTTCCCAGGGTAGGAATGGGGGAAACCACACTAGATGTCTCTGCAGTTCTTTTTTTCTGATGTTAAAAAAAAGAGAAGAATCTTCCATTTCAGCTGTTGCTAGCACTCTTTCAAATGAGGTTGGCAAGTTGGTTGGATGGCATTTTAGGTGAGGTGGCAAAGTACCATCAAAACAAGCTAGGACATTACTATGTCCCATGTTCCTGCTGATTATACCACAGTTAATTTCTATTTTAGAAAGTAAATTTTGAAGAGGTACCAGATATTTTTAATTTTCTCTGGGCAGAATCATGCCTAGTGCAAGTAACTTTTATAATTAGGCCCTGAATAAATGGGCTTTGGGGATTTAAAATTAAACATAATAAAATGAGTGAGTCCTAGACTTGTCAAGTGGGAATGGTTATAAAGTAATGTCTGATGCCATCTGAAATACCAGTAGGGTTATTGTCCTGATAAAATTATTTAAATTGTTAAGTTTAAAACACTGGGAAAAAAATCACCCAACCTGACCCAGGAAAAGGGGACTGGCAGACAGTAAAACCATATTTTACTCAACAAAGGCCACTTACCACTGATTCGTTCCCTCTGCAGCATCTGCTGAGGGCCAGGGCTAATAGAGCAAGCCAACTTGAAATGTGAGTTTAAGGCTTTTGGCTGTGAAACTACAGGACACTAGGCTGAAAATTTTTTTTATATATTTTAAGAACAACATATATTTGCTTTATGCTCTTAATAGTTGCAAAGAAAAGGAGGTATCACATAACAGGGCTTTTGGTTGTTCTCTTAAAGAAAACTCACATAAGCACATCAGATATTTAACCCAACATATTCATTCTCCAGGCAAGTTTAATAAAGTACACAGTTTCACATCCAATGGTAAGAACAGTAGATGGCAATGAGCTGTCGCCATAGTTACTAAGTGTTGTTAGCCTGTGGACTGCTGTGCCCCACAGACAGGTTTTATTGGGCTGGCACAGCACTAAAAATATAATCTGGCACTTAAACATAGGGGTATGGAACATCTCAAATAACGGGAAGTTCTGGAAACACCAGGCTGGCAACCCTGCATAGCGTTAATTGAATGAGGTTTAGAGTCAGCTGCTTCTTGAGAGGCGGCAGAGCTCGGATCCTCACAGCCCTGCCTGGCCAGCTTTGCAAGTTGCCTTATGTGCCTGGACCCACTGGCACTGGGTTTGGGATCCCTGGATGATGTTATTATTAAGGTCACAGATCAGGACCCTCCAGGGAGAACAAAAGTTGTGTGGGGGGAGTGCTTTCTATAGACACAGAAGGCAGTTATTCATTCCTCCGTTGCTGGAGCGAAAACAATAGTCAATGTCTTAAGTGTTCCCTTCAGTCTCAATATGCTAAGGCCTTGATTATATTAGCAATGGGTATTAGTCTTTTATATTCAGCCTGATCTGACATCTGGGAAGAACTTAGAAACCTTTTTCTATCTAAGTCTCTTCCTGGATAGCAGAGGATGATTGTGGAAAACTAAATGCTGCTTTTAGTGCATGTATTACACTACTTCATTCAAGAACCTTTAGTACAAATAAAAATAATAAAATTTAAAGTTCAAAAGGTTAATCAGTGGGGATATCTCATGGTAACTCAATTCACTGGCAGTGTGTGCAGATGTGCTAAGACAGTGTTACCAGCAGTGTACTTAACATGGCACAGGACCTTTGGTCAACATTTTCCTTTTTTTGTGTGTGTGTTTTGGAAGTTAGAAGCGGGGAAGCAGTCAGACAGACTCCTGCATGCACTCAACCGGGATCCACCTGGCATGCCCACCAGGGGGCGATGCTGTCCATCTGGGGCGTTGCTCCTGTTGCGGCTGGAGCCATTGTAGCACCTGAGGTGGAGGCCATGGAGCCATCCTCAGTGCCCGGACCAACTTTGCTCCAATGGAGCCTGGGCTGTGGGAGGGGAAGAGAGAGACAGAGAGGAAGGGGGGGTGGTGGAGAAGCAGATGGGCGCTTCTCCTGTGTGCCCTGGCCGGGAATCGAACCCGGGACTTCCACTCGCCTGACTGCTGCTCTGCCTCTGAGCCAACCGGCCAGGGCCGGTCAATATTATTTTTTTGTGTCATCAATTTATCACTCTTCACAATGGCACAGGAGGTAGCAGAGATGAGATAGTGGTGTTCTCCCTGATGTTGTGATTTTGTGAGGTTTAGTGATCAGTATGCTTACTTCCATAGTTAATTACTGAAGCAGTAAGTGATTTTGGCTTTGCAGCAGGAACACGTTTCGTAGCCCTAACTACAGCCTACACTGCCCTTATACTATCACGAATAATACTTCTTTTTAGGCCCAGGGATACTCATTTGAAATCATTTATTTACAATACATCTTTGCTTCAGAGTTGTTCTACTATGAACGTTTCCAAATATATGGCAAATCAAATGAAATTTGAGTTTCAGGCAGCTTTTGCTTTACACTTTGGTGAAATGCTCAGCCAAGGGAAGCTGTAACTGGGCTATGCTATGCCAGGGAGACCAACAGACAGGCCAGCCTCTTGGGGGAGCACAGTGTTATAAACTCAAACTGGCATTATCACTTGAAAAGGCCCACTGTGACTGGGGAGGTAATACAAGGCATGATCCTTCCTCTTCCATGCCTCACTGTTTTCTCCCTCTGCATTGTTAAGCACTGTCTTTCAGAAGTTTTATTTTGGGGGGGGAGTGGGAGGTAGCAGCAGAAATGATTCTGTTAGCAAGACAAGGAAATTGGAAAGCAAAGATTATTTCTGTGTGTTGTTTCTGTTACAGACCATGGAGTCAAAGATTCACGAAGGCCTAGAATCTGAGTGTTTGATCCTCAGTGACTAAGGTCCAGGCACAGATTTACTGAGGCATAGCACTGATTGAGAGTTTAAATGTTTATTTAAAACAGAAATGCCAAACCACTCCACCCTCAACCTTTCAAACATCTGGCGAACAATAAGCTAGTTCTTCAGCAGAGGAGTAACTCAGGTTATACTGTAACTCAAAAGCAATACTACTGGAAAACTTAATCACCTGGCACTGCATAGAGAAGAAAGTAGAGAATTAGCTACAGAAAACCATTCAAAGGCATTTCTGCTGCCTCGCCCTTCACTGTATCTAATGCATGGCTGCCACCTTTGAACTGGTTTCTGCTTGCATAGCTGTTTGATGGGGAAAATCATATGGCTGTCCCAGGCACAATTTGGGAAAATGCAAATTGTTTCTAAGGCACAGAACTTAGATTCTCAGCCAGATTCATAGCAAACCTAGGTTTCCCAAGGGAACATGCTAGAGAAAATGACCACAGCATTCCACTGCCAGAGAATAAGGCCTCTGGCACAGGGCGGGGCTCTCACCCTCCCCTCAGTGCTCACTCCGTCCCCTGGTCTCGGCAGCGCCCCATATTCCTCAGATCCACAGCAGAAGCAACACTCATGATTAACACCCAAACCAACCCTGCCTCTCAGGCCTGCTGAGATGGTAAGCATGAGGGATTCAGGGACGTGAAAGGCCAGTCAGTCCTTAAAAAATTCAAAGTTGCATTTAATACGATGAACCAAAACTCATTGTTAGGGTTTATAGCAAACCCTCAAGTCCCCAGAATTTGTAGCTTAATCCAGGGTTGGCCCCTTCCCTTACTTTAAGAAAAGGCTTCAGTGATTACGTCAGTACAATTGTACTAGGCTTCCCAGAATTGAGAAAACAATGGGATCATCAACCACAGAAGATCCCATTGAACAGAGTTGCCCATCCCCAGCCTGGGGTTTCCGGAGCGTCAGCTTTGCATCACCAGCACTGCGGAAATGACACCATCCCCACTGCATAGATCCTTCCAAAACATTAAACAGACATTCAACATTCATTTTTTTGGTTTAGGGAAAATGAAACAAAATTAATGTAGCTGTTTCTAGGAAGGTAGGATGTGAAATTCATCAAGGCAGCTCCTGTGACCCTTCATAAGGCTATGTGGAACCACAAAGCTCACAGCCTTAAGCAAAATCATCAAACGCCTCTGGGCGTTTCTTTGGGAAAGCTAGCTTGCTCCTGTCTCCGAGGACGTGGCGACGGGCTTAGAGGGCGGCTCTCAGCCAACTTGCAGTCACTCGGCAGGCTCTACCCTCTGACAGGCTGCAGGGACTACCAGGTTTGGGGCTGGCTTTGGGCGACTCAAGTAGGAAAGGTGATCCAGACTCGCTGATATGGCTTCATAAAACACAGGGGGAAAATACTGACAGGACATACAGAAAGGGAGTGGTTGGGGCTGCTGACGTCAGGATCAGAACCCGAAGAGCCAAGAAGGCAGAGGCATGAGCAGCCTTCTTCTGGGCAGAAGGCTCGGGTCACTCTAGGCCTCTCAAAGACACCAGGGAAGAGGCAGCCAAAGGAGCCTTCCTCTCGCTCACGGTTTTCTCCTAAGGCCATTCCTACTGCCCCACTACCTCAATTCTCTACAAGACACCTCATCTCTCACAGATCCCTTCCCAAGCCAGGAAAGCCCACCCTGATGCTCCAGCTGTGTCATGAGGAGGGACCTGTCCTGCTTTCTCTATTCACTGCAGAAATTTCAATCAACCTCAGAGGAAAAGCAATCTAAGCCTACTTTTCCTCCTAAAGCACTGAACTGCACGATGTGACAACTTTCTGTAAACACGCCCTAGAGACTGACTCCACCAGACATATCTTCCTGGACTCAGGGCTTCTGAGAGGGCTTGGAATACTCCCCCACTCTCTAGATGGCCCTGGGTGGGCCGCGCCTGGTTCCAGCCCTCTCCTCCACCCAGAGGCGCAATGCCTGGTGTTGAATTCCCGAGGCAGCTTCCAATTAATGGTGAAAATGATAAATGGGATATAAGCTGCTACCAGCAAAATTAAGGTGAGCATTGTGTCCCCTCTTCAAAGGTGGGATCACCAGATGAGGTACAGAGCTGCTGTTGCTATGGCAGTCACTGAGGACAAAGCCAGGGCCAGGGGCCCTTCCATTCTCCAAAACACCACTGCTACATCCTATCTAACAGGCAGTGCCCACTCTCCACGGGTGTGTGGAAAGTGCTTCAGAGCCTCTGCCTTGCGCTCCTTGTCTGCAAGTGAACGAAGCCAGGAAAGCGCTCTCTGCATTCAGTAAGTGTGCTGTGAAGTTCTGTGGATCCCAGTTTCCTGGAGGCTATTCAGGCTCAGGAGACTAGAGGCTGGGTCGACAGGAATCTGTTCCCAGAAGGCACCAGGAATCGGAATCTATGTCAGGCTTTGGATCCATTTCCAGCTCTTCCTTTGCCGTCTGAGTTCCTCTGGAATGCATCCCCACCTGTCCGGGTAAAACAGTTCCACGTTAGCAATGCAGCCGCCTAGTGAAGCAATCCAGGGCTAGATTTTCAATTCAAACTCTTAAGGATTTGTGGCCGCAGTTTTGTAAAAAGTTCATAATACTACCTCAGGTCAAGTCTACACCTTTACGTTTGCTGCAGGTGAGATGACACACTGTCCTGGTTTGTCCAGGACTGCAGGATTTTCTGGGATTTGGAAAATTTAAAACTGAGACAGCCCAAGGCAAAACAATTCTGCTGCTGCCAATCCCCAGCCCCCCAGCCCCTTATCACAGGTGTGAATGTTACTTTCCAGAGTATTTCCATAGACATTATTTAATCCTTAAACCACCATACAAAGTGGGTAGCAGTAGTATTTTTAGATGAGAAAGCAGGGCTCACTGAAACAAAGTAATTTGTCCAAGCACAGAAAGCTGGTACCGGACAAAGCCAAGGGCGGAACCACAGTGCCTCCTACCCTCGTTCACTCTATACTATGGCTCTTAAAACAATGCATGCAGCGCCATCTGTGAAGTATTTTTATCAAAAATGTTTAACCTAAATCTGACTGAGCCTTATGTCTAAAGTATACAGATGTGACAGGGTGACAAAAGAACAAGTTAAGCAATGCCCCAAGAAAAAAGACATCCAGAAATGTGAGGCATTCTGTTAAACCAGTGGTTTTCAACATTTTTACACTTGGGGACCAGTGACAATAGAATTGTTTCAGGGCCTACTAAGGCAGAAATTACCCTGACCATAAGTGAATTCAATGAAGATCTTTCTGTCTATAATCGTCATACAACACCTGGTAGTTAACACTTTCATGGAGCAGCAGGAAATTTCTGATAGATCGGCACCAGTCTACCAACTGGCAGTTTAAAACACTGTTAAACAACTGACCCTGTTTCTTCAAGCCAATGCCTTGAAAATAAAAAAAAAAAACACACAAAAAAGGGATGGTAGTGGAGGTACTTGTTCTCGATTAAGAGAAACAGACATAACAATGTAACATGGGGTTTCTGACTGGATTCTGGTCTGATAAAAACAGTTAAGGACATTTTTTTGTGGAAAAACTGGAAAAGCTTTGAGTATCAACTAGATACTGGAAAAGAATTAATATTATTAGTGTTAATTTTGTTAAGTATGATAATAGTATTATGGTTATCCAGGAGAATAAATGTCTTTATTTTGGAGTATGTAAAATAAAAGTATTTAGGCTATGTCATGACTTTTATAATTTACTTGAAAATGGTTTAGCAAAATAAAAAGTCATTTATTTAAAATACACAAATAACTACACATATTCTAAACACATACAAACACTTGAAACAAATATGACAACATGTTAATAATTGTTGAATCTAGATGGCAGATATATATGAGTGTTTGTTGAACTGTAATGTTTAAAGTTTTTCATAATAATATGGAAAAGACAAAATAAAAAACAATAGAAATTAAGTGACAAGCCTGGACAGACTGCTCTGGTCAGAGCATCCCTGAAGCACAGAGGCAGCCAGTTTGATTCCTGGTCAGGGCACACACAGAAAGAGATGTTCCTGTTTCTTTCCTGATCTCTCCCTTCCTCTCTCTAATATCAATAAAATAAACATTAAAAAAATACAAAAAAAAATTAGGTGATAAAAAGAATTCAATCCAGGTGCCTGAACAAGGTCTAGGGCTTCAGGGATTAATTCAAAAAGTTACATCATTAAAGGGTAAGAACTTGCAAAGGAGTAAGTATAGGTCAGTCCTTGGTGTTTTGTTTCTGTTATTTATTTACTTTAAATGAGAGGAGGGGAGATAGTGAGACAGACTCCGGCATGTGCCCTGACCAGGATCCACCTGGCAGCTGCTGTCTGAGGACAATCAATGCTTGAATCAACCAAGCTATTTTTAGTGCCTGTGGTTGACCCTTGGACCAACGAGCTATCCTCAGTGCCCAGGGCCAATGCTCAAGCCACTGGCTGTGACAAGGGAAGAGACAGAAAGGGGAAGGGAAGGGAAACAATGGTTGCTTCTCCCGTGTGCCCTGACCAGGAATTGAACCCAAGACATCCATATGCCAGGCCGACACTCTGCCTACTGAGCCAGCAGGCCAAAGCTGTCTCTGTTATTCTTCAGAACAATTTGAATTATTCTTTTAATGCTCTCACCTGCTGCCCTCCTTCTAATTTCTTGTTCAGCTTCTGTAGTTGGGTAAAAATCTGTAGGTTTTCTTGCTGTAGCCTCTGTTGCTCAGCCAGACACTTCAACACCAGCCCCTGCAGGCGCCCCACCTCCACCTGCAGAGCGCTGCACGCACAGCTCGGAGGGCTCAGCGGCGCTCCCTTCCCTGCACACGTTCCCGCAGGACTCAGCCGAGGCGGCTAGGGAGTGAAGAGAGGGAGGTCATAGGAAGTCCTGCTCAGATGCCTCAGCTCCCCAACCCAAATTTCCTCAAAGTGCAATCAGATTTTACTTTTAAAATAATAAGATAAAAACAATAGACATATGAAGTAAATGCAAGAGAAAGAGAAATCAGCCAGGATCGCAAGAGTAGCTGCCTCAGTCTCCATTATGCTAAGGTAAAAGAACAATCATCTATTTTGGAGGACTTTGTGAAAAAATCTTCAAGTGTACCGATGTCTTCCCATTTAAGATGCTGAAGTGGGGGCCCTGGTCGGTTGGCTCAGCGGTAGAGCGTCGGCCTGGCGTGCGGGGGACCCGGGTTCGATTCCCGGCCAGGGCACATAGGAGAAGTGCCCATTTGCTTCTCCACCCCTCCACCCCCCCCCCTTCCTCTCTGTCTCTCTCTTCCCCTCCCGCAGCCAAGGCTCCATTGGAGCAAAGATGGCCCAGGCGCTGGGGATGGCTCCTTGGCCTCTGCCCCAGGCGCTAGAGTGGCTCTGGTCTCGGCAGAGTGACGCCCCGGAGGGGCAGAGCATCGCCCCCTGGTGGGCAGAACGTTTCCCCTGGTGGGCGTGCCGGGTGGATCCCGGTCGGGCGCATGTGGGAGTCTGTCTGACCGTCTCTCCCCGTTTCCAGCTTCAGAAAAATACAAAAAAAAAAAAAAAAAAAAGATGCTGAAGTGGGGAAAGCATAATTTAGTTTGGAACAAGTCTTTCTGATCACAGTGAGGAAACTGTGATCCAAGTGTCAAATTAATGAAATATCGTAGCTCACACTTCAGAAGAGGTTTGACAAGTGTTCTGTAAACAGGACTGCCAAAACAATTCAAGAATGCTAATTGACAGAGGAATTAAAAACATTCACCTGGAAGTTTCAAAGGTTTTAACTCTCCTGGGAAGCTTTCCAATATTCCTTGTCTGAACTTTTCTCCCTTTGTCTATTGTACACGGTTTATAGCAAGGGTCAGCATAAGACAGTCCCATACCCCTGGTCGGCAAACTGCGGCTCACGAGCCACATGCGGCTCTTTGGCCCCTTGAGTGTGGCTCTTCCAAAAAATACCACATGCGGGCGCTACCTCGATAAGAAATGTACCTACCTATATAGTTTAAGTTTAAAAAATTTGGCTCTCAAAATAAATTTCAATCATTGTACTGTTGATATTTGGCTCTGTTGACTAATGAGTTTGCTGATAGACCAATTCAGAACTACTGCCAGTTTTTATTTTTATTTTTTAGCTAGAGAGAGAAGAAAGAGACAGATAGGGACACAGACAGGAAGGGAGAGAGATGAGAAGCATCAATTCTTCACTGTGGCACTTTACTTTTTCATTGATTGCTTTCTCATATGTGCCTTGATCAGGGGGCTCCAGCCAAGCCAGTGACCCCTTGCTCAAGCCAGCAACCTTGGGCTTCAAGGCAGTGACCATGGGGCCATGTCTATGATCCCATGCTCAAGCTGGTGACCTCGGGGTTTCAAACCTGAGTCCTCAGCATTCCAGGCCAATACTCTATCCATTGTGCTACCACCTGGTAGGGCAATTGCTGGTTTTTGTAAATAAAAGTTTTATTGGAACACAGCATGTTCATTCATTATGTATTATCTATCTATGGCTGCTTTTGCGCTACAGTGTTAGAGTGGTATGGCTGTTAGAGACTGTATGGCCCTCAAAGCCTAAAATAATAACTATGTTTAGGTCCCCAAAAGTGGTGACCCCTGCTTTACAGTTTCACTGAGGTATTGACCACATTTCATTTCTAGGTATACTCCCTCATTGGATTACAAGCATTATTTCTTATTTACATGGGCTTGGGCAAAAGTAGGCTTATGTTGTTCATATGTAATATCATATGATAATTAATAAATAATACAAGGATAAATTCCATGTTTTGTGTACTCAAACTGTAAACCTACTTTTGTCCCACTCTGTATTTAAAGCGTCCAACCCACCCTGAGCAGTGTCATGAGAAACTAGATTTCAGTTTTGGAATTTCACTTTTAGTACTTGAGGCAGAGACTATTGAAAAGTGTCAGCCTGTCAGCAATGTGACAGGGTGACTACTTTCCCAAGACAACTCAATTTACCTTTCGGTACAGACTGTTAACACTACCAAACAGACAGGGTGATGAATGAGTCCAGGGCAGCTGGGAGACCAGGAAGCTAGAGGAGGAGACAGCGAGGCCACAGAACTGGGCAGAGCTGGCAGCCACTGTTTACCTAGTTGAGATTCAAAGGCAAAAAGCTCAGTTACCCAGGCTCCTGCTGGGGGCTTGTATTCTGAAGGCGCCTCCGAGGCCACTTTGAGTCCTTGCAGTTCCTCATAGGGCAGGGTATCTTTCTCAGATTCTGAGAAAACTGCACTGAGGGGAGATGGGCTGTCAGGCATGGGGATAAATTCTGCATTTTCCAGCTCCTATGTATAAGAGAAAGAATCTCATCAGTTCTGTTTGAGCCATTTACTTTCTCCCAAATTCCCCAATTTCTATCGCTTTCATTCGTTGTGACATCAGCGCCCTCTAGTGGGGCAGGATAGTTATGGTTACAACAGCTCACCCTACCTGTCCACAACCTGCCAGCTCTTCCTCAGAGGAGTTAGTGATAGAACTCAAATTCAAGAACAGAGTTTGAGCGTGTGGCATGTTTCTCTAGTACACTTATTCTATGGAGGCTATTCAGTCAGTTGGGAAGCTAACGTGATGTTAGGCCAACTGCCAGGCTTCTAATGGCTGAGGCTGATGCTTTAGATAGTACAGTGTATGTAACCTCCGTTCACTCTCTCATATAGTTATCAAGTTATTATATAGGGAGGTGAAATATATAGATTCTCCTTTGGTAAAAAATAATTGTTTTTAATTTCACACACATACACACAAATCTATAAATATTTACTATAGAAAATGAAATAATATAAAGGTGGATGGGCAAAGGGGGATGATAAAAATCACCAGCAATTCTATCACTGACCGATAACCACTGTTAAATCATGTAGAGTCTTCCTAGTAGGCCTTGCCCTATGCATTACGTATTTGTTAAAAGAACGGCTCATACTGCACAGGTATCCCATCCCTTCACGCGTAGCCATGTGCTATAACCAACTTTCCATACAAATAAATATGCCCTAACAGTTTTACTGTCTGCACTTCAACTTTCATAATCCATTTCTCTGTTGTCAGGTGTTCCAACTGCCCCAGAGTTCCACTTCTACAAACCACAGTGCAAAATCAGAAGCTTAATCTGTGCACACACGCATTACAAAAACTGCCTTCAAAGGCGGCTGTATTAATTTCCTTTCATTGAACTAACTCAGATCTGAGAGCATTTTGTATCTCTTCTTGTCAGGTAGAACAAAAAATTTCAAGATTTGGTGAATCTGTTCCAGGTAGAAATCAGAAACCCAGGTGCCCGCTGCAAACACTTCAATAGCACTTGGGAAACTGGATGATTCTGACAACTCCTTTCTAGACCCTGCAGAGGACGTGCTATCTTTATGTACCTCTCCCAAAGGAATTACCTTTCGAAGCCAGCCGGGACAGGAGCTGCTGGCCCCACTGCTGATCCCCATGGCCTCCGTGGGACTGACTAAACCCTCCATTCCTCGGTCTGCTTCCATGGTTCCTCGGAAGCCTCCACTTGGATCAGGGGTTTCAGATTCCTGCCGACTGTCCTCCTCTTCTCCGCCGCCGCCGCCGCCACCGCCACCGCCTCCTGGGCTAGAGCTCTGAACCACTGACAGATACACAGCACAGAGACATACATGTCTGCTATGCAGCAAGACAGACCCACCATCTTATAGTGCCACTGACCCCGAGAGAGGTTACTAGAGTTGCATTAAGTGGAATAACAACAGTGTAAGTCCGATATTTAGGACTAATTTTTTAGTTATTACACAGGTATTATATTTCAGTATCTTTGTAATGATATTGTAATTCACCTCTACTTTCCAAACTTGCTTATCCTATGTTCGTAGCAGATGATCAATGTTCTAAAGCATAAGCAACCAATCACCCCAACCATAGCTCACCAAATCCAGCACCTTCGCTTTAATAAGTACATCCAAACTCCAGCATCCTCCACAGAGGGTCATCTGATATGTTAAAGCTCATTCACATTTGAGCCAAAAACCACCTAAAGCTGCCAGATCAACTCACCACCAACTTCCTTTCTGGGGAAACACCTGAATGGAGAAGTCTTCAACCATTAAATTTATTAAATTCTCCTATGACTATAAAAAATTTAAAAATATGATGGCTGGTTCTTTCATAACATGAGGCATATTCCATATAGAGTCTAGATGAAGCTGGTCTTAATGAAGACCAGCTAATGTGTAGTCAAGAACTAAAACTGAATTTTACTATGGGACAAAGAAAAATATAATTTAAAAAGTAAACTGCCAAAGCTAAGAAAAAAACAATAATTGCATGGTATATTTTAAAGTAAAATAAATGTATAGGACTGTTGTGATCACCAGCTACATGGGCTGACTAACGGTATCACACTGTGATCCTAACCCAAGTGGCAAACTATAGACACCAAAAGCAGTCTGAAACTTACTTTTTGTTTTAAATGTCTTTTAAAAATTGTTACATTTAAGTTTGACGTAAGATTTTTAACATGTGTAAATCTTGATGCCTAACAAAATAAACACACACAAATCTACCCCCCCTGAAGAATTAGAATTGTGCTTTCCAATATAGTATCCTATATGGGTATTTAAATAAAATTAAAAATTCTGTTCCTCGATCACAGTAGCCACTCTAAGTACTCAGTAAGCACATGTGGCTAGTGGCTATTACACCGGACAGCACAGATACGGGACATTCCCAATGCTGCAGAAGCGCGAGGGACCACGCCGTACAGCAGCACCTAGGTCGCGTGGTCAGCTTTGTGAAGCCCGTCCTTCTCGGGCCTGCTACCCAGATGAAACCACTGTTTAACACTGTATTTATCACTGCTTCCTTAAAAAAACGTTATCACATATTTATGTATCCTTAATATTTATTTTGCTGGGTTTTGAACTTTATAAAATGCATGTAGTCTGCTGTAACTTTCTTTTTACATTTTACATTATAGAAAAATTTGTAGACATTGTTCATTTTTACTCTTGTATAACATTTCATTGCATGGTTATTATACAGTCAACTAATAAATACTTACTGAGCATTTACCACTTGCCAGGCTTTCTTCTAGGCAATGTGGATAAAATTAAAGAATAAAAAAAGACAAAAAAAATCCCTGAACTTACAGAGTTTACGTTTTCTAGCCAGTGGACATGTGCTTTTAATCTTATGTTTTTCTTTTGAATACTGGCCCAGCAAAACAAAGCTCTTAACAGCTGAGCTTAGCAAAAAGACATTTTATCATTTGTGACAGATAGTAATATGCATAAAGATGCTGAACAATGAATTACTAAAGGAAACTAGTAAGAGGTATAATGTGTGTGCGTGCATGCATGAAGTTCAACAACTCTAGATCAGATCTTCAACTATCGTATTTCTTTTTGTATTAATCTGCTTTGATTCTGGGTCTTCATCTGTTTGATTCCACAAAATATCAGAATCCAGGTTCTGAGATACCAAAGACTACAGGTACTCTAACAAGTAGAATACCAAAAAGGAACACGGGTCCAGTTTCCTGGCAGGGTCCCAAATAACACAGCACCAACAATAAAGAAGCCGAAGGAGGACTACCAGAAAGCTCTGGGCTGTTTCCTAACCACTTGGAAGTTTAGCCAACTTTTAATTTTTACGGCCTGTTCTGAAGAGCTATTTCTATAGACTAGAATACCCCTAGGAATGCCATGGAAGTACAGGGTAGACAGAACCCACAGCCCCTAAGCACAGTAAGGGAAGGAACAATACATAAAGTCATATTACAATGTTGGGCAAGCCACTTAATTACTTCCATATGCATGGTGGCAACGATGAACTCTTCCCCCAACTGCAATGTAAAAGTCGTAATTTATTGTGAAATCCACCGAAATATGATCCTCCCTCTTGATCACTGTATTCCTCATTTCCCAAAGATATTTCCTATTTCCTTTTTTTGTGGGAGACTGCATGGAATCCAACCCCAAGTCCCACACTTCACAAAACCACTAGTCGCTAAGACATTCCTACTTACCAGTTCCAATGGATAAGCCGCTGCTATTGGAACGGATGGTCTTAGAATTCAGTACTTTCTCTGAGGAAAAATATTCAGTAGTTAATCATTATATACAGCTATCGCTGGAAAAGTGAGAAGGAGTAGGACAGGGAGTTAATCTAGGAGATAACTGCTATCCCTCACTCCAGAGAAATGAAAAATTAATTACTGTTTTAGATTTAATATAAGCCAAGTACCACTAGCTTCTCTAACTATATTCACTTATGTAAAGTAGCAATACTCCCTAACTGTTCTTTTTGTGTGTGTGTGACAGAGAAAGACAGAGAGGGACAGACAGGAAGGGAGAGAGATGAGAAGAGTCAAGTCTTCATTGCAGCACCTTAGCTGTTCATCAATTGCTTTCTCATATGTGCCTTGACCAGGGGGCTACAGCAGGCTGAGTGACCCCTTGCTCAAGCCAGCGACCTTGGGCTCAAGCTGGTGACCTCAGAGTTTCAAACCTGGGTCCTCCGCGTCCCAGTCCAATGCTCTATCCACTGCACCACTGCCTGGTCGGGCCTCCCTAACTGTTCTTTAAAATCATTTGGGAAGCTTTATTTTATTTATTTATTTTTTTACAGAGACAGAGAGTGAGTCAGAGAGAGGGATAGACAGGGACAGACCGACAGGAACGGAGAGAGATGAGAAGCATCAATCATTAGTTTTTCATTGCGCGTTGCAACACCTTAGTTGTTCATTGATTGCTTTCTCATATGTGCCTTGACCGCGGGCCTTCAGCAGACCAAGCAACCCCTTGCTGGAGCCAGCAACCTTGGGCTCAAGCTGGTGAGCTTTTGCTCAAACCAGATGAGCCCTCGCTGAAGCTGGTGACCTTGGGGTCTCGAACCTGGGTCTTCCGCATCCCAGTCCGACACTCTATCCACTGTGCCACCGCCTGGACAGGCCATTTGGGAAGCTTTAGAAAGTAACAATGCCTAGTCCAACCCCACATATTCAGATTTAATTGGGGAGGGATTTCTAAAAGCTCCTCAGGGGACTCTAACATGCAGCCAAGATTATGAACCACTGATCTAAAAGAATGAACTTGTAAACCCTCACAGTAGGCCTTTATATAATTCAGTTCATAACAAAAGCAATCTTTATGCAGAAAGCAGTTATGATTTAGTTTCCTTTTAAAGGATACTAAACGTTTCTTACAGTAGCATGAACACAGACAAATTAATTAGCAGAGGACTAGAAGTAACAACTTCAATGGCAAGGAAGGCAGAAAACAAAGTTATATTAAATAGTGGCCAAGAGGTGGCAAACGACAAAGCTCAGGAAGTGACGATGTTCTGTTCCTATTACTAGACATGTCACCACTGACATTATAAGAGTACAGAAATAGTCATGTCAACTCATGGATATGAAACCCTTACCAACAATGAGAATGGTGTGCCAGCCACGGCAAGATAGATCTGGGACGTGATGTAGAGATCCAAAAATGGGCCGAGGCCATGAGGTACAGATATCGGAGCCATGAGGTCTCTCTGTGGGGGTCATTGCCAGCCGACCGTTACCACCATTGCCCCAGGCAAAAATGTGATTATCTAGAGAAAATTAAAAAAACATTAAACAGCAGATAGTTTAACAGAACACTGGCTTCCCAACTCTTTGAGTTCCCCATCTTTATGACCCAGAGCTCGGTCATAACCCACTCTGTACAAAATAATGGATAGCTGTTAATTCTGCTATATAAGCCTAAACAATTCCTGATACCACCCAGATAAAATGACCACCGCGCACACGCACTGCCATCAGCCATTTATTCATTCCCTCACTTAACAACTCTTTTGGTCATTCATTCAAACATCACTGGGCATCTGCTTGAGGTACCGGGGACAGAGCAGTGAACAAAACAGTCGCTGCTCTGTGGAGCCGACATTCTAGTGGTGGAAACTGGTAAATAAAAAGTAAGTATCTAATACTTCAGGTCATAGCAAGTGCTATAAAGGAAGAGAAATGGTAAAGAAAAGTAGTGGAAATCAAAAATAGTGGAGAATTATTAGAGAATACCCGTGGATACTTGGCAGAGACCCGACTGAAGGAAGAGCAGCACGTGGGTACGTAGGGGAAGAGCCTTCCAGGCAGAGGAAACAGCAGGGCAAAGGTCCTGTAGGCAACGTGAGCATCACCAACAAGGAACAAGAAGGCCCCTGTGGCTAGAGCAATGTAAGAGAGATCAGGAGGTAGCTCGTGTCCTGGTCATGTGGGACCTACACAGGACACTGTAATGATTTAACTTTACTGACTGAGAGAGAAAACTATTAGAGGTTCTCAACTGTAGGTATTTTTAAAAAATCTCTCGGACTACCATGAGGAGAATTGATTGCAGGGGACCAATGGTGAAAGCAGGGAGACCAGTCGTAGTAGTGATGATGCTGAGAAGCAGCTGGAAACATTCTGAAGATAATCAGGAAGTTTGCTGATGGATGAGACATGGGGTTTGGATGGAGCCACCATCTACTGAGATTGGAAGGCTGCAGGTAAAACAGCTTTGCACAGAAAATCAGAAGTTTGATTTTAAATATAATAAGTTTGTTTGAGATGCCTGTAACTTCTT
Source organism: Saccopteryx leptura (assembly GCF_036850995.1). Lineage (NCBI taxonomy): Eukaryota > Metazoa > Chordata > Mammalia > Chiroptera > Emballonuridae > Saccopteryx > Saccopteryx leptura. The sequence goes on along the minus strand of NC_089508.1, from coordinate 26,451,599 downwards.
ATCCAAAGCAGGACATTTCGAATGAAAAGGGTGCTATTAATGATTAAGCCAGGACAACAGGCATGAATCAGGGCTGACCTGGGAAAACGGGTCTAGCCTAGCTTAGACATCTAAGTTGAGGGGTTCTGTGAGTGTGGAGGTCAGGGGTGGTAATATAAAGCTGTCAGTGTATAGGGGGGCGATTTAAGGTAGTGAGCTCACCTAGGAAGTGAAGGGAGACAGTGGAGAGAGAGAAGGACTGAGACCTGGGCACTCCAGGGTTTAGAGGAAGGAGTGCGATGCTGGCATCACGGCACCTGACCCACCTGCCTGCACTCCTCTGTTTGTATGTATATCTCCCCCACCTTACTAGACTGTGAGTTCCTTGAGTACAAGGCTCTTCTAGATTCCCAGAGCCTAAAGGACTAGAGTACAGCGGGCACTCTGTCTGCTATGTGAACGAGGCAATCAAGTACAGCTTAGAAGAGTACAGGAACGTTGTTCAAGAGGTAATATGCCCGGCCACAGAATCCAATTCTACACCCCTCATTCTGAAATTTAACCTGTGAAGTATACAGATTTGCTGAAGAAACATTACCTCTTTGAGACCCTGCCTGAAAGCGCTACTTAACTTGCTGCACTTTTTTTTTCTTTTCCAACTGACAGGAGAGATAGACAGATTATTGCATGCACCCTGACCAAGACTCACCCAGTGACCCCCATCTAAGGCTGATGCTCTGCCTATCTGGGGCCCATACTCGCAACTGAGCTATTTTTAGTACCTGAGGTGGCTTCACAGAGCCATCCTCAGTGCCCGGGGCTGACGTGCTTGAGTCAATTGAGCCATGGCTGTGGGAGAAGAAGGGGGGGAGGGGAGAGAGAGAGAAAGAGAAGGGGGAGGAGTGGAGAAGCAGATGGCTGGGACTCAATCTCCTGACTAGGAATCGAACCCACGATATCCACACACTGAGTCAACGCTCTACTCTACCACTGCACCAACTGGTCAAGGCCTGAACTTGCTGCGCTTTTTTTTTTTTTTTGTATTTTTTTTCTGAAGCTGGAAACGGGGAAAGACAGTCAGACAGACTCCTGCATGCGCCCGACCGGGATCCACCCGGCATGCCCACCAGGGGCAACGCTCTGCCCACCAGGGGGCGATGCTCTGCCCCTCTGGGGCGTCGCTCTGTCGCAACCAGAGCCACTCTAGCGCCTGGGGCAGAGGCCAAGGAGCCATCCCCAGCGCCCGGGCCATCTTTGCTCCAATGGAGCCTTGGCTGAGGGAGGGGAAGAGAGAGACAGAGAGGAAGGGGGGGTGGAGAAGCAAATGGGCGCTTCTCCTATGTGCCCTGGCCGGGAATCGAACCCAGGTCCCCCGCACGCCAGGCCGACGCTCTACCGCTGAGCCAACCAGCCAGGGCCACTTGCTGCGCTTTTAATCCTTAGTGACATCCTGACCCTGGCTTTCTAGGTAACATTTCCATTTATCTAGTCCAACTGAACAATTTGCTTCCTAAAATCCCTTGTTTTAGGACAAGCAGTGAAGGTTAATGTGCCGCTCTGAAAGTTGGTTCGCTCAACTAAACACAGTGACAGATAACTTATCTGACACTATCCCTGGGTCCTTCATGTATATTCAACAGATAGACAAGACTAAAACAAAGACATCTCAGAGCATGTCAACACCAAAACAAGCTGAAAATGAGTCCAAACAGACCAAGATGCAATGTGATTCGTTGTCCATCAGTCACAAGAAAGAAGTAGCTACAAAAAAGTCCAGAAAAAAAGTCCAGGAATAGAAAAAAAAAGAGAAAAAAAGAGAGCAGAAGAACCCGGCCTGCGGTGTCACAGCACATAGAGTGTAGACCTGGAGCACTGCGGTCGCTGGTTCAAAACCCTGGGCTTGCGTGATCAAGGCACACACGAGAAGTAACTACTATGAGCTGATGCTTTCTGGTCCTCCCACCCCTTCCTCTCTCTCTAAAATCACTATACAAAATCTTAAAAAAAAAAAAAAAAGCAAGCAGAAGAAAGAGGGAGGGAAACAGGAAATGAAGACTGGCAGAAGTGGCAGTCAGAAGAGCAGCGGTGGAGCGAGCAAGCGCTGCCGCGGAGAGAACTGCTGAGAGGGAGGAGACAGCTCCGAGAGCTGGCACACAGCACTCGGTCCTCGGCCTCAGCAGTTCCTGAGCACAGCTCTGCAGGGCAGCCGAGCCCAGGCAAGGAGCACAGTCAAGTCAGGTCGTTCTCTGCTCCAGACACACAGCCAACATTTACTGCAGCCCACATGGTGCTGAACAAGGTGTCCGTATATATACATACATATACATATACCTATATATATACCTATATCTATGTATGTATGTATAGTATATACAGTGGTACCTTGAGATACGAATTTAATTCGTTCTGTAACCGAGCTCTTAAGTCAGTCAACTCGTATATCAAACTGCTGATATTGGACCCGTGTGCCAATGCACCAACTAGTGGCAGCTTCCCGAATAATGACTTGTATCTTGGAATTTCACTCGTATCTCGGAATTTCACTCAGATCTCAAACAAAAATACGGACTGAGTCGTAACTCATATCTTAAAAAATTTGTATGTTGGTCTGTTTGTTTCTCAAGGTACCACTGTATATGTATGTACATACATATGTATTTATCAGTATATATGAATGTATATTTCTATCTCTTAAAACATTTTACCAAAAAGGTGAAAGTAAAAAATGAGGAACCTAGATTAACAGGCCATTATCTAGAAAACAATCACTATGCTCAACACATAAAAATAAAGCTCCACACACACAACTGCCACCAATTTAACACAAATTAAAAAGTAAACATAGGATCCAACTACACAAATAATCAGTCTATCTCTTTCCCAACCCAAAATTAAAACACAGCCACCCGCCCAGGAAGCTTGGAAGGCTGTGCGCAGACTCACCGTCCGTGGCAGCAATGGTAAACTCATCTCCGCAGGAGACCCTGATCACTTGCTTCCCACCTAGGGGTCCTCCCAACAGGTTAATTCCTAGGCGCTTTTTATAATTCCCAACGCCCAGCTGTCCACACTTGTTGCAGCCAAAGGTCAGCAGCCGGCCCCGCTCTGAGAGAGAAGCAAAAATAACCAGGCACAAATGGGTCTTGGAACAGAGGGAAAAAGGAACCAGTTCAGAGTTCCATGGATTATCTTCTGCTTGTTAAAAGTCTGCATACAAATATAAAGCTAGCTCCACGATCCTGGACCTAGGGCAGCTTGCTAGGTACATAGAATTATGACCAATCAGAGCCAGGAAGTGACTCACTACTGTATTTTCTAATATTGTACTACAAATGTAGAGAACGGGTACTACCTAACTTAGAAAATTTACAGATGGTGCTAATTAGAAACAACAGTTTTCTGGAATGATAGGTATGGCATTCTCATTAAGGCATGTATTGATTATACATTAATAATTAGCAACAAATACCTATTTGAATGCCTTAATTTGTTAATGAGGTAACACTGGATACTTGGGGGAAATCAGAACATACTATTGTTTAGAAAAGCTTATACTTGATAGAAAAACAGAGCTTGAGCTACTAAGGCCTGTGTATACAGTTGCAAATCAACTCACCATCAATAGCAGCTGTGTGAGTCTTGCCTGGGGCAATTGTGCGGATCTTATAAAAGGACAACTGTTTGGCCAATGTAAAGGAGGTTGTGTAGGGAACTTCATGATATGCCTGAAACAAGGTAAAACAAAAGTGGAGATTCATGAGGTAAAAGATAGAGGGAGGATAGGCGAAGAATGTTGTCATGGTGACCAAAGGCCTTTCAAGCAAACTGGGAAAATGCAAGATTTCATCACGCTGCTCAGATAAGCGCATATTTAAAATGTATGAATTATTTCTGGAATTTTCCATTTAATATTTTTGGATCTGGTTGACAGTAGGTAATCAAAATGGTGGCTAAAGGAGAACTACTGTGCCTGACCAGTGCACAGTCCCAGTGGCACAGTGGCTAGAGCGTTGGACTGGGACGTAGAGGACCCAGGTTCAAAACCCTGAGGTCGCCGGCTTGAGTGCGGGCTCATCTGGTTTGAACAAAACTCACCAGCTTGAGCCCAAGCTCGCTGGTTTGAGCAAAGGGTCACTCGGTCTGCTTTAGTCCCCCGGTCAAGGCACAAATGAGAAAGCAATCCATGAACAACTAAGGAGCCACAACGAAGAACTGATGCTTCTCATTTCTCTCCCTCCCTGTCTGTCTGTCACAAAAAAAAGGGGGGGGGGGCTACTGTAATGGTAATTTTGAATATGCATTTCAAACCACACAGATACCCTCCCCAGACTTGCCCCAAATTGGAGAATCACTATTTCAGAGACTGCCTACTTTTAAAAAAAATTCATTTATTGATTTTAAGAGAAAGGAAAGGAGAGAGACAGAAGCATCAATCTGTTCCTGGATGTGCCCTGACTGGGGACTGAACCCACAACCTTTGTGCACTGGGCCAATGCTCTACCAACTGAGCTACCCAGCCAGGGACAGAGATTGCTTTTTTGTAGAGCAACAAATTGATGTTTTTCTCTTTCTCTCCCCCTTTCTCTCTCCCTCCTGCTCTAAAGCCAGTAAGTAAAAATAATTTTGAATAAGTTAATCTTGCCTATTCTTAAACTTTATGTAGTTTGAATTATATAGTATGTATTCTTTTGCAGTTGGCTTCTTTTGCCAAATATGTCCAAGAGATTCTCACTTTACTCTTAAGGCAAATTCCACGGTCACTAACCAATAATAGCATTCCCAAAGAGATTCTGACAATCGCATTCCCAAAAGATTGGGACACCAAAGGAGGTACTCACTTCGTGGTTGATGATGCCGGACATACACTGGTTCAGACCCAGTTTGTTGAACTCATTAAGTCCACAGGCCAGCACTTTCCCCGACTGGGTCAGCAGAAATGTCCCATCACAGCCACACTGAACTGCGACAATAATCAAGGCCTTCGGAACATCCACCTGCAAGAAAAAAAAAATCAGAAAAAAATCCCCCAAGACGTATTGTATTAGTAAAAACCCTCAGATTCTTAAAAAAGTGAAAAAAAAGTCCTTTATTTAACAGAATGACTCCAGGGAAGTAAAGCTATCTCTATGCTCTTCAGATGCGCACAGCAGCTTAGAGGCTACTTGTCTCCAACAGAGAGCACAAGTTTTATAATAAAGTAAAGGAAGGCAGTTCTAGGTCAGCGGAACAGAGAGCCCGTCAAGGTTTGTTTAGTGACGGGTCCTACTGAGGGAAACTGCTCAGAGAACTGGGAGAGCAGCTCCCCTCCATTGCTGGCCTTGTCCTCTGAGATGGAGGGCCCAGGACAGTTACCACAGAAGTTCAGTAGCCCTGAGGGTCCCAGTCTGGTCAGAGTGAGGGGGCAGGAGCACCGAGGGACTGGCCGGGACTCCAATGTTGCTGCCCTGAGGGTCCCAGTCTGGTCAGAGTGAGGGGCAGGAGCACTGAGGGACTGGCCGGGACTCCAATGCTCCTGTCCTGAGGGTCCCAGTCTGGTCAGAGTGAGGGACAGGAGCACTGAGGGACTGGCCGGGACTCCAATGCTCCTGTCCTGAGGGTCCCAGTCTGGTCAGAGTGAGGGGGCAGGAGCACCGAGGGACTGGCCGGGACTCCAATGCTCCTGTCCTGAGGGTCCCAGTCTGGTCAGAGTGAGGGGCAGGAGCACTGAGGGACTGGCCGGGACTCCAATGCTCCTGTTCCTCTGCAGCTGACTACACAGGGCTGGAGAATGGTTGTGGTGGTGGCGGGGCGGAGGGCAGGCTGGCTGGCTGGATGTCTGTAAAATGTAAAAACTCAAACCTCAAAGTTCCTACTACAGCTTTTTCAGAAGAGAAACAGCCAGTAATCCCACAGAGAATGGTCCCACAAATACATTAATTTTTAAAATGTAAATAAGCACTGTTAATGTGAATGGGATAGTTGACTACAGCCAACCTTCAAGTGGGCAAGTGGGCGAGCCTGTGCCCTAGGGTGGGTGTGATAGAGATGGACCGGACCACGCTCTTCTCTCAGCTGGTTTCACTGTACCAGCTCTTGTACCCATGAGAGTAATGAGATACTATGTTTCATACAACATGACCCCTAAGTACAAACAACTATTCATCTGGAGTTCAACTGTGGAAATAGGAGAGGAAAATGGCTGTGTTGGGTTCAAAGAGAGTATGTTGTTTTCCAATGCCTTCCCAAGGAATTTTCCAGCATGTATTTAGCTCAATGTGACTTTTTAACTGTCCAAGCTAACTTTAGCTTTCATCCCCGATTAAGATGTGACTCCACAGTGGCTATATCCTCTTTCTTAACTTACTCAGATGACAAGACCACATCTGTGCTAAAACAGGAATCCTGCAGTATCCCAGGTAGGAAATATTTCAGAAATAAACACCTTGATATGAGGAGTCAGGGAAAGAGGACATGTTACTGAGGTCTGTGTGACCTAGGTAGGCTTTAGGAGGAAGCTCCTTCTGATTCTACCTTTTGTGGTGTATAATAATCCTCTTCTGAATCCAAACCCAGTCGTCCTGAGACACATAAGAAAGAAAATCATTAACATGAGGGCCTCCTTCCAAATGAAAATGCTCTATAAGATTCTGCATTACTAAATTAGCACTTCTCAAGGAAAGCCTACAAGATGTGTTTAAATGCACACAGCCTGAAGGCAGTGGTGTTCCTGGGAATAAATGGACAGAGACAAAGCTACACCTACCATATTCACCACAGCCCCAAGAATAGACTTCTTTGTTTCGTGTCAAAACGACCACATGATTATCTCCACAGGAGACCTGCTCCACGGGATTGCTCAGGAAGAAGTTCAGCTGCATGGGTTCTAGTACTTCGGGGCCAGCAACCTTGTCCACCCCCATGCAGCCATAATAATCAGATCCAAAGGCATAGAGCTGACCCTCATCTGCAACAGGAAGGAAAGCAGAGCCCACCTAAGGAATGGCTTCTTTTGTCTAATCAGATAACTGGGCTGGATGGGGACTACCCCAGCCAATGATCTCACAGGAGATGATGACATCAGAGAAACCTGAAGGATAGACGGTGCAAGTCCAGAGTTGTTTGTGTTTAGGGCGTCACGTGTACTATTACAGTAACAGTTAAAAATGTAGTAGTATCATGTTAAAAGGCTTACACTTTTACTGGGGCCATCTCTATTTTATAGGGTAAAAGAGAAGTACAAAAGAATCATAAAGTGAGTACTGGCAAGATCAAAACTAAATTTTACCTCTTAATTTCTGACTTAGTGTCATCCACACCTGATTAGGTGGCAAGGTTATTTTTCCCCACACCTGCAACATCCCACATCCCACCTCTTCTCTGTTATCCACCTGCCTTCTCCTTGCTCATCACCCCCTAATATTAGAGCAAATTGAGTACATTGGTATTAATATGTACATTTGCTTATTGTCTTTGGTTCTGTAAATACTGTCTTTTGTTATAAAATTCCAACTAAAACTGCACAGTATCTCAAGTACAACAGCCCACATTAAATATACTTGGATACTTTCTGCTGCTGGCTTACCTGTCACACAGACAGTGAAATCATCTCCACATGACACCTGACGGATAGCTTTGCCTTGCAACTTTTCCACATGCTTTGGCTGTCGGTAGGAGGCTTTGTCTCCATGGCCCAGCTGACCATGGAGTTTAGTTCCCCCTTGCATGTTCTGTAAAATAAAGAGGCTTGTGAAGTTTTAACAGCTCATGCCAAAAGCTAACCTTCAGTAAAACTCCTTATTAAGAAAACAGGCCCTGGCCGGTTGGCTCAGTGGTAGAGCACCGGCCCAGTGTGTGGAAGTCCTGGGTTCAATTCCCAGTCAGGGCACACAGGAGAAGTGACCGTCTGCTTCTCCACCCCTCCTCCTCCTTCTCTCTCTCTCTCTCTCTTATCCTCTTCCGCAGCCATGGCTCATTTGAGCAAGCTGGCCCTGGGCACTGAGGATGGCTTCATGGCCTCACCTCAGGTGCTAAAATGGCTCAGGTGCCGAGCAGTGGAGCAACAGCCCCAGGTGGGCAGACATCACCCCACAGGAGCTTGTCAGATGGATCCTGGTCAGGGCGCATGCAGGAGTCTGTCTCTCTGCCTCCCTGCCTCTCACTTAATAAAAAACAAACAAAGGAGGGGAAAAAATCAGCTGGATTTAGAAATGAAAAAAAAAATGAGTAAGGAGATTAAACCTCTTAATAGTAGGTTGTATAAACCCCCTGCCAGCAGGTAAGGATTTAAAAAGTATCCAGACTGATATCCATCAGGCCTTGAAAGGACAGAGTCCCAATTTTGTCTCTTCCTTTCAAGTCTAAGGTAAACTATATATATTTAATTATAAGTGATGGAGAAAACATTCATTTATATAGTCTAATTTATTTTCGACAGCAGTTCATCTTCTTAGAAATCCTTACTAAAGTTTTACAAATTGTGGTCAGTTTCCCTGAAATATGGAACAGTTATAAGGAATCTGGCTACATCAAAGAGGATGCTATACAGCCCTGGGAATAATCCTAAATGACTTTTCAATATTTTTAGAGATAATTCTTTTCATTCAGTAATTCAACTCTAAGTCCTTATATATAATTTTTTTTCTTTTTTAAGTGAGAGGAGGGGAGATAGTACGATAGACTTCCGCATGTGCCCTGACTGGGCTCTATCCAGCAACCCCATCTTGGGCCGATGCTCAAATCAACCAAGCTATTTTTAGGCCAATGCTCAGACCGACTGAGATATCCTCAGTACCCAGGGCTGGAATTTGAACCCATCAAGCTACTGGCTGCAGGAGGAGAAGAGGGAGAGAAGGGGGAGAGAAGCAGATGTTCGCTTCTCATGTGTGCCCTGACCAGGAATTGAACATAGGATGTTCACACACCGGCCAATGCTCTATCCACTGAATCACCAACCAGAGTTAAATGTTTTTAAGGTGCTAATTTCACTGTACTCTGGCAGCACACTCAGAGGCTAGTTCATTAAGCGACAGTGTTTTATGAAATAACAAATTAACACTCTATAACAGAGGCCATATCATTCATTCATTCTATCGATCAATAGTTGAGTTTCTCTACTTTGTCACACACTGGGGATAACGCCTGTCCTCATGTAGAAGTTACTGGAAATGACTGGAAAAAATGAGCTCCCTCAGCATGAAGAGTAAAAACCGAGGACCTAAGACAAAATCAGATAAAGGAAGAACAGCCAAAGCTTTAAGAAGAAGTGCTCAACTGTATCAAATGCTGCTGGGAGATCAAGCAAGATAATCACTTGCTTGTGAAAAATATCTTTTAATTTCACAATTTATAAGTCATTTTGTCAAGAGTAGTTTCAACTGAATGACAGATGGAAGCTGCACTGTAGATGAATGAGGAATGAGTGGGAGATAAAGAAATAGCAACAGAGGATCTGTTCAAGTTGAGAGATGGGGTGGAATCTGATGGAAACACAGGAAAATCCTACTCAAGATACACTTAGCCACCTTCAAACGCTGATGGAGGTCCTGACATGTACACTGCTTATTTGCCTACAAAGCCATCTCACAGATACTAGTTGCTCTGAGCCTCACAGTAACAGAAGAGAGTAATTGAGTGACTTTCTGAAATCATCCAGCTGTAAATGAGAGTCCAGTCACCTAAGGCCAAAACTAGGGCTCTTATAAGTCTTTCCCTCATTCATTCATTCATACATTCACTCATTCAAAAAACTTTTACAAGAGACCTAATATGTACCAGTCATTGGGCATTCATCAATGAAGTTAAAAAGACAAAATCACTGCTCTCAAAGGAGCTTACATCCTATTACCCAATGCTGCTACTCCTGCAGCACATGTACAACTAATAAAATACTTAGACATCCTGGGTCCAGTAAACAATTATGTTTACATCACTGTTTGAAAGTACTTAGCTTTCACTTACCACCCAGGTATACAGTTCCTTCTCCACTGTGACCACAGCAAAGTGGGTGTTCCCTGCACACACTTGCCGAGCACTACAGCCACTCTTGATGACGTCCAGTTTCTGCGGAGTGGATTTTCCACCCCCCCAAACATAGACTTCACTGGTTCGCGATGTTACCACAGCAATGGGTGCTTCCGTCACAGTGCTCGACCTGCCAACGCCCCCAGAATAAAGGCACATTTTAACATAAAAACTCTATCAGAGAAACATGCTTCCAGTCTGTTCCCTGAGAACTACCAATTATGGTGTGAGAAAGTATGTTCTTTCTTGACAACCTATGTCAAACCTTGATCGTTGCAGGCTTTGCCAGTCCTGCCTCAGGGCCTCAGCACAGTGCGGCCGGATCAGATTCCGGTCTGACCCGCCACACCTCACTTTTCAACTTGTCAACAGTCATCATGGTAATGATGTCCACTTTAGCATGAGGGTGAAATTATAGCTTTCTTTTTCTCAGAAATGACTATCTGACATTTAAACAGATTTTGGCTCCTGAAAGAAGGCCAAAGACTAATTACTGGGATCAAACAACGCAGAGCCCCAACAGACAGACCCCCTGGTGGTAATTTAAGAGATATAACTTTTCAAGTCTCTTGAACATTTACCTTGGTCTCTTTGTAGGTGCATTAAGCAGTGTGACTTTTTCTTCCATTTCTCTACCAAAACAAAGGCAAAGATAGATGAGCAAAGTAATAGAACGCTAAACTGCACTAGTGTCTCTTTAATACACAGATTTAATCCTCTATAAACCATGTATCTTATACAACATTACAGTACTTTTAGAAACACCTTGATATAACCCAAACAGTTATACAGGCCTGGCTTTAGACAACAAGTCATTAAATACCAGGGGACCAGCAGTTTGGGCCATTTGTTTTCTATCTCCGAGAAATGCCCCAGGCTGGACCAGAGAGCCTTGAGACCTCTGCTGCACATTTTTAAGGACCTGCCAACATTTCCATCCAGTCTGCCCACTGACTCCCTCAACTCAACATCTCTAAATCTCAGCTCATTATCATTCTCCCATGAAACTTTTCTCTCTGACTCTCCTATTTCTATAACTGCCACCCTCACGCCCCCATTCTCCCAGTCAACGAGTTCTACAGATCCTACCTATACAATGCCCTCCACATTCACCTCTCCTTTCCACTCACACCACCTTAGTTCTGGGCAGCTTTACTTCCCACCTTGACTATGACAGCACTGCCTACCATAGTTCCAATCCACTTCACCCAGTGCAACAATGATTTAACACTGATATTAGTATTGTTAAATGAACTCTTAGGCACGCCTCTAATCACATGAACTGTCCTCTTATAAACATCCAATACTTTTGTACTATTTCTTTTATTTATTTATTTATTTATTTTTTTATTTTATTATTATTTTTTTTTTCATTTTTCTGAAGCTGGAAACGGGGAGAGACAGTCAGACAGACTCCCGCATGCGCCTGACCGGGATCCACCCGGCACGCCCACCAGGGGCGACGCTCTGCCCATCCTGGGCGTCGCCATGTTGCGACCAGAGCCACTTTAGCGCCTGAGGCAGAGGCCACAGAGCCATCCCCAGCGCCCGGGCCATCTTTGCTCCAATGGAGCCTTGGCTGCGGGAGGGGAAGAGAGAGACAGAGAGGAAGGCGCGGCGGAGGGGTGGAGAAGCAAATGGGCGCTTCTCCTGTGTGCCCTGGCCGGGAATCGAACCCGGGTCCTCCGCACGCTAGGCCGACGCTCTACCGCTGAGCCAACCGGCCAGGGCTATTTCTTTTTTTTAGAGACAGAGAGAGAGTCAGAGAGAGGGATAGACAGGGACAGACAGACAGGAATGGAGAGAGATGAGAAGCATCAATCATCAGTTTTTCGTTGCGACACCTTAGTTGTTCATTGATTGCTTTCTCATATGTGCCTTGACCGTGGGCCTTCAGCAGACTGAGTAACTCCTTGCTCGAGCCAGCGACCTTGAGCTCAAGCTGGTGAGCTTTTTTGCTCAAACCAGATGAGCCCGCGCTCAAGCTGGTGACCTCGGGGTTTCGAACCTGGGTCTTCCTCATCCCAGTCCGACTCTCTATCCACTGCGCCACCGCCTGGTCAGGCACTTTTGTACTATTTCTTGAACTAAACACAAATTCCTTTGTGTGGCACTCAAAATTCTCTACCTACTTTTCCCAATCTTCCTTTCTTTTATTTACTACCCATGTTTGAGCCCAGGGTTTTCATCTTGCCTAATCCGATTATTTCAGCTGAATTCCTGGGGTGGTGCTTAGCCGTTGGTATTTTTTGAAAGCTGCACATCTAGAACTACTGATATAGCCAAATAGGACTTAGTGTTTCTGGAATATTTCCTACAACTTCCTATGTCTGTGCTTTATCTGGAAAGCTCTTTGTCTTATGATTTTCCATCAAAGTACAAAGTTCTATTCTTTGTGTGTGAATCTATATTTATCTCAATAAAAATTGCAATTAAAAATTATCAATGGAAATATTTAAATAAGAGATAAAAATAGTGATTATTCTGTTGGGAAATAAGTCAGATAAAAAATTTAAACATGCTTAATCAGCTCCAAGAAGTGATATTGCCTGAATAAACAGAATATAAATGTAAGGTCACATTGCTTTATCTGAAGAATCCCCGCAATTCTCCTGCATACTATCAAGTACACTAGACCACATTAAAGACACCTGGCACTAAAACACTGTTCTGGAAAAGAACTAGAAAAGATTAATTAAATGACACAACAATGGTACTGACTAAACAGGAAAGACTGCGGAATTAGGTATATAATTAATGTCTCTAACGGACAGGACTTGAGAAGAGCATAGTAAGTGTGTGAATATTGGAAAGATACAGAAACAAAGAACTGGTTGGGGAGGAAGAAGGGTAGTAAGGAAAAAATAGTGCAACAGGATGAAATACAGACTTGAACATTTAAGAAGGATAAAGAACACCTCTTTCTTTAAGTTAGGGTTTGAAGGCTCCTACAGGAAGTGGGGGATAAAGGACCTCCTTCCTACCCCTAACAGAATAAATCTCAGGAAACAACCTGTCAAATGGGCAAAAGGTATCTGAAGGGGACCCCTTCAAATCTAACCTCCCACGTAAAGGAATGCACTTATAAAAAAGGAAAAAAGGCTTGGCCCAAATCCACACTACCACCGAATAATTGCTGAGCACCTTGCACAGGCCCTCCTTTAATCCTCATGCTACCTCACTTTACAAGGAGAAAACCAAGGAACAGAAGGTTAAATACCTTGACAAATATAAAGGCAGAACTCAGATACAAACCTAAGGATACCTTCTCAGAATTACTAAACTCTATTGATCCGACTCTAGATTAAAACTCACAGATGAGGTATGCAGAGCTCTAGGGTCTCATCAGTATAAATGTAAAACAAAACACAGGCTAAGGAGGTGCAAGTCAGGAGCTACCCTCAAATAATGAAAGCAGAGATGCTGGTAGAAAATAGCACCAGAGCGGCCAAGTCAGGAAACACCACTCTTTGTGGTGCTCTGCTCAGACCTCTAACGGTCAACCACCTACAGAAAGACGACAGAGTGACATTTTGTACTTTACCTCCTGCGTTTCCTGAGAAGGGGGCGACCTAGCAGTTCATCTGCAGTGGGTCTCTGCTCAGGATCCTAAAAGGTAAAAATGGAGCTAGTTTTAACTTAAAGGGAATGAGCAAAGTGGGATCTAGAGAGGCCCTTTACTTCCTCTTAGAAGGCTGTTGGCGAACTATTCAAAGACCACCATATATTATCCTTTTCTTTTAAAACTGTATTTCTTATGTCATACTCCATGCCTCAGGTTTATCTCATTAACGTCAACACTGGCACATGAGTGAAAATGTGCCTTGTTCACTTGTTCTGCTGGCAGTGGCTCTCAAATTTCAATATATATAGAACACAAGACTCTTGCAGAGTACTTGTTACAAGGAAAGATTTCTGGCTTTATCCACATTGGTCTGTGGTGGGGCTCAGAAGTCTTCATATTTTGCTTGTAAACCTTCTCACCCCAAGCCATTGGTTCCAGGACCATACTTTGAATAATATTGACCCAGAAATACAATGCAAGGCAAACTATGAGATATTAGAACTATATACATTCTGAATATTAAGAACTCTAAGTTACCTATACTTTTATAAAATCAAATTATAAAAACCTTGACCATAAAAAACGAAGCATAATTTCACAATAAAAAACAAAGCAAAATAAAGTAAGAATTTGTTGACTGAAGCACATAATTATCATTAACTGCCAATGCCTATTCTTCTGCATATAGATAAAAATACACCTTACCTGGGGAAGTGGATGTGGTTTTGTGCACATTCACCTATGTCATACTCCAAACACTAAAGCTGACAGGAAAAAACACTAAACTGAAATCAGTATCTAAGTCGCACTTACCTGGTCAAGGCACGCATGGACCATTTGGATCAGTTCCAAGGAGTACTGACTAGAATCAACTTCCATGGCCCGGATTCCTTGTACTATCTTCACACACAAGTTGAGTGGATTCTATAAGAAAATGATGATTGCATTGTTCTTGGTTTTATAAAGATGACTCTGTAATAGACCAGTAGGGGCTCTGAGAAGTCTGTGACTATTATTTAAAGAAGTGGCGATATTCTGCATTAGGTCTGACTTCTTTTTATAACTATTAGTATGCATTAGTAAGAAATGGTCAGGAATGCACTGCTGCCACCACAGAGTGAAGCCAACTGGCCAACATGGAGATATGACAATGTGGCCACCAGCATAATTCTTAAGAGTACATTATGAGCTGACCCTCCAAATGAATCCCCCCCAAAAGAGAGCAAGGCTAGTCATGCTTCTTAGCTTTAAGTACCTCCTTTGCCAATTAATTTGCCTCCTAATTTATATATCCTCAAAATAGTTTATATAGGTGATGCTGTACTCCAACAGACAAGGCAGTGGATAACAATAATAAGCTGATAATGATAACAATATTATTATTATAATACCATCACAGCCTTTACAGAGACCAGTATGCACTAGGCAAGCATGTTATGTAGTTGATCTTTGTTAACCCTTGCAAACACCCCACAAGGAGGTTATTATCATTACCAATTCAAAGATGTAAAGTAACTTTCCCAAGACTACAGATAGTAAAAAAATGAAGCTATAATTCCAACCAAAGTCTATCTGACTTCAAAACTCATTTTCCTTCCACTACAATATTTAGGAGAATTAGGTGGTATACCAGAAAAAACTTCAGAATTTATAAAAATAAATATGTCCCAGGAAAGGCCAATGAATTTGCATTATCTTACATTTACATTATCAGAGCCTCTCTGTCAGAGGAATACATATATTGTTATAGATAATAAAATAGAGAACCAAAGAGATGAAGTGAGTTGCCTAAGTTCTCATACCAGGTTTGTAAAGGAGACTGAATGTTAACTCATTTTTGTTACTCAAATTGTGGTCCATAGACTAGTAGCATGATCTAGAAACTATCAGCCCTGTCCTGATTACTCAAAAATGTCTGCATTTAAACAAGATGCCCAGGTGATTTCCTTGGCATATTAACATTTGAGAAGCACTGCTTTACAATGGGCTTTACTTAAGAAGAAAAAAGACTAAAAGGATTTGTTATCCATAAAACAATAACAATCTTTAGTAAGAGTCAGTGAATAATTTTTCATAAAAAATATCAAATCACTTTAATGAGTATTATATAATTTGCCTTAATTAAAAAAAAAAGATGTAGCTGAAGCATAAGAAATAAAACAAACAGCTCATCTAAACTATAGCAACACATTGATCCTAGAGCCAGTTTTAAAATTATAGTTAACAAATTGAAGCACAGTACTCAAACTACTTGATTATGATTATTCAATGGGGAATTCAGAGTGAAGATGAATCTGGTCTATAGTATTCTAATAATACACTACTAAGCCAGTGCCAGGACACTGGTTGTTATTTTTGCCTAGAGTTGATTTCTGTTCAAGAAATCAGAAGCTCAGGGATAAATGAAGTTGATTATCTTAATCAAGCTGTACCATTTGCAAGGACAATGTGGAGATAACACGGCAACTTACTGTAGCATCAAATGTTCTCTTTAGCGTAAGCAGTTCAAAAATGACGCAGCCTACTGCCCAAATATCAGACTTGAAATTGTATTTCACCCCTTGGCAAAGCTCTGGAGACATGTAATATGGAGTTCCTACAAGCTGAACAATAAAAAAAACAATCAAAGAATCACTTCTTTTCTGAGATAACCATATTAATATTTCCACAATTAAATTAAATTTCCAAAGAACTAGTGATAACAACCATAAAACATTCATCAGTATATCCCATAGTGGTTTTTATGAGATGATGTCACTATGGGGAGAAATCTTATTCATATCAAATCTCTCAGGCCAATTAAAAAGGAACAGTGATAAAGGCACTACGGTAATTTGGGAGCCACAACAGCTCTGTGATTCCTAGGTCACAGAGGCTGTGTGCACTCAAGGCCCACTGAAGACTTCACACAGATAAAGACACAATTAATAAAAGTTCACCAAGGGGCAGGGTGGGGGACAACTGGCACTGGGGAGAAGGTAACTGATCAAAGCGGTTACAAGTTCTAATTGAGCCTGACCAGGCGGTGGTGCAGTGGATAGAGTGTCGGACTGGGATGCGGACGACCCAGGTTCGAGACCCTGAGGTCGCCAGCTTGAGTGCGGGCTCATCTGGTTTGAGCAAAAGCTCACCAGCTTGGATTACTTGGTCTGCTGAAGGTCCACGGTCAAGGCACATATGAGAAAGCAATCAATGAACAACCAAGGTGTCGCAACGAAAAACTGATGATTGAGGCTTCTCATCTCTCTCTGTTCCTGTCTGTCTGTTCCTATCTATCCCTCTCTCTGACTCTCTTTCTGTCTCTAGAAAAAAAAAAGTTCTAATTGAAATGCATAGTAATGAAGCTTTTTAAATGGCTCAATTTGACACCTGTATTACTAACACAGCTAGTGAATTTACTTCAAATTTGAAAACGATTTCTTGAATTAAAGACTAAATTTGGAAATAAAAATGTCCTGAATGAAGGTCATGTCTTTCCCAAGATAAGAGACAATAAGTGCCCCAGAAAGTCTAATAAAATCGAGCTGTCTTTAATCAATATAACAATTTTCAGTTGGCTTACATGGCATTTATAAATTTTCATATCGTTCTTTCATTTACAGTAACTGGTTAAGAACAATCAAATCTTTGTTTTATCAGATTATTCTTGATGAGAAAAATCCACATAAGACAAGACTGCTTTCTCAGAAGCTCAACATGGCACCACCATAAAAATAGACTGAGTTTCTGAAGCAGACTCCCAACCCTGGCTATCAGCATCCTTGGGTGTCTCTATAGTGCTTACAGGCATATCTCAACATTATCAAAAAACATCATCGGAACAAAATTATTTTTTATTAAACTTTCATTTTCAAGTTCTTTTAAAGACAGAGCATTGTGAAACCAGAAGAGTAATAAGTGGGTTTTATAATTCCTTACAGGTCAACTTATATATCTACTCTTTACCAATGGTCTTTCTTAGGATCAGGTGAGAAGGGAGCCTGCAGTTCAGACTGTATTAATATTAAAGAACTAACTGTTCTCTGGGCATCAGCCTATATTTGTAATATATGGCTTCTGAACCAAAAAAATTCAAAAACACAAAAAGAGATGTCTAACATCATAAGCTCAAATGAATAAGCGATAAAGTAAAATCTACTAAAGCTTCTAGGCTGGAAAAAAAGGTAAAGCATTTTGTTCCTTTTAGAAAAGTCTCTAAAGTCAGCAGTGTCAGAAAGGGCTTTGAGGTCAGAGCTGTAATAAGGACAATGACTCTTGAAAGGACACCTGTTTGAGTATGTAAGTGCCTGTTAGTGTGCCCAGGAAAAAGACTCCTGAAGACTTGCTTTATAAGTATGGAGAACCTGCAAGAATATTCTTAAAAAGGGTGCAAGATTTAGGGGGGTCTTGCTTCATGGTGCTGGAAAGGAAAAAGAAAAAAGACAAGGGAACATATTTACCGTCTCAGCCATGGAATATTCAGAATTGAGTTTCTTTGCTAGTCCATAATCTCCAAGTTTTATCAGGTTTGCCTTGGTCAGAAAAATATTTAATGTCTTTATATCTCTGGAAAAAAAAAAAAAAAAGGTGCTGCCTAGTAAGGCCTTACAGTCAATTATTTTAGCTCATCTCCCCCTGAACCAGGATTGTATAGGATAAAAACAAGTGCGCCACCACTGCTCAGACTGTTATGGAACCAAACAGTGGTCATCACTTTCACACGTACTTTAACACTGAGAAGGGTACTTGGGGGAGTCTGAAAATTAACAACATTTTCCAAGGCCTCACGGCACTATCATGCCCCCCATATCGCCAAAGCCCACAGGAGACTCAGACAAAAAAATGGTGCGACGGGTAATTCCGTTAAGGTATCCTGTCTTTTCAATTACCATTTATGCTTTGCATGAAGTGATATCAAGGCAACTGTAACATTTGGTTGGTGTCAAAATTTCAAATCTGTTAAGGCAAGAGAAGAGGCTGCTTGTCCCAGCAGCAACATGATTAAGCTGTGTAGAACACCTAAATAAAATCATTGGCTATTTTTCTGAAGATGAACTGACCATAGTAAAACAATTCGACCATGCCTAGTTTACACTCTAGCTTCCTTTACTAAAAGATGTGGAAAATCAGAACAATAGTCTCTGTAATTTTTGTAAAGAAAATAGTATGTGACAGTAGCCATGCAATAGCTATCAAGAAATATATATATGTTAACAATTAATAAACCAACAAAAAAATACTGGTGTATTAACATTAATCTTTAGCAATGGCCAATAACTCATGAAGGATATAATGATGTGCAAATATTTATAATGGTTCTCTCCTATAGCTAGAAATGAATAGAAAACTGTCCCCCTTCCCACCCCAGCGAAGATCTAGTAAAATTGTACAATTAATTATATCAAATATGTTTTTTATTCAAATTAAAATGACAGAATTTAAAACAACTGCCACTTACTATTGTTCAGAGGAAACATTTACAGTGAATTCCAACCAATTTAATACCACTTCTCATAGAGGCTTGTAAGCTTTACTGATAAATTAATCAAATGAATTCTAAAATATCTCTTCAAGAAATGACTGAGCAATACTTAGGTATAGAGGATTCTTCCTAGATCATAAACATGGTTTAACTTCAGGAAGAAAAGGTAACACCCCTCGTTACTCACTCTCCTTTCTAAAATACATTGCTATAAAGGCCTTCACTGCTTAATCAAAAAAAATATATATATATAGTGCTGATAGGAGGTACCCAAGGTGGGGCTGGATTGGCAGGGAGGAATCAATCCCATATTCTTTTAATCATTACCTATGAAGGATCCCAGCTTTATGGATACAGCTCACTGCTGAAACAATCTGAAATAGGTACCACAGCACCATCTGCAGAGAAAAAATAAATTACATTTGGGCTGGAAACAAACAAAAATTCAATTTAAATACTCTCTCTAGCTCTCAAACAAATAAAACAAAGGAAGCTGCAGGCAGAGGTTATGATTCAACATGACTTGACATCTCTTGCTTGTGGGTGGGGGTAAAAAGAAAAAGCAGATAATCGTAAAATAGTTCCAGTGTCATTATAAAATACAGTATGGTGAAGCGGACTTGTGGGAGGAAATCCAAGAAGAATACAAAGATATGGAAAACTGGGCGTACCAGTGCGCAGTAACAGAACCGGGAAAGAAAGCCCACAGAGAATCATGATGTAGAGGTAAACCGTTTAGGAAGCAGCTATAGACAGCTTCCTTGTTAGAGGTTTCCTTTCTCATGAATATCAACCAGAGCCTGGAAGGAGTCTGAACAAAAGGAAAAAGAAACACTCTTCATTGTTGGAAGAGTTAATACAGAACCAGAATATAACACATTATAATTCTAACTTCCTAGCATAGAAATATAAATTACCTCTTCCTCAAACAACTTGTCCTTCTGACGAAGGATTTTGTCATACAGGTTCCCTCCTGAAATTAAACAAGAGACAGGTTTGAATTGCTTTGATAGAGATCAAAACTTGGCTCCTGTATCTAATAGGATTTTAACAGGTAACTAATGAAATGAAGGATTCTGCTTCCTTTCTGAAGGAAACTCCTTCTTCCCTCCTGGCTCTTCACATGGGTACAAAATGCTTCCTAACTCTCAAGGACTGTATAAAAAATAGTCTTTAAAGTTTCCCCTCCCCTCCCTAATGGAAGAGGCTCAATACAAAAACAGAAAGTCAGACATTTCTGAAAATATGAGAATAAAGAGCATTCCTAGAGTATCCCAAATAGTGAAATTACCTTGAATGTCTTCAAAAATCGTAAGATTTTCTTTTCTAGAACTCCTTTTAAAAGAATCTGTAACATTTCTATAATAACTCTCTCTCTGTGACTACTGGAACATTTGGGTTACAACAGTAATAAAATGTTTTGTATATACATATGTGTATCAACTTCTTTTTCTTTCCATTGAAAAGGTTTCCCGGCCCTGGCCGGTTGGCTCAGCGGTAGAGCGTCAGCCTAGCGTGCGGAGGACCTGGGTTCGATTCCCGGCCAGGGCACACAGGAGAAGCACCCATTTGCTTCTCCACCCCTCCGCTGCGCTTTCCTCTCTGTCTCTCTCCTCCCCTCCCGCAGCCAAGGCTCCATTGGAGCAAAGATGGCCCAGCGCTGGGGATGGCTCTGTGGCCTCTGCCTCAGGCGCTAGAGTGGCTCTGGTCGCAACATGGCGACGCCCAGGATGGGCAGAGCATCGCCCCTGGTGGGCGTGCCGGGTGGATCCCGGTCGGGCGCATGCGGGAGTCTGTCTGACTGTCTCTCCCTGTTTCCAGCTTCAGAAAAATGAAAAAAAAAAAAAAAAAAAGGTTTCCCAAAGTTTAAGGAACACCCTAGACCAGCGATTTTCAACCAGGGTACCTACCTTGGCATACTGGTATGCCATAAGAAGCACACTGGCTTGCTGCAAGAATTTTTAAAACATTCAAATCTGACGATTTAGACAGGGGCATCCACATCTTTTCCCTTAGACTGTCAGATTAAAAAAATGAAATAGCCAACACAACAACAGCCATCTGGTGTGAATGAATCAAAATTACACTTTTTTTTTTGTTAAATCAGCAAAAAATACTTGGTGTACCACAGAATTTTAGTAATTTAGTTTATGTGTGCCGTGAGATGAAAAAGGTTGAAAATAGCTGTTCTAGGCCCTGGCCGGTTGGGTTAGTAGTAGTGTCAGCGGCATGTGGAAGTCTCAGGTTTGATTTCTGATTAGGGCATGCAGAAGTGACCATCTGCATCTCCACTCCTCCCCCCCCCCTCTTCCCCTCCCACAGCCATGGCTCAAATGGTTCGAGCAAGTTGGCCTGGGTGCTGAGGATGACTCCATGGCCTCGTCTCTGGCACTAAAATAGCTTGGTTACTGAGCAACAGAGCAGCAGCCCCAGACCCAGATGGGCAGAGCATGCCTTGGAGGAGACTTGCCAGGTGGATCCCGGTCAGTGCACATGCAGAAGTCTGTCTCTCTCCCTCCCCACCTTTCACTTAATAATAATAAAAAAATGCTGCTCTAGACTGTTTGTAGTCATTAATCCCTTTACTAATTCATTCCTGTGGAATAAGTCTCCATTTGCTTCCCCCTTTCTTTTATTAAGTAATACGGACTACAAATAATCATGGGTCATTTTACTTCCTTCCTGCAACTGTAACTTACAGTTTAGCCTTAGCTAAGTTTTCTCCCCTGTGATTTAATAACTTGAAGTTTCAATAAACGTACCATTTGTTCTAGAGTCTCTTAACCACAAAGGAAGTTAACTACTTGAGGTTTCTGCTAACTCTGAAATCTGTACTATGATCTTGTACATTTAGGGTTGCTCAAAACCCTAAATGTATCAGAACCCTGTGTATCAGGAACAGTCATGATACACAAGAGTCTAGACAAGAAAGTGAGAATCTAGGAGCTTTCTCTCAGAGATTGAAGTGAAGAATATGCTGCGACCACTTTAGCATGTGGCTCAAGAAAGGCCTTAGGCCAATGGTCGGCAAACACATTAGTCAACAGAGCCAAATATCAACAGTACAACGACTGAAATTTCTTTTGAGAGCCAAATTTTTTAAACTTAAACTATATAGGTAGGTACATTCCTTATCGAGGTAGCGCCGCACATGGAATTTTGTGGAAGAGCCACACTCAAGGGGCCAAAGAGCCACACGTGGCTTGCGAGCTGCAGTTTGCCAATCAGGGCCTTAGGAGAGATTCTCTTACATAATAAGAAGGAAAACAGCTACTACAGTATCAAACATCTGCTATATAAAAAACAAACAACTACAAAATATTTGCTATATAGCAAGTATGGTACAGGGGGTTTTACAATCATTTACTACAATAACCCTGGGAGGTAAGTTGCCAACAAACTCCTATTAAAATAAGGAAGCTGAGACACAGAAAAGTTGTTTCTTGTATAAGGTTACAGAGCTAAAAAGTTGTGAAGCTTGGGATGTGGGTTCAGAGTCTCTTCTTAACCACTAGACCATGCTGTTATCTCATAAGCAAAATGATCTGAAGAAATCAGACACCAATTAAATAAGGCCATGCTTTATACTATATCATTTTCATTCATCCAGTTATGATCTTTGGACCACTTTTCAGTAGGACAACTTTCACTGAAGTCAATATAAATCAATATCACCTAAAAGATTTCATTAATATCTTATCAAGCCACACTGCCTCTGATGCCCAATTCATGTCATTTCATGAGAAAAAAAAAAACCTTGAAAAATGAATGTAAAACCCAACTGAACAAGTAATTTGAAGATGGAACTATAATCACAAGGCAGAATTTGAGTATGCAAGGGAAAATCCCTCCCTTTATTTTGTACCTAACTCCCAAAAGTCTCCAGGGTCTGAACTAATCCTCTAGGCCAGTGGTAGTCAACCTGGTCCCTACCAACCACTAGTGGGCGTTCCAGCTTTCATGGTGGGCGGTAGCAGAGTAGCCAAAGTATAAATAAAAAGGTAGATTTAACTATAGTAAGTTGTTTTATAAAGATTTATTCTGCCAAACTTAGTGAAAATCTAACATAAAGTACTTGGTAAGTAATTATTATTATATGTTTTAACTTGCTGTAACTCTGCTTTATGAATTTTATAAAGTAAAGTTACTTCCCTACTTTATAAATCACCATTACTGTGGAACCAGTGGGCGGTTAGAAAATTTTACTACTAACAGAGATACAAAAGTGGGCGGTAGGTATAAAAAGGTTGACTACCCCTGCTCTAAACTCAAGAAATTCATTTAAAGTTTTTATCAACGTACATGCCTTTTCTTTTTTGCTCCCCTTCAAGGTAAGTGGGAGCACAAGACTATCTTGCCGGAGGAAGTCCCACTGAATTCTACCTTACCATTACAATATTCCAGCTCAATCAGCAGGGTGGTATTGTCCATGAAGTGATTGTAGTAGGCAATGATGTTGTCGTGCTGCAGCAGTGCCAGAATAACAATCTCGTTCAGGGCATCACGACGTTCCTTTTCAGACAGTCGGGTCAAATCGACTTCCTTCCACACAACCAATGAGTCATCCTACAATACAGCAATAGAGGTATAGTGCTTTCCTCTTGACTGGCTGTGAATGAATCCACACAGATCTGTAAATCTAGAAAGAAAACTTCCTAGAAGGGTAGAGACTAACTGTTTTTATGTTTGCCTTTAAACAAAAAACATGAGCAGACTTTAAAGGTTTGGCATACAACTGAACATCATACTTGACTGCAGAACATTCAAATGCTACATTTGATCTGCATGTCAATTCCAGGTAAAAATATGGGGTGGAAGTAGAAGTCAAAGATTCTGTTGAGGAACATAATGAGAGACTGTTAGTCATGATGAGAATTGTAGTAGGGCTAGAATACTGGAAGTAAAGAATTGGAGTAGTTATCTATGGGTGACCAGTTTTTTGTAAAATGGAAATATTATACTTGCCTCTATTTTTATATGTTTAGATTTCTCTAGTGATTTTGGTTTACCTTTCTGGGTACGAATAAGTCATAGCTACAGGCTTAAATTCACTTTCTATCTCCTGTCACTTTTATGTAGCATATGTTTTTCTCTAATCATGAAAAGTTACCTGCAGTTTCCAATATCCACTCCCTTTCATACTATTGCTAATTTTTTCCTGACACTGGTCCCCAGACCAGGTACGTCCCTGCCTAAATAACCCTTTAGAATGGCTCTGCTAGGCCTTTAAACTTTTTTGAGAAGGTCGTCATGAACCTTCTGCTGCACATGCAACCATTCCCTTAATTTTCAGAGCTGAAATGATTTGTCCATTCTTTTAATTTATATACACATAAAACTTATAGATGCTTACTAACTTGTCTTCCCATTGAAATATAAGCTTCTTGAGAGAAAGGGCTGCTTCTAATTCAACCTTTATAACTTCACAGATCTAGTAAATATCTGGTGATATGGATAATGCTATGCAGTTTTGGAGAAGTGTAATCAAATTGAACTTAAAACAATGTCAGTAATCAAGTTCAACATGATAATAATGGAAAGGCATGGGCAAGGAGGTATAAAACTATTCTAGCCAAAAATTTACTTCTAATGTAAGTAAGTCATTTAAATATACTGTCTTAGTTTCTAGAAATATAACACAGGTACACTAATGCTTCTCTTTTTCACACTGTGAGTACAAATAAGAAAACAATACTAATAAGTAACTCTAACATCATACACCAATGTGGCATTAGGATAAAAAAAAACAACACTTATAAGATATTCTCTTGCAACCATCTCTCTCCTCCATCTTTTAGCCTTAAAACTATGTTAACTTGGAACACACACAACTCCAAATGGATCACTGATGGATGAATCACCTTCAGCAACCTAGCAAGTTCTCATTACACTCTCAACTATTCTAAAGGCTTTAACAGCTTAGTGATCGGAATCAGTTTATGGTTAGTTCTTGGAAGAGTCACCACCACAGGGTTTTAGGTCAGTGTACATTGTGAACTTAAGAGGTGGGTGATCCACGAATCTCTTCAAAGAATATGTACACGTGCAAATGTGGATGGGGCGATTATGTTTACATTAGATTCTCAAAGGAATCCTTGTGCCCGCCCCTGCCCAAAGTTAAGAATTAATGGCTTAGAATATACCAAAAAAAAAAAAAGTATTCTCCAGGCATCAACGATGCTGAATAAACACTGATGAAGAAACCAACACACGACGATCTCCACAATGATCTCCAAGAAAAATCTCCAGTTGAGTAATCACATCTGCACTTAAAGATAACGGCAAAGGTACCGGGGCTGCCAATGACGGTATTCTGAAGCTCTGCCGGCCCTCCCCACCCTGGCTTTGGGGAGCTAGCTATACAGCAGGAGAGGAAGTTTTGACAACACTCTGCATTTGTATACCACTTTAATTTACACTTTGCAGAGCTCCTTTGCTTGAATTTCAAAATAACTTTTTAAATAAAGATTATTCTAAAGGTCGTTATTACTAACCTCATTTTATAGATGGGGAAAGTAAGGCTAAGAGAAGATTCAATGACTTGCCACCTTCCCCGGGTTAAACAAAAACGACCAGGTAGTAAAACCAGTGATCCAACGAGTCCCTAGTACAGGTGACTTGGAACAGGGGTGAAGAGAACTCAGACGTACACCCTGCGGGTGCCCAAGCCCCCAGTGAGGACCAGACGCGGGGGCCGCGGGGCCGCGAGGGAGGGGCAGGGACGGCCGCAGCCGGGCCGCTACCTCGGTGCGCCGGTACAGCGTGGCCTCCCCGAAGGCGCCGCGGCCCAGGACGCGGATGGGGATGTAGTGCAGCTCCTCCTGCTCCGGCGCGCCGCCGCCGGTTCGCGACCCCGGGCCGGCGCTGGGCCCCGGGCCTGAGTCCCCGCCACCCCCAGACTCGCTCCCAAAGTCCGAGTTGATGGAATCGCAGTGTCGCTCGTACTCGCCCAGCACCGACATGGCGGCGGCCGCGGAACCGGCCTGCGTGTCACCAGCGGCGCTTGCCCCGCTGTACTTCTGTCGCTTCAGATGCCGGCCCGCGACTCCGCCAGACTTGCAACCCCGCGAGGTTCCATGGTGGCTCCTTCCCCCTGACCCGGAAGCATTCGTGGGTGCTTCCGGCCCGGCGGGTTCTCCTCCGCCTTGGCTGACCCGCTGCTTACTGTCTCCCTCCCGGCCACCGGGGAAAGTGAGGCCTCGCGCGGGGTGGGGGGCGTATGGCGGGAACCGCGTGGAACCGCATGGAACCGCAGGGCTCCGGCTAGAGCAAGGGGATGACGGACGGGTCTGTAGACCACTTCCCCGACCCCGGGCCAGTCCCACGACAGTTTCAAAAGCCGAAGTTCATCCAGTCTCATCTTGGCGCCAAGCCTATCTCGGGGCAGTGATTGGACAGGTGCACCTTCCAGCGTTGCACAGCGCTCTTCGTTTAGAGAGATAGTGTAGTAAGCGGAAATGTTTGTCTGCTGTCATCTCAAGAGTCAGTGGGCCCAGTTATTTCTCTCAGGACCATCCTAGGTCCCTCCCTTTTAAACACAACCCTCCTTCCCCTCCAATTATTTTTTAAGCCAATTCTGTTGACACTTTTCTCTTTTTTCATATTTAGCATCCTTGTGTCTTTCCAAATCTTTGACCCTCTGATCTCACGCAACATTCTTTGAGAGCTAGGTGCCACTGTATTTGGGAGTGGGGAATCTGCAATAGGATGATCCCTGTCATCAAGCCGCTAAGGAAACTGCAATACAGTGGGAACACGTGCTCCATCAGTTATGTGACCTTGGGCAATTTCACATCTCCAAGTTTATTTTTTTTAATGTTTATTTTATTGTTAGAGAGAAGGAGAGAGACAGGAACATATGTGCCCTGACTGGGGATGGAACCGGCAACCTCTGTGCTTTGAGCTATCTGGCCAGGGCTCCAAGCTTATTTTTTGATCTGTAAAGGTGGGAATATGATCTACATAAGAAAGTTAACAGCTAACATTTATGGAGTATTGTGTTTCTAGCGCCACTCATGGTTTCTTCTCATATTATCATCCCGCTTAATCCTGTTATTCTCATTCTGCAGAAGAAACAGGTACAGAGAGGCTAAGTAAGCTGCTCACTGTTGTTACACAGCCAGTAAGGAGAGCTGGGAGTCAAACCCAGCAATCTGGCTCTAGATCTGTCATAGAGCAGGATATGTTGGTGGCTAAGGTCAGGTCACTTTCTTCGAGGCCAGGGTGCATGTGGGGGGTAGAAGGAGACAGGACCTCAAATATAGTTCTACAGAATTTGGCTTTTCCTGTGGGCAATGGAAAATTATTGGAAAATTTTTAGCAGGGAGTATAGGATTAGTGTGACTATATGTTCCTATTTACTGGGGAAGTCCTAATTTACAATCCCCCACCCCCAGCATAATTAGAGCCTTCTTTAGCTCAAGTGCCCAGCTCAGACAATATATTATACAATATGGTCACCTTACATAGGATGGAGTTTTATTTTACAAAGAACTCTGATAACAATATGGAAAACAAAGACTGGAGTCAGGGAGATCAGTTAAGAGGCAATTTCTAGTCTAAGAAAAGAAGAGGCATTAAGGTTCTATCAGTGTGAGTGAAGAGAAGGTCCAGATAGAATAAATCCATACAAGGAACATTTAAACTTTATGATTGGTTGGGATGTGGTTGGTGAGGTCAATATGAGAGTCCAGGAGACACTTCCAGGTTTTTAACTAGGTGGATAGCGCCAGCAAATTGGAGGAAGAGAATTGGCAGAATGGGGTGATGGCTAACTAATGCTTTTACATTCCTCTGACCTCTTCACAGTTCATCAACATTCCTTTCAAAGTACACTCTGCATAACATTGGGCCTGAATAGAGAGTAAAGGGGTCTTCTGTCTCCTTTGATCTAGATTCAGTATTTCTGTTCTGTTAGTCTACCAGCCTTCATAATAATGGTCTGCTTACTGTGCCTGTGCTTAACTAAAACCTTTTCATATCTAATTCAATCCAAAGTAACATAGCTCTCCCACCAGATCACATCACTCGTTTTCTTCACAATATGTGTCTATAAAATATCAATGTCTTGTTTATTATGTTTACTTTATTGGCTATATCCATTCATTACAATATAAGCTCCATGAGAGGATTTTTGCACTCTTGTTTACAGCTATATAGCATCAGTGCCTCGAAAAGTGCTTGATATTTTAGGCTTAAAAATAATTATTGCCTGGACAGGTGGTAGTGCAGTGGATAGAGTGTAGGACTGGGATGTGGTGGACCCAGGTTAAAAACCCTGAGGTCGCAGGGTTGAATGCAAGCTCATCTGGTTTGAGCAAGGCTCACCAGCTTGAGCAAGGGGTCACTCGTTCTGCTGTAACCCATCTGGTCAAGGCACATATGAGAAAGCAATCAATGAACAACTAAGGTGCTGCAAAGAACTGGTGCTTCTCATCTCTCTCCTTTCCTGTCTGTCCCTCTCTCTGTCTGTCTCTCTCTCTCTCTCACACACACACACACATATACTAATTATGTTGTTAATATATGTATATGTTATATATTTTTAAATTATTTTTTTTAATTCAGTGAGAGGAGGGGAGGCAGAGACAGACTCCTACATGCGCCCTGACCAGGATCCACCTGGCAAGCCCACTGGGAGGGTGATGCTCTGCCCATCTGGGGGGGGGGGGCGCATTGCTGTTGCTAAGCAACCAAGCTCTTCTTAGAGCTTGAGGCAGAGGCCATAGAGCCATCCTCAGCACCAGGGGCCAGCTTGTTCGAATTGAGCCATGGCTACACGAGGAGAAGAAAGAGAGAGAAATGAGAGGGAGAGGGGTGGAGAAGCAAATGAGCGCTTCTCCTATGTGCCCTGACTGGGAATTGAACCCAGGACATCTACATGCCAGGCCGACGCTCTACCATTGAGCCAACTGGCCAGTGCCGTATATAAGACTTTTTTTTTGTTGTTGTTGTTTTACAGAGACAGAGAGAGAGTCAGAGAGAGGGATAGATAGGGACAGACAGACAGGAGCAGAGAAAGATGAGAAGGATCAATCATCAGTTTTTCGTTGTGACACCTTAGTTGTTCACTGATTGCTTTCTCATATGTGCCTTGACCGTGGGGCTACAGCAGACCGAGTAACCTCTTGCTCAAGCCAGTGACCTTGGGTCCAACCTCGTGAGCTTTGCTCAAACCAGATGAGCCCACGCTCAAGCTGGCAACCTTGGGGGTCTCGAACCTGGGTCCTCCGCATCCCAGTTTGATGCTCTATCCACTGCGCCACCGCGTGGTCAGGCTATATAAGACTTTTTAAATGCAAGACTGACCTATTAAGTTTTATTTTGTTGGTTTCATTCCAGAGTTCTCTATTGTACAGAGGTTTTGAATTTTCAATTTATTTATTCAACAAACACTGAGTACCAACTTGTGCCAGATACTGGGTTACAAGAGAGAAAGTAAACATAGTTCCTACTCCAGTGGAGCTCACAGTCCATATAACAGACAGGTAATGAAGAAATCATAAGGATAATTGTGTATAAGTTATGGTGCCATTATATGGAAAGAACAGACTTCTAGAAAGGCATTTAGGAAGGGCATCTTTCCAAGACAAACTTGCTGGATTAGTGAAGGCTTCCTGGAGGAATATCCAAAATGTTAAGTCAGTAATGGCTAAGCAAAGTAGGAAGATCATTCCAGATAAAGGCCATTTCATTTACCTCCCTGTTGATTAGAAGGCACTTTTGAGGATAGGTAATGCTCCTTATTTTCTGGGTCTACTCCAGAGTTTAGTTCAACACTTAAAAAAACCCAGGGCCCTGGCCGGTTGGCTCAGTGGTAGAGCGTCGGCCTGGCATACGGGGGACCCGGGTTCGATTCCCGGCCAGGGCACATAGGAGAAGCGCCCATTTGCTTCTCCACCCCCCCTTCTTCCTCTCTGTCTCTCTCTTCCCCTATCGCAGCCAAGGCTCCATTGGAGCAAAGATGGCCCGGGCGCTGGGGATGGCTTCTTGGCCGCTGCCCCAGGCGCTAGAGTGGCTCTGGTCGTGGCAGAGTGACCCCCAGAGGGGCAGAGCATCGCCCCCTGGTGGGCAGAGCGTCGCCCCTGATGGGCTTGCCGGGTGGATCCCGGTCGGGCGCATGCAGGAGTCTGTCTGACTGTCTCTCCCCGTTTCCAGCTTCAGAAAAAACTAAAAAAAAAAAGAAAAGAAAAGAAAAAAACCCAGAATATTCAATAAATGTTTTCTTGAATTAAAAAGAATGGAAAACACAATTACTTAAAATCAGAAGTGTTCCCAGTCCAGGTGACTCAATGAATAGAGCGTAGTTGTGAGTGTGGAGGTCAGGAGTTCGATCCCTGGTCAGGACACATACAAGAAGCAACTAATGAGTGCACAACTAACTAAAACAACTAAGTGGAACGAATTAATGCTTCTCTCTCTCTCCTCTTTCCCTCCACCCTCTCCCTTCCTCTCTCACTCTGAAACCAAGAGAAAAAAATTATTTTAATATCACAAGTGTTGACTTTCATTCAGAGAAACTGAATAGGTTTCAGTCAAAGCTTAAAGACTTTTTTCCCTGGCATCTTTGCAATGAGGAACTAGAGTTTTTATAACTTGGTTAGCCTGCTACTGTGAATTGTTCTATTTATAATGCATTGATATAAGTTTAACAGACAAATGTCCTGTTCCATCTTAGAGAATACAGAACAGAAACATGCATGCTCAGTTTTTCTTTATAATGAGTTTAAGTAAAACTAAATATTTCTGAACTTTGCCTGACCAGGCAGTGGTACAGTGGATAAGAGCGTCGGACTGGGATGCGGACGACCCAGGTTTGAGACCCTGAGGTCGCCAGCTTGAGCGCGGGCTCATTGGGTTTGAGCAAAACTCACTAGCTTGGACTCAAGGTCTCTGGCTAGAGCAAGGGGTTACTCGGTCTGCTGAAGGCCCGCGGTCAAGGCACATATAAGAAGGCAATCAATGAACAACTAAGGTGTCACAAAACTGATGATTGATGCTTCTTATCTCTCTCTGTTCCTGTTTATCCCTATCTATCCCTCTCTCTCTCTCTGTCCCTGTAAAAAAAAAAAAAAATGGAGGCAAGGGAGAAGACCCTCTGTAGGAATAATTCCAATTGCAGTTTCCAAAAATGAGAAGCTACAGAATGCCTGGCTTCCAGAACCCAATTTGATCTTTCTGAAGGTGGGTAATTATTTTTCTATGCACTTATAATTAGTTTTTGCTAGCTCACATAAACTTTATCCATCTGGAGTAAATTATGGGCAATTATATTTTTTCTTTACTTTATCACATATACTTTGCCATCATTGAAACAGAGGAATATGGGGGAATTACGGCCGATCCAGACAAAGAGGTACTCAAGAATAACAGAAAAATACACCTAAGATGGTTTCTGCTAGCCTTTATTTGACAAAATTTACACAAAAATCCCCATCCAATACTTACAAGTAAATCTGTATAAATCCCACATGCCTCTTTCCATTGAACAGAAAAATGGCTTGTGACAGGTTTACGACAATGCTATAACAAGGCTTGCTTAAACTGCATCATTCTCATCTGTACTATATAGACTGTGATGAATAACAGGCTCAAAATTAGAGAAAAACAGATAACATCCTCATTTTAAAAGCTGACTTGCTCTTGCTTTTTAACAAAGGCAAATAAATTTAACATCAAGGTGTAATATCAATGAACTTTAAACCAGAAGCACAAATGTCCAAGTTGGTAGTTTTGGCAAAAATAAAAGGAAAGGACATGAAAGAATTTTAGTTCTATAAAGTCACATTTGAGAACAAAAACATCAGCAAAATAAAATATTCTCCTCTTCTATTTTCTTCATTGACCTTTGGTCAGAACAGAATAGTATAACCAACTGAGTAGCTTTCATTGCTTCTAAAAAAGGGGAAAGGCACTAGTCAGAAATATGAGAGTATCTTATTAGGATAATGGTACAAAATTTCACCTTTAAATGTCAACAGATGGATCTTAGTCCACAAATTTGGTCTTTCTCTTCCCTACTTAAATGTGCCTTCTGTCGTTTAGTATATGTAATATAGATTTTTCTCAGCACCCGCTGCCTTTATGGCAAGAATTCAGCTGCCAGCTTTCAGAAGCAGTGCCTACCAATTCTTAACAGCAGATGGCAATGTTGCACATATTAATGAAAGAATCACTTCTATGCCACACCAGAGAAATTGATATGGGGAGTCAAATGGGGAAAAAAGGCTTTTGGGTTCACAGTAGCTGAGACATTAACATAACTCACTTCCTCTTCCACCCTTGTACTTTATCCAGGTCATCACAGTGGTGGTGTCTGTTAATTCCAATAAGCTAATTCTCAACTGCACGCTACATGGCCCTAAATTCTGTAATTCTTGCCACTGTGATTAGACAAGCCCTTAGCAGCCAGCAGGATTAATAAGAGGTTACAGAAAGGACAAACTCCTATCTCCTTTCCTGGGAGAAGTGGGGAAATTTTCAATAACTGTTTAATATAACTTTATAAACATGGTCATTTGTATCCCCGTTCTCTTATTTGTATTAGTATTGGCCTCTGGGCACCTCCAATTCTTACAATTCTTGGTCTTGCTTTCACAACATGTATTCTCAAGTACTTACTCTATTTATGATGACCCTCCCAATTATGTTTCTTTTTATACCTCCTATGTCTCAGGGGACATATCATGACAGGAATTAAGTCAGTGACTGACCATGTACGAAGACTTGGTAAATTTTACTAATTTTATTCCTTGGTAAAAGTTAATGTTAAAAATTCAAGTAACCACATAGCTGATAAAAGACTTTTATCTAGGATATATAAGGAACTCTCAAAATTCATTAGTATAAAGAATACCTAATTAGGAAATGGGCAAAGGACATGAACATATAATTCACTGAGGAAGATATTTAGATGGCAAATACGCTTATGAAAAGATGTTCAACATCATTAGCTATTAGGAAAATACAAATAAAAATCATAATGAGGTCTCATTACATACATCTATTGAATGACTGACAAAAAGTAATAACAACAGCAAATACCAGTGAGGTGGGGAGAAACCTGATTAGTCGTACAGCACTGGTGAGAACATAAGTAAAATGGCACACTCAATCCGGAAGAAGAGTAGGCGGTCTCTTAAAAAAATAAACGTGCTCACCATATAACCCAGCAACTGCTCTCTGGAGCATTTTTATCCCAGAGAAATGAAAATATATGTCCACATGAAAATCTGCACGTGAATATTCACAGAAGCTTTATTATCAACAGGCCAAATACTGAAAACAACCCCATGTACTTCCATGGGTGACTGGTGAAACGAACTGCTGCATCCACACCATGAAATACTAGTAAGTAATAAAAAGGAACAAACTATTGATACATGCACCAACCTGGCTGGACCTCAGGGAATTATGCTTAGTGAAAAGTTAATCTCAGAAGGTTACATACTATATGATTCCATTTATACAACATTCTTGAACTGACAAAATGAGAGCGATGAACAGATTAGTGACTGGTTACCAGAGGCTAGGGCTCAGGGGTAAGGAAGGGAGGAGGCTGTGGCTTCAGGGGAGCACAATGGATCTGGGGGCCTTCAGGGAAGCACAATGGATCCGGGGGCCTTCAGGGAAGCACAATGGATCCATGTGATGGAACTGCTTTGCAAATTTTACGGTGGTGGTTATATGAATCGACACATGTAATAAAATTGCAGAGAACTAAATACACATAAATACACACACACAAAAATTCAAGCAGTTGAGCACAAATATTTTAATTCTCTAAAATGAAATTTCAGACTTATCTGTAGATCAAAGCTCACTTTTATGGGGTGTCACACCCATCACTCTTTTAAGAGACATAAAATTATGAAAGGATATTATCAGAAACTACCTAAACATTTCAGCTAAGGGTTAAGATAAAGTCAAAGGTGTTTTCACCCAGAAACCCAAAGAGGAGAATCAGAATGAAACAAGTTCCATGTGGTCGTACAAACCCTGGGAAAGGAACTAGAGTGGAAGCCCAAGCTGGTGAGCAAGTGGGAAAAGGAAAGAGAACTTGGTTCAAACTGATCGCATGAGGAAACCCAGTATAAATGCTGGCTTTGGCATTATCTAGGTAACCTCTATTTTTTTGTCATAGGTGACTCTAGTAACAGTCCTATTGCTGCGAAACCAGTCCAAATCCTATCAAGTTAAAAGGAAGTCCCTCAATGACTTGTTGGGTGTAGGTGGTAACCAATGTCCTCCCATACCAAGATAGATCAATTCTGGCAAGAAAGTTCCAACATGCCTGATGGTGCTGTTGGTAGGATGCCTTGGCCAGGCATGTCCCAGTGATGTTCTGCTGGCTGAGATACAGGTGGGAGGAGAGCAGGCCTTATTACTCAATCAACTTCTTGGCCTTGAAGAAACGACGAAGGTAAAAGACTTGCCAAGTGGCTAGTCCAATGAGGCAGAACATTGAAAAGATGCTGAAGTACAGAACCCGAGTGTTTGTTGACTCTAAAAAAATAAGCAAAAGCCTTGTAAAGGTGATGAAGTGAGGCCCAGCAGGCTGAACAATGGCCAGGGGAAAGGCAATTCATGAACTTTACTCCATCCCTAGGCCTAACAGTAGGATTTCAGATAGCTTTCTCCTAAATGTTCATTATTCTATATAAATGCTAAAAATGACAAAGATCAGTATTATCAATTTGATATACTGTGATAGCTGAGCTTAAGAAGTATAATATGAAACCAAAAGCCATGAGTCTGTATTTTTATTTACTGATTGCTTTTGGAGAGGGAGAGAAATATCAATTTAGTGTTCTACTTATTTATGCATTCACTGGTTGATTCTTGTTATATGCCCTAAGCAGGGATCGAACCCAAAACCTTGGTGTAATCGGAATGACACTGAACCCAGCCAGCTAGGGCAAAAACCATGAGTCTTTCAAGCCTAGTGTGTCAAGACACACTCTGAATCATAACTCAGTGGCGCAACTGAAAAAAACTTTTTGATATATGATTAACTGAGAATACAGTCAACTATATATCATGGAAGAAATTTCTATTTCCTTGAAAATCTAACAAGGCTCATTTACCTGGAGCAGCAGCACTGACTTAAGTAATTATTTTTCCATATACCCCTCCCCCCAACCGCCCTTGGCAAAACTGAGAAAAGGGTACACTGGCATTTAAGGTGTCAGCATCTGATTCCATTACAGCTCGTTTCTGGAGAAGCAAGAGCTGCCCTCCCTCACCATTGGTGTCGCGCATCTCCTCCTCTCGCTTCTTCATGTAGGCAAAATCATTAACGATAGATTCTGAGAGGTCTTCTAGGCGTCGCAGTTCCACTTCTAAAGGTTTGAGTTTCTCAACTTTTGCAATCTGAAAAAGAAAGGAATTATGAACCCAATCCCTGAAATAATTGCTCTGGTCAAGAACACAAGGTAGCCTGATCAGGCGGTGGCGCAGTGGCTAGAGCGTCGGACTGGGATGCAGAGGACCCAGGTTTGAGACCCTGAGGTCGCCAGCTTGAGCGCAGGCTCATCTGGTTTGAGCAAAAGCTCACCAGCTTGGACCCAAGGTTGCTGGCTCCAGCAAGGGGCTACTCGGTCTGCTGAAGGCTTGCGGTCAAGGCATATATGAGAAAGCAATCAATGAACAACTAAGGTATTGCAACGCTCAATGAAAAACTAATGATTGATGCTTCTCATCTCTCTCCATTCCTGTCTGTCCTTGTCTATCTCTCTCTCTGACTCACTCTGTCTCTGTAAAAAAAATAAAAAAATAAAAAAATAAAAAAAATAAAAAAGAACACAAGGTAATAACAGGTCTTTTAAAAAGTTTCACCAAATTTAAAATCTTTTCTGTCATGTAACAGATTTTCAAGTTGGGGCTTTTCTTCCTTTTCCTACAAATGTTTGTATGTTTATATCTCAGATTTTTTACATTTTAGTTTTAATTAAAACCTCACTTGAAGGACTATAATGTGGTAGGCTATAAAGTAGGATTTGGTTATTCTGTTTTTCCTATCATTCTTAGAGTATCATTTGCTTTAGAATGGGGATATACCCCCAGAACTTTCCAGATCCTAAAACTCATATTCCAGCTGCTCTTAAATTTTTCTGTCTAGTAAATTCTTCAAAAATTATTTTTCTACACAGGTTTCTTTACTCCCTATTCACCATACATTATAGAACTCCCAACGTGTTCTCTCTTGTCTAGTTTGCCTTCCTTGTTCTTTTTCTCTGTTCTGTTAAATTTTTTTTTTTTTTTTTTACAGAGACAGAGAGAGAGTCAGAGGGATAGACAGGGACAGACAGACAGGAATGGAAAGAGATGAGAAGCATCAATCATTACTTTTTCGTTGCACGTTGCAACTTCTTAGTTGTTCATTGATTGCTTTTCTCATATGTGCCTTCACTGCGGGCCTTCAGCAGACTGAGTAACCCCTTGCTGGAGCTAGCGACCCTGGGTCCAAGCTGGTGAGCTTTTGCTCAAGCCAGATGAGCCCGCGCTCAAGCTGGCAACTTCGGGGTCTCGAACCTGGGTCCTTCCACATCCCAGTCCAACACTCTATCCACTGCGCCACCGCCTGGTCAGGCTGTTCTGTTAAATTTTAACAGCAGTTACCATAGAATGAATGGAAAGAGTTTAAATGTGTTATGTTCCCTTTGCTTATCTGTAATCTTCACTGAACTTATGAAGAATAAGACGAGAGTTATTTAAAATAGATAGAAACTGCTGGTAAGATAAGGATATAAAAATTGAGTTGCTACTTAAGTATTTAAAATGTACTGATAGATTTGCAATGATCCACCTAAGTTTTATTTTACTGGATGTACATTTTCTTACATTTGTAAAATGTTTGTTAGAGTTAATGGTATAACTGACAGCTGCAGAACAGAATTAGACTAACTGGGTATAAGATTTAACCAATAGTTAAAGCACTGAACTAACTTTTTTTGTGTGTGACAGAGACAGAGAGAGTCAGAGAGAGGGACAGATAGGAACAGACAGACAGGAAGAAAGAGAAATGAGAAGCATCAATTCTTCATTGCAGCACCGTAGTTGTTCATTGATTGCTTTCTCATATGTGCCTTAACGGGGGGGGGGGGGGGGGGGGGGGGCCTACAGCAGACTGAGTAACTCCTTGCTGGAACCAGTGACCTTGGGCCTTGCTCAAACCAGATGAGCCCACACTCAAGCTGGCAACCTCAGGGTTTAGAACCTGGGTCCTCCGCATCCTAGTCCGACGCTCTATCCACTGCACCACCACCTGGTCAGGCCTGAGCTAAGTCTAGTAGCTGAAATCCCAAATATCAGGCTTTGCCATTAACCTAGACTATGTCTGTTGCTTGATTTATACAGAGCCATAGAGCAAGGAAGTTCCTAAGGAAAAAGATACCAATACAAGAAATATAATAAGCTAAACCTTAATCTGTTGAACATTTTCCCTCCTGGTCTAATACACCCTTCTCCAAAGCTTCCTGAGAGATAGTATGAAAGCTATAGCATGATAGTTTTTTAGAGATAAATGATTTAAAGTTCCCTAAATAGAAACTTGCAAAAGGAACTGAAAGTGAAACTATGGCTATGCCTCTGACAATTGAAAATAATACCTGTAAAAATTACTCTGGGTCCTGGCTGGTTGGTTCAGTGGTAGAGCGTCGGCCTGGCATGTGGAAGTCCCAGGTCTGACTCCTGGCCAGGGCACACAGGAGAAGCACCCATCTGCTTCTCCACCCTTCCCCTTCTCCTTCCTTTCTATCTCTCTCTTCCCCTCCTGCAGCCAAGGCTCCACTGGAGCAAAAGTTGGCCTGGGCACTGAGGATGGCTCCATGGCCTCTGCCTCAGGCATTAGAATGGCTCCAATTGCAGCAAAGAAACCCCCCAGGGGAGTTGAGCATCACCCCTTGGTGGGCATGCCGGGTGGATCCTGGTCCAGCTCATGTGGGAGTCTGTCTGCCTCTTCCCCCTTCCCCTGCTTCTCACTTCTGAAAAAAAAAATTTCTATGAAGACTACTTCTAACAAGCTTCTCTACTTTTTGTTGTTGTTAAATGATAATAGCTCTAAGGCCTAAAAAAACCTAAAAATGGATGATTAAATTAAAATAAATTTGGGAAGCATTTCAGATCTTGCTTCCAGCATATGTTCTCAGTGTGGCTCAAAAAAACTTTCTTAAAAATTAAAAAAAGTTAAAAAAATAAATTTGGTACTGAGGTTGCTTTTGTAGTTTAGAGCCCCCCCAAACTATTTTTGATGCTTTTCCTTTCTGGTATTTCATTCTTTTTAGTTGTACAAGCAACACATAAATATGTTCTCCTGCTAAAAAAATTGAACTTATTCAGAAGGGGAAAAACAGAAAGCCCACCTTCATAGCTCAGTTCTCCCATCCACACAATTCCTTCTCAGAGATAACCATAGTTATGAACTTGGGTGCGTATCTTTCCAGACCTTGTTAGAAGATGCACACTATGCTTTTGTATGAATATAAATGTACATGGAAATATATCATTTAAAACTATTTATAAATGGGATCAAAATGCAGATACTATTCTATGGCTTGCCCCCCCCCCCCATTTATGATAAGATCTTTCCAAAGCCTTCAGTGCTTGCAAACCCACTTCATTCTTAACTGCTGCACAGTATTCCATACTGTACACAGGCCACTGTCTACTTAATCATTCAATTCCCCAACCCTTTTTCCAGTATAGACCCACTGAAGACTCTATGCATAACCAAACACTCAATTCCTATCATCCAAGTCGATGTTACTACTTCAGTGCAACCCCTCCTCAATCCTGTCCTTAATTCAGACTTTTAACTCAAAAAATTATTTTCAGACTTCTATGAGTGGGATAATGATATCTTTTTCAAAAAAACATCTCTACCTAATAACTACTTTTACTGTTGATATAATTTAAGATCTAGGAAACTTAAAGAATCGCCAATAGACTAAAACAATATTGAAAACCAACTTGCTCTTGCAACTATCTAACAAATGGACACTCAATGGTAAAAACTAACCATTGCTTAATATATGCTTAATATAAACCTAGAAATCAAAACAAATGTAAAGAAGTTTTGTTTTGAACATTTAAGACACTAACAACAATGTTCTGAATGCTTACCATGTGCACGACACGAAGGAAAACTATGATCTCTGCTCCTAAAAAGCTCAGTCTGGTGGGAAGACTCACGTAAAAAGATATAACCATCTGGCCTGTGGTGGTGCAGTGGAGAGAGAGTTGACCTGGAACGCTGAGGTTGCCAGTTTGAAACCCTAGGCTCGCCCGGTCAAGGCACATACAACAAGCAACAAGCAAGCAATGAACAACCAAAATGAAGCAACTATGAATTGATACTTCTCTCTTCCCTTCCTCTCTCTATAAAATCAATAAATAAGCCCTGGCCGGTTGGCTCAGCGGTAGAGCGTCGGCCTAGCGTGCGGAGGACCCGGGTTCGATTCCCGGCCAGGGCACACAGGAGAAGCGCCCATTTGCTTCTCCACCCCTCCGCCTCGCTTTCCTCTCTGTCTCTCTCTTCCCCTCCCGCAGCCAAGGCTCCATTGGAGCAAAGATGGCCCGGGCGCTGGGGATGGCTCCTCGGCCTCTGCCCCAGGCGCTAGAGTGGCTCTGGTCGCAATATGGCGACGCCCAGGATGGGCAGAGCATCGCCCCCTGGTGGGCAGAGCGCCGCCCCATGGTGGGCGTGCCGGGTGGATCCCGGTCGGGCGCATGCGGGAGTCTGTCTGACTGTCTCTCCCTGTTTCCAGCTTCAGAAAAATGAAAAAAAAAAAAAAAAAAAAATTAAAAAAAAAAAAAAAAAAAAAATCAATAAATAAAATCTTTTAAAAAACCTATAAGCATAATTTAAGGCATTATAAATTAGGGGACTAGGGAACATGCAGATAAGCCAGTACTTTCAGCCGTTAGTAATAGTGCATTTTCACCAATGAAAAGTTGGTTTTGAATCTCATTTGCATAATCAATTTTCTTTGACTTGTCATTTGCTTCCTGATGTTCCTATTTAATAAAAAAAATAAAATGCGCCCTGGCCAGTTGGCTCAGTGATAGAGTGTCGGCCTAGTGTGCAGGAGTCCCGGGTTCGATTCCTGGCCAGGGCACACAGGAGAAGCGCCCATCTGCTTCTCCACCCCTCCCCCTCTCCTTCCTCTCTCTCTCTCTTCCCCTCCTGCAGCCAAGGCTCCACTGGAGCAAAGTTGGCCCGGGCGCTGAGGATGGCTTTGTGGCCTCTGCCTCGGGCGCTAGAATGGCTCTGGTTGCAACAAAGCAATGCCCCAGATGGGCAGAGCATCACCCTCTGGGTGGGCATGCTGGGTGGATCCCGGTCGGGCGCATGCGGGAGTCTGTCTGACTGCCTCCCCGTTTTCAGCTTCAGAAAAATACAAAAAGAAAAAAAAAATCAAATGCTTTATCACTTCATATTCATTTTTGAAATAAACCCTAATTTTTGTGAGCAGTATATATTAATTTCTACAACAAAGGCACATATTAAAAGTGAATGGCCCTGGCCGGTTGGCTCAGCGGTAGAGCGTCGGCCTAGCGTGCGGAGGACCCGGGTTCGATTCCCGGCCAGGGCACACAGGAGAAGCGCCCATTTGCTTCTCCACCCCTGCGCCGCGCTTTCCTCTCTGTCTCTCTCTTCCCCTCCCACAGCCAAGGCTCCATTGGAGCAAAGATGGCCCGGGCACTGGGGATGGCTCTGTGGCCTCTGCCTCAGGTGCTAGAGTGGCTCTGGTCGCAACATGGCGACGCCCAGGATGGGCAGAGCATCGCCCCCTGGTGGGCAGAGCATCGCCCCTGGTGGGCGTGCCGGGTGGATCCCGGTTGGGCGCATGCGGGAGTCTGTCTGACTGTCTCTCCCTGTTTCCAGCTTCAGAAAAATGAAAAAAAAAAAAAAAAAAAAAAAAAGTGAATGGAAAGAAAGTAGCATAAGATTAATTACAGCTGAAAGGATAATGGAAAGCTTAACAGGACAGGGAGTTGTGTCTCATAAGTTGTATAGGATTTTGAAAGAGATGAGAAAGACATTCAACACTGAAGGAACTTGCAAATCAAAACATGGAGGGAGGAGGCTGCAAGCGGCATTTAGGAGATCATGAGTAGCCTAATCATAACAGTCTGGTGTGCATGTATGTGTATGTACATGCATGCAGTCATATGTCAACATGCACAGCTTGAGGGAGAATGGTCGATAATAGCAAATACAAGGCTCAAAAGTTAGACTGGAGCTAAACTGAGCAAAAGGATGAAGAAGGGCCTGACCAGGCAGTGGCACAGTGGATAGAGCGTCGGACTGGGATGTGGAGGACCCAGGTTCAAACCCCGAGGTCGCCAGCTTGAGCGTGAGCTCATCTGGTTTGAGCAAGGCTAACCAGCTTGAGCCCAAGGTCGCTGGCTCCAGCAAGGGGTTACTCGGTCTGCTATAGCCCCACGGTCAAGGCACATATGAGAAAGCAATCAATGAACAACTAAGGAACCGCAAAGAAGAATTGATGTTTCTCATCTCTCTCCCTTCCTGTCTGTCTGTCCCTATCTGTCCCTCTCTCTGACTCTTATCTGTCTCTGCCACACACACAAAAAAAGGATGAAGGTACTATAATGAATTAGGCTTAGTATATAGCCAGAATGTGATATGCATTTTATAGTTTGTAATCTATCTAAATCTTCCTAACCCTAGAATATTATTATCCCTAAATTTTTCAGATGAGAAAATTAAGGCTCAGAGTGTTAAATAACTTTCCCACGGTCTCAGAGCTTTGTGGAGCTGGGATTAGAATCCAGGTTTGAGTTTCTATTTTATTCTGTAGGTACTGAAAATTTGAGGAAATCAGATGACCACACTAAGTGTTTTCTGGATCAAAAGTAAAGTGAATGAGCTACATTAGGCCACAAATATCTGGGTAAGTTGTCCAGTTTTCTAGTCAAATTTCCTAGGTTTCACGCTGTTATTCTAATTTTTACAGACAGAGAGAATAAAATTATAAAACAAATTAAAATTATAAAACAATTATTGTCAGGAAAACCCTCTTTGCTTGTCTAGGACTAAGCATTTAATTAATCATCGAACAAAAGATGATTCTGCTTTATATCCTACTCAGCATAACAAGCTAACAAGAAAACCTCTATCAAAATCCCCACTGACTGTTGTGCTCTTATAAACATCTTATATTTAATGTTCAAAGTGTCTGTAAGAATGTGAAATTACACATATCATGAAGGCACGCCATTATTCTTCTAGTCTACCTTCTCTCTTCCACAGCTGGAAGGGATGATGTGTGTGTTGATAAAAGTAAAGCCTATCTGACAGTGTGGACCATATGTTTTCCACTAGGGGGTAGCATTCTCCTTGCAGGCTGCACCTAGCTGTTCAATAATCAAAAAATATTAGTACAAGGGACTTCATTTTACGAAGGAGGAAAGTGAAGATATTAAAATGTTACTCAGTCCTTTAGGTGGAAGACCAAGATTAGAAGACCCATGGTCTTTGACTCCCAACTCAGGGTCACCAAAACGTTTATTCAGCATCAAAAATGTAAAAGCTCTACCTATCTTTCCTATCTAACCATGGAATCTCCTTTAGCCACTCCTGTCCACACCTATTCCCTCTTCCCTAAAGCCCGACAGAACTTCTACTAGCCACACAATTACGACTCAATAATACATTGTCATACTCACATTCTGATTTTTATCCCCCCAACACACACACTTGTGGCCTGAACTCAGGGGAATGTAAGAAATGTACACTTGGTATAGTTCCCCACATCTGATACATGGCCAATGCTTGTAAACGACCTGTTCTGACCATTCTGTGCTTTCTTCAAAGGAGCCAACTTTCTCCCAGCGGGTAACTACTGCTGGTCCCCTGAAGCTAAGAACACTGGACATCTACTTTCACTTGGCATTCATTTTCAGGAGGCCCACTGCCTAGGAAAGTTCTCTCTACCACATCTGTCACGTTCACAGGTAGTTTGTTTGGAAAAGCTAAAAGCTATAAAGCCTCTGCCTGCAAACATCTCCAAAATAATTGTAAAATTACTCTTCTTAACCATATCCAAAGCTTGCAATCCTCCAGTGATGATCTGAATCTAAAGAGTACAGAGTTGTATGTAATTGTAGCAAAGAAAGGTATGAATTCTGAAACACTGCTTTTTAAAACACATGCGAAACCAACCTCTGGAGAATCACCAGATTCCGATCCTTGGTGGAGCACTGAGATTAAAGAGAGAAGCTTCTTTTTTCCCCTCCTTTTTACTGAATTTATTGAGGTGACACTGGTTAATATGAGAAACTTCCTGTGGTTAGCCAAATTCAGTCAAATTACTTTCTTACCGCCATGCCCTCCACAACAGCCCCTGAAAATTTGAGAAGCACAGCAATAAATGTGGAGACCATTTAGTCTAACACAATGAAAATAAAGAGGACAGAATGTCATCCAAGAACAAGTCTACTTGCACTTGGGGCATGTGAATCACGGGCCTCTTCACAGAAGCTCAAAAGGTCAATGTGCCAAAATAAGTCTACATAATACCACCAACCTTAGCGCTAAATGAAAGTTAGTAGGATCCTATTTACTCTGTCAGAGCCATTTGGCAGTTTCCAGAAAGAGTAGGTGAAGGAAGCTAAAATCTACTGAACTGACCAATTACATTTGGTGCCTTACCCGTTATTTCACTTAACTTATGTCAACAAAGGGATTTGGATCTAGTACACAGAACCAGAGTTTCTCCTTCCTGAGGGCATTCAAAGAAAGACATTTGGACAGTCTTCAGTTGTTCCAACGAAGAAAACTGTTTTTGGTGTATCTGTTGACTGCAAATGACTAACTAAAAGAACCCGTAGGCAAAAAAGAATTTTAGTCCTGGTGAAAACACTGACTTCCACAGCAAGGAGGGACATACACAACCCAGAGTCAGAGAATGTGACACAGCTCCTTCTCTGTGGGACAGTATCTGCTTTCATTCCCACAACTGCACGATTAGACCGTGAGCCCCTGCAAACAGCTGCTCTAGTTCAGAGACCACAAATTAAAAAGAAATGGTCAATGGACATACTGACTCAACAAAGATGCCCCACCCCCAAGTCTTTTACCCCAAGTAAAAGACTGGATGAGAGGTCCTTAAAACATAACAGAGGATCGCAAGTGTTTCATTTCTGAAGATATAAGTATTCTTTCTATTTAAAGAGTTTGCACTATAAGAAGCAGCCTCTATTTTTTTTTTTTTTTTTTTATATTTTTCTGAAGCAAGAAGTGGTGAGGGAGAGAGACAGACTCCCGCATGTGCCCAACCGGGTTCCACCCATAATGACCACCAGAGGGCGATGCTTGGCCCATCTGTGCCATTGCTCCGTTTCTAGTGCCCTAGGCAGAGGCCATGGAGCCATCTTCAGCACCTGGGCCAACTGTGCTCCAATGAAGCCTTGGCTGCGGGAGGAGAAGAAAGAGACAGAGAGGAAGGAGAGGGGGACAGGTAGAGAAGCAGATGGGCACTTCTATGTGCCCTGACCGGAAATCAAACCAGGGACTTCCACACGCCAGGCTGACGCTCTACCGCTGAACCAACCGGCCAGGGCAAGACACTGCTTCTTTAAAATATGGCAACCATCCATCTTCCAAATATCATCTTACATTTTTATTGTGTTTTCACAGCGATTTCACATACATTTACTAATTAAATCCTCCATAACAATTTGGTAGTAGGTAGTGTGGTACTCTGTCCAGCTCTGGAGACACTGATTACTACTGAGTTTTACAGGGCCATATGGCATCTCAGAATTATGAAGTCCACAAATGTCACGGAGAGAGATATGTTGGATGTGAAGAAAGTTAAAGAAATATATCACCTTCCTGAATCTAAATACTGATGCAGCCTGACCTGTGGTAGCGC
The DNA here is from genome assembly GCF_036850995.1 of Saccopteryx leptura. NCBI lineage: Eukaryota > Metazoa > Chordata > Mammalia > Chiroptera > Emballonuridae > Saccopteryx > Saccopteryx leptura. Next base: position 26,406,694 of record NC_089508.1, on the reverse strand, counting down.
TGTGGATCGAGTGTTGACCTGGAATACTGAGGTCCCCGGTTTGAAACCCTGAGCTTACCTGGTCAAGGAACATATGAGAAGCAATTACTATGAGTAGAGCTTCCTGCTCTTCCCTCCCTTTCTCTCTCTCCTCTCTCTAAATCAATAAAATCTTTAAAAATAAAGACTGATGCCAAAGGACCCAAATCCTCTGCAGACAACAGCTCTCCATTATCTAAAGGCCTGAAAATTAAGTGCCTCAAAAACCTCTACACATGCTCACTGCTCCCTGGTAATTAACCAGGGAACAGTGGTTCTACTATCTATTTTCTTTCTTTTTTATTTTTATTTGGCAGGGAGGGTAGAGATGAGTCTCATACCTGCCTTGACTGGGGGCTCCAGCCAGGCCAGTGACCCCTAGCTCAAGCCAGTGACCCTGGTATTTTGAACCTGGGACCTCAGCATCCCGGGTCGACGCCCTACCCACTGTGCCACCACCAGTCAGGCAACGACAGTCCATTTTCTTATCCCAAGCATTAGCTCAGACACAACTAACAGCTGTTTCTAAGCAAAGTTCAAGGGAGCCTAGCCATAAATTGACACGGTCTTTGGCCTATGTCATAACCACTTATCCTCCTCTGTTTCAATTTGGTAGGCTTTTTCGGGGTGGGGCGGGGGGAAGAGGGAAGGTTGCCAAAGAAAGCAGTGGGAGGAGTTTTTTGGTTAAGAAACAGAATTTAGACCTGTGTTGTAACCATGTGCGTAAAGAAGGCTTAGGACGTGCCGGACTTTAACAGCAGGAAACAGCGCAAAGGAAGCGATGTGGTTTGCTTTCTGCTAGGGATTCCCCTCTTAGGTTAAGCAAAAGGTCAGGAAAGATAATGGCATTTTGCTGGTGTCAACAAAGTCCAAGGATAATGGAAATTCCAGGAGGTATAGGGGTTCTAAAATGCTCTATGCTCGTGATGTCCACATTAGTATATATGTAAACTTATAACAATACCACCTATTTTGGAGAAGAAACTATGCCTGATTTTTAATCAAGTGGCCTGTTATTTAATATACATTGCCTAAGGTAAGTCATCACATGGGGGGTTACAACAGGAAAATTTCACACAGTAGGAATTCAATGAATGCTTGCTTAGAGAATGAGGATATAGCAGCAGTAAGCAAAACCTGAAAATCATTTTACCTATTCTTCCACCTCATAATAACTACATTTTTCTTAGTGTCTTATACCATACAACAGCACTGTACTATATGTCATTTAAATGTAATTAAGATCCTTCTAAATCACAAAAGTTTAAAAGGAATCTCTCATTTCTTTTAATTAAACTAGCTTGGAGCCTGACCAGGCGGTGGCTCAGTGGATAGAGCGTCAGACTGGGATGCAGAGAACCCAGGTTCAAGACCCTGAGGTCACCAGCTTGAGTGCGGGCTCATCTGGTTTGAGCAAAAGCTCACCAGCTTGGACCCAAGGTCACTGGCTCAAGCAAGGGGTTACTCGGTCTGCTGAAGGCCCGCAGTCAAGGCACTTATGAGAAAGTAATCAATGAACAACTAAGGTCTCGCAACAAAAAACTGATGATTGATACTTCTCATCTCTCCGTTCCTGTCTGTCTGTTCCTGTCTATCCCTCTCTGATTCTCTCTCTGTCCCTGTAAAAAAAATAAATAATAATAATATAAAAAAATAAATAAACTAGCTTGGAGAAAGAAACAAGCAAATCAAAGACTCAAGCAGGAATTGTCTTCCATTCACTACTATATCATACTTGTTACTGTTTACTGCCTATGAATAACTCGATCTAGTTTTGCTTAACTGAACACTTGAACTAGGAGAGAGGAAAGACCTGAAGAGCTGCAACTGTACTACTACTTCCCATTGCAGAACCAGTCACTTCCAATCCTCTTCCATTTTAGAATATCCCACTCCAAATCCTAACCAAAGCTAGAGCAATTTCTCTGGTTCTGTTGTGGTAGAAAACTCTCTTAAATTACTTAAAACAACTTTCCTTGTTCTTTTAGCTTACATTCTTCAGAAGCCATTTATATCTCCTGTACCCCACCTCTTCATGCCCACAGGTACTATTTGTAAGGACTAATCTGGGTAAAAATACTCTTATCTTACTGTAGAGATCAACCCTCAGCCTTAGTTTCTGTGGTTCTTCAAAGGTGCTCTGGAGTTGAGGAAACATTCTGCACTGCCCCCAAAGTCTTTCATAACAGATGCAAAGGGCTCAGTCTCCTTCCCCTTAGTTTATGCACACCTTGACTTCTCTACTTCCCAAATGTCAGCTTTTATTCTCTCTCTCTCTCTTTTTATTAAGTGAGAGGTGGGGAGGCAGAGAGACAGACTCCTGCATGCACCCCGACTGGGATCTACCTGGCTGCTCTGCCCATCTGGAACTGCTACTCCACTGCTCAGCAACCGAGCTATTTTATTTTAGCATCTGACGCAGGCCACAGGACCACCCTCAGCCCCTGGGGCCAACTTGTAGGGCCAACTTGCTCAAACCATGGCTGCAGGAGGCGGGGTTGGGGGGTGGGAGGTAAGGGGGGAGAGAGGAGAGAGGGAGAGGGAGGGGAGAGAGAGAGAGAGAGAGAGAGAAGGGGGAGGGGAAGGAGTGGAGAAGCAAATGGTCACTTTTCCTGTGTGCCCTGACTGGGAATCAAACCTGGGACTTCCACACACTAGGCCAGGGGTCGGGAACCTATGGCTAGCAAGCCACATGTGACTCTCTTGATGGCTGCACCTGGCTCGCAGACAAATCTTTAATAAAAAAAATAATTCAAAAATATAAAACATTCTCATGTATTACAATCCATTCATTTCCTACCGCTCATGTGCATGGTTGCGGGTGGCTGGAGCCAATCACAGCTGTCCTCCGGGACAATACTAACACCAAATTTTTTTTGGATAATGCATAACGTACACAGGTCATTGTATGGCTCTCACGGAATTACATTTTAAAATATGTGGCGTTCATGGCTCTCTCAGCCAAAAAGGTTCCCAACCTCTGCACTAGGCCAACGCTCTACTGCTGAGCCAACTGGCCAGGGCCAGCTTTTATTCTCTACACTTCCTGTCAGCAAAAATTTCTACTCATTATCACTAGTCCTAGTCTTTTGCAGTATTTTTACTTTATCTTGCTCTCTTCATTAGTTTGAAATTATTTTAACTAAAAGCTATTTTTGACTATTCTTGTTTCTCAAAGGTAGAATAGTTGTTCAAGTCTAAACAGCACTGAATCATGCCTTAAATATATAGGCAAAAATAGGTTTACAGTTGCTTTTATGGAAAATAATACAATAATTAATAAAAATACAAGAAGAAACTGTTTTTGCAAACTAACAACTATAAACCTAACTTTTGCTCCACCCTGTATAGACCTGTCGATCTGAGGATAAAAACCTTAGGAATGAAAATAAATAAATAAATAAATAAAATAACTTTTCTTAATCTTGGACATTAATATTTAAATAAATTCCAGCTTTTCTTTTTTTTTTTAATTGAGTGATTTTAGTGAGAGAGGAAAGGGAGGGAGAGACAGGAATATCAATCTGTTCTCTTATGTGCCCTGACTGGGATCGAACCAGCAACCTCTGCGCTTTGGGACAATGCTCTCACTAACGAGGTATTCGGCCAGGGCGAATTCCAGCTTTTAAAAATTATAAATATACACCTGCTTGCTGTCTCAACAATGCTAATGGCGCCTGATCAGGCGGTGGCGCAGTGGATAGAGCGTCGGACTGGGAAGCGGAGGACCCAGGTTCGAGACCCCGAGGTTGCCAGCTTGAGCACAGGCTCATCTGGTTTGAGCAAAGCTCACCAGCTTGGACCCAAGGTCGCTGGCTCAAGCAAGGGGTTACTTGGTCTGTTGAAGGCCCACAGTCAAGGCACATCTGAGAAAGCAATCAATGGACAACTAAGGTGTTGCAACAAAAAACTAATGATTGATGCCTTTCATCTCTCTCCATTTCTGTCTGTCCCTATCTATCCCTCACTCTCCCTCTGTCTGTTAAAAAAAAAAAAAAGAGTGCTAATGGCATATGTTTGAATGTTTTATCACACCAACATTTCTATGGGACAGTTGGTTTAATCTTCTGGTTGACAACACAGCCAGAATTATATTGTTCAGGGCTGGTAATACAACTTTTATATCAAAGATGTAGCTGGCTGTCACATGACTGCTGAGAAGACCACAGTCTTCTGGGCAAAGCACAGCCTGCTGGCCCTAGTAGGTCACAGAAACCTCACGGCGGAGCACATGACTGCCTTCTCTGGCTGTTACAGCAGGACATACCTCTTCGTAATTTTTTGCCTCCACTCCATGCTTCATGTCTAGGATCACGAGTTGGTCAGGTATCCGCCCTGTTCCTGAGAAAGAATCAAAGGATTCATTGTGTGGAATATTTAAAATTCCGGGAAATCACCCACCCACCCTCCCTCTCCCTAACCCCTCCCCTCTCAATAGAGGGCACAGAGCCATTTGAAACTCCTCCCTCTACTCAGCTGCAGAAAATTCCTGGCTCTGGCTAAAATCATAAGCATTCCAGACAAAGCGTCTGTCTGTGTGGGGTGCCGGAAAGCAACGAGAACATGCTGCTGGCAAACATCTGAGTGGGCAGGACACAAGGTACTGCAGTTGGTACTACAGAGGAATAGAACAGGAGGAGAGAAAGCACAGGCTTACTGGAATAGGAAATAAAACTCAAAAGTCAAAACAGTATAAAACTGAATGGCATATATAGACCAATAGGTAATGGATACCAATTTAGGTTGAAAAGATACATTTCCACTTCTGAAAAGGATGTCCTGTCAAAGTTTGAGAAAAGGATTATTGGACATAAACTAAGCTTGGATTTACTTAATACAAACATGAGTACTGAAAAGAACACAGGACTTATCTAACATTTCACTGTAATTCAAACATTTTGGTCAATGTAAGGCCATTTCAATAGGTAAATATAATGGTAGAGGACTATTCTCACAAAGCCCTTAGAAGAGAACAGCCCAAGAAAAAATTTGACAACAAAAGTACAATTTTCAGCCTGACCTGGTGGCGGCGCAGTGGATAGAGCGTCAGACTGGGAAGTGTAGGACCAAGGTTCAAAACCCCAGGTCACCCGCTTGAATGCAGGCTCATCTGGTTTGAGCAAGGCTCACCAGCTTGAGCGCAAGGTTGCTGGCTTGAGCAAGGGGCCACTCAATCTGCTGGAGCCCCCCCACAACATCAAGGCACATACGAGAAAGCAGTCAACGAACAACTAAGGTGCTGCAACAAAAAATTGATGCTTCTCATCCCTTCCTGACTGTCCCTATCTGTCCCTCTTTCTCTCTCTCTCTGTCTCTCTCTCTCTCTCTCTCTCTCACACACACACACACACACACACAGTACAATTTTCAGAGATGCTTCTTAGAAAGAGGAATGCCTATTTGGTATCGTAGGGCCAAGACAGCAATGTTCATACTAAAAAAGGTAATATAATTCAGCTTGATTACAAAGGAATTCTAAGTAGAAAAAAGAAGAAGACTCAAGAACCCCTGAAAATTGTTCAGCTTCAATCTCCTGGACTCACCTGATTATTTATAAAATAAGAAACTGCCTACATGCAATTAGGAGTTTTGGGAAACAGTGCCACTTAAGCATTGGGGCTCCTGAGACTATAAGCGACAGAGAATGGTACTGTGTCTTTCTGAGAGGCACTGAAGGTTTTCTAAAACAGACAAAAGTCAATTTAATTTAAACTCATTGAGAACTCACTGGGTACCAGGAACTGTGCTAGAGATTGCAATCTCTGCTTTTAAATAATTTGATGGGGCCCCGGCTGGTGATGCAGTGGATAGTCATCCCAGAGCACCAGTGGCTCAGATCCCAAGGTCGCTGCTCTGTCACTGGCTTGACACTGATGTCTCCAGTTCAAGCCCCAATCAGGACACATATGAGAAGCAATCAATGGCACAACTAAGTGGAACAAGTTGATGCTTCTCTCTTTCTTCCTCTCTTTCTCTTTCAAGAAAAAGAAATTTGATGGGGGTCTAAGACATAAACACAAATAAAAGCTACAGTGAAAACCCAAAGCAGTATAAAACTTTAAGAGAAAAAGAAACTGGTTCAGATATTCCCAGCAATGGGGCAAAGATTAGAGGGAAGAGATTAGTTGTGGATGGACTTCACTAAGAGGGAACACCTGAACACAGGACAAAGTATTCTAGCAAGATGACAAGGATAGGCAAAAGCTCAGGTATTGAAATGAGAATGGCATGTTTAAAAGACAGTAAAGTTCTTTAGAACAGACTAGAAAAATCAATTCAAAAGCAATAGAAATAAGATTTCTATTAATTAGGATTAAAAACTATGACAAGCCCTGGCTGGGTACTTTAATTGGTTAAAGCATCATGCTAACACCAAAGTTGTGGGTTTTTTTTTATTTTTATTTTTATTTTATTTCTTGATTTTTAGAGAGAGAGGAGTCAGAGAGAGAGAGAGAGAGAGAGAGAGAGAGAGAGACAGAAAGAGAGAAGGGGGAGGAGCAGGAAGCCTCAACTCCCATATGTGCCTTGACCAGGCAAGCCCAAGGCTTCGAACCAGCAACCTCAATGTTCCAGGTCAATGCTTTATCTCACTGCGCCACCACAGGTCAGGCAAAGTTGTGGGTTTGATCCCCGGTCAGGGCACATACAAGAATCAACCAATGAATGCATGTATTAAGTGGAACAATAAATCAGTATTTCTCTCTCTCCCTACTTCTCTCTCTAAAATCAATAAATAGAAAATTTCAAAAACCTGTGACAAATCATAGATATCTTTTGAGCATTTAAACCAGTAAGTCTCCAAAACAAAACAAAACAAAGAGGGCATCCAGAGAGCTCTCTTCTCGCCAATCCAACGTGCAATCCTGATCATAGCACTGCCCATGGAGATACAATGCAAATTTTTGCATCTCTTTTCTCATTTAAAAAATTGTGAATCCGGCCCTGGCCGATTGGCTCAGCGGTAGAGCGTCAGCCTGGCGTGTGGGGGACCCGGGTTCGATTCCCGGCCAGGGCACATAGGAGAAGCGCCCATTTGCTTCTCCACCCCCCCCCTCCTTCCTCTCTGTCTCTCTCTTCCCCTCCCGCAGCCAAGGCTCCATTGGAGCAAAGATGGCCCGGGCGCTGGGGATGGCTCCTTGGCCTCTGCCCCAGGCGCTAGAGTGGCTCTGGTCGCAACATGGCGACGCCTCGGAGGGGCAGAGCATCGCCCCCTGGTGGGCAGAGCTTCGCCCCTGGTGGGCGTGCCGGGTGGATCCCGGTCGGGTGCATGCGGGAGTCTGTCTGACCTGTCTCTCCCCGTTTCCAGCTTCAGAAAAATACAAAAAAAAAAAAAAAATTGTGAATCCAAACAGCTCACAGCCCTACCTGGTCCAAATGATCAGGATAGTTTCTTCCTAAGCAACTCTTCCCACCCTCCGTTGCCACGGCATTTAAGTAAAACCACAAAACCACTCAGGCTGGTCTGAGTCCAGACCATACAGTCTCTTGCAGAGAACAGCCAGCCTATATCCCCTTAGCTCACATCATGGTCATAAAGGGGCTGCTTTGTAAAATGACCCTTCAGTAATTTCTCTCTACATTTGCCTGGTAATTTTAAAAGGTACTCCCAAGACTATATGGTATCAAGTCTTCATACCAGAATACATAGAGAACACAAATGAAACTAGAAATTAAGTGCTTACTGTGTGTGTGTGTGTGTGTGTGTGTGTGTGTGTGTGTGTACAGATTCACACACATACTTTTCATCCTTCTTTTCCAAGTGAGAGAAGGGGAGATAGAGAGACAGACTCCTGCATGCACCCCGACCAGGATTCACCCAACAACCCCCCATCTGGGGCTAATGCCCCGCCCATCTGGGGCCATGCTTGCAGCCGAGCTATTTTTAGCACCTGAGGTGGAGGCTCCACAGAGCCATCCTTAGCACACAGGGCCAGTGTGCTCAAACCAATTGAGCGATGGCTGCTAGAGAAGAAGAGAAAGAGAAAGAGAAAGAGAGAGAAAGAGAAGGGGGAGGAGGAGGGCTGGAGAAGCAGATGGGCGCTTCTCCTGTGTGCCTTGACCCGGAATCAAACCTAGGACACCCACACGCCAGGATGACACTCTACCACTGAGCCAACTGGCCAGGGCCTATATTTTTAAAAACTAGTTCCTAGACATCTACATGCACAGTATCAACATATTAGAAAGAAATTTAGAATAAAAATATGTTTAGGGTTATGATTAGGTTTAGTGTTAGGATAAGGGTAACGTTAGGGTTAGAATTAGTGTAGGTTAATGGCTAAGTTTAGGGCTAATTTAAAACCTTATAAAAAGCTTAAAATTGGGAGTTAAGCCACATGTATATGAGACATTTAAACAGCACTGGCTGTGTGTGCGTGATATCTATATGTCTGTATATACATATCTATACGCATATCTTTTTTTATTGATTGATTTTACAGAGAGAGGAGGGTGGGGATTGAGAAGTATCAACTCATAGTTGCTTTACTTTAGTTGTTCATTGGTTGCTTCTCATTTGTGCCTTGACTGGGCAAGCCCAGGGTTTCAAATCCATCCTCAGCATTGCAGGTTGAAACTTATCCACTCCATCACTGCAGGCCAGGCTCTCTCTCTCTCTCTCTATATATATATCTTTAAATGCCTGAATTTTACTTATCTCTTTAATTGTCTAAATAACTAATCTGACCAGTAAGTGATGTACTATTGTACTATTTAGAGAAAGCCACATTAACCTCCTTGCTGTTTCCAAGACATGCTCAGCATCTCAGAGTGTTTGTTTTTTCTCCAAAGCCCTCATTACCATCTGACATATATATTTATGTTGTTCATGGCTACATCCCCAACACCTAGAACAGTGCTTAGTATACAGGGTACTTGATAATCATTTACTGAATGAATTAACTGAGAAATTAAGTAGGCTAGAATGTTGAGGGTATAAGAACTAAAGGTAAACTTATGTTCATATAGGAAAAGAGCACTCCAGCAAGTGAATAAATGACACGGTGTGGAGGGCAGAGCAAACCAGACTGGCTGGGGCTGATGAGCAGTGGAAGGCTGCAGTGAGAGCATTAAAGCCTATTAAATGCTGCGGTGCCTAAAATCTGTCCAGCTCAAAAATCCTATGATTCGGCCCTGGCCGTTTGGCTCAGTGGTAGGGCGTCGGCCTGGCGTGCAGCAGTCCCGGGTTCAATTCCTGGCCAGGGCACACAGAAGAAGCGCCCATCTGCTTCTCCACCCCTCCCCCTCTCCTTCCTCTCTGTCTCTCTCTTCCCCTCCCGCAGCCAAGGCTCCACTGGAACAAAGTAGGCCCGGGTGCTGAGGATGGCTCTGTGGCCTCTGCCTCAGGCGCAAGAATGGCTCTGGTTGCAACAGAGTGATGCCCCGAATGGGCAGAGCATTGCCCCCTGGTGGGCATGCCTGGATCCCGGTTGGGCGCATGCGGGAGTCTGACTGCCTCCCTGTTTTCAACTTCAGAAAAATACAAAAAAATAAAATAAAAACAAAACAGGACTATCAGTTAGAAGGCTAATGACATAATTCATGATTTAAAAGATTAGAATTTAGATGTGTGTGGTGACAGATACAGAAGATACTTTGAAAGAAGTATCAGTATAACTTGAAGAGCGACTAGAAAAGACAAAAATAATTTCAAAAATGTGAGCCCAAGTATCTGGAAGGATGGTGGTAATACTGATGAGGAAAACTAGTTTGAAAGAGAAGTTTATGACCTCTTGAGGTAAAAGAGGCACAACCATGTGAAAACGTGTAGAATATGGTTGAGACATCTTGGAACTGAGGGGAGGGGGCAGGGAAAAGGATATCAGTCCTGAAATCACTATTAAAGTCCTTTAATTATCTACTCTTAATCTAGTATTCTATTTACTTCAGGCAAACTCCCTTAGCTTTTAGGCTCAATGACTCACTCTAGATCGAGTCAATTCTTGGTTAACTGTCAAAAGTGGCAAGTTGATCTGCTATTCCTGGGACTCTACTGGTGCTGTTGGCCAAAGTGCTTGCTTTTCTTCTAGGATAGAGTGTTCTGAACATTCTATACATGTAAAATTGCCAGGAGTCCTTTTGCTACCATATGGAGAAAAGCTGAGATGAAGTCAAATGGAGGCAAGGAAAGGAAGCACTAAGGATAGGCAGAGTTCCTGTTAAAACCCCAATACTAGCCAGGCCTGAGGTCAGCACAACATTAAAGACTTCCCAGTTTAGAGAGTCAAATGGTCTTTCCCTTCTTTCTCTTTAAGCCAGTTTGAGTTATGTTTTTTTGTCTCTTGTAGTCAAAAGGGGTCCCAACTAATATAACAAGTATAAATACACCAGCTTTTAGTCTAGTGTCCTTGAAGTGAAAGAATAGGAAGCGAAGAGGAATCTGTTTTTTCACCCACCACTGAGCATAGAAACCATCAGGTAATCAGCCTAAAAGTTATTATGGGATCTTAGCCTTGAGACGCACAGAAGAATCCAAACCATGATATTAGGACTAGGAAATAACAAGTGCTCTGAAACCAAAGCTGCTTCTGACTTTGCAGGTTGTCTAATGACATTTCATTCAACATTGATGAGATGCCACAGGAACTTAACTTTTGTTTATATCAATTAGCCTGTGGTAAAACTGTTCATTATATATCATTTCACTCAAGTTGCAGAACCTATCAATAACATTAAGTTCCCAAATTAAATTCTTATCATTCACACCAAGCGTGTCATAGCATTTAAGAAATGCCTATTCCTGCACATAAAGAATGCCACTTTCACTTACATGTGTGTGTACCTCCACAAATGTAGCTTGCATCTCCTCTCTCTGCTGACCTAAGAGATAAAGTTCACACTCTAACTTGAGAGAAGACATTTAACTCAGGGACAGACAACATTCTGATTACTTACCCTTGCTCTCAAAACACACTTCGAACATGTCATAATCTTCAGTGGTAAAGGCAAATTTCCCCTTGGTTGCATCTTCCTTGGAGTACAGAATGTGGCTAGCAGAATCCGTGATCTAAAATAAAAAAGTAAGTAAGAACAGGCAGCAAATAACACTGAGGAAGAAAACTGAGAGAAACTGGTTAAGTGGAAAGAAACACATCATACGAGGAATGTCTTGACCAGCTGACATCCCTCATATGATGACTATGTTCCAACCATCCCCAAAGACAGGAATTTAATTAGTGGATGAACTTAAATACAGCAAATTTCACTCATTCAAACAGCCGATCCACACTGGAGGCTAAAATCTGTTGCCACTATAGAATGACAGTTGAGATATAAATTGGTTTTAGTAACAAATGTTTACTTTATAGAATGTAGAACAGTATCATTTTCCAGAAAGGGACATGTCACAAAAATGGAAGTGGACGATTACCAAAAGAATATACTACAAAAAGAATAAATATATATAAGAACACACTTTTTTTTTTTTGTATTTTGTATTTTTCTGAAGCTGGAAACGGGGAGACACAGTCAGACAGACTCCCGCATGTGCCCGACTGGGATCCACCCGGCACCCACCAGGGGGCGATGCTCTGCCCCTCCGGGGCGTCGCTCTGCTGCGACCAGAGCCACTCTAGTGCCTGGGGCAGAGGCCAAGGAGCCATCCCCAGCACCCGGGCCATCTTTGCTCCAATGGAGCCTCAGCTGCGGGAGGGGAAGAGAGAGACAGAGAGGAAGGAGGGGGTGGGGGTGAAGAAGCAAATGGGCGCTTCTCCTATGTGCCCTGGCCGGGAATCGAACCCAGGTCCCCCACACGCCAGGCCGACGCTCTACCGCTGAGCCAACCCGCCAGGGCCAGAACACACTTTTTCTATAAAATAAATCTTGATTGGGTTGGGGTTGGGGTTGGGGTGGGGTGGAGAGTGGCATGGGCTGATATAAGGAGAGAAGGAAAAGGCAGGCATGGATTAAAACCTGGTAGATTGGCCCTGGCCGGTTGGCTCAGCGGTAGAGCTTCGGCCTGGCGTGCAGGGGACCCAGGTTCGATTCCTGGCCAGGGCACATAGGAGAAGCGCCCATTTGCTTCTCCATTCCCTCCCCTCCTTCCTCTCTGTCTCTCTCTTCCCCTCCCGCAGCCAAGGCTCCATTGGAGCAAAGATGGCCCGGGCACTGGGGATGGCTCCTTGGCCTCTGCCCCAGGCGCAGGAGTGGCTCTGGTAGCGGCAGAGCAACGCCCCGGAGGGCCAGAGCATTGCCCCCTGGTGGGCAGAGCGTTGCCCCTGGTGGGTGTGCCGGGTGGATCTCGGTCAGGCGCATGCGGGAGTCTGTCTGACTGTCTCTCCCTGTTTCCAGCTTCAGAAAAATACAAACAAATAAATAAATAAATAAATAAATAAAAACAAACGAAAAAACCCCTGGTAGATTTATTCCTACAAATGTCATGTCAATTATATCAGTGGCTACATTGGGGGGGGGGGCAGGCGGAGGGAAGCCCAGGATATAAACAAGAAGGTTCTCCTACAAAAGGTTATCCTTGGTTTCCACAAATGATGTCTTTCTAACAAGTTCTTAGCTGTCGTTCTCCAAACTTAAGCTGCTCCACTCTTAGAGAATGGCCTGAAAGCACAGAAGGTGGCATGTACTGGTAAGTGAATGGTCATCTATAAAGAAGGGAATGACATGGTACTATGACAGACTGGATCTCAGACTTCTTTTCTAAAGCACATGGCTCTCTTAGTAGAAGGTAATTTCATTACCTGAGATGGAAGTTACTTGCAATGTGAAACACAAAACAGTGGCTTCATTATATTTAACTAGATTTCTTTTCTAATATTGTTTGCAAAACAAGATTCATTTATAGGTGAGATTTTAAATACGAAAATTGAACACCACACATATAAGCTTATATATTTAAAGCACTTCACTAGTTATTGCTGAGTAGTGAGATCTCTTTATACTTGCTTTCTTTTGATTTTCTATCACTTATGGTCAGAAGTAAAGTTATTTTGTTTTTTGGGGAAAAACAGTAACAAATAGTTATTATAGCTAGACAGAATTTTAAACAATGGGTTAATTAAAAAGGTTTTATAACATCTTCTAAATTTCCTAACAATAACAGCAGTAATAGTAATCAAGTATCTTCTGCCATGAATGATGTTGATCATTCATGACTTTGTCAAGCATTTAAGATGCATCATCTGTGCTGGTCGTTGGGGAAACAAGGATGTGTACGTTAGTTCCTATCTTTAAAGGTTTTAAAAGTCTAAGGAGAGAAATGAGAAACAAAACTTCACTACAATGTAAAAAGTATACTACTAGAGGTATGCACAGGTGCCCCAGGACTATGGACAGTCAGAAAGTATATCATGGAGGAGATGACACATGAGGTGAGTCCTCAAGGATGAGGTGCAATGAAGGGAAGAACTGGGATTCGGACATTCAGGGTAGAAAAGACGGCAAATATGAAGGACTGGGATCCAGGAAAAACAACAAAACTAAACATGGTATCATAATGCTAATAGCTAGTATTATAGAGCACTAAGTGTCAAATACCATGCCAAGTGTTTTATATGCATTTTAACTTAATCTTCAGTATAACCTCTAAGTAAGAACTATTATTTCCCCCATGTTCCACAGGAGAAAAGTGAGGCACAGAAAGATTAAGTGGCTGGAGAGGTACTGACCCAATCATACAGAATTGCAACTCCATGCTAAAGAGTTTAAATTTCGTTTGGTACAAAGTGGAAAGGCAATTAAGAATCTGTACAGGCCCTGGCCGGTTGGCTCAGCGGTAGAGCGTCGGCCTGGCGTGCGGGGGACCTGGGTTCGATTCCCGGCCAGGGCACATAGGAGAAGCGCCCATTTGCTTCTCCCCCCCTCCTTCCTCTCTGTCTTTTTCTTCCCCTCCCGCAGCCAAGGCTCCATTGGAGCAAAGATGGCCCGGGTGCTGGGGATGGCTCCTTGGCCTCTGCCCCAGGCGCTAGAGTGGCTCTGGTCGCGGCAGAGCGACGCCCCGGAGGGACAGAGCATCGTCCCCTGGTGGGCAGAGCATTGCCCTGGTGGGCGTGCCAGGTGGATCCCGGTCAGGCGCATGCGGGAGTCTGTCTGACTGTGTCTCCCCGTTTCCAGCTTCAGAAAAATACAAAAAAAAAAAAATCTGTACAGCCTGATCAGGTGGTGTCACAGAGGATAGAGTGTCAGCCTGGGACATTGAAGTCCTAGGTTCAAAACCCCAAGGTTGCAACTTGAGCACCAGCTTGGGTTCACCAGCTTGAGCACGGGGTCACCAGCTTGAGCCCAAGGTCTCTGGCTGGAGCAAGGGGTCACTGGCTTGGTTGAAGCACCCCCCCCCCCCGCACCCAGCATATATGAGAAACAATGAAACAATCAATGAACAACTAAGTTGCCACAACTATGAGTTAATGCTTCTTACTTCTCTTCTGTCCTGTCTGTCTGTCCCCCCTCCCCCACAAAAAGAATTTATGTGAAAAGTGCTGTGATTCAATTTGCAATTTAGAAAGATGAATCTGCTACTACTAGGAAAACGGACTCAAGAGGGACAATACTAGAGATAAGAAAATGGGTTAGGCCACTATCTAGCACTGCAGAATAAAAATGGTAAGGGCTTTGCATACAGAGAGAAGAGGACTGATTAGAGGGATTTTATGGGGGGAGGGACTACAAGACAAGACCAAAAAATAAATGTCCAAAGGATCAAGTGAGCAACATAGCTGAGACTAATAGACCAGGATAAGTCCAAAAGATGTGAAGGTGACAAACTGGAGGGGCCTGTCTCCAGGGAGTAAACACTGATGACAAGGGCATGCCAGGTTTTTGTATCACCAAATTTTTCAAAAGAAGTTAGACATTTAACTTTTATCTGAAATCTCCTAATTTTTAAATCCTCACAACCAATCCAATATTTAGAAAATTACCTCAAGGTCAAACAAATGATGTCTATAGAACCAAGTTCTTTTGAGCCACCATTTCTGATCTATGCATAGGACAAGAAGAAAGCTGACTAAAATTAGATACAAGAACTGAGCACTGAGATCTCAGCTGAGATCACGGACCACAGATTTCTAGTGGCAACACCTAGCAGCCAGGATGCAGAAGCAGAGAAAAGTACAGTGGTACCTTGAGATACGAGCAGACCGACATACGAATTTTTTTAAGAAAGGAGCTGAGACTCAGTCCGTATTTTTGTTTGAGATTCGAACGAAATTCTGAGATACGAGTCGTGATTTGGGAAGCTGCGCTAGTTGGCGCATTGGCGCACGGGTCCAGAATTGGCAGCACAACACCAGGATCTCGTTCTTTCTCATGTGTTACCCTCAGAATCGAGTTGAATCTCGTGCACTGTACTCGTTCTTGCATCATTTTTTACTAACTTTTTCTGTGTGCTATCATGGGGCCGAAGAAAGTGAGTGTAAAGGACAGTGGTAAGAAGAGAATGATGTCCATAGAAGTGAAACAAGAAATAATAGAAAAACATGAGCGTGGTGTACGAGTGACTGAACTGGCAAGGCTGTACGACTGCAATACATCTACAATTTGTACTATCCTTAAACAAAAGGATGCCATCAAAAGTGCAAATCTAGTGAAAGGAACTATAATTCTGTTCCAATTAAGGACAAATATCCATGAAGAAACTTCTGCTGGTGTGGGTGAAAGAGAAAGAGCTGGAAGGAGATACAGTGACGGAGACTGTAATATGTAAAAAGGCACGTATTATTTACGGCGACTTGAAGAAGAAAGAACCATTAACCTCAAAAGAGGCAGCAGAAGATACATTTAAGGCAAGTCATGGCTGGTTTGAAAATTTCAAGAAGAGATCCGGCATCTACTCGGTTATGAGGCATGGTGAAGCTGCTAGTGTTGATGTTAATAACTCTCTGAAGGGTTAGAATTGTATTCTCAGTCACCTCAAAGCAGTGGCGGAACAAGTGCTTTGTGTAAAGCTTTTTAAAGTTGGAAATGACCTGCTGATCCACAGGTTGCAAGACTGAAGTCGTGTTGGGTGGGAGGTATTATCGCATGTTTTGCTGCGCTTATCACAAAGGAAGGCTACATCCCCCAACAAGTATTCAACTGTGACGAAACAGGATTGTTTTGAAAAAAATGCCCCTGAGGACTTTCATCACGGCAGAGGAGAAGAAGCTACCAGGCCATAAACCCATGAAGGATCATCTGACCCTTGCATTGTGTGTAAATGCTAGCAGTGAAAGTAAAGCCACTGCTAGTGTATCATTCCGAAAATCCTCGAGCCTTTAAGACTCACAAGATTCTTAAAGAAAAACTGCAGATTATGTGGCGTGCCAATGCTACGGCATGGGTTATGCAGCAGTTTTTTATTGAATGGGTAAGTCTCGTCTTTGGTCCTGCAGTGAAGAAATATCTTCAAGAAAATAAACTCCCAATGAAAGCATTACTAATCCTTGATAATGCTCCAGCCCACCCACCTGGTCTGGAAGATGACATTCTTGATGAGTTCAAATTCGTGAAAGTCCTCTACCTCCCACCCAACACGACTTCAATCTTGCAACCTATAGATCAGCAGGTCATTTCCAACTTTAAAAAGCTTTACACAAAGCACTTGTTCCGCCGCTGCTTTGAGGTGACTGAGAATACAATTCTAACCCTTCAAGAGTGGAAAGATCACTACAACATCATGATATATTTACGCAATATTGACTTGGTATGGCAAGAGTTTACAAAAAGAACCTTGAACTCGGCATGGAAAAAGTTATGGCCTGATGTTTTGCAGACAGGGACTTCGAAGGATTCGAACCAGAGACTGAGACCGAGGTAGAAGTGTTGGAGGAGATTGTGTCCCTCGGAAAGCCCATGGGTCTGGAGGTAGATGAAGGTGACATAAACGAGCTTGTCAAGGAACATGAGGAGGAACTCTCAACTGAGGAATTGAAGGAGCTACAGATGATGCAACAACATACGGAGCTTCTGCAAGAGATTAGTAGTGAGGAGGAGGTAGAATTGGAGGAAGTGATTTCTACAAGTGAAATTAAAGACATGCTGGCAATGTGGGAGAAGCTTTCAAATTTCATTGAAAAGAAATACCCAGAAAAAGTTTCAACTGGTCCTGCTTCAGCACCTTTTAATGACACTTGTTTGTCACATTTCCGTAACATTTTAAAAGGCAGGCAAAAGCAAACCTCTTTGGATAGATTTTTATTCAAAAGTCCTGCAAGTGAAAGTGCCGAAAGTGTAGCCAAAAAGGCAAAAACAGGTGGTGATTAAATGAAAAATACATAATGTTAAGCTTAGGTTAAGTTTAAAGTTAAGAAAGTACATTTTTTTTTTTTACAATTAAGTTTTTGTGGTTTCATTTTAAGTAAGAAAGTGAAGTTTTAGTTTTGTGTAAAGTAAAGAAAATGCAGTTTTAGTTTACATTTAGTGTTAAGAAAGTGCAGTTTTAGTTTACGTGTCTACAGTGCCTGCATCTCTTCCTCCCTCTCTCCTCCTCTGCCATTCAACTCTGTTAGCCACACTCGTCTGTCTCCAAGGTAAGAATACAGTACTAAATATCACTTTTTTCTTTTATTTCATAAATTTGTTATGCATTAGTAAAGTATACGTGTGTTTCTTAATTAAAAATGTCTTTTTTCATAATTTAGGATGGTTTGGGGATGTTTCACAGGGCTGGAATAGATTGAATCCACTCAGTTATTTTAAATGGGAGAAATTTGTTTGATATATGAGTTAACTGACTTACGAGCTCAGTTACAGAACGAATTAAACTCATATCTCAAGGTACCATTGTATTGTGATTTAGGCTTGGCTTCTCTGCATCTGATTGGTTTGGAAGGCTAAGGGGATTAAGGAGTTATGCTATAAACTTTATATACATAACCTTCCATCCTAACAACAATCCCATAGAGGCCAGTCTTATTATCCCCATTTTACTAATGAGAAAACTTAGTGGCTAGTTAGTCCATTAACACAGACTTAATACAGTGTGTGTGTGTATTTGAAGCTGTCTAAAACTCATGCTCTTTTCACATTTCATGTTGCATCCCCACAAAAAGAATATCTGAAAGAAGTGGTATGCACAGAAGCCACGAAAGACTAACAGAATCTGATGGATCCTTTGGGTCAGTGCATGTCAGAGAACCCGAGAGTCCTCTTGAGTAGGACACAGACTGTTCAGTCTGTATTCTTCATCTTTTTTTATTTTTTTATTTTTTTACAGAGACAGAGAGTCAGAGAGAGGGATAGACAGGGACAGGCAGACAGGAGAGATGAGAAGTATCAATCATTAGTTTTTCATTGCGCGTTGCGACACCTTAGTTGTTTGTTGATTGCTTTCTCATATGTGCCTTGACCGTGGGGCTACAGCAGACCGAGTAACCCCTTGCTTGAGGCAGCGACCTTGGGTCCAAGCTTGTGAGCTTTGCTCAAACCAGATGAGCCCGCGCTCAAGCTGGCGACCTCGGGGTCTCGAACCTGGGTCCTCTACATCCCAGTCCGACGCTCTATCCACTGTGTCACTGCCTGGTCAGGCTGTATTCTTCATCTTAAAGAGATTAGCAGGTGGGCATAAGGTAGAGTCCTTAATGTCAGCAATAATTAGTAGACAAACTGCAAGCAAGTATATAGTCCTAAAATGCCTGAATGCTTCTTGTTCGTGTGATGCTTTTTCTGAATCATCAATTAAAAGAAAAATCTTAACAAAGGATTACTTTAGAACCTTGGATACACATAGAATAAATGGTGTGGGAACTAATAAAATCCCAAAGTTATGTATGGTCACTGGTGTGGTGCCACTCTTCCTTTCTTCAGAATCTGTTCACCCATCAGATACACTTCTCCACTTTCCAGCCCCCAAAAGCACAATGACAAGTCTTAAGAGCAAAGAGGAGCCTGACCAGGCAGTGGCATAGTGGATAGAGGGTCAGACTGGGACGTGGAGGACTCAGGTTCGAAACCCCGAGGTCGCCTGCTTGAGCGCAGGCTCATCTGGTTTGAGCAAGGCTCACCAGCTTGAACCTATGGTTACTGGCTCGAGCAAGGGATCACTTGTTCTGCTGGAGCCCCTCAGTCAAGGCACATATGAGAAAGCAATCCATGAACAACTAAGGTGCAGCAATGAAGAATTGATGCTTTTCATCTCTCTCCCTTCCTGCCTGTCTGTCCCTATCTGTCCCTCTCTGTTGCATGCACGCGCGCACACACACACACACACACACGCAAAGAGGAAGCTCAAAAAGACAGTGTTAGGGGCCCTGGCTCAGTGATAGAGCGTCGGCCTGGTGTGCAGGGGTCCCGGGTTCGATTCCCCGCCAGGGCACACAGGAGAAGCGCCCATCTGCTTCTCTACCCCTCCCTCTCTCCTTCCTCTCTGTCTTTCTCTTCCCCTCCCGCAGCTGAGGCTCCATTGGAGCAAAGATGGCCTGGGCGCTGGGGATGGCTCCTTGGCCTCTGCCCCAGGCGCTAGAGTGGCTCTGGTGGCAACAGAGCGACGCCCCGGAGGGGCAGAGCATCGCCCCCTGGTGGGCGTGCCGGGTGGATCCCGGTCAGGCGCATGCGGGAGTCTGTCTGACTGTCTCTCCCCGTTTCCAGCTTCAGAAAAAATACAGAAAAAAAAAAAAAAAAAAAAAGACAGTGTTAGGAATAACTGATTTTCATATTCCAGATAATCTAAAAACTCTAAAAATAAGCTTCCAGATTTGCTCACTATACTAGATTATTCTTCAGGGAAAAGGAAAGGATTACAGGTTACTAGAAATGTTTAAATGTAAATGAAACCAATAGAGGACAGAGGGAATGAACATCAAGGGTATAGTACTCAACAGTCATCACAGATGTCATCATCTTCGGTCAGGCAAAGAAAGAGGGCAGGTCACTGGCCTAGAACAAACAACCCAACTTGATCGGGCTTATAAGATTTGGCACATATTTTGCCATCTTATTTCCTAGAATAACAGCTTATGATCTTTGTATTCTCCTAAGATAGTAAAAGCATTCTTCAAATAAAAAAGTAATTTAAGGATACTCTATGATAAAAGAGCTTAGATGTAGGTCAGAAAACTATTTACTAAGGTATTGGCAAAAATCTTTATTGAGTAATTTGTAGAATGAATTAAAAAGTCTGCCATGCTTTTCTGAAAGACTCTTGTACAATCCACACCTTCAAATAGTACTCAGAGGGGTAAAAATTGTTTAAATTTTCCTCTTCTACATTGTACTGAGGAACTGCAATCATGTATCCATTAAAGCAAATCTCTTGCTTTGTTGATTCTATCGTATAAAATTTGAAAATGTATTACAAATTCAGCCCTGGGCCCTAGCCAGGTGGCTCAGTGGATCAAGTGTCATCCTGGTACACCAGAGGTTGCGGGTTTAAACCCCTGTCATGGCACACATGAGAAGCAATCAATGAGTGCACAACTAAATGGAACAACTAAGTGAAATAGGTTGATACTTCTCTATCTCTTTCCCTACTCCCTTTCTCTCTCTCTCTCAAATCAATGGAAAAAATTTTAAAAATACAGAAATAGAAATTCAGCCATGGCCAGGTAGCTTAGTTGGTTGAAGCATCATTCCGATATACCAAGGTTGTGGGTTCAATTCCTGGTCTTCTCTGTCTCTCAAGTTAATAAATAAAAAAAAGAAATTCATTGTAGGGCAAAAACTCAAATGATTTACAAGAGGCTAAAGGTAAAGGACCCATCACTGCCTGTACCTTTTTTACCACCCAGAAAATTTACCTCCCAGAAATAGTGTGTGATAATGATCACAATTCCCCCAGGCCCTCCACATTTCTACATTCCTCATGACACTGAGTTGACAGAACTATATGAGGATCATTATCTAGAAATTTGGAAATCCATTCAGGCAACTGGACACCTTAACCTTCATGTCAGGCTCTTATGGACTGCTGGGCACTCTAAAAGATCCTAGAATTTTTCTGAAAATCAGTAGAATTCTCGATAACTGTACAGCTATTTAGGAACCAAGCCACTGATCCTAAGGGGGAAAAAAGCTACATGTCCTAACCCCAACATAATTACATAAATCAGCAGGTAGCTAAAATTAGGGAGTAGAAAACTGGGCCAAGCTCAGTGACTAGCCAGAGCTGGCAAAGTCTAATAGGCTAAAATGATGGTTTTAAATTTCCTATAATGAAAATGTTCTGATTATAGATCACCTTAAAAGATCATTTGGTATCTCAAGAACTGAGATTTTATTTTTTCCCCTTTTAAATCCTACTAGAGAACGTCCTGGGTAATAATAACTAACTGCCACTTTCACCTACTGTAACAGCAAGCCCTTAAAGGACTCTTTTCTTCCCCTTTTAACAGTGAAAAACACAATACTATGTACTGTAAAGTTCTTAAATAGATAAGGGTAGTATCAAGCCATAAATTTTTTCCATATAACATCAAAGAATAGGAAGTAATAAAGGATTGTTTCTAGATAATACCTTCTAAAGAAAAGCAAACCGAAGGTCACAACTTAAAAAGTAGGGGAAAAAGGCCTGACCTGTGGTGGCGCAGTGGATAAAGAATTGACCTGGGGGGGAGGGAGGACAGGGGGAGAGTTAGGGGGAGGGGGAGGGGGAGAGTTAGGGGGAGGGGGAGGGGCACAGAGAACTAGATAGAGGGTGGCGAAGGACAATCTGACTTTGGGCGAGGGGTATGCAACATAATTTAATGACAAGGTAACCTAGACATGTTTTCTTTGAATATATGTACCCTGATTTATTAATGTCATCCCATTACCATTAATAAAAATTTATTTAAAAAAAAAAAAAAAAAGAATTGACCTGGAAATGCTGAGGTCGCTGGTTCGAAACCCTGGGCTTGCCTGGTCAAGGCACATATGGGAGTTGATGCTTCCAGCTCCTCCCCCCCTTCTCTCTCTCTGTCTCTCCTGTTCCTCTCTAAAATGAATAAATAAATTAAAAAAAAAGTAGGGGAAAAAGTGTTAATTGTATGTGCAGAGTAGCTGATGTCAAGAATATGTGAATATTCCTTTTTTTTTTTTTTTTTGTGGCAGAGACAGGAAGAGTCAGAGAGAGGGATAGACAGGAAGGGAGAGAGATGAGAAACATCAATTCTTCGTTGCGGTTCCTTAGTTGTTCATTGATTGAATTCTCATATGTTCCTTGACCGTGGGGCTACAGCACATTGAGTGACCCCTTGCTTGAGCCAGCAACCTTGGGCTCAAGCTGGTGAGCCTTGCTCAAACCAGATAAGCCCTCGCTCAAGCTGGCAACCTCAGGGTCCCAAACCTGGGTCCTCCACATCCCAGTCTGATGCTCTATCCACTGCACCACTGCCTGGTCAGGCAAGAATATGTGAATATTCTCACACTGAAACTGTTAAATAAGTGAGAACGGAGGTCACTGGGAATACAAACTCATTTAGAACTGAATTTTCTTGGACCATTCTAGGCAGTGACTGGAAAGCCTGCTCCTATTCCTTTACCTAACATTCAAGATAATACCCTGCCAGGGGGCGATGCTCTGCCCATCTGGAGCATCACTCTGTTGCAACCAGAGCCATTCTAGCACCTGAGGCAGAGGCCATAGAGCCATCCTCAGTGCCCGGGCCAACTTTGCTCCAATGGAGCCCTGGCTGCGGGAGGGGAAGAGAGAGACAGAGAGGAAGGAGAGGGGGAGGGGTGGAGAAGCAGATGGGCGCTTCTCCTGTGTGCCCTGGCTGGGAATCGAACCCAGGACTCCTGCACGCCAGGCCGACGCTCTACCACTGAGCCAACCGGCCAGGGCCGGGTGGATCCCAGTGGGGTGCATGCGGGAGTCTGTCTGACTGCCTCTCTGTTTCCAACTTCAGAAAAATACAAAAATAAAATAAAATTAAAGATAATACCCTGCC
Organism: Saccopteryx leptura; assembly: GCF_036850995.1. NCBI lineage: Eukaryota > Metazoa > Chordata > Mammalia > Chiroptera > Emballonuridae > Saccopteryx > Saccopteryx leptura. Next base: position 26,383,883 of record NC_089508.1, on the reverse strand, counting down.
TACTTCAAAAAGACTTTCAAGGAGCTTACGCCCAAACACTAGGCAATAAAACAATTAGGAATAAAAGAGAACAGAGAATTCCTGAAGGAAGAAACAAATAGGCATTATCAACCTGAATTAAGCAAGTTAGGTTACACATCATTTGTTTTCTGATGAAATCTCAGAAATTTATCTTCAGAGATAACTTTCCTAGAACTAAATACCAAGAACAACTTATCTGGAAGTTCCTTGCGAAAGGACTGTGACCAACAGACACTCCATTTTCAACCATGGCCTTCCTACAGTTCAAATGGGTACTTTTAGTGACCTTCCATATGATCTGCCTGACCTAATGCAGAGCTGGGACCTGAAGGAACTGGATGAATGCTCCTGTGCTCTGCTTCTCTGCCCTTTAGCACAACCACTTCTCTTCCCGTTCTAGCTCCTCTTGTGGCTCACAGAATTCCCAGCCTTACTCTAAAGCTGCAAGAAGGCTGAAACTACTTTTGGCTACTTGCTGCTACCATAGTCTGTAAATAAATAAATAAATAAATAAAGTGCTGGAAAAAGATGTCTTAAAAATAATATTTTCCACCCAGATCTCAGTTCCTAATGCCATTCTTTGATAAAAAGAACCAGGTCTCTGGAGAAATGGCTCATCCCAGGTCTAAGGCAGGAAATATACAAGATGAGTCTGGAGCATCTTGCAGTGCTAAAAAGGAAGGAAGTGCTCAAAAACAAAACAAAATGGAAAAATAAGAATGGGGATATGTCAAAAGGACACAGGAGCCCCATGAAAGTGGTCCCAGTAGTCAAAGCTGATATAATTTGAGCAAGAAAATAAAGTAGTATTTGGATTATAACCCAAAGTACAAAATAAATATCCATGAATCCATACTATTAAAAATTAAACAAACAAGGGAAGAGAGAGAAATCTCCTGTTCAACAGACTCTCAAATAACTGTTGTAAAAACAGTACCCTTGCCTGACCAGGCGGTGGCACAGTGGACAGAGCGTCGGACTGGGATGCGGAAGGACCCAAGTTCGAGACCTCGAGGTCGCCAGCTTGAGCGCGGGCTCATCTGGTTTGAGCAAAACTCACCAGCTTGGACCCAAGGTCGCTGGCTCCAGCAAGGGGTTACTCGGTCTGCTGAAGGCCCGTGGTCAAGGCACATATGAGAAATCAATCAATGAACAACTAAGGTGCTGCAATGAAGAACTGATGCTTCTCATCTCTCTCCGTTCCTGTCTGTCCTGTCCCTATCTATCCCTCTCTCTGACTCTCTCTCTGTCGCTGTAAAAAAAAAATTTTTTTTTAATCAATAAATTTAGAAAAAGAAAGAAACAGCACCCTCAAAGATGTCAAGAATAATTCTCCACCCCTTAAGTGTGGGCTGCCAATAGTGACTTCCTCGCAAAAAGCACTGTATGGAAAGGGGGAAAAAGTAAACCGATAGTAGAAAAACCTGACAAACTCAACCTCAGCCAGATGATCATGATCAACATCAACAGTGATAAATCATGCTGACAGTAAGCTCCACTGACATGATGTGATGAAAATGACATGTTAACTCTATAATCTCCCTCCCCAAATCTCAGTTTTCTCACGAGGAAAACATCAGACAAATCCCAAGAGGGGCATCCTATAAAACACTTGACTAGTACATCTCAAAACTCACAAGGTAGTAAAAAAAAAAAAGAAAGAAAGAAAATTCTGAGAAATTGTCATAATCAAAAGGAGCTAATTATAATATATATCCAGGATGGGATTTTGGAACAGAAAAAAAGGGACATTAGGAAATAATGAACTAAGGAAATAACTAAGGCATAAACTAAGGAAATCTGAATAAAGTATGGACTGTAGATAATAATGTGTTGCCTTGGCCGGTGGCGCAGTGGACAGAGCATTGTCCCAGAGCGCCGAGGTTGCCAGTTGGTTCCCGGGGTCTCCAGATCAATCCTGAAGGCACCAGATTGACCCCGAGGTCACTGGTTCAAGCCCCAGTCAGGGAGTGTATGAGAAGCAATCAATGGGTGCAAAACTAAGAGGAACAATGAGTTGATGCTTCTCTCTCTCTCAAAAATCAATGGAAAACACAAATAATAATGTGTCAACACTGGGTTATTCAGTATGACAAATGTAAGATACCATATTTATATAAAAAGTTAACAACAGGGGAAACCGATAGGGGGGGGGTATATGGGAACTGTATTATCTTCACTGTTTTTCTGTAAACCTGATACTATACTACAATAAAAAATTTAAAAAATATTTTAAATGAAGTCAAGCACACATATATACACACACTTCTCTCTGGATTCTCAAGATATTTTTAGTCTACTCAGAAAACAAGCATTTTCACATACCTTTTAAATGAGATGTTACAAAAAGATTATTTGGACTGTCTAAACGTATTCCTACAAAATGACATATGACCCATGGGGGGAGGTGGCAAGTCTGCTTCTTCCTACTGGTACAAGTTACACATTGCTTTTATTTGTTGAATCAGCTTAATATCCTACCAGTCCAAGAATATGGTTTAAAAACAAAAACAAAATGAAAAGCAAATTTCTTTTCCTGGAGTGCTACAATAGCAGCAGGTCAGTCAGCTTGTGGCTTTGTTGTAGTTGGTGAAAATCTGAAGATGTAACCTTCAAACAGGCTCGCAACTGCACTCCATCTCCAGTTTATGATCAGTCCGTAGTATAATACTGAACATATGATGTTACATATTATTTTAAGGATAACCATCAATTTTGTAGATCCTTAATAACAAACACAGGGATTTAGAAATAGCAAGTCCCTATAGAAGCTCTATATATACATTGAAAAAAATGAACTGAAACAGAGACACCTATCCTTTTCTCCCTTTGAGACAGTACAGCTTAGTAGCTACACTGAGGTTCTAGAGCAAGGGTCAGGAACCTATGGCTCACGAGCCAGATGTGGCTCTTTTGATGGCTGCATCTGGCTCGCAGACAAATCTTGAATAATAAAAAAATAATGTTAAAAATATAAAACATTCTCATGTATTACAATCCATTCATTTCCTACCGTTCATGTTCATGGTTGCGGGTGGCTGGAGCCAATCACAGCTGTCCTCTGGGACAACACCAAATTTTTATTGGATAATGTGTAACGTACACGGGTCATTGTATGGCTCTCACGGAATTACATTTTAAAATATGTGGCGTTCATGGCTCTCTCAGCCAAAAAGGTCCCCGACCCCTGTTCTAGAGTCAGACCTCAGGTCTGTGTTCAAATAACAATTATGCCACTTACTAGCTACACGGCCCTGGGTATGTTCCTTAACCTCTCTGTGCCTCATGTGTAAAATGAAGACAATAGCACAAACTTCATGAGGCTACTGTGAGGATTAAATTTAATACAGATAAAGGGTCTAGATCAGTGTCTGGCACATGGCAAGCACTCAATTAATGTTATTATTGTCATTATTAGCATTATTATTATTATTGTAATTGTTTGTTAGTGATAACTCAGAACTCCATAAATATTTAGGTCACTAACCATACTTCCAACCTAACGGTGATAATGGATTGCAAGCTGGATAAAGTTCCCTACACTGACTAAATCCCAAAATGATTAGGATCCAAATGGTTACTGCATGGAAACAGAAAGAAAAAGGCAGACAGGTAAATAAGGGATAGCAAGAAATACAAGACGACTCCCAGCATGAGTTTTTTAATCTAATGAGCAATAAACTACATGGAAGAGGGGGAGAATGGTGTGTGTATATATAATGATCAGGGGTTGTGGGTCTACACCAGGGGTAGTCAACCTTCTTATACCTACCGCCCACTTTTGTATCTCTGTTAGTAGTAAAATTTTCTAACTGCCCACCAGTTCCACAGTAATGGTGATTTATAAAGTAGGGAAGTACTTTACTTTATAAAATTTATAAAGCAGAGTGATAGCAAATTAAAGCCTATAATAATAATTACTTACCAAATACTTTATGTCGGATTTTTGCTAAGTTTGGCAGAATAAATCTTTATAAAACAACTTACTCTAGTTAAATCTATCTTTTTATTTATACTTTGGTTGCTCCGCTACTGCCCACCATGAAAGCTGGAATGCCCACTAGTGGGCGGTAGGGACCAGGTTGACTACCACTGGTCTATACCCTTCATTTAGTTAACAATTCATAAGTAAATCCTGCACCATGGAGTCTATTATTTTAAGATATAAAAAAGAAGAAAGAACACTCAATCAATGAAGATGTTGTAGTTTAAAACTAGAAAAATAGTATTAGACATATTTTTAAAAGGCTACCACAAGTCACCATTGTTCTCGAGCACAAAGAGCAAGGACTACTCTGATAATGTAGAAGCTATATTTAATGGACATGAACTACTTTACCCTTTCAAACAAGAGCAAATACCAAGTCCAAGTCTGTCAAATGCCTCCCTGAAATCAAAGGATCACATTTAGATCTAACTCAGAACAAAGTCAAGCTTAAACCACAAACAGCATTTAGCAACACCAAATTCTTTTACATTTCCAACACAAGTCAGCAATGGAATAGCACAGCACAGAAGTATTGCTTCTTAAGGAGGCTAGTAGAAGTGTCAAAACTAGAAACTGAAAATTTCCAGGCACTGGGGTGATTATGGAGAGACGGTCTCTTCCTGCTTCTATCAGCATCTGCTACAGTAACTAACACAAGCAATAATACATCATGCTTGACTGGGTGTGGGAGTGAGGGGGAAAGGGTGGGGGGAAGAAAGAGGGAAGAAAGAGGAGGAGGAGGAAGGGAGAAGGAAAGACCAGTAGCTGCCCTAACAATACTACTGCGGGGGCGAAGCCTGATCAAATGTTTTTTCTCATACTGTTCCAAAGTTATTTACGGTAAAAACCTCCAGTGTGACCCTTTTAGGCACAAACAAGGCCTTGTTCTTTCTTAACAACTAGTCCCTTGATTTCCCACACGTTATGTGGAACAATGAGGTCGGACACAGAATAAAGCAGATGACATCAACCTCCCTCAAGTCAGAGACTTGTTTGGGAGCCCAAATTCTGGTTTGTGGCCAGCTGGCTGATTTCACAGAGGGCTCTACTGTCCAAGCTGCCAGGCTGTGTATGCGTATGGGGGTCATGGCTCAGGATCAACCACCAGTCAGCAATTCACACAAGAAACAGCACAGAGTCACTGCATCCCACTAGATTACTTCTATAAATCCGTTCCATTTTCCTAGAAACTGAACTCAGTCTTCAGAAGTCATCATAAAGATATGGTGTCCAATTTCAAATTATAAGCAGTCCTCTTTGTCTAGATCAGTTCAAAACAGAGATGACTGTGGACAACTGTTTACTGAATAGGAGAGATTTAAATGATTTATCATATTGTTTAGTTTGTATGGCAAGGAAAAATAAGGTTTGGTTTTAATTTAAAACTAGAAATTTTGGATATAATATGAAAAGAAACTAGATTTTAATATTATTAAATGTTAACATACCGCCTGACCAGTTGGTGGCACATTGGATAGAGCGTTGGACTGGGATACTGAGGACTCAGGTTCTAAACCCTGAGGTTGCTGGCTTGAGCATGGGCTCATCCGGCTTGAGCATGGGATCATAACATGATCCCATGGTTGCTTGCTTGAGCAAGGGGTCACTCATTCTGCTGCAGCCCCCCCCCCCCCCCCCCGTCAAGGCACATATGAGAAAGCAATCAATGAACAACTATGATGCCTCAAGGAAGAATTGATGCTTCTCACCTGACCAGGCGGTGGCGCAGTGGATAGAGCGTAGGACTGGGATGCAGAGGACCCAGGTTCGAAACCCCGAGGTCGCCAGCTTGAGTGTAAGCTCATCTGGTTTGAGCAAAGCTTACCAGCTTGAGTCCAAGGTCGCTGGCTCGAGCAAGGTGTCACTCAGTCTGCTGTAGCCCCCCCGCCCCCCCATCAAGGCACATATAAGAAAGCAATCAATGAACAACTAAGGTGCTGCAATGAAGAACTGATGCTTCTCATCTCTCTACGTTCCTGTCTGCCTGTCCCTATCTGTCCTTCTCTCTGACTCTCTCTGTCTCTGTCACACACACAAAAAAAATTGATGCTTCTCATCTCTTTCCCTTTTAGTCTGTCTGTCCCTCTCTCTTGCTCTCTCTCTAAAAATAAGTTAAATGTTAATGTACCAAGCCTGACCTGTGGTGGCGCAGTGGATAAAGCATTGACCTGGAATGCTGGGGTCTCTGGTTCAAAACCCTGGGCTTGCCTGGTCAAGGCACATATGGAAGTTGATGCTTCCTGCTCCTCCTCCCCTTCTCTCTTTCTCTCTCTCTCCTCTCACTCTAAAATGAATAAATAAAAATCTTAAAAAAAAGTTAATGTACCAATTACCCTTCTGTACTAAAGCACCTATTTACTGACTCGTTTCTAACATACTGAACAGTCACAGCAAATGTAAATTTGAAACAGACATACTAAAAAGATCAGCCCTCAGTACAGACAACAGTAATAAACTGAAATATAACTGTTCCAAATAAAATAATCTAAAACAGGGGTTGGGAACCTTTTTGGCTGAGAGAGCCATGAATGCCACATATTTTAAAATGTAATTCCGTGAGAGCCATACAACGACCCGTGTACGTTATGCATTATCCAATAAAAATTTGGTGTTGTCCCGGAGGACAGTTGTGATTGGCTCCAGCCACCCACAACCATGAACATGAGCGGTAGGAAATGAATGGATTGTTATACATGAGAATGTTTTATATTTTTGGGGTTTTTTTGGTTTTTGTTTTATTTTTTACAGAGACAGAGAGTCAGCGAGAGGGATAGTTAGGGACAGACAGATGGGAACGGAGAGAGATGAGAAGCATCAATCATTTGTTTTTTGTTGCGACACCTTAGTTGTTCATTGATTACTTTCTCATATGTGCCTTGACCCTGGGCCTTCAGCAGACCGAGTAACCCCTTGCTTGAGCCAGCGACCTTGGGTCCAAGCTGGTGAGCCTTGCTCAAACCAGATGAGCCTGTGCTCAAGCTGGCGACCTTGGGGTCTTGAACCTGGGTCTTCCGCATCCCAGTCCTACGCTCTATCCATTGCGCCACCGCCTGGTCAGGCGAATGTTTTATATTTTTAACGTTATTTTTATTTTATTAAAGATTTGTTTGCGAGCCAGATGCAGCCATCAAAAGAGCCACATCTGGCTTGAGAGCCATAGGTTCCCGACCCCTGATCTAAAAACTACATCGCGTGTGTACGTGCGCACGTGCACATACACACACACGCACTTTTATCTTTTCATACAGCTTTTGGCATGCAGTGGAGAGAGGGGCAGTTTATAAGCCAATGGTTTCCCAACTGTCAAGAAGCTTCCTGATAATTTGTGATAGGCTTATGACTCAAGGCTGCATTCTTCACGTATTTGGCTTTCTCACTAGTTGGGAAAGATTGGGACCATAACAGAGTAAATACCCAAATTTAAAAATCTCATTTAGTAAAATAGGTTGTTAATTTTCATTAGCACTCTTGAAAAATGACAATGAAAAAATGAGTACCAATTAGATTATTTGGAAGAGGCTGAAAAAGTATAAATGATTTAAATGATTACCATTGGGCTTTTCTTTCCTTTCTGGCGATGACTGTGACAACTCCCACAGTTGCCTTTTCTCTTTTTGCAGTCTAGTCCCAAAGTATAAATCACTCTAAGACAACAACTCATTTCATCCCCTAAAATGAATTCATCCTCCAATTTTCACAAGCATTCTAAATAATAAATGGTACTAGAGCCTATTAAACTATTATGGTATCATCTAGTCTTAATGAAAATGTAATTTTCAACTCAAAAATCAACAGAGTCGAGATTCTAAATCCCTACAACAGACTTTTATTAAGGACTTGAAGTAATGAGGAAGTGTCTATGTTTACTACCAGAAATTTTGTGTATTTTTTAACTTGTTTATTGTCTGTTCTCCACCAGAGTTAACGGACCTTGTCTGCTGTTCATTTCCATATCCCCAACTAGGTCTGGCATACACTAAATATTAAACAAATATTTATTGAATGAATGGAAGAATCACAAACAAAATACTCAGAATTACTCCCATTAACATGTTCTTTATCTGGTCACTGCAATGATATAGGACAGGGGAGTCAGATTAGCAATTCAATTTTCATTCAACAGAGGAAAGAGTACTATTGCCTATGGCCTATCACCATGAGCTTGGCACAATAAAAACTCATTTCAATTAGTCCTTCTAACAAGTCTGAGATCTGTCATCCCTACCTTACAGACAAGGGACCGGACCCAAGGGAAAGGGTTATGCACTCTAATTCCCCCAAGACTATGCACTCTATAAGTGGTGGTGCTGCTGGAATTTGAATTCAAAACTGTCTGACTCCAGGTCCAGGCTCTTTCCACTATACCACAGGCTTGTCAATAACACTAAGCTATGTATTAACTTAGTTGTACAACAATGCCTACACAGTACATTAAACTGAGGACACAAGATGAGTAAGACATTAAGGAGCTCACAAAGTAAGCACCATACTATATAAAAGTGTCATGCCAAACAGGATGTAATGGAAGCAGACAGAAAAGGAGTACAGGCAAAGACCGGTCCAGGTTAAGAGAACACTGTACTGTAGTCAGAACTGGAAGGTGTTCAGTATGGCTAGTTGGTAGTGAGTAAAGAAAAGTGAAGAGGAAGAGAGAGGGAAAGATCAGAGATGAGGCTAGAACAGTGCCAATTCATTTGTTCATTTATTCCTGATGTTGAAGTTCTACTATGTGCCAGGCACTGTATTAGACACAGGCATTTCAATGATGAATGAGACAGTCTCTGCTCAAGGAGCTTTTAGTTTATCTGAGGAGATGGGTAAACACACACTACAACATAGAGTGATATATGATAATACTGATGTATTTAATGGACATTAAGGTGCTCTTTGACAGGAAGAAGGTGAATTAGACAAGTCAATCAAGATCCTACATTCACGGCCCTGGCCGGTTGGCTCAGCGGTAGAGCGTTGGCCTGGCGTGCGGGGGACCCGGGTTCAATTCCCGGCCAGGGCACATAGGAGAGGCACCCATTTGCTTCTCTACCACCCCCCTCCTTCCTCTCTGTCTCTCTCTTCCCCTCCCGCAGCCAAGGCTCCATTGGAGCAAAGATGGCCCGGGTGCTGGGGATGGCTCCTTGGCCTCTGCCCCAGGTGCTGGGGTGGCTCTGGTCTCGGCAGCCGGAGGGGCAGAGCATCGCCCCCTGGTGGGTAGAGCGTCGTGCCGGGTGAATCCCGGTTGGGCGCATGCGGGAGTCTGTCTGACTGTATCTCCCCGTTTCCAGCTTCAGAAAAAAAAAAAAAAAGATACTACATTCACAAAGATCCTTCTAAGAGAGACTTCCTCATGTAGAGCACAACTAAATGCCAAGCCCAGTTGGCCAGATTTTTGCATTACAGTACACAGTTTGTCCAGTTCTAACCTCTACCCAAACTATGCCTGCTTGAACCAGAAATGGACATAAGTCCAAAGAGAAGGATTGGAATGTAGGCTGGCATAAAAGGAGCTGAACCAGATTCTTGCACTCAGGAGTTGCACTTCAGAAGGTGAAATGATGCATAGAGAGGATCCTTGAGGCAGTCTCAGCCACAGTGGTCAAAATTTAAGAGAAACCAGAACTGAGTGAACAGATACTATTAGGAACTAGATCAAGTCCACAAATGTATTCTGTGGCCTACTCAGTGTGTGTGTGTGTGTGTGTGTGTAATATAAAAAAATATATAATATAAAAAAATTGCCTGACCAGGCGGTGGTGCAGTGGATAGAGCGTCGAACTGGGATGCGGAAGACCCAGGTTTGAGACCCCGAGGTCACCAGCTTGAGCGCGGGCTCATCTGGTTTGAGCAAAAGCTCACCAGCTTGAGCCCAAGGTCGCTAGCTCGGGCAAGGGGTTACTCGGTCTGCTGAAGGCCCACGGTCAAGGCACGTATGAGAAGGCAATCAATGAACAATTAAGGTGTTGCAATGCGCAAGGAAAAACTGATGATTGATGCTTCTCATCTCTCCGTCCTGTCTGTCCCTGTCTATCCCGCTCTCTGACACTCTCTCTGTCTCTGTAAAAATAAATAAATAAAAAAAATAAAAATTTTTTTCAAGAAAGAGAGAGAAAGGGACAGACAGACAGGGAGAGAGATGTGAAGCATCAATTCTTCATTGCAGCTCCTTAGTTGTTCAGTGATTGATTTCTCATATGTGCCCTGACTGGGGGGCTACAGCAGAGCGAGTGACCTCTTGCTCGAGCACTGATCTTAGGTTCAAGCCAGCAACCTTTGGGCTCAAGCCAGTGACCACTGGATCATGTCTATAATCCCACATGATTCCACGCTCAAGTCAGCAACCCCTCACTCAAGCTGGCGACCTCAGGGTTTCGAACCTGGGTCTTCTGCTTCCCATCAGGCACTCTATCCACTGCGCCACATCCTGGTCAGGCCTGCTCAGTATATTAAATTTTTAAAAGTGACATCCAGCTTGTAGTCTCTAAAATACCATTCCTCACTAAAAGGAACCAGAACTCCTTGGTGGAGTAGCTACTTCCAGATCAGGTGCTGAACACACAAAAGATGAGCCTAGGATAGCTTATTGTTCCACAAAACAAGGAAGCTATCAAAGCCTAATGGGATTGTGTCAAAAGGATATATGGAAGCCAGAGACATGAGCATAAGGAATGAATGTAACTGACTAAACAATGACTAAAACTTGAAACAACAAAAAATAATTTCAGAATAGTTAACCCTCTGGACTATATTGAAAATGACAAGCACAATTCCTTACTCTGAAAAACATTGAAGAAAAGATTCTGCATTTTTCCTGCCTTTCCTATATGAATTCTTAATTTCAGGATAACCAAATGGTCTTAATTGATGAATTCTTTAAAAATAAATCCAGCCTTACCAGGCGGTGGCGCAGTGGATAGAGCGTCGGACTGGGATGCGGAAAGACCCAGGCTCGAGACCCCGAGGTCGCCAGCTTAAGCGTGGGCTCATCTGGTTTGAGCAAGGCTCACCAGCTTGAGGCCAAGGTCGCTGGCTCAAGCAAGGGGTCACTCAGTCTGCTGTAGCCCCACGGTCAAGGCACATATGAGAAAGCAATCAATGAACAACTAAGGTGTCACAATGCGCAATGGAAACTAATGATTGATGCTTCTCATCTCTCCATTCCTGTCTGTCTGCCCCTATTTATCCGTCTCTCTGACTCTCTGTAAAAAAAAAATAAATAAATAAAATCCAGGTGGTGGTGCAGTGTATACAGCATTGGACAGGGACGTAGAGGACCCAGGTTCGAAATCCCGAGGTCGCTGGCTTGAGTGCGGGCTCAACTGGTTTGAGCAAGGCTCACCAGCTTGAGCCCATGGTCACTGGCTTGAGCAAGAGGTCACTCGGTCTGCTGTAGCCCCCAGTCAAGGTGCCACAACAAAAGATTGATGCTACTCATCTCTCTCCCTTCCTGCCTGCCTGTCCCTATCTGTCCCTCTCTCTGTCTCTGTCACACACACACACACACACACACACACACACACACACACACAAATCTTCATGGACACAACAGTGAGGTGGTTGTAGGTGGTGGGAGAGGGTAGGAGAAAGTATGGGGGCATAAACAGAAAGACTTGACTTGGGACGCGGGGTGAACACACAATTGAGTGCACAGAGATGTGTTGTAGAATTGGGCAGTTGAGACCTATATTATGTTAACTTGTTTCACCCTAATTGAAAGCTACTGGCTTTCAATATGGAAGAAGGGGTCACCAGCCAAAGAATGCAGGGAGTCTCTAGAAGTTGAAAAAGGCAAGGAAACAAATTCTTCCCTAGAGCCTTCTCCTAAAATGAGAAGGAATACTGTCCTGATGACACCTAGCTTTTCAGGACTTCTGACTTCAAGAACTGTAAGATAAATGTGTGTTGTGTTAAGCCACTGAGTTCTGGAATTCGTTACAGCAGCAGTAAGACACTAATACACACATGAAACCACTGGTCAATCTTAGCAGCACTACGGGGCACAAAAAGTACTGTGTAGTCTGTCATGATATCACCTCAAATACACAACAGCACCCATGAAATACCCTCACCAAAAAGATAAACCCGAATCTATGTATGTCTTTACATTTGATTCCTTTTACAAGAAACATGAGGGACAGGACTGGTTAAACGACACCTCAAGAAAGCAAACATAAATTCAAAATGTAAGTATGTGCCTGACCAGGTGGTGGCGCAGTGGATGGAGCGTCGGACTGGGATGCAGAAGACCCAGGTTCGAGACCCCGAGGTCGCCAGCTTGAGCATGAGCTCATCTGGGTTGAGCAAAAAAAAGCTCACCAGCTCGGACCTAAGGTCACTGAGCAAGGGGTCACTCGGTCTGCTGAAGGCCCACGGTCAAGGCACATATGAGAAAGCAATCAATGAACAACTAAGGTGTTGCAACGAGAAACTAATGATTGATGCTTCTCATCTCTCTCCGTTCCTGTCTGTCTGTCCCTATCTATCCCTCTCTCTGACTCTCTCTCTGTCCCTGTAAAAAAAAAAAAAAATTATTAATCTTGGCCCTGGCCAGTTGGCTCAGTGGTAGAGCGTCGGCCTGGCGTGCGGAAGTCCCGGGTTCGATTCCCGGCCATGGCACACAGGAGAAGCGCCCATCTGCTTCTCTACCCCTCCCCCTCTCCTTCCTCTCTGTCTCTCTCTTCCCCTCCCGTAGCCGAGGCTCCACTGGAGCAAAGATGGCCCGGGCGCTGGGGATGGCTCCTTGGCCTCTGCCCCAGGCACTAGAGTGGCTCTGGTCGCAACAGAGTGAGGCCCCGGAGGGGCAGGGCATCGCCCCTTGGTGGGCAGAGCGTCGCCCCTGGTGGGTGTGCCGGGTGGATCCCGGTCGGGCGCATGCGGGAGTCTGTCTGACTGTCTCTCCCCGTTTCCAGCTTCAGAAAAATACAAAAAAAAAAAAAAATTATTAATCTTGTGATATGTGAGTAATTAATCTTGTGATATGTGAGTATAGCTGCAAAACACTGTAATTATGTTCATAATTTTAAGAGATTCATGCAGAAGTATGCAGGACTGAAATACCAGGATACTGTGATTTATTTTAAAACAATTCAGCATAAATGAAAGGGGGAAGCAATTAAGATGAAATCAGTGTGACAAGGCCCTAGTAACTAAGATTCTGAGTACTGGGTATATGGTCAATAAACTGCTCTTCTCCATAAAACGGAAAACAAATCAATGCCAAAAACAATCTGAATTAGTTCGTCACATTTAAAAATCAGGAGTTTTCACATCATAATCTGGATTTCTAACTTCATTTGAAAAATCAGATGTGCCAACAAGGCCCATATCAAGAGCTGAGTTCTGGCTACTCTAAATTAAGTTTCTAATACCACTCCCAATTATCCATAATGGCAAAATACTAGCATGTACGGTAGATATACAGGCTCCTGTTAGGAGTTCTTTCAGCAGCTTTGGATACAGATATAATTCCCATTAGGTCATGCAATATGTTCCTATATTTATTAAGTGCTTACCAGAAGCAAGGCAGTATGCCACATTCTGAAGAATAGGAACATGAAGATAAATCCTACCCTCAAGATACTAAGAATCTAATAAGGAAGCCGAGGTATAAACACAAGTGGTTATAACATAAAATGAAAATAAGTGAGCTTAGGGTACTGTTTAGGGTCGTTCATTTGTAAAATGCAAAGTGGGGAGTAACCACAAAGTACATATATAAAGCTTCAGGAACAGATGAAGTGCCTTACAGGGAATGTTGGAAATTTGAACTTTATCTGATGGACAACAGTAAGCTACTGAAGGTTTTTAAAATATAAATACAAATCAGAGGGGTCAACACTGGAGAGATAAGAGTCAAATCTCCTTCTTTGTTCAAATTGTTCTCTGATTCTATGTACTATCTACATCCTTTGAAGGGCCAGAACCATGACCAAAACATTGTCTTTAGCCTCTAATATGCCATCATGGCTTTCCTGGCCAGACATTAGTTTGGTACCTGAAGAGACTAATAAAAGGATGGGTCACTGAGCAATAGCCCTGAAAACAGTTTCTCTCTATTACCACTACTGGGTTCCAATACTTGAAAATCATGGTCCTCTTATACTTAAGTGCTATTAAAAAGTAAAAATGTCTCTTTTTATTTAGTCTAAGACCCACTCTGTTAAAAAAAAACAAAACAAGCCTGACCAAGTGGGGGCACAGTGGATAGAGCATTGGACTGGGATGCTGAGGAACCAGGTTCGAGACCCCGAGGTCGCCAGCTTGAGCACCGGCTCATCTAGTTTGAGCAAAAGCTCACCAGCTTGGACCCAAGGTTGCTGGCTCGAGCAAGGGGTTACTCGGTTTGCTGAAGGCCCGCGGTCAAGGCACATATGAGAAAGCAATCAATGAACAACTAAAGTGTAAGCAATGGCCAACGAAAAACTAATGATTGATGCTTCTCATCTCTCCCTACCTGTCTGTCCCTGTCTATCTCTCTCTCTGACTCTCTCTGTCTCTGTAAAAACAACAACAAAAGAAACAAACAAAAAACCCCACGTGCATAGAGCGTCAGACTGGGATACGAAGGACCCAGGTTCGAGACCCCGAGGTTGCCAGCTTGAGCGTGGGCTCATCTGGTTTGAGCAAAAGCTCACCAGCTTGGACCCAAGTTCGCTGGCTCGAGCAAGGGGTTACTCGGTCTGCTGAAGGCCCTATGAGAAAGCAATCAATGAACAACGAAAAACTAATGATTGATGCTTCTCATCTCTCCGTTCCTGTCTGTCTGTCCCTATTGCTCTCTCTGACTCTCTGTAAAAACAAAACAAAACAAAACAAAAAACCACGTGCGTGTTGTGAATGAATAAAAGTACCTAAAATGGCCCTGGCCGGTTGGCTCAGCGGTAGAGCGTTGGCCTAGCGTGCGGAGGACCCGGGTTCAATTCCCGGCCAGGGCACACAGGAGGAGTGCCCATTTGCTTCTCCACCCCTCTGCCGCGCTTTCCTCTCAGTCTCTCTCTTCCCCTCCCGCAGCCAAGGCTCCATTGGAGCAAAGATGGCCCGGGCGCTGGGGATGGCTCTGTGGCCTCTGCCTCAGGCGCTCGAGTGGCTCTGGTCGCAACATGGCGACGCCCAGGATGGGCAGAGCATCGCCCCTGGTGGGCGTGCCAGGTGGATCCCGGTCAGGCGCATGCGGGAGTCTGTCTGACTGTCTCTCCCCGTTTCCAGCTTCAGAAAAATGAAAAAAAATAAAAATAAAAAAAAATAAAAGTACCTAAAATGTAATCAATGTTGAGTAATATCAAACTATATTAACGTTTCAAAGATCAATCCGGTCATCCTAATGGCAAAATGGGCCCAGACTGACAGGATGATAGTAGTTGTCACCAAGAGAGTACCGTTGAAATTTACATGAGACTTGGCCAACTCCAGACTCTGGGGTACTAGCAAGGAAAGGACTAGAGACTCAGACCACTTGTGACCAATAATCCATTTAGTCGATCACTGGAATTACAAATAAAAAGCAAGGAGAGGGTCCTGGCCAGTTGGTTCAATGGTAGAGCGTCGGCCTGGCGTGCAGAAGTCCCGGGTTCGATTCCCGGTCAGGGCACACAGGAGAGGCGCCCATCTGCTTCTCCACCCCTCCCCCTCTCCTTCCTCTCTGTCTCTCTTTTCCCCTCCCGCAGCCGAGGCTCCCTTGGAGCAAAGTTGGCCCGGGCGCTGAGGATGGCTCCATGGCCTCTGCCTCAGGCGCTAGAATGGCTCTGGTCGCAACAGAGCATCGCCCCCTGGTGGGCATGCCGGGTGGATCCCGCTCGGCCGCATGGAAACGGGGAGGCAGTCTGTCTGACTGCCTCCCCGTTTCCAACTTCAGAAAAATACAAATAAAATTAAAAAAAAAAGGAAAGAGAGAACAAAATTCCAGCACTTTCTTTCACCTTACACAACTCCCAAACTAAGAATCGATTCCAGCTCTGGGATCACTTTATTCTACTGTCTCTCTGAGCCTCAGTTTCCTTCTGTGTAAAATGAAGCTAACAGTACCTACTTCACAGAGGAGTGTAGGAACTAAACAGAAATGTATGTAAAGTAGCACAAGATCGCACACCGAGCTAAATGCTCAACAAATAACAGGTTTCATTGTTCTCAATAAGCGTCAACGCCTCTAATATCTTCTTGCAGGTTTCAGTGGGTCTTATGACTCCAATCCCCACAAATAATCAACATCCAAAAACTTTTTCTAAGAACCAAGTTACAGTTCAAGGTACCTAAGCCCAACACAGATATACGGTCCCGACGACGACCCAAGTCGAGGTCGCCCCAGCTCAGCTGTCACCACATCCGCCAAGACCTCGCGGCGGCCGCGCTCGGGGTTCCGGAGCGTTGGCGCACAGCCCCGCCCCGCGAACGCCAACCAGCAAGGTGAGGGGGCGGTCTCCCCGACCCGCCCTTCGCGCTCCGGGGAGGCCCAGCCGCCCTCCAGACCTCCGCACGCCGGACACCCCCAGCCCCAGCCCTCGGTCTTCCCCTCGCCTACGCCGGAGGTCTCCCGCCGCGCCCCGCCCAGGGCCGCACCTTGAGGTGGGTGCGCAGGCCGCCCGCGCCCCCGGACTGGTCGGTGATCTCGTATGCGCCGGTCACCAGCAGGTCCTTGTGGATCTCCTCGCGAAGGCACTTGCGGGAGTTAACAGGAAGATGGAAGGAGATGGGAAGAACCGAGCTGGGGCCGAGCAGGAATAAGAGCAGCAACGCTAACTGGCAAGGGCCACGCTGGACTCGAGGGCCAGACAAACCAGACATGGTGCCGGAGACTGTTCACCACCCGGGCCTCTACAGCGCCGGAACCGGGAGGGCCCACGTGACTGACCTCTGGCCTACGCCCGGCGCCATTTTGGAGACTGGCAAATAGACGAAGACTATATAGTAAATCTTTTGAAAGGAAAGAAAGGATATGGTACCAGGTCACACCCACAAATTAAGAGTGGTTAAATCTGGTTTTCGAGAAGTTTCCCTAGGAAAACTTATTTTCGTTGAATTCGGGGTCTGCTCAGTCAGCCATAGCCAGTAAGGGCAGACCCGGAAGTAATTCTTCTTTAACTTACGGAAACTGCCAGCACTTTTTAGGCTGGTGATACCATAGCAACCGAGCCCCAATAGGAAACAGCCACAAAGTCCTTTGCGGGGCTGGCCCGGCCGCTGTCGAGGTGCGCGGGGCGGGGACAGAGGCGGAGGTTGCGCAGTTCCAGTGCCGCCTTACCGGCCCTAGTATGACAGCTGCGACGTTGACTCCTTGAGGAAAACTTCGGTAGTCTGAGCGGAAAGATTGTATGGCTACGAGGCGAGCGGGGCCGGACCTCAGAGAAGTAGAAGGCCCCTGGTGAATGTGAACTGGACGGGCGGCCAGTGCATGCTGCTGAGCAGACTATTTGGGCTGGAGTAATTGTTCGCTTTCTGAATGTGCATCTTATTTAGCACTTATGCTAGGTAATGTTCAAACTGACTTTGTGTTTTGTATTACAGTCAAATAAAACAGCGTGTTTTAGTCTGGTCTCAGAGATGGACGTAATTCGTTTTACCAGATGAGCGTTGTCAAGGGAAGGCAAGTATTTGTGTGTTTCAAACGCACAAACATTTTAGGAATCAAATTCACTCGTCTATAGGAAGCAGATTTACACAGTTACCATGCTTTCGTTTAACAAATATTTATTGAGTATCAACTATGTGCCAGATGCTATACCATGCATGTATACCAATATGTTTATTTATTTATTTTGTGGGTGTGACAGAGACAGAGGGACAGATAGGGACAGACAGGAAGGGAGAGAGAAGCATCAGTTCTTCATTGAGGCACCTTAGTTGTTCATTGATTGCATTTTCATATGTGCCTTGACCCGGGGGCTATAGCAGACCGAGTGACCCCTTGCTCAAGCCAGTGATCTTGGGCTCAAGCTGGTGAGCCTTGCTCAAATCAGATGAGCCTGCTCTCTAGCTGGCGACCTTGGGGTTTCGAACCTGGATCCTCCATGTCCCAAACCAACGTTCTATCCATTGCGCCACCACCTGATCAGGCCCAATATGTTTATTTATTGAACAAACCACTCTTAGGATGCTATCAAATATTCAGGGCTATAGAAAATATGAAGATGGAAAAAAATACACAACAGCCTATGTTTGGAATCATCTACTTTGGTTAATGTTTGCTGAGCATCTACAGCAGTGGTAGTCAACCTGGTCCCTACCGCCCACTAGTGGGCGTTCCAGCTTTCACGGTGAGCAGTAATGGAGCAGCCAATGTATAAATAAAAAGATAGACTTAACTATAGTAAGTTGTTTTATAAAGATTTATTCTGGCCTGACCTGTGGTGGCGCAGTGGATAAAGCGTCAACCTGGAAACGCTGAGGTTGCCGGTTCAAAACCCTGGGCTTGCCTGGTCAAGGCACATATGGGAGTTCATGCTTCCTGCTCCTCCCCCTTCTCTCTCTCTCTCTCTCTCTCTCTCTCTCTCTCTCTCCCCCCCCCTCTATAATGAATAAATAAAAAAATCTTTTAAAATAAATAAATAAAGGCAAAGATGGAAAAAAAAAAAAAAGATTTATTCTGCCAAACAGTGAAAATCCGACATAAAGTACTTGGTAAGTAATTATTATTATATGCTTTAACTTGCTGTAACTCTGCTTTATAAATTTTATAAAGTAATTTCCCTATTTTATAAGTCACCATTACTGAGGAACTGGTGGGCAGTTAGAAAATTTTACTACTAACAGATACAAAAGTGGGTGGCAGGTATCAAAACGTTGACTACCTGTGATCTACAGAAATACCTGAGGATGGGCCATCTGCTCTTGGTAATTTAAATGATTGTTCTATATTTATAACTCCTTTCAATCCATCTAGTTCTATTTCTGGAACCAAAGTTCCACAAATAAAACAAGAACAAACATAAAGGAGCTGTGAAGTATTTTAAAATTTGACAAATACCATGTTATAACTATTTAATGAGGTGTCCACTTAGGAATATTTAGTTTGATTAGTTTATCCCTGATCTACGATAAGATTGCCAGTCTGCTGGTACATCTCGATAATTTTCATTGGCCTTTTCCTGGCATTGTAGGGAATCAGTACAAAGCAGTTACGTAATTCGTTGTTTATTCTCAGTCCTGAGGCTCTACTGGCCATCCACAAGAGATTTGCAATCCAAAAACTTGCTCTGTGTTTTTTTCTTTAAATTTTTACCTTACATTTATATAATAGTGTCTACATTTTGAACTATTCATGTATCTCATTTGACATTTTCAAAAACCATGTGACATGCAAAGGCTGGGCAAGTCTGTTCATGTCACAGATAAGGAAGGAGGTTCCTGAGAGGCCAAAGAGATTCTGAAGGGCCATAGTTTAAAACTGACTTATTGCCTGGCCTGTGGTGGCACAGTGGATAGAGTGTCGACCTGGAACAATGAGGTCCCGGGTTCAAAGCCCTGGGTTGCCTGGTCAAGGCGTATATAACAAGCAGGCAATAAACAACTAAAGTGAAGCAAACTATGAGTTGCTACTTCTTGCTCCCCCACTCATCTCTGTAAAATCAATAAATAAGATCTTAAAGAAAAACAAAAAAATTTAACAAAGTCAGTCTAAGGACCTGAACCTTCTTTTGGAAGGCATTATTTATTATTTTACCAGGAGGAACCAGAGAATATTCTCCTGGTTGTGGAACCTGAGCATGTGTCAGGGGTTTGGGAACTCTGGATGAAGAGGGAAGTGTTTTCCCTGTGTGTTTGCTTGTTGGCCGGTGCGAGACTTCAATAAAAGCATGGCCCGCCATTTTTGGCTCCACTGTTTCTTTACTGTCTGCCCGAATCAGACGGGAACCTGCATGTGAACAGCCATGATGGTGGTGGCCACTGGCCTTACAGGCACGACATGGGAATTAGGAATTCTTGACTGTTTTTGCTTTAGAGTTGGGGAGCCTCGGGCCACACTGGAGGATTTGGCTGGTTACAGGAGGTGCTGTGAGTGCAGAACTGCTTCCAATGATTGAAGTAATTGAGACTAGAGAAATTGTTACTTTCCTAAATCACAGCTCTCGAATCCTTTCTTGTCCTGTAGTCTCACTCATCCCAACCCCTCTTTCCTGTTCCCATTCCCTCCTTTATATTTTTCTCCTTTAGTACTCACCACTATCTATTGTAATATAATGTACATTTTACATATCACGTGTATGAATTTGTTTCCCTAACTTATCTGTTTTGTGAGGGGCAGGAGTTTTTGTCTTGTTTTGTTTACTGCTTTACTTTCTGAATCTAAAATAGTGCCTGGCATGTAGAAGGCAAAATAAATAATGGTTTAGTGAATGCAAGATTGATTCCTTAGCTCCTAGCAGAAGGCCCAACAGCAAATTCCTTACATTATTCCTTAGCTGTTTTCACACAAAGTCATAATGTATGTAAAGTGTAGGTATGATTTCAGTTTCATCAACAAGTATATCTTGTATTTGAATTGAAAAATGTATTCCTTTTTCCAAATAAAGACAGAAAAAAAATTCTCCCCTCAGTGCTGTAGAACTAAAGGGCAGAGTATATTCTCCTAGGGAACCCAAACTTTTAAATTGCATCTGCAATTATATATAATACCATATATATACCAGTTTACAACTGTGAGGGGAAAGGCCTCATTCTAATTGGAGAGCAAAAGAAAAGTGTCCCAAAACCAAAGAAAATGTTTCTTCCTGATCTCACAGTCCTCTGCCACTCTCTCATTTTGAAATCGCCCCTGCCAGACCTACCTAAGATTCCTGAAGCACCACAAGTCCCTGGAGGTGAAGAAATGTTACCAGGACACACCCTGTACCCAGTCTATCCCTAACCTAAGCCACAGATTTCTCAACCTTTTGTTTGTATGAGAGGGAGTATGTTTAAAAGACATCTCACCGCAAGCAGTGAATCTGAAGCCCTTAGTAAAAATCTGCATTTGTGATAAGCTTGCTGGGTGATTTTGCGGTTGCGAATCATTGGAAGCAGTTCTGCACTCGCAGCACCTCCTGTAACCAGCCAAATCCTCCAGTGTGGCCCGAGGCTCCCCAGCTCTAAAGCAAAAACAGTCAAGAATTCCTCATTCCCATGTCCTGCCTGTAAGGCCAGTGGCCACCACCATCGTGGCTGTTCACATGCAGGTTCCCGTCTGATTCGGGCAGACAGTAAAGAAACAGTGGAGCCAAAAATGGTGGGCCATGCTTTTATTGAAGTCTCGCACCAGCCAATAAGCAAACACACAGGGAAAACACTTCCCTCTTCATCCAGAGTTCCCAAACCCCTGACACATGCTCAGGTTCCACAACCAGGAGAATATTCTCTGGTTCCTCCTAGAATCAAAGGCCCCACAAACCTCAATAGGGCTCCCAAAGCCCCTCAGCTCTGGTTCCCCATCTGCACACCTCTTTCCCTGCCAACATGGCTTCTTCTTCAGCACTGCACTCTCTCTGCTCTCATTCTGCAAACATGGCTTCTTTCTGCCTCTTCTTCTCTCTTTTCAAAACTTTCTGGTGCAAAAACATCTCCTCCAGCAAACATCAGCAAAATAATGGCCCTTCCGAAGCAGGAAGGTAATTTGCAATTTCACAGACCACCTATACCTGGCGCTGCCCAGCCCCCAATGCAAACTATAAGTGAGCAAACATAAGAATCATATTTTATAAGCTTATTTGACCAACACTGCTCATTCTTGTGTACAGTCCCACTCATAGTGTGTATTTAAATCACTAAAACAAGATGAGTTCTGTGAAGATACAAAAGGCCCTTTTGGAAAGCTGTTGGGCATTGTTTGTCATGTGTCATACTTTTTGACCCAGAGAGTGATTCCAAGGACCTCTTTTATGGATCCTTTGAGTTCCACAGACCCCAGGACCTGGTTCTGAAACCTCTGCACTGCACTCTGGGTGATCTCACCCAGTCCCATGACTTGAAATGTATCTGTGGATGATAACTCCCAAATGTGTCTGTATCAGGCTCCCTCTTTGACATCTCCACTTGGATGACTAATCGGCAGCTCATACTGAACTCTTAATTTCCTTTCTCCCCACCCCACTCCCAAATCTGCTTCTTCCCCATCTCAGTAAATTACACCACCTTCTACTTCACTGAAGCCATCTTCATTTCCTCTTTCTCTTACCCCCTCCGCACACAGCGAGTTCATCAGCAAATCCTACCAGTTCTGTGTCCTAAATTTATGGCAATCAGCTTCTACTTCTCTCTAAGTGAGGGATCAGCAAACTACTGCCCAGCTAGGCAGGCGGAATCCAGCATGCAACCTCCTGTTTTTGGACAAAGGGTTTTTACATTTTTAGAAGGTGTTAAAAAAGCAGGAGGAGGAGGAGCAGGACAGGAAGAAGGAGAAGGATGTGCTATAGAAAGTTTATGTGGCTCGCCTGAACAGGCAGTGGGGCAGTGGATAGAGCGTCGGACTGGGATGCCGAGGACCCAGGTTTGAGACCCTGAGGTCCCCAGCTTGAGCGCGGGCTCATCTGGTTTGAGCAAAAGCTCACCAGCTTGGACCCAAGGTCGCTGGCTCAAGCAAGGGGTTACTTGGTCTGCTGAAGGCCCACAGTCAAGGCATATATGAGAAAGCAATCAACGAACAACTAAGGTGTCGCATTGCACGACGAAAAACTAATGATTGATGCTTCTCATCTCTCCATTCCTGTCTGTCTGTCCTTGTCTATCCCTCTGTCCCTGTCTATCCCTCTCTCTGACTCTCTCTCTGTCTCTGTAAAAAAAAAAAAAAAAAAAAAAAAAGTTTATGTGGCTCACTAGACCTATCTTGACTCTTTACAAGAAAGGTTTGCTCCTTGCACCTATACAATGACTTCCCTACTGTTGTCTTTGCTTCCATCCCTGCCCCACTGTGATCATGCTCCTTAATGTACCTTGATTGGTATTTTCCCCCCTGAAATGGCAAAGTTTATTCTAACGTCCATATAGCAAAGGAACCAGTAAGGTCATTTGGTGATTATTTTACAATACATACAAATATCAAATCATTATGCTGTACATTTGAAACCAGTATGTTATAGACAGTTATAACTCAATAAAAAAATAAAAGGAAATAAAGAAAGGAAAAAAGAATAAAGAGAAAACAACCAGGATATTCTTATAAAGAAGAGCAATGGGAGAGGGCTCACTTTATCAGATACAAAAGCATAAAGCACCAACAATTTTAGAAGTCTGATAATGGTATTTGAAAGAGGAACATGGGCTAATGGAACAGAATAGGAGTGTTCAGAAAGAAACCTAGACACATACAGGAATTTAGTAGATGATAAAGTAATATCTCAATTCAGTGGGGAAAAAGATGGATTATTCAAATAGTGTTGGGACAACTAGAGAGACATCTAGAAAAAGATAGAGTTGGATTTATATTTCATATTATGATACACTGAATTCCAAGTGAATCAAAGACATAGGTGTAAAAAATGAATCCAGATAGATGCAAATAAAATGTGACAGTTTTGTAAAGTCTTTGCCTCGTAGATCAGATGCCAGGTCTTCTTCAGGGAGTTTCTGTTGATTTTTTTCCCTTTGAAAGGGTCATACTTTGATGTTTCTTTGTATGTCTTGTAATTTTTGTTGAAAACTGGGTGTTTGAATCTAATAATATGGTAGCTCTGAGAATCAGAGTCTCCCTCTCACCCAGAACTTGTTGTTTTTCCTCATTTTGTGTTTTTTGGAAGGATTTTGAAATTTTATTTATTTTTTAATTTTATTGAATTTATTGGGATGACGTTAGTTTAAAAAATTATAGCCTGATCAGGCGGTGGTGCAGTAGATAGAGTGTCAGACTGGGATGCGGAAGACCCAGGTTCGAGACCCTGAGGTAGCCAGCTTGAGCGCGGGCTCATCTGGTTTGAGCAAAGCTCACCAGCTTGGACCCAAGGTCGCTGGCTCCAGCAAGGGGTTACTTGGTCTGCTGAAGGCCCACAGTCAAGGCACATGTGAGAAAGCAATCAATGAGCAACTAAAGTGTCACAACTTGCAATGTAAAACTAATGATTGATGCTTCTCATCTTTCCGTTCCTGTCTGTCTGTCCCTGTCTATCCCTCTCTCTGACTCTCTCTCTGTCTCTGAAAAAAAAATTATACAATTTTCAGATGTACAATTCTATAATACATCATCTCTGTATTGCATTAGTGTATATGTTCACTACCCTAAGTCAAATCTCCATCATCATCTACTCTCCTCCACTTCTCCCTACCCCCTTTCCCTCCTGGGTTTTTTTTTTAATGTAAATTAGATCAATCAGAATAAATCCCAAATATCTTACCATAGCTAGAAAAGCCACTGTGTTCTGGCTCCTACTTACCTCTCTAATCTCATTTTACCCAGTAATCACTTCCACCACACCCACCTATTCACTCTCTCTCCCCTGGCCTTCCAAAGGGCTTAAACTCCTACATGCCTCAGGGCCTTTGCACTTACTGTCTAGCTGGCATTTTCTTGCCCAGGACTTGTCCTATGGACTCTGGCCTCTGCAGGCTTCTCCTCATCATTCAGGTCCCAACTCCAATGTCACCTCCAAGAGAGCCGCCCTGTATAAGTAACCCTATCCTCAGGTTACTTTCCATCACGTGATCTGGTTTTATTCCCTACATGGCATTTGTCACTATTTGGTAGTATCTTGTTATTTCTTTTCTTGTTTATTACCACCCAGTCCCACTGGAATTTAATCTTTAAGAGAGAGCAAGGTCTTTGTTTTGTATCTGATAGATCCCTGAGACCAGGCACTATCCTATACATAGTGGGTGAGTGTTCAAAAATATTTGCTGAGTGAATGAATGAAATAATACAACATACTATAAACCACTTAGCACATAAACATAGAGCAGTTGCTCAATAAATGCTAGCTACTCTAGCTAATATTTTATTTGCCATTTTTCATGTGGAGAAGCTGAGGTCCAAAGCTGTTAAGTGACTTGCCTCAGTCCATGCTGAGTCAGTGTTAGAGCTGAGAATAGAAACGAGAGCTCCTACCTGCAGACTAGTCTTCAGACATAATTGTCATTACATTTCCTAAACATGATACTTACTAAGTTTCCACTCCACTGAGAAGTCTGAGATTCCAGGGTAGTCTTTTCCCACCTTCACTCGTATTCATAATTCCATTTTTGTGGGTTTTAAGTGAGTCTAAGCCTTTTAGAATATCTATGAAGATGTTAATAGTTGATACTTGTAGCATCTACTAGTATCTCTCCTAAATTTGCTTTCTTTGAAAAAACAAGATCTTCCTCTTGTTTTATCTTTCTCTTCAGATCCTTATGGTGCTAAATTTCTATCTTCCTGAGTGGGAAACAGGAATACAACTGTCCCTGACAATTACTGTCCTTCCTCAATGTTAAGATAAACTATCAAGACCCTGCCTTATATACTACAGCCTATAAATCCTGATTGCCAGGATCGAAGTTCTGCAAGTGAAATGTGTGAGCTGAGAGCACTAAGGAGTCTGGATTTAACAAAAATTTTATTAGGAAGAAATTTAGAGATGATGCAAGCAAAAGACACGAAGTATTTCCCAAAGGAATAAATTTCAGATAATGCAAGAATCATCACATGAACCATCACCACTACTCACATGCCTTGAGAGCAAAACAAAGTTGAAAAAGGATGAGAAGGAGGCATCTCCTCCGCCCCATCAGCACCGTTTGCTGATGGAGGACACCAGCCCTAGGGACAGGGCAGAGAGAGTAAGTCCTGGAGTCCAGGAAGGCAGAATTCCAAGGCACAAATGAGATGGGGAAAAAAAAATCCACTGGATGAGTCGAAGTAGAGAAACAAAGGGACAAAAAAAGAAGAGTTGCAAATATGAGACTCCAGGAGAGAAGGAATTAGGGCTGGGTAAGTAAGGTGGGAACTGTTGACCTTATGTGTGTAGCCACTTATGCTACAAAAAAAAAGTATTGAGAAGAAAAGAATGGGAAAATTGCCTGGTACTGTACTTTGTGAAGTAGCCCCATAGTTGAGGCCTTCCAAAGAAGAATTAATAGAGTCAAATGACGTCTACCCCCAAACATGTGACTATATTACACTCTACATCTGGACACGGTACCCAAAGATAATACACACGCAGATCCTCAAAGAGCTTGAGATGATTTCAAAAGCACTTGGAGACCTTACAGTTTGTTGGAGCAGAGGACCACGCTTGTCGACCTTCACTCCTGGTTCTGAGAAAGTTTGGGGTTTCTTCTCCAATGCCTTTTTTTTTTTTTTTTCCTTGACAGGCCACTAAGCAGTATCTGGTATCCAGCATTCTTTGAATCCACCAAAACTCATTCTCCTTCAATAAAAACTCCTTCTGGCAAGAGACAGGGACCATACAGATGGAAAGAGCACTAGCTGCAGGCACCTTGGTAATTCCTGTGTGTCTTTCCCTTTATTGCCTATAGGAATCACCTCTGCACACTGGAATCCCCTAAACAGCTTTTAAAAAACTGCCAGTGCCTAGGGCCCACCTAGGACCCAACTCAGACCACTGAAAACAGAGTATCTGGGTTTGGTCCACGGGACTATCATATTTCAGTGGTTCCCTAACTCTGCTGCACATTGAAATTATCTGGGAATCTTTAAAAAAGTGCTAATGCCTGAATGTCCCCCAGACATTCTAATGTAAATGGTATGGGGTACAACCAGAGCATTGGGACTTTTAAAATCTTTCCTGGGATCCAACCTGCATCCAGGATTGAAAACTAATGCTCCAACCTAATCCTTGCCCACTCCTATTTTATCACCCCACCTTTCAATGCCTTTCAAGTGGTACGTGCTCAATAAATATTTCTCAGTCTGATTTATACTTCTGTTTCTCCTGCTGAACTCTGCTGCCCTTCCTCCTAGAACCTGACATGCAATTAGTCCTCTAGTAGCTAGAGTGCTTGGACACCGGTTTGGGGACAAGGTTCATTCCTCTTTTGGCTATGTTCTCAGCTCCAGTGTTAGCCAAGAGGGAGGAATGGGAAGCAAGGGCTGCAGATGAGGAGGAAGCTCTCTCCGCAGGCACATGAGGGAGCCTTTTCTTCTCCCTTGCAGAAAGTCGTTGCAGCACATGGACAAAGGAGGTATTAATAAGCTTTCTAAAGAAGTACTTCTCCAAGATTTGGTGTTTCACAGACCACAACTAGTGCTGTCAGTTCTACAGATGGCCAACTTCTGCATTTTGGAGAGTGGCTTCCAAAGATAGATCAACTTGCATCCCTAAAGCAGAAGACACCACTAATGGGGAAGGGAATCATCAGTCTCTAAACCAGAGGTCTAAAGTCACTACCCACATGTTGGTCAGGGACAAGAAAGACAGACCACCAGACAGTCATTAGAGATAATTGACTCTTTTGGAGTGAAATTAAAGAGACAGCATTACAGCATTATAATAACCAGGGCTTCATGGCAAACCCACACTGAGAGCTGTGGACTGGGCATTCCACCAATGTGAGCTCTAGATAGCAGTCCTGGCTTTGGCCTGCCACCCACTTACTGGGTGACTTTGAGCTTGAAATTACACTTTCTAGGTGTTGAGATCTCCTTTGTAAAATGTGAACCCAGAGACAGAGGGCAGGGCCTGCCTTTGACTTTTTACACGCTTGCATCCAAAGAGAAGGGAATTCGCAAGTTCTCAAAGGTGATGTCACTACATCATTACCTGCAGTGTTCCACCTCCTCCTTTAGGGCCTGCTGTCCTGGCCAGGGATCTGGCAGTCACAGCTGAGCTGTCTGCAAGCTGTGACCTCCACAACTCGGTGTTTAATTGCAAAGACCTTCCCAGGGCAAATGGTGTGACTAGGATGAAAGCCTTCATATTAGTTTCCTAGCGCTGCCATTAAAAATTAACACAAATATGGTGGCTTCAAACAGAAATATATTTTGTCACAGTTCTGGAGGCCAGAAAACTGAACTCAAGGTGTCAGCAGGAACATGCTTTATCAGAGGCTCTGGGGGAAAATGTTCCTTGCCTCTTCCAGCTCTGGGGGCTCCAGGCGCCCCTTCCTTGGCCTGTGGCTGCATCACACCAGTCTCTGCCTCTATCTTCAAGTGGGTTTTTCCCTTTCTCTCTGTTTCTCTCTTCTGTCTCTTACAAGGACACTTGTCATTGGAATTTGGTCCCACCCAGATAATCAGGGATGAATTCATCTCAAGATCCTGAACTTACTTACATTTTTTTCCAAATAAAGTCATTCACAAGGTGCCAGGGGTTAGGATTTCAACATATCTTCTATAGGGACACAGTTCAAACCAATACAGCCTCTAAATAGAGAAAAGTAGAGGGTTGTACAAAATCCTATCCGTCCTTAAGCCCCAAGTCAAATGCCACCTTATATGGGAGACTTGCCACTTCATGTCACCTAGATATTATCTCCACTGGGCCATCTGGTTATTCCTGTATTGCCTACGTGTCCTTCCCTTACTTCTAGATCACCTGCATCAGAATTCCCTAAGGATCTTGTTTGAAATATAAATTTCTGAGAGCTGTGTGCTTCAGTGCAGTCACGACCAAGTCCAAGAACCACACCATGTACAACCAGTCCTGAAAATGGCACAGACGTGGCATCAGGAAACCCCTATCACAAAGATATGAGTCTCTTAAGAGGTGAATCCCAAGTTCCGAGGAACGCGTGCTTTGCCAAGAAGCTTAACAAGAAGGGCCTGAAGAAGATGCGGGCCAACAATGCCAAGGCCATGACGACACGTGCCAAGGGTATCAAGGCCTTCGTAAAGCCCAAGGAGGTCAAGCCCAAGATCCCAGAGATGAGCAGCCACAAGCTCAATCGAGTTGCTTACATCACTCACTCCACGCTTGGGAAGAGTGTTTGTGCCCGTACCACCAGGGGTCTCAAGCTCTGCCAGCCAAAGTCCAAGGTCGTGACTCAAACCAAGACCCAGTCTGCGGCTACGGCTGTGTCTGCAGCTCCAGCTCCAGCTCCGACTCAGGCTCCCAAAGATGCCCAGGCCTCAAAGAAGGCTCCAAAGTAGAGGCTTCTGTCTGTTGATGTGAAGATGGAAGACTTGGTGTGACCCCTGGGCTGCTATCTGCATGGGGTTGGTGTCCTCCTGTGCTGTTTATACAAATAAACCCAAGGCATGATCTGTCAGTCAAACCAAAGAAACAAAAAAATCAAATTTCTGTCCCCCTACTCTAACTTCTATCACTGTCACTGCTGCCAGAGTCAGGCTTTCTGGATGTGGAGCCCTGAAGTGTGTGTTTTGGATCCCCTCCCTGGGAGATCCTGATGCCCCAGAGGTCTGGGATACCCATGCCATGCTGCAAATCCATGACCAGTTCTCTGATGGATCCTCTAAATATCTGACATTTATTTAAGCTGATGAGAGGCTGCATATAAGTGAGTGGGCCTGGATTCAGAGTTCTACAACCCATTAACTGTGACTTCAGGCTAGTTACCTACACTCTCTGCACCTCTGCTTCCTCGTGTAAATGAGCATAAGTATAATGTCAACCTCATAAGGCTGTGGTTAGGATTAATTTATATGTTTAGGAAATAAAACATATAAAACAGAATGGTGTCTGGCACATAGTATGTACTCAGTACATTTAAGCTGTTATGAAAGAGAACAGATTGGCAGTTGCTTATTTTTTCACTATATTCCTAGAACGCTTCTTCCCAGGAATATACATTGATCTTTCCACCTGTTGGGCAGATAAAATATATTATGCTCACTTTGTTAAAGATGGTGCTGCCTACGTGGAAGCCCGTCACCCAGGTGATATTAATGTGTGTTGGGGGCAGGCTGTGGGCAGGCTGTGGGCAGGCAGGATTCTTGTAGCCAGGGGCTTAGTTTTAGGACTAAGCCTTTCCCACCCTTTTTGATGTGGGGTAGTGCAATCCCATCATGCCTCAGATAAGTGACTTTGTATTAGAGACTTCCCTATTTTGTATATTGGATTAAAGATTTTGATTTCTGCACTATAAAGTGGGGCAGACCCGGAGCTTGTTGCTCTCTCTCTCTCTCTCTCTCTCTCTCTCTCTGTTCCTGAGATTAGCATTAGAGGAGATAGCAGAAAAGGAGAGCAGAGAAAGGCCACATGGAGGAGGCCAGGAGAAGCAGCCAAGATGGCAGAGTGTTGAAGGAGAAGCCAGTTTCAGGAGATGAGGAACAGAGGTGAATGAGACTGGTGAGGTTAGAAACCTTTGATTCTAGGAAACTCAGATAAGTCAGTAGCTTTGTGAGCGCTGAATGAGTGGGTTTTGGAGCCCAGAGTGTGTTTTTACTTGCCCGCCGGGTGCAAGCTAGGATTAAAGCTAACGGCCCACCAGTTCTTGGCTCCGTTGTTTCATCACCATCTGTCCGAATCCAATGAGAACCTGCATGGGCCAGGTGGCTGTGATGGTGGTACTGGCTACTGGCTTCACACCACCATCATCAGTTATTGCTATCTGCACATTTATTGAATACTTTTTTAAATTTATTTATTTTTTATTTTTTACAGAGACAGAGAGAGAGAGAGAGTCAGAGAGAGGAACAGACAGACAGGAACAGAGAGATGAGAAGCATCAATCATCAGTTTTTTTTGTTCTTGTTGCGTGTTGCGACACCCTAGTTGTTCATCGATTGCTCTCTCATATGTGCCCCGACCGTGGGGCTGCAGCAGACCGAGTAACCCCTTTGCTCGAGCCAGAGACCTTGTGTCCAAGCTAGTGAGCTTTGCTCAAACCAGATGAGCCCGCACTCAAGCTGGTGACCTCGGGGTCTCAAACCTGGGTCCTCCACATCCCAGTCCAATGCTCTATCCGCTGCGCCACCGCCTGGTCAGGCTGAATACTTTTTTTGTCTGACTACCGTGCTACCTAACCTCAGTATGTGCTTTATCTTATTTTGCCTTCATGATGATATTATGACCTTTTATTTTATGGATAAGGAAACTCAGGGTCAGACAGGTTAAGTGACTGGCCCAAAGTCCCTCAGGCAAGTAAATGGTGAGGTGGGCTTGGGTCCTGCTAACACTTCCACTATCACCACCCTTCTGAGGCATTCCATGTCCCCTATCAGGCCCAGCCATCTCTCTGAACCAAATTCCTAAACCTCCCTTCACACAGCTTCCTCACATTAAGTTCTGTCTTTTCTGAACCTTTCAAACCATGCTTTCTCATGCTTGGCCTCCTTGACCTGGGGCCCTCCACGCCCTATTTTCAGAGGTGTTGAATCAAACCGCATTTCTCTTTCATCTCCCTGGGGAGCTCCTTCAAATCCTACATCTATCCCCAGGGTCTCCCAAACCCAAATCCCCACCTCACACACAGGTTTCTCCTGCAACCCCAGGTGGCCCACGTGTCCACCGAGAGGCTGCCTAATTCTTCCTACAGGCCTATAGCACCTTCCGTTGTGGACACCTGCAGGCTCGGAGGCTGGGGAAGCCAACAGCCAGTCAACCTTCAGATGCTGTGCTCATCTTGCCCTGAATCCCAGGTCTCTGGTCCACCCCTCACCCTCCCGCAGCCCCTTTCAGGGAAGGGCCTCTCACCTTGTGCCATCCTGCTGTCCACCTCCGGCTTCATGTCCTGGCCCAGGGCACGGGGCCACCATCAGGCATACAGGCCTTATCCCTACACAAACACTTCCTCTTTACCCCAATACTCGTCTCACACAATAGGTAATCAGGGTAAACTTCTGACAATTTACTGAGCAAACAGTCACTGTGCCCCTGCCACAGGCTAAGACCTGTGGAGAACCCAAACCTGGTGTCCACTCTGAGGAGCCTTGACTCTGGTGGAGATGAAGCCCAGAAATGAGTGTTAGATGCCTGACAATCCATGGCCCAGCACACCTGCCCTTTACTAACTCACGGGACCTTGGAGCAAGTTACTTCCGGTGCTACCCTTTCTGGTCCTGAGTTTCACTAGCTGTAAAATGGGAACACTGTAATGCTGTTGTGAGAATTAACGAAGCTAAATCAGAAAAGGGCCTGGCAGAGCACCTGACATTCTGGAGGAGGGGAGGAGGAGGCGAAAGCATCTGTCAGCAGCTGGAGGAGGCTTCCTTCAGGTGGAAGAGGACTGTGGTTACAGGAGTGGCTTCCTCCAGAGCCTCAGCTGTGCCTTGAAAGCAAAATGCCATAAAGAATGGCTTCTCTCTCTATGCCCTGCTCTTTTGAGGTCTAGAAGTAGGTGTGGTGCCTCTTTTCAGGTATGAATTGAGTGCTCCCTGCATACAACACGGTCAGCCAATCGGGGTGTTGAGGCACAGGAGTGGAGTATAAAACAACCTCTTAGTTGAATGTGGGGTGCTGGCTGTGGTTAGTCACAACATGTCCATATACAAAAGCCAGAGAATATTCCAGGATAAGTTGATTTCCTAGGTTAAGTGCTAATTCTGTTGTAGACACAGCCCACAAAAGGAGAGATCACTGAAGTCCTGGGGTAGTTGGGAAATTCCTCACTGTTGAGGTATCAGTATGCAAAATCACAACAACTCAGGCAAAGCAGTCAGCGACATGTCAAGACACAAGGGTTAAAACAGTTCCCTCCCTCTGCCCCTTCATCAAAACATGCAAGTGCCTTACCAGGCAGTGGTGCAGTGGATAGAGCATTGGACTGGGACGTGGAGGACCCAGGTTTGAGACCCCAAGGACGCCAGCTTGAGTGCGGGCTCATCTGGTTTGAGCAAAGCTCACCAGCTTGGACCCAAGGTCACTGGCTTGAGCGAGGGGTCACTCGGTCTGCTGTAGCCCCCTGGTCAAGGCACATATGAGAAAGTAATCAATGAACAACTAAGGTGTTGCGACGAAAAACTGATGACTGATGCTTCTCGTCTCTCTCCGTTTCTGTCTATCTGTCCCTACCTATCCCTCTCTCTGACTCTCTCTCTGTCTCTGTATAAAACAAAGCAAAACAAAACAAAAAACAACATGCAAGTGAAAAGGATTGCTTTTCAACTTCCATGTTTGGTTCTTTCTTAATACTTTAGGGCTGCTTTGTGCTCTGCTTGGGTTTGCAGGAAACATGGTGGAGGAAGAGAAGAGAGAAGCCAGAGGAGGGGGAACTGCGTGATGGCTCTTGGGGTGGGGGGCGTGAGGGAGACAGAGTGATGAGCAGGGAGTAGCAAAGATCAAGAGAGCTGGGTCAGGTACCCTACTGACCTCAAATGGGGTGACATGGGGAAAGTGTGATATTGGCCGTCCCTCCACTGAAGGGAGAGTCTAGGAAAGGACACCAAGACAACACGGTGCAGTGGCGGATGGACCCGGGGCTTTCGTGCGAGGACAACAGTTTTCATGGGGCTTTGGCAGGACCTCGGTGAAGTGACTTTGCCTCTTCGAACCTCGGTTGCCTAATCTCTGACTGAGAATAACAGCATCTGTTTTATGGAGCTTTTGTGAGGGCTGTAAATTATAGAGCACAGGGCCTGCCAGAATGTGGCTGATAAGTTCTCTCCCTCGCTCTCGGTCTTCTAGGAACGCCTTAGAAATACAAGGCTGACTATATTTAGTGCTTGGCTCCCTCTCCTGCCAACCCATGGCTAAGTTAGAATTAAACCGTTTATGCCAAAGCTTCTTCCAGCTCTCGAATTCTCCATGGGGACTGGGTGGGAGGGGACAGTCATCAGCACCTCTTGGAGACTTGTTGCCAACTCTGAGCAGCACACTCAGTGCCCTGGATGCAAAAGCCTCTTAGATGGCACCCTGCAGGGGTACGGGGCAATTCCCAGAAGTCCCACAATTCCTTCACTCCCCTTGGCTGAGATTTGCCTTGACTGTGCTGATGGGGGTGAAGAGAGGGGTAACTTTAGTAGAAAAAGAGAGCTGCTGGTTTTACCCACTAGAGTGGGTGAGCAGGGAAGCTACCCAGAGATGATTTCAGTTCACTGTGAGAAAGAACATTATAATGACAGGATGTCAGACCCTGGAAAGGTGTCTCTGGGGCAGCCTGACTCTGAGTTCTGGAGAGTTCTCCCAGACACAGTGATTTTCATCTCTGAATGCATAGAAAATATCCCAGAGAGTTTTGTAAAAAATCCCAGTAGCCTGTCCCCATCTATGAGATTCTGATTCTCCTGGCCTGCGGTAGTGGCTGTGCATCCTTGGAATGTTGTTGACAATGCCCCCAGGTGATTGCACTGTGCAGGCAGGGGTGAGGACCAGTGTTTCCCAGGCTCCTCTGTGCTTTCTAACTCTGGGAGTCCACCCATCTGGTAGCATGCGTGTGTGGTAGTCACAGAGGCTTGCTTCCATCCTGGCTCTTTGCAATCCACTCTGAGGCACAGCAGCCAGAGCGATGCTTTTAAAATATAAAACAGGCCTGACCTGTGGTGGTGCAGTGGATAAAGTGTCAACCTGGAAATGCTGAGGTCGCCGGTTCGAAACCCTGGGCTTGCCTGGTCAAGGCACATATGGGAGTTGATGCTTCCAGCTCCTCCCCCCTTCTCTCTCTCTGTCTCTCCTCTCTCTCCCTCTCTCTTTCTGTCTCTTCCTCTTCTCTCTAAAATGAATAAAAACAACAACAAACAAACAAACAAACAAACTAAGCTTAAAATATAAAACAGACCCCATTCCTTCCTGCTGCAGCATCTCCAGTGTTGCATTTCCATCCCAACTCCTCACCACACCAGCAGGGGCCCGCCCTCTCCTCTCTCCTCCACCCTCCTGGCACCAGACCCTTTCTGTTCCTCAAACGTACCAGCTGCTCCGGCCCTGGGCCGTTGCACTCGCTGTGTGCTCTGCCTGGGGTGCTCTTCCCCAGCCTGGTTTGTGGCTGGCCCCTCCTTGTCCTCTGGATCTCACAGGCCCCCTTTCCCTCACCTGCCTAGCCCACGTGCCCCCCACCCCCATATCATGTCTCCTTATCACATCACCAGGAATACTCCCCTGCTAGAAAGCCAGATTCATGAGAACAAGGAACCTGTCTAACTAGTTTATCACACTGCCAGCACACATGGATTCTCAATAACTGTTTGTTGAGCAAATGAGCAAATGTGTACATAGTATATGTATATATATTAAAATCGCATGTTGTAATGTACGTATACTTGTATGCAATATGATCTGAGGTCTGGAGTGGAAAGGAACAGATGGTATTAGGGGAGAGGTCATCAGAGCAGGAGAGAAAGGAACAGGCTTTGAGCACTGAATTCAGTGCCAGGCACCATTCTAGAGCTTTTCAGGCATTTGATCCTCATCACAACCTACTGTTAACAAAATTCCAATGATCTACAGCCACCGTGGTCCAACAGAATGAGAGTCTTGGAGATGGCGGCCAGCATTATTATCCCTATTCTATGGATAAAGAAACTGAGGCCTAGAGAGGGGAAGTAACTTGCTTGAAGTTAAACTACAAACAATGCCGGAGCAAGATATAAACCCAAGTTTATTGGACCCCAAGGCTACCTTGTTAATTGAATCATTCTTGAAGGAGAAATTACTTTAATCATTACCTCTCCACTATCAGGTAATAAAAAAACTCTGGTGAATGGGGCCCCAGATAGCAATGGCTAATTGGTGACTAGAGCTCATAACAGAGGAAGCAGGACAGATAAGAAAGGGAAAGAGAATGTACTAATAGTCTTCTTACCAGATCAATACAAAATCAACCTTTTTTCTTAATTTTATTTGTGATAGGTTAAGAATTTGCACTCCTCCATTTGATTTAAGTTCCCAGAACTCAATACTTATGAGTAAGATTTCCTGGGTTGTCAGGATATTCTGAAGGAAACAAATATCTTTCTGGACACTAAAATGCATAACCTAGAGGGTTACAGTATATAAACACAGAGGAGTTTGGCTTCACTGAGACTCAGATCAGTTGGCTTGTTCATTTAGGCCCTCTATCTTTAAACTGTGGAGTCTAATTTCTAGCCAAAGAAATAGAACATACCATTAGGAATATACCTTTAAAAATATTCCCA
Source organism: Saccopteryx leptura (assembly GCF_036850995.1). Lineage (NCBI taxonomy): Eukaryota > Metazoa > Chordata > Mammalia > Chiroptera > Emballonuridae > Saccopteryx > Saccopteryx leptura. Next base: position 26,348,022 of record NC_089508.1, on the reverse strand, counting down.
AAACTTGCTTTATAGCCCCAGATTCTCTGTAATCTTAGTCTCTGGGAAGCATTTCTTCTATGAGCCATAGAATGCTTTTTCTTCTTTTAAATGTCAGAGCTGGTTCTTAATTAAATCCAGTCAAAATACATCAAGTCATCTAGCATGGGACAGAGATGAGTGAGACACCCTCCTGGCCCATAAAATGCAAACAGTCTATAACTGGCTCTCATGGGATTGTTACACAAGGGCTTTAGCTTATTTAGGGAAGGGCCATGAAGTGAGATCTAAATAATGTGGAAAATCTGTACCGCAGGATGAGAAGTTGGCATGCTTCATTCCGTAGACAGTGGGGAGCTGTATCAGTTAGGGCTCTTCAGTTTTAGAAAACAGGAAACAATTCTGGGTTAACTGAAAAGAAAAAGGGGACAATCTGTAAGAAGGATATTGGGGAGTTTACAGAATTGAAGGAAGAACTGACCAAGCAAGAGGGGATCTCCAGAGGATGAAGTCATGACTCAACCTCCAAGATCTCAAAAGATAAATAAAAGACAACAGAATAATTAATAAATGAACTGCAAAGTTAAAAAAAAATTCAAACCTCTCATCCCAGGATCCTTACTCAACATTCAAGTTCCCAGAAGAGAGTCTGATTGGGTAGGCATAGGTCATGTGCCCACCTCAGAGGACCTGCTATTTTGATTGTCCTACAAAATCTTGCAGAACAAGGGATGGGAGACAGTTGCCATGGATACTTCTGGGCATAAAAGTGAAGTGATTAACTTAGATCATATGTCACAAATGCTTGAATCAATAGTTTTTTGTTTGTTTGGTTTTCATTAGTACACAAGAGAGACAGACAGAGAGGGACAGGAAGGGAGAGAGATGAGAAGCATCAACTCATGGTTGTGGCACTTTAGCTGTTCATTGATTGCCTTTTTCATACGTGCCTTGACCAGGGGCTCCAGCTGAGCCAGTGACCCCTTGCTCAAGCCAGCGACCTTAGATTCAAGCCAGCAACCATGAGGTCATGTATATGATCCCATACTGAAGCCAGCAACCTTGCACTCAAGCTGGTGAGCCCATGCTCAAGCTGGCGACCTCAGGGTTTTGAACCTGGGTCCTCAGCGTCCCAGGCTGACACTCTATCCACTGTGCCACCACCTGATGAGGTGAATCAATAGTTTTGTTTGATCCTTTCAACAATCCAGTAATGTGCACACATTTATTAATTCCTACTTTATTTTTTTATTTATTCATTTTTAGAGAGGAGAGAGAGACAGAGAGGGAGAGAGAGTAGAGAGAGACAGAGAGAGAAGGGGGGAGGAGCAGGAGGCATCAACTCCCATATGTGCCTTGACCAGGCAAGCCCAGGGTTTCGAACTGGTGACCTCAGCATTTCCAGGTCGACGCTTTATCCACTGCACCACCACAGGTCAGGCCTTAATTCCTACTTTAAAAGATGAAGAAAACTTATAGTTTTGAGAAGTTACATGACTTGTTCCCAGGATGTAAAGCTCTTTTTGGATACACTATGATTTTCCATTCTGTCACAGTCATTGGTTTGGCTCTAAAGTGTTTAGAGAAATAAAGAGGCAGAAGATGGGTTTGCAAGTTGTTAGAATCAACCAATAAGGAAGGAATGAACTACATTGGGCCAGTGGGGAATGAGAAGAAGCAAATAGACATGAGGTACAAGAGCTAAAAAATTAGTTTACAAAGTAGGCTACTACAGCCACCAGGGAAGCTTGTTAAAAACACTGATCCTACCTTGCCTGTGGTGGTGCAGTGGATAGAGCATCAACCTGGACCACTGGGGGTGTTGGTTTGAAGCCCTGGGCATTCCTGGTCAAAGCACATATGATAAGCAATCAATCAACGAACAACTAAAGTAAAGCAACTATGATTTGATACTTCTCGTTCCCCATCCCTCTCTCTCCTCTGTAAAATCAATAAATAAAATATTAAAAAACAGGCCTTGGCCAGCCTGACCAGGTGGGGCGCAGTGGATAGAGCGTTGGACTGGGATGTGGAGGACCCAGGTTTGAGACCCTGAGGTCGCCAGCTTGAGTGCAGTCTCATCTGGTTTGAGCAAGGCTCATCAGCTTAAGCCCAACCAAGGTCTCTGGCTCGAGCAAGGGGTCACTTGGTCTGCTGTAGTCCCCCAGTCAAGGCACATATGAGAAATCAATCAATGAACAACTAAGGAACCACAACGAAGAATTGATGTTTCTCGTCTCTTTCCCTTCCTGTCTGTCTGTCCGTCCCTATCTGTCCCTCTCTCTGACTCTCTCTGTCTCTGCCACACACACAAAAAAAAGCCTTCCACTAAAAACAAAAAACAAAAAACAGGCCCTGGCCAGTTGGCTGAGCGGTAAAGCATCGGCCCAGCATGTGGAAGTCCCAGGTTTGATTCCTGGCCAGGGCACACAGGAGAAGCTCCTATCTGCTTCTCCACCCCTCCTCCTCTTCTTTCTCTCTATCTCTCTCTTCCCCTCCCATAGCCACGGCTCCATTGGAGCAAAATTGGCCTGGATGTTGAGGATGGCTCCATGGCCTCTGCCTCAGGCACTAAAATGGCTCTGGTTACAACGGAGCAACAGCCCCAGATGGGCAGAGCATCGCCCCCTAGGGAGCATGCCGGGTAGATCCTGGTCGGGTGCATGCGGGAGCCTGTCTCTCTGCCTCCTGGCTTCTAACTTCAGGAAAATACAAAAAAACAAAAAAACAAAACAAGCCTGACCAGGCGGTGTCGCAGTGAATAGAGCATCTGACTGGGATGCAGAGGACCCAGGTTCGAGACCCTGAGCTCGCCAGCTTGAGCGCGGGCTCATCTGGTTTGAGCAAAAGCTTACCAGCTTGAACCCAAGGTCACTGGCTCGAGCAAAGGGGTTATTCGGTTTGCTGAGGGCCCACGGTCAAGGCACATATGAGAAAGCAATCAATGAACAGCTAAGGTGTTGCAACGTGCAATGAAAGACTGATGATTGATGCTTCTCATCTCCATTCCTGTCTGTCTGTCCCTGTCTGTCTCTCTCTGTCTCTGCCTCTGTAAAAAAATAAAATTAAATTAAAAACAAAACAAAACAACAACAACAAAAAACAAAAACCACTGATCCTGAGAATCCATCTCTGATCTGAACCAGAACTCTCTGGGCAATGACTGGGAATCTATAATTTGAAACACACACCCATCCTATGGTAGTAATCATTTTGCAATATATAAGCATATCAAATCAACATGTCGTACACCTTAAACTTACACAATGTTATAGGTCAATTATATCTCAATAAAGCTGCAAAAAATATTAAACACACACACACACACACACACATACACACCCAACCCTCAGGTAAGTGATCATTCTGCAGCCAGCTGGACACTGATCAGTAGCTGGGCATTTGGAAATCATCGACCTCTTAGACCCTTTTTTTCTAAATGTCCTCTAGTCCGGTTTCTTGTCTTATCTCTCTGCTGTTGCAGTTAAGCATTATCAAGGTATAGATTTTGAGGAGTTGCAATTTGTGCTCATTACATTTAGAGTCATGTATCTGCAGTATCTCTTCTGAGGTCTGAGGGAATGGAAACAAGATCAGGGAGGCAGGGTGTCTGCTAGCTGTCCTCTGATTTTGTTAGTGTCTAGGGCATGTGGCTTTTGATAGGGACTCTTGGGCGATGACTTTGGCATCTCCTTTGAGGAGAATAATCCTTGATTCTTATCCTCCCTTTCACTATACTAAGTCTCCATAACAAACACACCCAAGTCTGGTATTTCTGGACTTATGGCTCTGTGTTGAATACATGCTGTTCCTGGAGCCAGACTCAATTTGCAGTTTCTCCTCCCTACCCCACCCTTTGGTCCTGCTGATGAGCATAATAACCCACAGGTGCTAAGTGTCCTCTCCATGACACTGCAGTGTAATATAGACCTTCAGTACTACTTGGAGTTAAAAAGAAGGACGGTCACCTGACCTGCGGTGGCGCAGTGAGTAAAGCGTCAACCTGAAACACTGAGGTCGCTGGTTCGAAACCCCGGGCTTGCCTGGTCAAGGCACATATGGGGGTTGATGCTTTCTGCTCCTTCCCCTTTCTTTCTCTGTCTCTCTCTCTCTCTGTCCCCTCTCTCTAAAAATGAATAAATAAAATCTTAAAAAAAGGCCTGACCTGTGGTGGCGCAGTGGATAAAGCGTCGACCTGGAAATGCTGAGGTCGCCGGTTCAAAACCCTGGGCTTGCCTGGTCAAGGCACATATGGGAGTTGATGCTTCCAGCTCCTCCCTCCTTTTCTCTCTCTGTCTCTCCTTTCTCTCTCTCTCTCTGTCTCTCTCTCTCTGTCTCTCTCTCTGTCTCTCCCTCTCCTCTCTAAAAATGAATAAATAAATAAAAATCTAAAAAAAAAAAAAAAAAAGAAAGGTGGTCTTTGGGATTGGAGTCTGGTACAGGTTGGAGAATTTATGGTCTCAAATTTCTCCCCTCCATTTGTACAGTGAGGAGACTCATAAGAATAAGTAACTAGGAAACGGTTTCACTAACCTCAGTCATTAGAATACCATCCTCATGCTTTGTATGTTTTTTGTTTTGTTTTGCCAGATCTGTGTGCCATCTATCTGTTATTTATTTAACATTTTTATTAGATTAATTAACATGATTTGCTGGCATACTCACTACCTACTCTCGCCTTGCCATAAACAATAATATTTATGAAGTTACTATGTATGTAATACATAACAATAATATGTTATGTATTAACATATTATTGAAGTAATAATATAATATAATAATATAATATAATAAAAGCAGTGATATTTATGAAGTTAATATTCATGAAATCAGGTCTGATATGCTACTTGTAAATTCTCTTCTAGTATACATTAAAAAAATATTAGCCTGACCAGGCGGTGGTGCAGAGGATAGAGCGTCGGACTGGGATGTGGAGGACCCAGGTTCGAGACCCCAAGGTCACCAGCTTGAGCACAGGCTCATCTGGCTTGAGCAAAAAGCTCATCAGCTTGGACCCAAGGTCGCTGGCTCAAGCTAAGGAGTTACTCAGTCTGCTGAAGGCCCATAGTCAAGGCACATATGAAAAAGCAATCAATGAACAACTAAGGTGTCACAACAGCAACAAAATACTGATGATTGATGCTTCTCATCTCTCTCCATTCCTGTCTGTCTGTCCCTATCTCTCCCTTTCTCTGACTCTCTCTCTGTTTCTGTTAAAAAAAAAAAAAAAACCAAACCAAACAAAAAAACAAAAAACCCATGGTATCTCAATAAAGCTGTTTAAAAAAATATTAAAAGTGTGTAAATGTTCAGCTGTATGAGAGAGAGGGAGAGGTAGAGGAAAAGGGAGAGATAAAGAAGAAGGGAGAGGGCCTGACCTGTGGTGGCACAGTGGGATAAAGCGTTGACCTGGAAGTGCTGAGGTCGCCGGTTCAAAACCCTGGGCTTGCCTGGTCAAGGCACATATGGGAGCTGATGCTTCCAGCTCCTCCCCCTTTCTCTCTCTCTGTCTCTCCTCTCTCTCTCTCTCTCTCTCTCTCCTCTCTCTCTGTCTCTCCTCTCCTCTCTAAAATGAATAAAAAAATATAAAATAAAATAAAAAAGAAGGGAGAGAAAGAAAAAGGAAGGGAGAGAGATGAGAAGCATCAACTCATAGTTGTGTCACTTTAGTTATTCATTGATTGCTTCTCATACATGACTCCTTGCTCAAGCCAGCGACCTTGGGTTCAAACCAGAAACCTTGGGATTCAAGCCAGTGACCTTTGGGTTCAAGCCAGTGACCATGGAATCATGTTTATGACCCCATGTTCAACTGGTGACCCCATGCTTAAGCTGATGAGCCTGTGCTCAAGCCGACAACCTCAGGGTTTCGAACCTAGGAGCTCAGTATCCCAGTTCAACACTCTATCCACTGCACCACCACTGGTCAGGTACCCATGAGATTTAATGTCCTCCTACAAAGGGAGGGCTATATATCATTAGAGATATCTGTATCACACTTTGGGAACATTAGCTTAGAAAAGCCCACACGCTAAGAGGCACGTGATTCCAGGCCCCTCAATTCATTACAGTTTGGGTGTCAACAGTAAGAATTTTTTTTTTTTTTTTGAGAGTCTATTTAGTGCAAAACTATGCTTTTATAACCTCTTGCTACAGAAATTAAGGTTCAGAGCCAGAAACAAAAGCCAGCCAAGATATTTTAATCAAGAAGTAATGAATGATTTTATAATTATCAGAAGGGCTGGAGGACTGAGCTCCCTCTTAGAATGAATACCACAGTCCTGCAAAACTGATCTGCCAGGGGAACGGCAACTCCGCCGTAGTTGGGAGACTACCAATGAAATGGCTCGGTTTAAGAGTTTGCCATTGTGGCTGGAATCCAAGGATCAGGTGCCACCCCGGCCTCCTCTGCCTCCAGCTCCACTTGACACTCACGGCTCTGGAACTTGCACACTGGACTGTGCTGTAGGAGTCCACCTGGCCTTGCCGGTGCTTATCAGCAGAATATTGCCAGCGCATCGGGGAGGTGACCCGACTCTCTTCTGCTTTTTACCCTAGGGTTCCACCTTTTACCATCTAGAACCCTAGCCCAAGGGAGTCTGAGAAACATAATTTATACTCTCGAGCTTTTAAGAAGGCCCAGTACAAGGGGGACTGCGTGCTAGGAGGCAATTAATTGTCTTCAACACGTTGCCTGTCAGTGGCAGCTCTGCTGCCAATTCCCTGGGAACTAAGGGATTACTAAGCCAAAGGGAAAAAACAAGATCAATGCAGCTTCTTATATTACCAACCAGTTGCTCTTTTATGAATTAGATGGGTGTGTGTGTGTGTGTGTCTGTGTTTGTGTATAAAGGCAGGTTTTCTGTAATCTGAAGGTATACATTTGCAAACATACCAGCTAAGTCAATAAAAGTGACCTTGGTAGCACAAACTGAAGTACCACGCCAAAACTCAACGGCTCCTCACTGCCTGTAGAAGGGAAGTCCAGCAATAGCCTTGTGCTCTAGGCCTTTTAGAAGTTGGCCTTACCACTCAGGATGTCCTGCATGTTCTGTGACAGTCCTGCCTTCCAGTCAGAGGTCCAGTAATGGGTAAAAAGCAGCCAAACAGTCCTCCTCCCTGCCTTTTCTGTCAGCAGGGCTGCCTGGAAAGCTATTTCCTCTTCTCTTCCTACTTGAATCTTTATCTTCTTTTAAGTCCAATTCTGTGCTCCTTCCTCACTTCCTAAAGCAAGACTTGCACCTTCATTCTCGGTTCCCTCTATTAGTAAAACCTATTCCTTTTAGGTGGGACCCGGTTTCCACCCTCCTGGGCACCGTTTGGGGTCTCTGGCCCCATTTTTTTTTTTTTTTTTACAGAGACAGACAGAGAGTCAGAGAGAGGGATAGATAGGGACAGACAGACAGGAACGAAGAGAGATGAGAAGCATCAATCATCAGTTTTTTATTGCAACACCTTAATTGTTCATTGATTGTTTTCTCATATGTGCCTTGACCGCGGGCCTTCAGCAGACCGAGTAACCCCTTGCTGGAGCCAGCGACCTTGGGTCCAAGCTGGTGAGCTTTGCTCAAACCAGATGAGCTCGCGCTCAAGCTGGCGACCTCAGGGTCTTGAACCTAGGTCCTCCGCATCCCAGTCCAACGCTCTATCCATTGCGCCACCGCCTGCTCAGGCTCTGACCCCGTTTGACCCAGCACTTACGCACAGTCTGTGAGACTGGAGGAGGGAAGCCGCCTTCACCCTCACTCCCATGGAGAGACTAGGACTTGGGAGGAGGGTGGTCCTGGCTTAAGGATGAACATCTTAGCCAAATTATCAGCTGTGCAAAAGAGGCCCTGGACCTAGGGAAAGGAACTTGTTCTACATGTGATAAAGGGAGAAACGAGGTTGGCTTCTGAGAGTCAAGAAGAGGTAAAGCAGTGTAAGAAGAGAAGTTGGAGAGGGGAGACACAAGCGAGAAACAAGCACCATGAGAAACAAGCATGCCCGTAAGGAGAGGGATGTGGGCAGGGAGAGTGATAGGGTGTTTCAGCCCACAGTAAGGCCTGCTGTTCCCACCAAGGCCACAGTGACTGTGTCTATGTGTGCCAAGACTGGAAGGGGACTGAACCCCATTTCTGAGTGGCTGTGGGACAGAACAGGGCCCCTTCACAGTGATGGTGAGATTTGTAGACTGGCCTAATTCTGGGGAAGGAGGAGCTTGATCCCAGAAGTAACCATGATCACCAGAATCCCACAAGAGATCAGATAAATCATGAAGTGGGTGTGAGAGTTTTCTGACTGTGTGCAGTCACAGTAGTGCAAACCGGTTGGCAAACTGTGGCTTACGAGCCACACGCAGCTCTTTGGCCCCTTGAGTGTGGCTCTTCCACAAAATACCACGTGCGGGTGCTACCTCGATAAAGAATGTAACCTACCTATATAGTTTAAGTTTAAAAAATTTGGCTCTCAAAAGAAATTTCAATCGTTGTACTGTTGATATTTGGCTCTGTTGACTAATGAGTTTGCCGACCACCGTCCCAGGAGACCATCAGAATGCAGGCTCCGCTTCCATCCTCACCAAGCATCTTATGTGGGACTTGGCTGCTGACCAGGGCTGGCCGGTGAAGATTCCAAATCTCCATTTTGATCCCAAGCTCCTGTAGTAGACAGACTTTCTAAAATGGTCTCCCACTAGAAAAAAAAAATGAATAAAATGGTCTCCCACTGCCATCCCCAAAGATGTCCTAATCCCCAGAATCTCTGAATAGGTCACTCCCGTGACTATTTATGTTATTTGACACGGCTGACTTTAGGATAGGGAGATTATCCAGGTAGGCCTCATCTAGTCACATGGGCCCTTAGGAGCTGAGAGCTTTCTCTGGCTGACAGCAGAAGAGGAAGTTGGAGACACAGAGCATGAGGGAGTCGGTGCACTGTTGAGGGCTTTGAAGATGGAGGAGATCACTTGAGGAATGTGGGCAGCATGTAGGAGCAGAGAGCATACCCTTGTTGGCAGCCAGCAAGAAAACAGGCACTACGGTCCTAGAGCCTTATGGGGCTAGATTTTGCCAACATCTGAATGCATTTAGAAGTGGGTTCTTCCACAGGGCCTCCAGATAAAATCCCAGCTTGGTTGATAATACCTTGATTTCTGCCTTGTGAGAACCTAAGCAGAGAGCCCAACTAAGCCTGTTGGACTTCGCTACAGAACTGTCAGTGAACATGGGTGACTTTTTAAGCCACTAAATTGGTGGTGATTTCTTTTTTTTTTTTTTTTTTAAGATTTTATTCATTATAGGGGGGGGGGAGAGAGAGAGAGAGAGAGAGAGAGAGAGAGAGAGAAGGGGAGAGGAGCAGGAAGCATCAACTCCCATATATGCCTTGACCAGGCAAGCCCAGGGTTTTGAACAGGCAACCTCAGCGTTTCCAGGTTGACGCTTTATCCACTGCGCCACCACAGGTCAGGCAGTTGGTGGTAATTTCTTAGGCAGCAATAGAAAACTATACCTCCCATTCCCTGTGCAGTGCTGACCTTGGCATCACCTCCTGGCTCTATGGGACTCATGTACTGTTTCATTGTAGGATGCTTTAGCTAGGACCCCTTTCCTTAGCCTCTCAATATTTGTCACAGTCTACCGAGCTTATCTGAACCCAGACCTGGCCTCCCTTGGATTGTTCCACCTGGGGATCCTCTGATGTATTGTGTACCGTTTCCCTCCGGTTCGTTGGGTAATTACATTTAACTGACTGGGACTGAAGTTCCATATCTAATGGGACTGTGACATCTATTAGCTAAATCCCCAACACATAGGATGGTGCCTAGCATGTAGTTGGTGCTCAATAATATGTGCTGATGATGCAGTGAATACAGACAGAAAAAAACTTGTGGCTCATCCCCAGTGTTGGCATTTCAGGTTCTAGCCACGCTGTGCTATGTGCAGTTCCCAAGAGACGCCATGGTCTTTCTTACCTCTGAGTTCCTTCACCCCTAACCTGCTTTTCCTCCACCCTCACCCCTTGTAGCTTCCTCCCTTTACACTGGCTAAACCTTCTTATTTTTCAGGTCTCAGCTCAAATAAGACATTCTCTGAAAAGTCTTCTCTGGTCTCCTAGTTGAAGGTTAGGCTGTCTTTTATTTGATGACCCCATCATCAAAACTGCCTTTGTTTTTATAAAATTAAATTTAGCGGGGTGACACTGGCTAATAAGCTTATATAAGTTTCACATATACAATTCTATAATACATTATTGCATTTTGTGCTCACCATCCAAAGATTAGTCTCTCTATTTTTAATTATTAAGTGACAAGAAGGGAGGCAGGGAGACAGACTCCCACAGTGCCCCAACCAGGACAGCAGATCCCCTTACTGGGCCCATCTGGGGCAGTTGCTCTGTTGTTCTGCTGCTTGGCAACCAAACTATTTTTAGTGCCTGAGGTGGAGGCTACAGAGCCATCCTTAGTGCCTGGGGCCAACTTGCTCCAATCAATTGAGCCATGGCTGCAGAAGTGGAAGAGAGAGGGGGGGAGGGGAGGATGGAGAAGCAGATGGTCTCTTCTTCTGTGTGCCCTAACTGGGAATTGCACCTGGGACATCCACATGCTGGGCTGATGCTCTACCACTGAGCCAACCAGCCAGGGAAAAGTTTAGTCTCTTTCTGTCACCATATATTTGACCCCCTTTTAACTTTTTACCACCTCCTTCCCCTCTGGTAACCACCATACTGTTGTGTGTACCTATGAGTTCTTTTTGTTTGTTGCTTTCTGTGTTATATCCCATATATTAGTAAAATCATATGATTCTTGTCCTTTTCTGACTGACTTATTTCATTTAGCATGATATTCACAGGGTCCATCTATATTGTTGCAATGGCAGAATTTCAATTTATCTAATGGCTGAGTAGTATTCTATTGTATAAATGTGCCACATCTTCATAATTGCCTTTGTAATTGTCATTGTCATTTTGCTTGTCTAGAATCCCTACTAAACAGATGGTATTGTTCTATGATAGCAAGATTTGATTTTTTTTTTTCTTTTGAAATTCCAGCACCTACACTGGGTAGGTTCTCAATAAACTTGGTGAACAGCCATGCTTTTTAATTACCTAACAGATTCTAATTCTTAGATCTGAGTGGGACCTGCAATTCTGCATTTCTTTTTTTTTCCTTTCTTTTTTTCTTTTTTTAAATAGATTCCAGTTAGCTGCATCTAGATAATCAGATTCAGGAAATTTAGATCACAGCCCAGGAATCTGCATTTTATTTTATTTATTTTTTAAATTTATTTATTTTTTACAGAGACAGAGAGTGAGTCAGAGAGAGGGATAGACAGACAGGAATAGAGAGAGATGAGAAGCATCAATCGTTAGTTTTTCATTGCACATTGCAACACCTTAGTTGTTCATTGATTACTTTCTCATATGTACCTTGACCACGGGCCTTCAGCAGACTGAGTAACCCCTTGCTGGAGCCAGCGATCTTGGGTCCAAGCTGGTGGGCTTTTTGCTCAAACCAGATGAACCCGCGCTCAAGCTGGCAACCTCGGGGTCTCAAACCCGGGTCCTCTGCATCCCAGTTCGACGCTCTATCCACTGCACCACTGCCTGGTCAGGTTTATTTTATTTTATTTTTTTTAAGATTTTATTTATTCATTATAGAGAGGGGAGACAGAAAGAGAGAGAGAGAGAGAGAGAGAGAGAGAGAGAGAGAGAGGGAGAGAGAGAGAGAAGGGGGAGGAGCAAGAAGCATCAACTCCCATATGTACCTTGACCAGGCAAGCCCAGGGTTTTGAACCGGCAACCTCAGCATTTCCAGGTTGACGCTTTATCCACTGCACCACAATTCTGCATTTCTAACAAGATCCAGGTGCATGCTGATGCTACTGGTCCATGAGCCAGACTGAGTAGCAAGGTAATAGGGTAGGCTCTCCCACCATTACCCATTTGTGGCAAAAAAAAAAAAAAAAAAATTGCACTTAAGAAAAGCTGGACATGGCCCTGGCCGGTTGGCTCAGCGGTAGAGCGTCGGCCTGGCGTGTGGGGGACCCGGGTTCGATTCCCGGCCAGGGCACATAGGAGAAGCGCCCATTTGCTTCTCCACCCCCACCTCCTTCCTCTCTGTCTCTCTCTTCCCCTCCCGCAGCCAAGGCTCCATTGGAGCAAAGATGGCCCGGGCGCTGGGGATGGCTCCTTGGCCTCTGCCCCAGGCGCTAGAGTGGCTCTGGTCACGGCAGAGCGACGCCCTGGTGGGGCAGAGCATCGCCTCTGGTGGGCGTGCCGGGTGGATCCCGGTCGGGTGCATGCGGGAGTCTGTCTGACCGTCTCTCCCCGTTTCCAGCTTCAGAAAAATACAAAAAAAAAAAAAAGAAAGAAAAGCTGGACAGGGTTTAGTGTACAAATAATGGCCACAGGACAAAATTTTCCCTGTCATTGCTAAGCTAGCTGACTCATTTCTAGAGATGAAGCCAATAACCTTGGCCTTATTAGCAACTGAGCTAACTGCCACAAACCAATAAATAACATTTGGCTAATTTGCATTTCAAAATTGTTTCCTTCCCTTGCTCACATTCTAGAGCAGGTGCTAATGAACCATGAAATGTCTAAGCATTGGCAGGAGGGAGGAAAAGAGGCAGAATTGAGAGGCAGAGTTGACCCATGTCTGAAGGAAAACATCCTTAAAAATCAAGAGCTACAAAACGCAATGTGGTCTCCTGGATTGGGTCCTAGAATAGAAATGGATGTTAGTAGAAAAACTGGTGAAATCAGAATAAAGTAGGGAGTTTAGTTAATAGTAATATACCAATGTTTCTTTCTTTCTTTTTTTTTATTTTTTTATTTTTTTTTTTACAGAGACAGAGAGTCTGAGAGAGGGATAGATAGGAACAGACAGGAATGGAGAGAGATGAGAAGCATCAATCTTCAGTTTTTTCTTGCGACACCTTAGTTTTTCATTGATTGCTTTCTCATATGTGCCTTGACCGTGGGCCTTCAGCAGTCCGAGTAACCCCTTGCTCAAGCCAGGGACCTTGGGTCCAATCTAGTGAGCTTTGCTCAAACCAAGTGAGCCTGCGCTCAAGCTGGCGACCTTGGGGTCTCGAACCTGGGTCCTCTGCATCCCAGTCCGACGATCTATCCACTGCGCCAACATTGGTCAGGCCCAATGTTGCTTTCTTTGTTTTTGATAAATGTACTATTAGGAGAAATTGAATGAGGAGTATATAAGAATTCTCTGTATTATTATTTGCAACTTTTCTGTAAATCTAAAATTATCTTCCAATAAAAAGTTTATTAGAAGAATCCAGAGCTAGATTGTGTGGGTTTACTTTTCTTTGTATAATAACATTACAAGTTGTTGAAAATGTAAAATAATTGTCATTGACTTAATAAAAAATTAGTAGTGTGTGTTCTTGGGAGAAAATCTCCAACTAAAACTCAGTAGCAGCCCTGGCCAGTTGGCTCAGTGGTAGAGTGTTGGCCTGGCGTGCAAGAGTCCCGGGTTCGATTCCCAGCCAGGGCACACAGGAGAGACGCCCATCTGCTTCTCCACCTCCCCCTCTCCTTCCTCTCTGTCTCTCTCTTCCCCTCCCACAGCCAAGGCTCCACTGGAGCAAAGTTGGCCCGGGCGCTGGGGATGGCTCTATGGCCTCTGCCTCAGGCGCTAGAGTGGCTCTGGTTGCAACAGAGCGACTTCCCAGATGGGCAGAGCATCGCCCCCTGGTGGGCATGCCGGGTGGATCCCAGTTGGGCGCATGCGGGAGTCTGTCTGACTGCCTCCCCATTTCCAACTTCAGAAAAATACAAAAAACAAACAAAAACCAAACAAACAAACAAAACTCAGTAGCAGCCTGACCAGGCGGTGGCGCGGTGGATAGAGCATCGGACTAGGATGCCAAGGACCCAGGTTCAAGACCCCGAGGTCGCCAGCTTGAGCGCAGGCTCATCTAGTTTGAGCAAAAAGCTCACCAGCTTGGACCCAAGGTCGCTGGCTGGAGCAAGGGGTTACTCGGTCTGCTGAAGGACCACAGTCAAGGCACATATGAGAGAGCAATCAATGAACAACTAAGGTGTCGCAACAAAAAACTGATGATTGATACTTCTCATCTCTCCATTCCTGTCTGTCTTTCCCTGCCTATCCCTCTCTCTGACTCTCTCTCTGTCTCTGTGAAAAAAACAAACAACAACAACAACAAAAAACTCAGAACTCAGTAGCAATCAAGGAAGGCATTAGAGGATGGCTGGTCCCAATGGCATACTGGCAAGGTAGCATACCAGTGACACCTATATTCGAGAGTGCTTTGCCACACATCAGGAATTTGCTCCTGATCCCTACCTTTGTTTCTTCAACATATCAGTAATTCTTTTCTTATTGAGAATCTCTTGGCCTGACCTGTGGTGGCGCAGTGGATAAAGCGTCGACCTGGAATGCTGAGGTTGCTGGTTCAAAACCCTAGGCTTGCCCGGTCAAGGCACATATGGGAATTGATGCTTCCTGCTCCTCCCCCCTTCTCTCTCTCTCTCTCTCTTCTCTAAAAAATGAATAAATAAATTAAAAAAAAATAAAAAATCAACCAATGAACATATAATGAGTGGCACAACAAGGGGATGTTTTTCTCTTTCTCTCCTCTCTGTCTCTCTATAATCAATATATAAAATTAAAAAAAAAAAAAGAAAATCTCTTGATTCTATACTCAAGATTCAGGGTGTCGTCTGACCAGTGGTGGCACAGTAGATAGAGCATCAACTTTGTATGCTGAGGTCCCAGGTTTGAAACCCCAAGGTTGCTGGCTGGAGTGCAGCTTCACCAGCTTGAGCGTGGCGTTGCTGGCTTGAGTGCGGGTTCATTGACATGATCCCAAGAAAAGGAAAGATTCGGAATCTCTTATGTCTTTTTTTTATAGCAATATTATCTTAATAATTTCATCCTGCTATCACATTTTGCCTCAACTGTGTTTCTTTAAATACTAGAGACTCTAAGTGTCGTGAGGCCATGGATTTGAACTTAGCCATCGCTGCATATTCAGTACCTGACAGAAAACTAGGCACATCTCAGATTCTTAGCAATTATTTGTTAGATGGTCAGAAAAAGGAGATACTTCAGCATTTGAAGTGAATTCCTGGCTGAAAAACAGGAATTTTCCAATAATCTTTTATTATGTAAATACATCCTTTTGGTGGAACTTATAAGATCTCCAGGGTTTTTTTTTTGTTTGTTTTTAAGATCTTCAGGTTTTATTTTTTAAAAACTTAGCAACAGGCCTTCTCCAACTCTAGTGAATTCGTGGAGAGTCATGAAGATCCTTTTACCTCTCACAGAAACCATGGCTTTAACTAATATTGTGCACAGTGAGTGTACTCAGATCTCAGGGGGTTGCTCCCTGGGGTCTGGCTGGGGTCACAGAAGTCTGGTCAGAGCTTGTGTGGATCAACAATTTGCATATATATTGCTTTGTCTGTTCTATAGCCTGCTGCCCAAGGCAGCTGCTCCTGTCCCACTCCAATGGGAAAGGAATTCCCAGTTCATCTGCCTCCCCGGTAGAACTGAGACTCCTGCCCTGCCAAGCGGAGGCTTTCCTGTCGTTTTAAAGCTTGGAGCTGGAGGAGAAAGTGCTTTTTCTTTTTAGAGCATGGAATTGGGAGGACAGCAAGGGCAGCTGTCAGCCACCTTTCCTGCCCTATGGAGAAAATCTGCAGAAGAGAGGGCCTGAGTCAAGATACGGAAATGGAAGGAGAGGAGAGACTTAGCACCCCTGCTGAAGTGTCTGGACCCAACTATACTTTCAGCCAGCTCAGCTCCTGAACTTCTCAGCTGTGAGAGCCAACAAATGTCCCTTTTTTTTCTTAGGCTGATTTGGGTTTCTGTGAGTTGCCACAGAGAGTTCTGCCATGGA
This sequence comes from Saccopteryx leptura, assembly GCF_036850995.1. Taxonomy (NCBI): domain Eukaryota; kingdom Metazoa; phylum Chordata; class Mammalia; order Chiroptera; family Emballonuridae; genus Saccopteryx; species Saccopteryx leptura. Next base: position 26,332,177 of record NC_089508.1, on the reverse strand, counting down.
GAATTCTATAATCCTGGAGAGAAGTGTGCGATCTCCCATCCACACATAACGGAAACTAGTATCAGCTCAGCAGGGAACCAGCTAGCGGACCTCTGCTTGGCTGGTGCTGTGGCAGCCAGCTCTCCTCCCCAAACTCAGGCTCTCCCCCCCCCCCTCCGGCATGGCATAGTCCCTGGGGAATGGTACCTCACCCACAGACTGCCTTTCCCATCTCCTCGTACATTTAGGTGGGAACAGATGTGAGTTCTCACCAGTGGAGTGGGAGTGGAAGTGAAAGCAGTTCGGAAGCAGGGGTTCCCCTGCCATTCTCCTTTTTGCTACCCACTAGCAGGAGGACGAGGATTCGCTCCCAAGGATCACAAAGCCACAGCTGGAAGGAGCCTGGGTTCTGCCTTCAGGCCAGAAAAACTCCCATCCGCCTGACCAGGCGGTGGTGCAGTGGATAGAGTGTCGGACTGGGATGCGGGAGGACCCAGGTTCAATTCCCCGAGGTCGCCAGCTAGAGCGCGGGCTCATCTGGCTTGAGCAAAAAGCTCACCAGCTTGGACCCAAGATCGCTGGCTCCAGCAAGGAGTTACTCGGTCTGCTGAGGCCCCCAGTCAAGGCACATATGAGAAAGCAACCAATGAACAACTAAGGTGTTGCAACGAAAAACTGATAATTGATGCTTCTCATCTCTCTCCATTCCTGTCTGTCTATCCCTATCTCTGACTCTCTCTCTGTCCCTGTAAAAAAAAAAAAAAAAAAAAAAAGACAGAAAAACTCCCATTTCACTCTTATGTGAGTGAGACATATTTTTTTTTATGTTAAACCACTGAAATTGTTGGGGATTTGTGTGTTACAGCAGCTAGCATTACTCTGACTAATAAATTTCCAAGAGCTGGAGCTGGATTGAGTTGAAGATTTTGTAAGTAGGAAGACTCACAAGCAAAGCATAAGAGAGGGAGGCCCAGAGTTCAAACAAGAGCTGAACTCTGTGGTCAAGTCCAAGGGACGATGTCAAGGTTGGAAACAGGAGACCAAGTTGAAGGACCAGCAACCAGGTAGACTCTGGAAGTGGTGAGTGAGAAATAAGAGCAGGGACAGATACAAAGTGAGAGCAAACCAAGTGGGGGGAGCCGGGGGCTTGATTTTGCAGCTGCCAGTAGCACGGAACATGGGGTGGGTTGAGCTGGTGTAGAGGGGCAGAGGCAGGAAGCTTGGGTAACCTGGGGGAATGGTGCCAGGTGTTCGGCAAAGGGGACGAGCTGAATCCACAAACAGGAAATCAGTTATAACACCAGAACCTCCAAGGTTTGGGAACACGTTTGGGATGCAGAACAGGAAATAGGTCAAAGCAAGTGGTTTAGCACTAATGACAGGAATTTGGGGAGCCTTATTCTCTGTGGAGTCTTAAGATGGGCCTAGCAGGTAAAGAAAGGTAGCAGGCCAGATGGACATGAGGCCAACGAAAGGGCACATGCCCTGTCCAAAGCGGGCAGCTGCTGCTCGGCTCCTGTGGATTACTGCCCTGGGCACATGCAACCCCGATGGCCTTAGATCTCCCAATATTTCAAGAAAAGCAGGAAATCTGGATTTTGGGGGGAGGGGAGGAGTGGGGGTAAAATCTCCTGGTTTTTAAATGTTGGCAAGCAATTCAGAATTTTAAAAAACACCCTCCAGGCCAAACAAAACACACTCGCAGGCTGAGTTGACCCACGGGCTGCCAGCTTCTGGCCTCCAGGTTAAAGGAAATGGGCAGAACCGGAAACATGTTAAAAACAAAAACAGAAAACATGAACTCATTTACAATTTCCTCTGATTTCCAAGCATCACAGGATACTCCTGGAAAAAGAGCTTTGCGACGCTGTTCACTCACAAAAACACGATAACATTTGGTTTTCGGAAAAGCTACGGGCTGCTGGAGGTGGCCAGAGGTGGATGTATACATTCTAGTTCCCCAAATCAGTTTGGTGCCTAACAATTGGACCTGTCGCTTTGATAGAGTGAGCTAATTTTCTTTAATCTATCAATCGCATCAGTTTTTAGGTTTACTTCCTTTTCTGAAAGGCCATCAACTCTATCTTAACAGGTGAGTTTCCAGTAAAAGCAATCACTTGAGTGAAAAAAACTTAGAAAACCAGTACTTGAGCCCAGGGTTTGGCTAACTAAATTTTATGATAGGAAATGCTTCCAAGCCAAAAACCTCAAAAAAGTGATCAAAGGTTTTCAAAGACTGGTTCCAACTCGTTTATTAACCTTGGCCTGTGTCTGAGCCAGGGCCATGCTCAGAGGATGTGGTGAACACAGAATGAGATTTTTTGGAAATGTGGTCTCCCAGAGCATATGTACAGACACGGCTGGCTGCTGAGCTGTTCGTTGTCGGTGCCCCAGCTTAGTGTTTAGCTCAAGGCTTTGCACATCCCAACTGTCCTGTTCGCCTAGGACTGAGATGTTTATGGGACATGGGACTTCCAGTACTAAAACTGGGACAGTCTGGGGCAAACTATTCAATAGAACAGTTGGTCACACTACATCCCAGACTTCTTTTCTCAGGGTTCATGCTATGAAGCTTTGACATTTTTTGACTGTCCCTTTGTCCCAGTAGAGCCCAAGCTCTAAGATGTCGATCAGGCATCCCTGATTTGACTGCCCTGTGCAGTGGGACACTCCTGCTTGTAAGCAGGACTGGCAGCCTCTTCGAGACTACTCTTGAGGCGGCTATGAGGATGCTACTGTTAAGTGCCACCGGAGGAAAGACATTACCGACAAACAAATTAGTTGCAATAATCACACAGGCAATTTATTACTCACAAATCCTTTTGGCGTGCCTGGATACAGCTTAAGGGGGCCCCGTTGGCATGCTCCTCTCAGCTGTCTTTGGTTAGAGCTCAGAGCGGCGTGGAGACAGTCCACATCAACGTTGGAGTCTGGGCGACTACTGCAACACGGGGCCCCTCAGCTTTAGTACCTTTTCTGGCCAACGCCTTATAACAGGTGTCAATGTACCGGATTATCACCTCAAACCACCTTTTTGGGAGTTCCTCGCAGGGATTCCCCTCTATGTCAATCTACTGAAATGTTCACATTAAACCACTTTTTAAGATGTTCTTATTTTCATTAATTTACAAAGTTAATGTAAATAACACCAAGTTACTTCTTATCTATATATAACTGCACACACATACTAACTGGGCTCTGCTTGTAAGTCAGAGTCTGTTTATCACATTACAGTTATGGCACTAGCCACTATATTAATTCCTATCCAAATGGCATAACTTTATTTAATTTTAATAATTATTTTTAATGTCATTTTAATTACTTTTATTTATCTTCCATATTTTTATATTTCTATATATTTAATTACTATAACCTTATATTACTACAACACCCTTAAAAACAAACAAACTCAACTTGCAACAGTGCTGTGCTCTCTTGGTTTTCTTCCTATTTCTCTAATTGTTCTTAGTCATCCTCTTTGCTGCATTCCCTTCCTCCTCCTACCCCTCAACTATGAATTGCACCTTGAGGTCCATCCAGCCTTTGGGCTTCTGTTCTATTTTCTACCCATCTCAATGGACTCTTTATTACATGGAAGATTTCTACATTTAGATCTTGAGCTCATGTTCTCACCTAAGATCCAACCTTCCAGGTCCAATGATTTCATGAACATCTTCCACGGGGATATCCTTGATCATCTTCTGCCCTGAGTCATTACCGTCTAACCCCAGCCAGCTCCACTCGCTCACCTGATACCCTCTTCCATTACAGGCAACACATTCTTTTCAAGCTTTAAGTCTCAAAATCCTAGACTAATCCCAAATTAGCATCCATGCATTATGCACATATCCACAGCAGCTCCCATACCATTGGGCCCACTGGGAGGGCACAGTAAATGCTTGTTGAATCAATTAGATCTAGGGAGGAGGACACATAACAGCATCTTACCAGAAGCTCGAGATATTCAAGTAAGTACCAAGGATATGTAGGGAGAAGTGAAGTGAAGATCTGGCAGATGTGATTATTGCAGATATAGTTCATTCAAATCTTCATTGATGCAACGGTGGTAGGCGGTTAGACAGACATGAGCAGAGGAAAGACTATAGGCCAGGCACAGAAGGTCACCAGGGTGGAGAGCCCCAGGTGTCTAGGAACGGTTAAGAGTGGGAAGACAAGGATCTTGCCCCCAGGGTGACCTTTCCTCCACTAGCACATTGCTGGTCATCCAGTTTAGACCCCTTATTTCATATCTCCAGTCATGCCTTTCAGACCCTCCCTGACCTTCCCCCCCCCTGGCATGTTGCTGGTAATGCAGGTTAGACCCCCTCAGCAAGGGAGTCAACAAGGGAGCCAGGGAATAGCCCTTAAGCATTAAACCCTAGGGGTAACATCTAGGCCTCAGTTGTGTTTCAGCTCCAGGCCCAGAAAAGCAGCTAAACCAGATGAGGGATGCCAGGGCTGACCTCAGGACCAGCTGCACTGAGTAATGACCCACTGCTCTGGCCCTGACCAGTCAGTGGAGAGCAGGGCCCTAAAAGGAGACACCTGAAGAGCTAATGAATATTTTATTGAGATCCTCCTTTTATTGAGGAGAGCTGGGAGCTCCCCTCATCTCTCCATCCTTAAAAGACCTTAGGACAGAGGAGCCAGCTCGCCAGAAGCTTGCCTTTCCCTTCCCCCTTCCCTCTTCTTCCCCACAGTTGTGTATGTCCTAAACTCTAAGGATCCCCATGAACTTGCAACCAGGGGAGCAGTGGGCGGCGGCAGCTTGGCCGGGGCCCACCCCTGAACCTGCCTTCAAGGCCCCCTTTTCTCTGACTTCTCAGTGGGCCAAAGCGGCCCCGCCTCGGCTCTCTCGTTGCTTCTTCCGTTCCTGTCCCAGCTTTAATAAACTTGCTCTCAAAATCACCAGGACCTGTGTTGTGAAATTTTTCCTGCATGACATCAAGAACCCACACATTACTGGCTGGCCCCAGGCAGACTTGAAGGGCCAGGTTCTCTGTCCTGTAGCACAACTTCGACCCTAGACATTTGACCGCCTATTAATTAAATTAATTCAAGTGTTATTATTACATGTCTAGTTCAGTTTGTATTGCTGATATACTTTCAGGCATGGATAAAGATATTTTTAAGGTTCCAGACAATTATAAAGGTTAACAAGACAGATTTTACCTTTTCACTTTATTTGCTGGGTTTTTGACAAAAGAGTCTGTCTTTAATCACTAAATCCTCAGAATCAGAGCAAAGCTATTGGCCAGAATCCAAGTGTTTCTCCTTCCTGTCCTTCACATTTTCCCATATTCTTTTTTCCCCCCTTAGAAATAGTACTTTTAACCTGACCTATGGTGGCGCAGTGGATAAAGTATCGACCTGGAACGCTGAGGTTGTCGGTTTGAAACCCCGGGCTTGCCTGGTCAAGGCACATATGAGAAGCTGCTATTAGTTGATACTTCCTGCCCCTTCCCTACCCCTTTCTTTCTTCCTCCTCTCTCTAAAATCAGTAAATAAAATCTTTCAAAAACAGTACGTATAAGACAATCACTGAAAAAATACTTTTGAAGTAAAGTTATCCCATGTTTCAGTGGGGCTGACAGTTTGGAAACAGGGCTCTCACCTTTAGGAAAACCCTCTTCCCGTGGGTCTTCCTTTGCAGATGTCCCCAAGTCTGGGGGCTTCCCCAGCTCCCCTTTCTTGGCATCTGTAAAGTATAGGACACACTTGAGAGCAGTTTCACAGCCTGGACATTATTGACATTTGGGGCTGGATGACTCTTTGACAAGGGAGGGTGCTCTCCTGTGTACTGTGGGACATTTAGTATCTATCTCCCCAGGCCTCTGCCCCCTGGCTGCCAGCGGAACACAAACGCTCCAGCTGTGACTATCCAAAAGATCACCAGATATTGTCAAATGTTTTCGGCCCTGGCCGTTTGGCTCAGTGGTAGAGCGTCGGCCTGGCATGCAGAAGTCCCGGGTTCGATTCCTGGCCAGGGCACACAGGAGAAGCACCCATCTGCTTCTCCACCCCTCCCCCTCTCCTTCCTCTCTGTCTCTCTCTTCCCCTCCCGCAGCCGAGAATCCATTGGAGCAAAGATGGCCCGGGCGCTGGGGATGGCTCCTTGGCCTCTGCCCCAGGCGCTAGAGTGGCTCTGGTTGCAACAAAGCGACGCCCCGGAGGGGCAGAGCATCGCCCCTGGTGGGCGTGCCGGGTGGATCCCGGACGGGCTCATGCGAGAGTCTGTCTGACTGTCTCTCCCCATTTCCAGCTTCAGAAAAATACAAAAAAAAAAAGTTTTCTGGGGGCACCCTGGCCATAGCTGAGAATCACTACACGTGATTCTTTTACTCATAAATAAAATTTGGACCCTGTTTTACCTGCATTCCTGAAATGTCTGTTTGTTCTCTGAGTGCTTCAGGCCATTTCAGCCCATTTCTTGCTTACTTTCTTTCTTTTCCTTTTTTTTTTTTTTTTTTTTTTTTTTTTTTCCAGAGCCTGGCAGGAGAAGGTTATCTCCAGGCAGGGCCCAAGGCTGGACTTGACAGGACATCAATCTGGGAGACTGTAATTAGACCCATTACCTTATCTGAGCAAATTCTCCTTTGAAAGATGCCCTGCACCAATTGGCTCTGGAATAATTTGCCTTTCCTTGGGGAAGGATGGCTGCGATCTAAGGCACCATCAGAATGGGTGGCCTGAGTCAGCAGAGCTCGGGGATTTCCAGGGGGAACTGTGTGGACAGAATTCCCCCTGGATGATGGTCTAGACAGGCTCACCCTTCCCTCTGCTCACCAGGGGCTTCTGCTTCCCCTTTAGGAAGAGGAAACACCCCGGGTGTTTATTTTGGGGCTGAGGATCTTTTGTGAAGAAGCCACAGGATGGGCAGCAGGACAAGCCTTCTCGCATGCGGGACATTTCAGGAAACAGCAGCACTAGCAGCAGTCCTTCTTCATAGTGCTCTAAGGGGCCCTTCGGTCAATCAGGAAAATAAAGGAAGGTCAATACCAGAGACTGACTCCAGCAAATTAAAAAAAAAAAAAATGTAATATAAAAGCAGATTAGAATTTTTGCAAATTTTCCCAACATTAAAAAAAAAAGCTATTGTTAAAAAAACATAATTCCATCTGACTAGGTAGTGTCACAGTGGATAGAGCATTGGCCTGGGACACCGAGGACCCAGGTTCGAAACCCTGAGGTTGCTGACTTGAGCGTGGGCTCACCAGCTTGAGCCTGGGATCACAGATGTGACCCCATGGTCACTGGCTTGAACCCAAGGTCGCTGGCTTAAGCAAAGGGTCACTGGTTTAGCTGGAGTCTCCTAGTCAAGGCACATATGAAAAAGCAATCAATGAACAACTAAGGCACCGCAAGTATGAGTTGATGTATCTCATCTCTCTCCCTTTCTGTCTGTCTCTCTGTCTCTGTTTCTGTCTCTCTCTCTCTCTCTCTCTCTCTCATATAGCCATTGGCAGCCATCATTGAAGTGCTTCCATATGCAAATTAACAAAGAGCTGGGATCATATTATACATATTAATATATAACTTTTCTACTTAAAAAAATATGTCTTCTGGCCTGACCTGTGGTGGCACAGTGGATAAAGCGTCGACCTGGAAATGCTGAGGTCGCCTGCCCGAAACCCTGGGCTTGCCTGGTCAAAGCACATATGGGAGTTGATGCTTCCAGCTCCTCCCCCCTTCTCTCTCTCTGTCTCTCTCTCCTCTCTCCTCTCTAAAATGAATAAATAAAAAATTAAAATTAAAAAAAAAATGTCTTCTGCCTCGGCCAAATTATTTTATGTTAATAATTACATATGCTTTTTCTCATTTATGAGGGCTAAAAAAGTTTCTTCTATGGTCCAAAAATGCCATAATTATCTTAACTAAAATCTATACCTAAATATTTTAAGTGTTCCCATTTTTGCCATTATAAATTATGCCTGCAAACAAACATATTTGTACATACCTATGCTTCTCCCAATGTGTCCTCTAACATGTTTTATTTCCTTTTTTTCTTCTTTCACCCACTACCTTTCTTCTTTGTTTATTGCACCCACCCACCCAAATGAATATTGACAGCATGGTATACATACACCTTTCTCTATGCCCAAGTGTTGTTCAAATAAGTTTGTAAATATGATATATAGGTTTGCTCGCTTATAGTTTGCATTGGGTGTGAGGGACAGGCTGTAAGCAGGCAGGGTCGTTATAGCCTGAGTCTTAGTTTTAAGACTAAGCTTTTCCCCACACCCTTGACTGTTGCATGATGTGGGTGGTGCACTCTTATGAGGAATCCCATTATGCCTCAGATAAGTGACTTTGTATCAGAGACTTCCTTGTTTGTATATTGGATTAAGAGATTTTGATTTCTATACTATAAAATGGGGGCAGACCGGGAGTTTGCTCTCTCTTGGTTCCTGAGATTAGTATTAGAGGAGAGAGCAGAGAAAGGCCACGTGGAGGAGGGCAGGAGAAGCAGCCAAGATGGCGGAGTGCTGAAGGAAAAGCCAGTTTGTGCAGAGTTTGTGCAGGGAGAAGGAAGGAGATGGGGAACAGAGGTGAATGAGACTAGTGAGCTAGAAACCTTTGATTCTAGGAAACTTGGATAAGTCAGTAGCTTTGTGAACATTGAATGAGTGGGTTTTGGAGCCCAGATTGTGTGTTTTTACTTGCCTGCCGGGTGCAAGCTAGGATTAAAGATGATGGCCCAGGCCTGACCTGTGGTGGTGCAGTGGATAAAGCGTCGACCTGGAAATGCTGAGGTCGCCGGTTCGAAACCCTGGGCTTGCCTGATCAAGGCACATATGGGAGTTGATGCTTCCAGCTCCTCCCCCCTGTCTCTCTCTCTCTCTCTCTCTCCTCTCTAAAATGAATAAATAAAATAAAATTAAAATTAAAAAAAAAAAAAAAGATGATGGCCCACCAGTTCTTGGCTCCATTGTTTCTTCGTGATTATGGTATCTCCCCTGCCAGGTAAGTATTCCATTGTTTCTTTACCATCTGTCCGAATCTAATGTGAACCTGCATGGGCCAGGCGGCTGTGATGGTGGTCGTGGCTACTGGCTTTACACCAAGCAATGGTGTACAGCCTATCTACATACGCACAAAGGGCTGCTTTGTTTGTTTGATTATATGTTTCTGAGTAATAGAATGCTGCTCCATATTTCTAGTGACTCAGTTTTCTCCACTGATGAGAACCCCTTTACCTCTACCCACAGCTTCTTTACCAGGTGTGAGCACCCATGGGGTCTGGAGATCTGAGAACCTTCTCTGTCCATGTCTCCCATTGCTACTTGGAAGCTTTGGATAGAAGCCATTATCCCCTCAGACTTTTACTTTCCTTATCTGTGAAATGGGAGCTCCACCTACTTTACTGGATGACTCGGAGCAAATTCTTGAGTGAGTATACATATATTTATATATCTACATAATAAACCTTGTTAGCCATGGCAGCCAAGAGACAGTGTCTTTACTGCTATTTTCCGTACCCCTGGTATTTCCCTACCTCTGTGCTGTTGCTTATGCCATCTACCTTGCACCCTTCCAACTGCCTCACTTAGCTAGTCAGACCCACCCTAAAGGCCTAGTTCAAACCCCAGTTCTTGCATGTAATTATACCAATGCCTCAGGCTGAAAGTCATCTCATCCTCCTCAGAACCCTTTATTTTTATTTTTACATTACTTGTTATTTCCTTGCAGTATTCTGCTTTAACTTTTTTTTTTTGAGACAGACAGACAAGGACAGACAGACAGGAAGGGAGAGAGAGATGAGAAGCATCAGTTCTTCACTGAGGCACTTTAGTTGTTCATTGATTGCTTTCTCATATGTGCCTTGACAGGGGGTGAGGGGCGCTTCAGCTGAGCCACTGAACCCTTGCTCAAGCCAGCGACCTTGGGCTTTAAGCTAGTGACCTTTGGGCTCAAGCCAGTAACCATAGGGTCATGTTTGTGATCACACGCTCAAGCTGGCGCCCCTGGGCTCAAGCCGACAACTTTGGGGTTTTGAACCTGGGTCCTCAGCATCCCAGGCCAATGCTCGATCCACTGAGCCACTGCCTGGTCAGGCTCTGCTTTAATTTTTTAAAATCTGAATTTATAAGCTCCTGTGGACAGGAACTGTCTCTTACATATCTTGTATTATCATGAAGTCCAGCAGTAGCACCCATTATGCACTCAAATATTTGTCAATAAAGGAATGAATGAAATGAGTGAATGAGTGAACGAATGCTCTCTGCTATCACTTTCCCACAAACATTCCCCAGGGAGACGGTTTCAGGAACAGACCAGAATCATGGAAGATGTTGTGCAGTTAGAAAACACTGCATTGTGGAAAATACAGAAAAGCCCAAAGGTAAATGAAAAAAGCTCATAGTTTATTCACCCAAAGAAATTCACCTTTAACATTTTAGTGCATGTCTCTTTTACTCTTCTATGCATATACATATTTATAAAAAAAAAAGAGAGATGTGTGTGTGTGTATGTAGACACATACACGTATGTAACTTAAAAGAAAAAAAAAATTAGCACGTGTGGTCCATCAGGGGTGAAGGAAGACAGAAGGAGCAACTCTTGGATACCCTGGCCTCTGCTCATGGGTTCTGGTTCTCGGAGACCATCCCCTAAGGATGGTCCAGGAAAGTTCTTAGGGGCGGGGAGGAACCCTGAGCAGAAAGCAGCGGGTCCCTAGGGGCTCCTGTGACCCTGGACCCCACATGAGACAAAGGGGCTGTGCCTTGTGTCCCTCTCTTCCTGCTCCCTCTCATTCTTACCCTTTTATGGGGAAGTCCAGGTACCCCAGGAGTTCTGGGTCTCACTCATCCGAGAACACTTTAGCCCTGGGGCAGTGATCTCCCTGTGGTCCCAGCCCTTCCTATCCTAGGCACTGAAAGCACAAGAATTACCCAACAAGTGAGTAGGTGAATTGGTTCTTCCTGGGAATGGTAACACTCCCAGAGGAGGGACGGAAGTACACCCATTCCCCAGAATGAATCCTCAGGCAGACCATGGCTGATGGGTTGAGGGGTGTGTCTGGGGTGGGGACAGTAGATAAGAATTCCCATTCATTTTGTGTTGACTCTGTGCCAGACACTGCTGGCCCTTTACACACTATCTCATTTAACTTTCAAAAGAAATCCTCAGATGATATCACCATGCCCATTGGACAAAAGAGGAAACTGAGGCTGGTGTGGAAGCCTTCAAAATAAAACTACGTGAACGTAGCTGATTCCACTTGTATGGGCACGCTGCTGCTCACTTGCTGGCACTTCCTGATGACTTCCTCTCCTGTCACTGACCTTTTTCCCCCAGGAATCTTTCCCTCACCTCCAATCCAGCCCCTCAGCGAGACCTGTCATTTCTGGCTCCAGAACACCCCCTGGGGCTTCCACATCTGTCTATCACCGCTGCTTCCAAACTGCTCTAAAGCCCCATCCCTCTCTCCTGAGCTATTGCAATTGTGGTTTATTTATTAGCCATGCCTCAGCCAGAATGATCTTTTAAACAGATTATATCACTCCCCTGCTTAAAAGCCTCTTAGGGACAGCCAACAAATCTTCAACAAAACCCAAACTCCTCGCCATGCCTTATAAAGGCCTACAAACAAATCTTCAACAAAACCCAAACTCCTCGCCATGCCTTATAAAGGCCTACAGGAGGTGGCCTGCCTGCTCCGGAGACCCCAGCCCCTGCCACTGCCCTCAGCCTCCTCAGGCCACCACACTGCCCTCTGTCTGTTCCTCCAACAGGCAAGCTGGCCCCACCTCGGGGACACGGTGGTTGCTGTTCTTCACGTCTGGACGGCTTTTCCCACTCAGCTGAACATTCTGATTCCTTCTTGCCATTCAGGACTCAGTTTAAAGGTCACTTCCTCAGAAAGGTTCTCCCTAACCACATGTCCTAAGTAGCCACTTAATCACTTGCTATCACATCGCCCATTTTAATGATCTGCATAAAGCTTACCACTATGGGATACTTTCAAAATGTCATCATTTGTTCATTTACTCATTTATTCCCCGTGCCCTCCCACTAGAATCCATCTCCAATGCCAAGAGTGTCTGGCGTATATTGGCTGCTCAATAAGTCCTTGTCGAATGAATTTATGAATGACATTTTCCTTAATTAATTCATAGGCATTTATCCTCTGTTAGGGGCCAGATGCTAAGCTAAGGGTTCCGTGAAAGATGAAAGAAACACATCAACCCTCAAGAAGTGTTTAATTTATGATGCCTGAGATGCGCTTTGAAATAAACTAGAAATAGAAGGGAGAACAGCCCTGGCTGGTTGGCTCAGTGGTAGAGTGTCGGCCTGGCGTGCAGAAGTCCTGGGTTCAACTCCCGGCCAGGACACACAGGAGAAGCGTCCATCTGCTTCTCCACCCCTCCCCCTCTCCTTCCTCTCTGTCTCTCTCTTCCCCTCCCGCAGCCAAGGCTCCATTGGAGCAAAGATGGCCCGGGCGCTGGGGATGGCTCCTTGGCCTCTGTTCCAGGTGCTAGAGTGGCTCTGGTCGCAACAGAGCGACGCCCCGGAGGGCAGAGCATCGCCCCCTGGTAGGCAGAGCGTCGCCCCCTGGTGGGCGTGCCGGGTAGATCCCGGTCGGGCGCATGCAGGAGTCTGTCTGACTGTCTCTCCTCGTTTCCAGCTTCGGAAAGATACAAAAAAAAAAAGAAGGGAGAACAGAGGAAAGAAGGCCGGCCAACTGTTGATGACTGTCGAGGCAGCATGATGAGAAAAGGGGGTTTATTACATTATTCTCTTGATTTTTCTGTATCTTTGAAAAGGACCAAAATTAAAAAGTGGGTTTTTCTTTCTGTTTGTTTAAAGAATCTTATGATCAAGATGGGGAGAAATGTACAAAAATAACTACTTAGCTGCAGACTGCTGAGAAAGCTATACATGGGAAGCTTGTTAGTGAATCAACATGTATTACATTGACTGAGCATCCAGTGTGAGCCAGACACAGGCTGACTGCCAGGGATGCAATGATAATGAGGCACACACGGGCCTGCTTTCATGCAGTGTACAGTCTAGTCTACAGGCAGAGGGACGGTTGCTGAATGAAAGGACAAAAGAACAAACCAGGTGCCTGGAGAATTTGTAGCAGAGAATACCCACTTGGTCTTCAGGGAAGTTGGGGGGGGGGTGAAGTGACGGCAGAAACAGCCTCCCAGACAGAGAGAACAGCTTGTGCAACTGCTCAGTGGTGCAAAAGAGCGTGGCACCTCCCAGGAACCAGAGAAGACAAGCATTCTAGGCCAGACAGAGCACAGAGGAAAGTGGAAAGAGATAAGGCTGAACCAGTGGGCAGGGGCCAGACCCCACAGGGATGGGAAAGTCCTGTTAGGCGTTTGGATTTTTTTTATTGTTGTTAAATTTATTTATTTATTCATTTTAGAGAGGAGAAGGAGAGACAGAGAGAGAGAGAGAGAGAGGAGAGAAGGAGCTGGAAGCATCAACTCCCATATGTGCCTTGACCTGGCAAGCCCAGGGTTTCGAACCGGCAACCTTAGCACTTCCAGGTCGACGCTTTATCCACTGCACCACCACAGGTCAGGCTAGGCGTTTGGATTTTATCTTCCACTTCTAACAGAGGATGCAGGAAGGCTTCTTGAAATAGGCAACTGATAAACTAGGTTTTGAAGGTTGAGGAGAGATGCAGCAGGCAAAGGAAGCCCCAAAAGGCTTCTCGGTGGAGGTAACAGAGTGAACTCTGATCCGGAGGGAGAGAGTCCAAGGTATTGAGGAAGTAATGGGCGCTTGGCATGGGAGGGGCTCATGGTACACGCAGGGGTGTAGAGCAATAAGCCGAGATAGAAAGGTCAGAGACAAGCACCAGACATGGTATGCTAAGGCATTTGGACTTTATTCCTCAGACAATGGGGAGCCACTGAAGGTTTTTTGATCCTTGGACAGATAAAAGTGTAGCTGCCCTTAGAAAGCACAGACTTGATGGAGAAAGCAGGCAGAGGAGATTATTTACATAAAAGGTGATGTAGGTCTAACTTTAAACAATTTATCGAGCCCTGGCCAGGTTGGTTAGAGTGTCATCCCCAAATACCAAGGTTGCAAGTTCAATCCCTTGTCAGAGCACATACAGGATGAATCATGGACTGTATAAATAAGTAGAACAACAAAATGATGTTTTTCTCTCTCTCTCAAATCAATTTTAAAAATGTATTGAGCACATACTATGTGCCAGGCATGGTGCTAAAAGCTGGAGATGCAAAGAGGGCAAAGGGACTGCCCCATCCTGCCCCGTGGAGCTCCTAGGTGGTTAAAATGAAAACGAAAATCCAGGGTGATGACGTGACCAGGATGTTCTGTGAACCCTTAACAGAGGGGGCCACTGAACTCTGCCTGAAGTCGGGGTGGTGCTCAGCAAAGCCTTTCTGAATGGAGGAAGCCCCACGGAGCCTTTCTTGAGGGACGAGTGACCAGAAAAGGGTGGAGAGCTGCGTTTCAGGTGGCGGCAGCCACAGCAGACAAGCCTGGAGGATTGAAAGCAGGGTGACTGCGGACTTGGGCTGAGGATGCGGAGGCGGTGCTGTGCCCGCAGAAGAGGCCAGGGACAGAGGCAGGAGACAGCGAGCGGGCACTCTGCTTCTCCAACTAGTTTGTTTCCTTATCACTAATGTAATGGACACTAATTATCCCAACTGCTTCCCTCTGCGCCCTTTTCATAGTTGCCACCTTAGCATTCTCTTTGTTTTTTCACTTTCCTAGTTGACAAATTTAGACGGAGTAAATAATTGATCTGAAATGAATCTTAAACGTTAAACTGGTGTGATTTCAGGTCTCTGGCTGGCCCCTGACTGACAGAAAGGGCTTGCGGGATTTTAAGAGGAGATTTACATTTTAGAAAGTTCTCCTGAGGGCAGTGATGGAAATGATGTTGGAGTCAGGGAGTCCATCTGAACAGGGGGGAGGGGGAGACAGTATTCCGGGGAAGATGAGATGCCAGCCTGCATGTAGACTGCAGAATGGGAATGGAAAGGAGGGGATATAGTCAAGAGAGACTAAGGAAATGGAAGTCACAGGAGATAGAGAGCAGCTAGGAGTCTGCTTAGGCTTCTTCTGGGTTTGCATGACAGCGTTGTTGAGGAGACTGAGCCCGAGGGGCCGTGGAACCACCAGGCAGAAGTGTTCCAGAGGCAGCTGTATAAATAAACCTGTGGTCAGGAGTGTGAACCAGACAGATGGATTAGCAAATCAGCTGAGGATGGTTGTGGTGGAGGCTCTGGATGAGAGGGTACCGGAGAGCCTGTGTGGCAGGATGTGAGAAGAGGACTCAGGGTGGAACTCTGAAATCCCGGCACTCAGGAGATGGGCTGAGGAAGAAGAACCCACAGAGAATCCCGCAGAGAAGCCCAGGAACCACGAAAATGGAGGAGGAAGGAACAGGCAGGGCATTCAGAGGGAGGCCGCAGCCAGGGCACCCTAAGGACAGGGGTATGTGTTATAGGCTCAGAGATACATGTGCATTTTAAAAGCATTTCCTTTCCATAAGTTCGGACTATTAAGCAGAATCTTTTTCAAATCAATTCTGGAGCCACTAGGCAACCTGGCCCAACCCTTCATCACTGCCCAAGTGCGTCAGGAGAAACCACCTGGCAGGAAGGAGCCAGGTGGAGAAGAAAGCAGCCAGTCTTATAGTCAATAACCAGCGATAAGGCCAGATATGTGGCAATATCAAATAATTAAGAACCAGCGTCATCTCAGACATCGTTGTCAACTGTCTTCAGCCGGGAGACAAGGAAGGGGTGGAGGGGTGTCCCAGACACCTGGGAGGGGAAATGGGAAGGGCGCACATTTATGGAGTGGGCCAGGTGCTGTGATAGGCTCTCTACATTTATCCCAATTAACTCGCCCAACAGCCCTGCCCCTTTCAAAGATAAAGCAGCAGAGGCTCTGGAAGGTTGAGTAAGGTCACATAATAAGATTTGAACTCAGAAGGCCAAAGCCTGTGCTATCTCAAAAGAGGCCTTGGTCTCCAACCCATTCTATTTCCCTGGTGACCTGTAGGGCCGTGTCCTTTAATTTGGGGGCACTGATACAAAGCTTCCTGTTGAAGTGTGAGCCGAATGATGGCTCAGCACGCAATCAGCAGCCCGACTCGGGTGTTCTCTCTGAGTGGTATACTGCTGGTGCTTGCTTCCAAGCCAGACTTCCTGCTTCATCATTCACACCTATTGTCTCACTCCTGGGTTTCTTGCCAGAGGCCTTCCCTGCCACTCCCGAGATGAAGGTGAGGTGACTGGGGAGCAGGCTGTATTGAGGAGTCCGTCAGGCTTACTTACCTTCCAGTGACCCTAAGAGCTGATGAACAACCAGCAACTCTGGGGGTGGGCCTGTTTCCACTCAATTTCTGAGACCCTAAAAGACTCCCTTGGAGCCTGATTAGAGGTCAAATAATGTTAATAGCTAAAGGGCACTGAGTGGTTTTTTGTATGCCAGGCTTTGAACTGTCTGCCTTACATACATTGTTCCATATAATCCTTAAGACAGCCCCGTGATGTCAGCATGATTATCACACCCATTTTGCGTGCAAAGGAATGGGCTTAGGGAAAGGTGTCTGCACCTGGGAAGCACCAGGAATGTCTGAATCAAAGGCACAGAGAAGTGCCTGTCATGTTGCCCTTACTTCCTCTTCTGTCCCTGCCCCCAGGGCCCTTGGCTTAAATTCCCTGATGCATAAGAAGTCTTGCCTCCTTTTTTTCTAGGCCAAAGGAAATCTGACAAGGTTGCAAAACGGTGACAAAGAAAATGTGTGCCTTGGTATACCCAGAGTCCCCCTCACGTGCTTTTATTCCATGACTGTTTTTTTGTTTACAGAGAGAATTAAAAAGCTCTGTCCCGACCTGTGGTGGCGCAGTGGATAAAGCGTCGACCTGGAAATGCTGAGGTCGCCGGTTCAAAACCCTGGGCTTTCCTGGTCAAGGCACATATGGGAGTTGATGCTTCCAGCTCCTCCCCCCTTCTCTCTCTCTGTTTCTCTCTCTCCCTCTCTCTCTCCTCTCTAAAAATGAATAAATAAAGTTAAAAAAAAAAAAAAAGCTCTGTCCCTTGTTACAGGTATTTGTATATATTATCAGTGGAGCCAATAAAGGAGGGGTGTGTGTGTACACCCCTGTGCCTGTGTTTTACACACATGTGTATATGGAGGTGGGGTAGGAATTAGGCAAACCAACCTTATAGAGCTGTCCCCTGTTTTTAGGATCATGTGTAGTGTAGCTTCAGTGACTGCATTTTCTAAACCAAAAGTCAGGCCACCTGGACTGGCCAATGCAATTATCTCTGAGGGAACAATATAGCAACAATGAAACTGATACCGTCCACATGAGATACAGAAGCTATTGGCTAACAGTTCAGCAGAGATGCTCTGGTATGCTTTGGGGGATGTCCTGAAGGCTTCTGGGAGAGACAATATTTGGCTAAGAGTTGAGGCCTGGATATGTAAGCATAGACTGAACCAGCTGCTCAGAGCTCACTAAGGATCAGCATTATTATATGGGATTTTAAAGATGCTGTTATGGAGGATCTGATATTCCCAGAACATTCAAGAGAAAGGTTATAGCCTAAAGCTAGAGGAGAGCTGCAAAACAATATCTTGTTTTAGGGGCTATTATGGGACACATTATATTAATAATTGAATCTATTTATGTATATCTAAAATGTCATGGAGAACTGAGCCAGCCTTGCCTACAGATGAGGTAAAAAAGATGGCCTCTGCTTAAAATTCCCAGCAAGTGAAAATAAAAGCAATTTTTGTTTTGTATGATATGAATTCAACAAACATGTGTTACTTCCTACTATTACTACCTATTAGCTTCCAGATACTGGGGGCCAGGCCCAAAGAAGACCGAGACTTGGACTGCAGTGATAACGGGAGCAATAGATGTGCAGGGGGTAATTATATTATGGTGTGATATTGATGTCCAGAGGATGATAAATTCATTCCTGGGAAGGGTTGGTATGAGTTTTCTATTGCTGCATAACAAATTACCGTGAACTTAGTGTCTTAAAACAACAAACATTTATTATCACGTAGATTTTGTGTGTCAGGAGTCCAGGCATGGCTTATTGGGTCCTCGGCTTAGGGACTCACCAGGCTGCAAGCCAGGTGCCTGTTAGGCTGTATTGCCATCTAAAGTTCAGGTCCACTTCCAAGTTCACGGGCTTAGTTCCTTGAGTCTGAAAAACCGATGTCCCTGTTTTCCTACTAGATGTCAGTGGGAACCGTTCTCCAAGCCTCTGCTGCTCTCGAGTCCTTGTCACATGGCCCTTTCTATAGGCCCTCTCACAACATAGCTCCTTACTTCTTCAAGGCCGGAGGGAGAATCTACTTTCAGAGGGTGGGAGTCTAATTTCATTTTTGAAGGGCTTACCTGATTAGCTCAGAGCTACCCAGGTCAATATTTCTTTTATTTTTCATTTTATTTTTATTTTATTCATTTTAGAGAGGAGAGGGGGGGGGAGAGAGAGAGAGAGAGAGAGAGAGAGAGAGAAAGGAGAGAGACAGGGGGGAGGAGCTGGAAGCACCAACTTCCATATGTGCCTTGACCAGGCAAGCCCAGGGTTTCAAACCGGCGACCTCAGCATTTCCAGGTCGATGCTTTATCCACTACGCCACCACAGGTCAGGCCAATATTTCTTTTAATGAACTCAAAATCGACAGATTAGGGATCTTAATTACATCTGCAAAATCCCCTTTGCCATAATCAAGGAAGTGATGTCATATCATACAAAGCCTACCCACACTCAAGGGCATACAAGGGTATATGAGATGTACACCAGAAGCCAGGAATCTTGGGGTCCAGTTTAGAATTCTGCCTATCAAAGTTGGGGTAGGGAGAAGGAATAGGAATATACCAGGCTAGGAAACCTTTGAGCTGAGCAGTGAAGAATGAATTTTTTAAAAAAACTTATTTATTTTTAGACAGAGGGAGAGAGACAGAGAGAGAGGAGGAGCAGGAAGCATCAACTCATTGTAGTTGCTTCCCCTATATGCCTTGACTGGGCAAGCCCAGGGTTTCGAACCAGCAATGTTAGCATTCCAGGTCAACACTTTATCCACTGTGCCACCACAGTTCAGGCTGAAGAATGAATTTAAGTGCTCTAGGCTGCCAAGGAATGGAGACAGTTGGGTAGGGAAGAGGGAAGTATGGGAAGGACATTCTGAAAAGACAGAAGATCATAAACAAAGGTACAAGAGTATGAAGAACCTGTTCAGTGGCAATGGAGCTGTCCAGTGGGGCCGCTAGCTGGGGGGCAATTGAGAAAAGAGAGGCGTAGTAAGTCATGAACATCATGTTCTTTCAATGAATTCTTGGCCTGGGGACAGTACAGGGTAGGGTAGAGACAAAAACTCAAACAAGAATTTCACTCTGAAGCTCCTTCCACTTGCATTTCGCCATTCCTCCATTCCATCTATCTCTCTCTCTTTTTTTTTTTACAGAGACAGAGAGAGTCAGAGAGAGGGATAGATAAGGACAGACAGACTGGAACGGAGAGAGATGAGAAGCATCAATTATCAGTTTTTCGTTGCGGCACCTTAGTTGTTCATTGATTGCTTTCTTATATGTGCCTTGACCGTGGGCCTTCAGCAGACCAAGTGACCCCTTGCTTGAGCCAGCGACCTTGGGTCCAAGCTGGTGAGCTTTGCTCAAACCAGATGAGCCCGCGCTCAAGCTGGTGACCTCGGGGTCTTGAACCTGGGTCCTCCGTATCCCAGTCCGAAGCTCTATCCACTGTGCTACTGCCTGGTCAGGCCCATCCATCTTTTTTAGAAAGGTCCTTTCCCAGGAAATCTCCCTCCAGGGATCCCTGAGCTCACTCATCAGAGCATCACAGCTCTGCTGGTTGAAAAAGATGAATACCCACCCTCTTCCTGAACCTATGCCCAGGATTCTAAGGGGGAACAGATTCTCGCTTACTGAGTCATCTGCTGGATGCTCTTTTGTGTGTGTAAGAACAGTGTGTGAGAAGAACAGTGGGAAGATTGGAGCGGACTCGAAGAAGCCAGAGAACTAGTCAAACTACACACAAAATAAACAGTTAAGAGAGGAGACATTGGGAGAGAGAAATATTCCCGAGGGCTGGGTGTCTGAAAGTTTTAGGGGGCTCAGAGCAGCTGTAAGATGTAGAGAGGAGAGGAAAGGGGAGGTTTAGAAGTGTGGTTTTGTTTGCTGATTAGATCCTTTTCTACAATTTTATGTCTTGCTCTTCTCAATATTTAAATAAAAATGGGAATAAAATTTAAATGAGTTTGTAATTAGTTTAGGTTATTTCACCTGTGCATATATGGTTGTGCTTTGTTTTGTAAGATGTTTCTGTGCAGGCGCTGGGCCACACAGGAGGTCCAGGATTTATTCGGGTTACCTTAAAAGAAAAAGGATTTGATAAATCACTGATACCTCCATGGGAAACAGTTTAGTATGTTACCTACCTCTCTCTGAAGTAGTTACTGAGAAGAGAATTCCAAGGACAGAAATACCCGCTATCACCAGAAATGAACACGTACTAGTAGAATTTCAGAAGGAATAGTATTGGATGATAACTTCCTTAAAAAACAAAACAAAACAAAAAATAAACCCCACCCATTTTCTTTTTATGTTGTCGGTGCTATTCGTGTAATTTCTCTGGTCTCTCTTTCCTGGGGTCAGCTACTCTTCCTCCCTTGGAACTTATATCTGGCATCCAGTGATCAAAATAACAAATCTTTAACCATATATATTTTTTAGGGGGGAAAATATTTTGTCCTGCCCACCTTTATTTTTATTTTTTATTTTTTTTTCATTTTTCTGAGGCTGGAAACAGGGAGAGACAGTCAGACAGACTCCCGCATGCGCCCGACCAGGATCCACCCGGCACACCCACCAGGGGCGAAGCTCTGCCCATCAGGGGGCGATGCTCTGCCCCTCCGGGGCGTCGCCATATTGCGACCAGAGCCACTCCAGCGCCTGAGGCAGAGGCCACCGAGCCATCCCCAGCGCCCAGGCCATCTTTGCTCCAATGGAGCCTTGGCTGCGGGAGGGGAAGAGAGAGACAGAGAGGAAAGCGTGGCGGAGGGGTGGAGAAGCAAATGGGCGCTTCTCCTGTGTGCCCTGGCCGGGAATTGAACCTGGGTCCTCCGCTCGCTAAGCTGACGCTCTACCGCTGAGCCAACCGGCCAGGGCCCCTGCCTACGTTTAAGCAGAAAATGAACAGATCACTGTGCTGCCTCACCTGGACAGCATCTCTGTCCATGACACCTGTGAGCTGTGATCTTGGCTTCCAGACAAGGTCAAGGTCCCAAGACCTACAGAACAGTCAGCCAAATTCACCCAGCCCTGTCTTTCCTCCTGATGTCTTGGCACAGCCTTTTAATCTCTAGGTTGCGTGTGTTTGGTCAACCTGAAGTAAACATAGTAGGATTTGGATTTTGTTTTGCAGAATGAGATGCTAAAGGAGGGACATTCCAGTCAAACTTGACCCCGTAAAGACCAGAGAGAAGTGGTGTGGAGGGCAGTGAAGATGAACTGGGAGGTAAGTGGGGGGCTGGTGTGGAAATCCACTTCCTCCCCAAAGCCCTGGAACATCCTTCTCAAAGCCCCAAATAGTTCCAGGCCGTCCCCTTGAAATGTTCTCCTCAGAGCAGGCTGCACATGGTGCGCACGTACAGCCCGTGTACTCGCATGCAAATGCAAACACACACACACACAGACACACACACTTCTCTGTCTGGTGACAGATTGGGCCTGAAGAATCTGGCAGTCTGCATGGCCGATGGCAGTGTCAAGCCTGTTCTCACTGTCTCCCTGGAGCCCCGCTGCAGACGCAGGTGCGCGTCAGTGCCTGCTCTAATTTTATCCTTGCTTGATGGAGGAGACTAACTGAGCAGCAGGGAGGCTGCTATTTTGGGTCTCTCCGTGGCTCTGGGTTATATAAAGCCTATTGCTGTGACCTGCATTGCTTTGTGGCTGTGCCTCACTCTTGTGCTTCTGTCACAGTATGTCATCAGTTCAGACACTCACACACACATCCCTGGGGCTCTTAGGAGGACTGTGTGTGGTGTGCGATGGAGGACTCTGTGTGGTGTGCGTATGCACTCGGGAGCTCGCTGGGGGAGGAGGCCTGCATATACTACTGGGATGGCTAATTGTATGTGAAGGTGGTTTGTTTTCTGAAGGAAATGGAAAGATCTTTCTGATGGAGGAATGTGGGTGTATGCGCTTTGGGCTGTAGGACAGAGCGTGTTCATGAGTTGAGGTGGTGGGTCTGCTGTTAGTATGGCGATAAGAATAACTTTCATTTCAGTAACCCTTCACTTTGAAGGGACCCAAGAGCATCATAAATTATACACAAACAGCTTGACCTATGAATGGCAGGGATTTTTCATCGGGAATAAGGGCAGCTAGACATGCAAGCCTGAATTTAGGGATGGGCCGACGACAGAAGATGGCATTTCCAACATCGCTGGGGACAAATCTTACTTGGAAATTTTTCCTTACGGATTAAAAAGACCTACGGTGCTAATATTGTGACTATTGTGTAAAGACAGGGGCTTGCTAGAGTTTGTCATGTATTACATCTAATTTATCTTAGTATCTCCCACTATTAAATCTAAATACATATTTTTAGAGCTGTCAGTTTTGATGGATAAACATACAGCAAACTCCTAATATAATATATAGCTCATTTGTTTATGAATTTGAAAGAACCAGGTTTCTCAAAATATACATTGTTCACCCAAAACAAGCCTAAAGGAGCTTGATGAGCTTACCACACAGGTATGTGCCTGGTCCCCCAACACGAGCAGGGGAGAGGAGATGTTCTGTCCTCGGAGCTACGTGACTCCCGTGTATAATCGCCCAGGGTATGTATTTGGCTGACATCATGGAGCCCAAAAGGCATGACCAGAGGAGGGAAGACTTGGCATGGCCACAGCGTGGCTCTTGGGTCCTGGCGGAATGTGAGGCCTGAGGCTGGCGCTCCTGTTTCTGGTTCGGGTTTTCCATCACTGGCAGCTACCACGCTGTGGGGCTCCCATTACTAGTAACTTGACTAAAGTCCTGTTTCTTAGCTGCTCTCTGAAAGGCACTGAAGACCCTTCTCTTCCACTGGCCAGAGTACTCCTAAGGAATTTTAGGGAGAAAAATTCGGGAGCTTTCCATGAAGAAAACCAGAAAACTTTGGCAGCCTGCTGCATAGGGCTGAAGGGAACTGGACTGGATTAAAAGACAGAGCTTGCGGGGGCCGGATGGGGAAATGAAGCTAGGAATGGGGAAGGTATACATGAATCACTGTGCCCAGTGTATTAATAATTGACTGACACAGAATCTTGCCACTCCTGTTCCTCCCCTCTGCCCCTGGCTGGGGGCAGGCAGTCACCGCTCTGGCTGCTCAGTGGTCTCCCTGTCACCCCCAGTCTCCCCCCTTCCCTGTCAGACTGACCTTTCTTTGTTTGGCTTTTCTTGGTTTCAGAGTGACCTTTCTAAAACACAAATCTGGTCACCCCACTGTATAAACTTCAAAGGCTCTTCATTTCTCTCTATGCAGAGGAAACCCGACCACTTGAGCGGGCACACAGGCCCTCTGGGATCTGGGTCCCGCTTCTCCCTCTGGCCCAGCTTACACAGCAACCCTCTCACCTGCTCCGAGCGGGCCAGCTCCCTCTCCCCCTCACTGTACCCCCGACACCTTAAAGCTTACTGAACCACCTGCAATTCCATGAATGTCCTAAACGCTCTTGTTCTCTCTCTGTTAGCGAGGAACCTTCCATCTATCTGGGATGCCCTTCCATTTTTTCCTCTGAGTTTGCTTTAGGCTTCAACTCAAATATCACGTTCTTTAGGAAGCTGTGATAACCCCTCCAGGCCTGGATCAGGTGTAGATGAGATTGAAGGGGCAAGGCCAAGTCCTGGGAAACCTGACCACGGACAATACCAGCGGGCCCATAATCTCTGTCTTCAAGCCTAAGGGGGAGGGACTTGCCCTGCCCCACTACTGTGTCCCGGCAGGAAGGACTGCTGCGTGGGGCAGTGTAGTTGGTGTGATGTTCTTGCCATCACAGCGATCAGCCATCACTGATTAGCATCTTTCCTATAATTTACATGGGGTCCGTCTTGTTACACTCCACTCTCACCATGCATCTGTGGAGTGAGGGGGAGGAATTACGTACGGGCCTCGATGTCCTTCGTGGAGGACCGCAGACCTGTCCACATTGTCCCTGTGGTACCATCAAGGACCTGCCAAAGCAGCTGGGATTGTGCCACTCCCACCAGAACCTGACAGCTCCAGCCCCCTGGGCGGGCGGCTTCTCTGCCAAGCCACACCCTGGGGAGTCCAGCCTCAGGCCCGGGCTGGAGGCCAGTGTGCCGAGCACCTTATACTTGACCGATTTAGATTAGGCCAGTTTGGGTCTGAGTGTTAACTGATACTAGTATTTTTGAGAAAATGAAGACAGGATTAGTGGAGGCCCTATACCAGGGGTCCCCAAACTACGGCCCGTGGGCCGCATGCGGCCCCCTGAGGCCATTTATCTGGCCCCCCGCCGCACACCCGGAAGGGGCACCTCTTTCATTGGTGGTCAGTGAGAGGAGCATAGTTCCCATTGAAATACTGGTCAGTTTGTTGATTTAAATTTACTTGTTCTCTATTTTAAATATTATATTCATTCCCATTTTGTTTTTTTACTTTAAAATAAGATATGTGGCCTGACCTGTGGTGGCGCAGTGGATAAAGCGTCGACCTGGAAATGCTGAGGTCGCCAGTTCGAAACCCTGGGCTTGCCTGGTCAAGGCACATATGGGAGTTGATGCTTCCAGCTTCTGTCTCTCCTCTCTCTCTGTCTCTGTCTCTCCCTCTCCTCTCTAAAATGAATAAATAAAAAAAAATTAAAAAAAAAATAAATAAAATAAAATAAGATATGTGTAGTGTGCATAGGGATTTGTTCATAGTTTTTTTATAGTCTGGCCCTCCAACGGTCTGAGGGACAGTGAACTGGCCCCCTGTGTAAAAAGTTTGGGGACCCCTGCTATACTATAAATCAGATTTCAAATATTCCAAAAAAGGCTCTTTAATTAAACTCCTCATATAGCCTTTATCTATGAAATAATTTTTTAAAAGATGGTTAATCACCACTTAATCTGTTTTAAATTCCCACTTTCCTTTATTGGGCTTTATGAAAGTTGGGTCTACCTTTTCAACACTCTCAAAGCATCACTGCCCCGAACATTTTCACTTCATACTGTGTCAGAAGCTGCTTACTGGTTTTCCTAAGACAAATCTATGTGCGTATACACACAAGTGTGTTGTCTTAAGTCCTTTTTTTCCCTGTTCTCAGAGTTGCCCCATGATAATAGGATAATAATGATATTAACCCAGGAATAAACTGGCTATGGGTTGGGGGGGGGAACATAATTGGCATTTTCTGGGAAATTTTCAGAATTTTAAATGCTGCCTGTTTTTTTAGGCTCATAAATTCTAACAGCCATTCACCCTGCTGTGACGGAGAGGGGACCACAGAGAGCCCGAGAGTCTGGGAGCCCAGGGAGTGGAGAGGAAAGGAGGATGGCTGTTGGCATGCTCACAGTGTTGAACAGCTGCAGTGGTTAGGGTAGCTCCCCCTGAATGAGATGACGCTGGCCACTTCGGGGAAAGGGAGAGAAGATCCCATGGCTGATGACAAGGAGGGAAGGGGACTCGGTTTACACAGTGGGTGGGTATTAAAGGGATTATGTGTATGGGGCACTACTGCCATCACCTAGGAACATGTGTGCTTTAACTGCCAAGAAATGAACAAGAAATTGGGACACCTTCCAAGGATGAGGACAAGTTAAAACAATATACTCTGTGCTCAGCATGTAAGATATTTCAAAATCAGTAGCACATTTGGCTTATGGGGCGTGATGACAGACACTGGAGAGGCTCTCATTGTTGACATTTGTGTTGGTTTTTTTTAGAAGGCACATAACAGGGCTCTCAGTGAGGATACTAGCTAATGTTTATTGACTGCTAACTGCACGCTTGTTGCTCTTCTAAACATTCTACATCCATCAACTCAGGGAATCCTCATCCTCACAACTTTAGAGGAGTGTTCTCTTAGTACTCTCATTTTACAGATGGAGAAATGAAGCCCCAGGGAGATAAAGTAACATGCCCGAGACCACACAGCTGGTGAATGGATGAGCTAAGATTGGACCCTAGGCAGCCTGGCTCCAGATCCCAAACTTGTAACCACACAAGGTATGTGTTTTATCTCAGTGCATAAGAATTAGAGAAACTGCCTGACCTGTGGTGGCGCCATGGATAAAGCGTCAACCTGGAAACACTGAGGTTGCCGGTTCAAAACCCCAGGCTTGCCTGGTCAAGGCACATATGGGAGTTGATGCTTCCTGCTCCTCCTTTTTCTCTCTCTCTCCCCCCCACCTCTAAAATAATAATAATAAAAAAAGAATTAGAGAAACTATGTGGAAATCTTGTATGAATGCCAGCATGACACCATTATTAAAAAATACAGATTCAGGTAAGTCACGTCACCTGTAGGACTGAGCAGCAACCCCACAGAGGACAGAGGACTTAGAGTGAGTTTCATTTCTAGATGCCCTGCCCCAAAGGACTCAACGAGTGATCCCTCCATCTACCCACTCAATCAACGTTTCTCGAGCACTTACTCTGTGCCAGCGTGCCAGGCACACTGTACGAGGCTCTGGAAAGGAAACTGGGGCTAAGGCACAATCCTTGCCCTCAAGGAGCTTGTGATAACCTGCCTGCATTTGAGATACCAGGCTTCTGTTCCGTGAATTTAAAAGGCAGTCACAGCTTTGTGACTACATCAAACCAAAGACATGTGTTCACCCAAAGAGGAGTTGTCACACACTATCACTATCCCCTGCCAAAGGAGGGCATACATCTATATTGGATATGTGTGTGCATATGTGCGAAATTTCTTCGTTTTTAAGCATTGGCAATGAAGCAAATTTTAAAATACACTATGTGGGCTGGAACAAAAAAAAAAACTATCAGTGGGTCAAAATCTGCCTGTGGACACCCCAGTTTGTGACATCTGATAGAGCCATACTGTCATACAGCAAATGAAAGTCTCTTCTCCATTTGCTCAATATCAAATCTGTGTTAATCTATACCCAAATCAACAAATACCCAAAGACAGCCCACTGCCCAAAGTTCAGCCCTTTCATCTACACTATCTAACTAAAATCTGAAAAACACTGTGTGGGTCATGAAAGGAGAGGGAACATCACTGTGAGAACTGTACTTTCATTTCCTGGCGGGGGTGTGGTTAAATTCACAACTTCGGTGTGACACTAACCGTTGGAGGGTTTTACATTCGATTTCCTGTTTCCTTTTCTTAATAAAGAAAGGAAAAGCAGGCCCCCGCAGCAACGGTATACTGAGTTCCATAGGAAGACCCCATGGGGGTTCCGACTTGCCCACAGACTTGGCCACAAGCAGAAACAAAACGCAACCCCACTGGTAAATAACACTATGCAGAAGACTGTGGGCCATGTGGCTGCTTAGGATTGTTTTGATCATCTCGTGTAGCAATTTTCCACCTCTCACTCATTGTACTAGTGACCCAACTCCTCTAATTTTGAGTAGCTGAAACTATTTCCCATGAAAGGTTTAGGAAGTAGTAATGGTGATAATGATAATTATGGTAGTAGCCATCATGTGCCAAGGACCACGAGAGGACAAGCCTCACACGGTCCTATTCTCACGTAGACTCTCTGAGAATTAGCTCCATTTTATAGATAAGGAAACTGAGACTTGGAGGAGTTCAGAAAATTTGCCCAAGTTACTCATAGGTGATGCAGAAGGAATTTTGTTCTTCCTTTCATTCCTCATACACTTATTATTGGACGAGGGACTACAAAAAGATTTACCTTTCAAAGTAGCTGAGCTCAAAATGGCTCTCACTTGTCGAAAATAGACCCTCTGTAGAGGCCACATTTGAAACACTTTATTCTGAGTTTTCTTTCATTTGTTTGGATACTGGCTGAGCAGATGGTTTGTTCACGGTAGGCTGAGTGCTGGGGAATAAGTGGATCCTGACTTTTGGAAGTTTGCAGTTTATGCAATAAAACATTTGAATAAAAATACAGGATGATGCATAATAAAGTGCTAAAAATAAATAGTCCGGATGAAAAGGTTCAGAAGGGTGAGAGATTACTTTGCGCTAGAATGGCTGGGGCACCAGGACAGAGGGGAAGGTCTTGGCGGGGTGGACAGAGTGGAGATGGGATTCTCCGTCGATGTGAAGGAGAAAGGGCAGAGCGCAGCACAGGCAAAGGTGTGGAAGGAGGGAAGCATGTGATGATCGTGTGTAATTTGGTGGATAAGCACTCATACCCATGGCAGGGCCCAGGGTGTGAATTCGCACTTCACACCTTTCTGCTTGCGTGAGCCTGAATCCATCGTTTTCCTTGTACTAAGCCTCAGTCTCCTAACCTGTGGAGCGGGCATCATAAATGAAATGAGGCAGATAAAGCAGTGCCTGGCACTTGGCAACCCTTCGGGTGCAGCTACTATTGTTATTAATGTGGTCTCAGTGGGGGTACCTGGCAGCTGTTCCATCTGAATCGTGGAGACAGATGTATGGCCAACCTGAAACCATCACGTAAGAGCGTAAAGGAGGACTGGAAACTCTACGGCCATGAACTAAAAGCAGCATGTTTCAGCCCCAGAACTGGATAACACAACCAAACCGCAAATGTGCAGCTCAGGTCTTTTCAAGTTCTACAGCAGGGCAAGACCCATGGTAACTTACTTTGTGTGATGGAGTCAAACCGCATTTTTTTTTTCCTCATCAGACTTCACAGGAAATACACTCCTTTGTTCAGATTTGAGATAAGGCACCTCTTCACCTTGACTCTCCTCTGCAGCACTAACTCCCCATCTAGTTGCTCACTTTCTATCCCAGGCCCATCTCATCAGCAGCTTATATTTAGTAGGTATGTGGGCTCGTATGGCCCTTGTGTGAGAAGGTAAAATCTACTAACACATGGCTTGTGGTCAGCCTGAGATGATAACCTAAGAAAAGGAGGTGAGAGTCTTCAGGGAATCACAGCCAAGGGTTCTGGGGGAAGGGGGAGGGAGGGAGAAGGGTAGATTTTTTTTTATGGGTTGTTTATTTTGCCATCAGTAATCCCCTGTATTGCTGTTGCTCAATAATTATTTCAGGTTTCATGACTTTCGACCTGCTCTGTGTCCAATAGAGAGGCTCTCTACTGAGGTGTTGACAACAATTTCTCAGCAGCTGCTATGAATTGATAGCTTCAGCTGCCTTCCCAAGTTGACCTATTACATTTTTTAGGAAAATTGGCTGTACGGAATTTCCCAAAGACCCCTGACCTAATCTAACAGGAACTCTTCCCCATTCTAAGGACCCCCTTCCTTGGATCACTTCAGAAAGGACGACATAAGAATTGACAGCAGCAGAACAGGGAAGGAGCAGTGTGAACAATGGCCCAGAAAATGACAGCTTAGAGCCAGGTTTCAACAAACCTATTTCATATCCAGAGAAAGAAGGATGCAAAGAAATAATAATCTACCACCACAATCATAATGCCTAACATTGAACATCTGCTACACACTCACACATTATCTCACTGTCCTCCCAGCAACACTATGAAGAAGGTACTATTGTTAGTCCCATTTTACAGATAAGAAAACTGAGGCACAGAAAGAGTCAATAATTTGAGAGCTAAATACTTCGCAAATGAGTTGGCAGAGCAAGGATTAATACCTAGGGCAGGGGTCGGGAACCTATGGCTCGCAAGTCAGATGTGGCTCTTTAATAAAAAAATAATAATAATGTTAAAAATATAAAACATTCTCATGTATTATAATTCATTCATTTCTTACTGCTCATGTTCATGGTTGTGGGAGGCTGGAGCCAATCACAGCTGTCCTCCAGGATAACACCAAATTTTTATTAGATAATGCGTAATGTACATGGGTCGTAGTATGGCTCTCATGGAATAACATTTTAAATTATGTGGCGTTCATGGCTTTCTCAGCCAAAAAGTTTCCTGACCCCTGACCTAGGGAGTCTGGTTCCGGGGCTGGTGGTCTTAAATACCGCCACAGGGTGTGTGTTTTGTTGAGAAGAGGTAGAGGGTGAGGAGGTGCTACAAAAGGGCTAGGACTAGAAGGTGCCTTGGGGGTTTTGGGTTGGCCTTGCATGATGCCATCCCAGCCTCAGAAGAGGACCCAAACACAGAGGGACAGGGCATGGCCAGACAAAGAGCCCAGCATTAGGCTTTAGTATGGGATCTAGTTAGCCTAAGGGAATTCCTGAACCATCTCTGGCTACTGGATCTCTAAAAGTAGCCAGTGAGAGCCTGAGAATCAAATGATACTTTTGGAAACACGAACCTAGTGGTCCTTAGGATCCACAGAAAAGTGGACTTTGAGGCCTTGAACCGCACCCTCTCCAGTCCAATATGGCAATGTCTCAGGACTCCTCCCTGGTCTTGTGTCTCCACTGACTCTGAGGGAAGGGCTCCCACGTGGCTTTAGACAGTTAAGAGCATAGTCTCAGAAGTTAGTCAGTCCTGGGTTTGAATTTCACTTACTGCCTATGCAGACTGGGGGAAGTTAACTTCTCTATGCCTCCATTTTTTAAAATTTGTCAAATAAGAATAATCATAGAACTTATTTCATAGTGTTGCTTTAAGGATTAAATACATGAACCCATATCAGCCACATAAAGCATGCTAAGCACTCCATAAATCTACACCTTGCATCCATTTAAAAAGTAATTCTAACTGTCTCAAACCCACAGTGTACATTATCATATCCGGTAGGGAGTGGCCAGATGAACAAAGCCAGGGCCTTGCCAGGCCCTGCAGGCCTCTCTTCAAGAGGAAATGGTTTCATCACCTGGCTGTCTAGGTCAGGGCTGCTTTCTTCAGGGAAGGGCTCTGTGGCCTTGCCTGCTGGACATGCTTGCTTACTCCCTGAACCCTAGCCTGATTCTGCCACCCCCCAGTATACAAAGGAACGCAGAGAGGCACCCGCTGGCCTGCCCAGTAGAATGCTCTTTCATGACAGGCCCCAAGTGTGGCTGTGTAAGTTCTTGTTCCTGCCCCTGGGGCAGGTGAGTATCCCATGAAAGCTAAGGTCCTTTTATTGGGACCTGGCTGGATGACCATGATATCACCTTCACCTAGGAAATGCCTGCATTAAAAAAAAAAAGGCTAGCCTGACCAGGCGGTGGTGCAGTGAATAGAGTGTCGGACTGGGATGCGGAGGACCCAGGTTCAAGTCCCCGAGGTCGCCAGCTTGAGCGCGGGCTCATCTGGTTTGAGCAAAAGCTCATCAGCTTGGACCCAAGGTCACTGGCTCAAGCAAGGGGTTACTCGGTCTGCTGAAGGCCCATGGTCAAGGCACATATGAGAAAGCAATCAATGAACAACTAAGGTGTCACAATGAAAAACTGATGATTGATGCTTCTCATCTCTCTCCATTCTTGCCTGTCTGTCCCTGTCTATCCCTCTCTCTGACTGTCTCTCTGTCCCTGAAAAAAAAAAAAAAGTCAGTTATTAATGAGAAGAAAGTGGGAATTCTAACCATATATAATGTATGAACCTTGACTGGATCCTGGTTTAGTGAGGAAAAAAAAAAGAACTAAAAAGATGTTCTGGCCCTAATAAGGGCAAGAGGGGGGGAAAAAAAAGGCTATTTTCCTGACCTGTGGTGGTGCAGGGGGTAAAGCATCAACCTGGAACGCTGAGGTCACCGGTTTGAGACCCTGGGCTTGCCTGGTTAAGGCACATATGAGAGTTGATGTTTCCTGCTTCTCCCCTCTTCTCTCTCTCTCTCTCTTCTCTCTCTAAAAATGAATAAATAAAATCTAAAAAACAATTAAATAAAAAAATAAAAGGCTACCCCCCTCCCCCCCCTCAAAAAAAAAAAGATATCCTAGCCCTAGCTGGGAGGCTCAGTTAGTTAGAGCATCAGTGCAACATGCTGAGGTTGTGGGTTCAACCCCTGGTCAGGGCATGTACAAGAGTCAACCAGCCTGACCTGTGGTCGCGCAGTGGATAAAGTGTTGACCTGGAATGCTGAGGTCGCTGGTTCAAAACCCT
Organism: Saccopteryx leptura; assembly: GCF_036850995.1. Taxonomy (NCBI): domain Eukaryota; kingdom Metazoa; phylum Chordata; class Mammalia; order Chiroptera; family Emballonuridae; genus Saccopteryx; species Saccopteryx leptura. Next base: position 26,300,120 of record NC_089508.1, on the reverse strand, counting down.
GGGATTACCTGGTCAAGGCACATATGGGAGTTGATGCTTCCTGCTCCTCCCCTCTTCTCTCTCTCTCTCTCTCTCTCTCTCTCTCTCCTCCTTCTCTCCTCTCTAAAATGAATAAATAAAGTCTTTAAAAAAAAAGAGACAACCAATGATAGCATGAATGGGTATAATATAAAATCTACATGTCTTTTTCTTGCTCTCTGTTGGTCAAATAAGTTTATAAATATGATATACAGATATTGATCGACTTACGACCTATGCAACTTACTGCCATTGGACTTTACAACCACAATCGCTAGCCATGACTGCTCCGCGTCTGGCAGCGCAAGTGTTGCCCAGCTGGGTGTACGACAGTGCGGACCAGCTTCCGGCAGCACTACCATCTCCACGTGCACCATTTCAACTGTTATCCCTGACTTGGTACAGCAATTTATGTTTTGTTTCTTGGATATTTTTCATCAAAACCTTCCCAAGATGTCCACCAAGAGGAAATTGTCTTTGTCTACGCCTCAGCCTGCCAAGAAAGAAAGAAAGGCCATTGATCTCAACACGAAAATGAGTGCGGGCTCATCCAACTTGAGCATGGGTCCACCAGCTTGAGTGCAGGGGCGCTGGCTTGAGCATGGGATCATAGACATGACCCCATGGTCGCTGGTTTGAGCCCAAGGTCACTGGCTTGACCAAGGGGCTACTTGCTCTGCTGTAACCCCCTGGTCAAGGCACATATGAGAAAGCAATCAATAAACAAGTATGAAGGAGGAAAGAAAGTGAATGCGATCACACACATTTATGAAAAAACCAACTCCAGTAACCCCAACTGCTGCCTCAGATGACGACATCAACAATCCGCAGCCAAGCACCAGTGACCAATAAAATGTTTCGTACATGTTTATATATTTTGATATGTTTTGCAATTGGGAAAATGTTTCCTATGGTATTTTTTACACCTGTATTTTATATTTTTGTATGCACCTGTATTTTGTAATTTTGTATGTTTTGCAAATATTAAACCAGTTGTACTGGTAATGCAGTGTTTTACTTAAACCTGACAAATATAAAAATAAGAATCAAAATGGTGTAGAGATGATACAAATTGCATAAAATGAACAAAGAAAATTATGATAAAATGTTTTAAAGATTTTTATAACATTTCACAGTACTATACATATAGCCTATTCAACTAACGACCAAATCATGTTATGACCGGTCTGTCAGAACCAATCATGGTTGTAAGTTGAGCACTAGCTGTATATGTTTGCTCACTTATAGTTTGCATTGTGTGTGGGAGACAGGCTATAAGCTGGCAAAGTTATTGTTATTTATTTATTTATTTATTTACATAGAGAGTCAGAGAGAGGGATAGATAGGGATAGACAGACAGGAACAGAGAGAAATAAGAAGCATCAATTATCAGTTTTTTGTTGCAACCAACACCTTAGTTCTTCATTGATTGCTTTCTCATATGTGCCTTGACCGTGGGGCTACAGCAGACTGAGTAACCCCTTGCTCAAGCCAGCGACCTTGGGTCCAAGCTGGTGAGCTTTGCTCAAACCAGATGAGCCCGCACTCAAGCTGGTGACTTTGGGGTCTCAAACCTGGATCCTCCGCATCCCAGTCCAATGCTCTATCCACTGCGCCACCACCTGGTCAGGTCCTAAAGAAGGCTTAGTTTTAAAACTAAGCTTTTGTCCACACCCTTGACTGTTACATGATGTAGGGTGGTGCACTCTCATAAGGAATCCCATTATGCCTCAGATAAGTGACTTTCTGTTAGAGACTTCCCTATTTGTATATTGGATTAAAGGTTTTGATTTCTACACTATAAAATGGAGCAGACCATGAGCTTGCTCTCTTGGTTCCTGAGATTAGCATTAGAGAGGAGAGCAGATAAAGGCCACGTGAAGGAGAAGAGAAGCAGCCAAGATGGCAGAATGCTGAAGGAGAAGCCAGTTTGTGCAGTTTGTGCAGAGAGAAGGAGATGGGTAATAGGAGAATAAGGCTAGTGAGCTAGAAACCTTTGATTCTAGGAAACTCCGATAAGTCAGTAGCTTTGTGAGTACCGAATGAGTGGGTTTTGGAGCCCAGATTGTGTGTTTTTACTTGCCCGCCGGGTGCAAGCTAGGATTAAAGCTAATGGCCCACCAGTTCTTGGCTTCATCGTTTCTTTACTGTCCAAATCTAATACGAACCTGCATGGGCCAGACGGCTGTGATGGTGGCCATGGCTACTGGCCATACACACTCTCTCAAAATCAATAAATAAAAATTTTAAAAAAGAAAAAAGGAATGGCTATTCCAGGGTCCAGGGCAAGGGCAGTTCTAAGCTTGGTAGAAAGGTCCTTTTCAAGTTGGCTTGGGAACCTTGGAAGTAAAGTGTGGGGATGGCAGGGTGGGGACTGGGGGCTCTATCTGTGTCTGCCCTCCATGGCATCTCTAGCTCCCGGGTCAGTGTTAGTTGTCTAGGAATGACACCTCCTCGTAGTGGTTAAGAACATGGGTTCCAGAGCCAGATTACCTGCAGTGGAATCCACTGTTACTTAGCTGGGTGACCTCTGGTAATTTCCTTAACCTCTCTGTGACTCTGTTTCTCATTTGTAAAAGGGAATGATAATAATAGCACTCACCTACTCACCACTTTAGGTTGTTTTGAAGTTAAAACGAGTTTTCGTTAAAATGCTTAGAACAATGCCAGGAATGTAGTACCGTAAGTGTTAGCTGGTATTTCCCACATGCCAGAGATTTTAGTTTTAGATAGAGGATCAGATAAATAATGGGGCAAACCCAGAGCTCTCAACTAAGCTGATTTGACCCTGAAGTCTGTTTTCTTTGAATGTTACTACCTTGTATGAAAAGAATCCCTACTTTGAATGCTTTAAGAAAGTCTAGATTTCAATTTTGGAAATGTGAGTCCCTCAAAGTAAAACACAATTGTCACCTTGGATTTTTGTGTTAGTCGCAGGAGGTAAGGTACCCATTGGGGAGGAGGGACTCAAGGTAATCCAGCCCCAACGGTTCTTTTCAAGCATCTCCTGGTTCCAGATCCCAGGGTGATGGGATCCAAGCCACCCTTTGACCTGAATCTGGGTTATGTTAGTAATACAGGAATAGGTGAAATGCCAGCCACACCTGGCTAGCCCACAGAAAGGAAATACTTCCCACACCTTGCTTTTGCACTCAGAGGGGCCCCAGCTAAAGGCATCTTGGTGCAAGCCGCTGGCTTTAATGCCTGGGTGTGGCTGCGGGAACCACCCAGTACAAACCGGAGTGAACCTGCTGCCCTTTCCCTTCCCGGCTGCCAAGTCAAACAGAACACAGGGAACACAAATAGAATCATCACAATAAACCGGTTGTTGGAGCCAGACACAGGAGAGCCCACTCCCTGGCACTGCCACCCCCTTCACGGGTCCAGACACGATGGGGTGCTTGGAGGGCTGAAGAAGGTGTGGCCCGTGGGCATTCCTGCCCAGCAAGAAACCCTCCCTTGTCTGTACTCACTACCACCCACACGGATCTCTCCAGAAGCTGCTTGCTTTGGGATGTCTCCAGAAGCTGCCTGCCAAGGCAAGGACGGAGGAGGGTCTCCCCTTCCCCCACGCCCTGGATCACCAGGAAATGTCCTCCTCACCCACTCAACTTGACTAATGCTGCCTGTCAAGTAGAGAACTCTTTAGACACATTAAAATTCTAAAGGCATCTGAGGCTTGGAGGAATTCGTGCTGGACGTGCTTCTCTGCAGGGTCAGGCATGGGGGAGGAGAAGGGGGGAAGGCGGGGTCAGTCCAAAGTGACAGTTTCAGATAAATCTGGGCAGAGCTCTCCAGGTAGCCTGCGAACTCAGGTAGTGCCTCCCTAGCCTGGGGCAGGTCGGAGTCTCCCAGAACTCACCCAAACCTTTCTGTTGTGTGTGCTCTGAGGCATGTCTCTCTTTGCCTCTTGGATCTTGGGCCAGTAAGTAAACTTAGGATGGTCCCAAGAGGCAGAGATAGATCCATGTTTTTACTTCGTCATATCAGCTCCTTTCCATGATGTTCTAGCAGATTTCACAAAAGATCTTCAATTTCTCCCCTCTGGCTTTTCTTTTTAATGAATTTAGAAAAAGGGGCTAGAGTCTCACCATGGAAAGGTAAACTTGTGAAGTGATCCAAGCAGAGGTTTTTTTCTGCATTCCATGTCATTGTAGGGATGCAGGAAGAGCAAAAGCTCTGGAAATGGATGTCTGGGTTTTCCAACTACATCCTTGGACAAGTTGCTTAACTCCTCAGTTTTTTCAGTTGTCAGAATGCACATAAGAAGACTTAGTTCTCAGGGGTCCTTGACTGGCCTGAAGAATTAGAAGAGAGACCTAAAATCTTACAGTAAACAAAGCTGTCTCATTCTAACTCATGTCTGAGTTTAAAGTAGGGAAGATAAGAAGGGCTGCTACTCTACATTTTTTCCTAGATGGTAAAATAGGTTATTTATGTGCCTGGGGGTAAATCAAATCAATGCCATACTTTCCCATCTGAAACAAAACACAAACCACTTAGTTCCCGTGCCAAAACTGATTTAATCTAACTTACCCTCAAGTCAGGCCTTCCCCTGAAGCTGAACTTGAGGTTTCTCCTTTCTATCTGCTTCATGCTTTACCAGTATTTTTCTTTTTGTTTTTTTATTAAGTCAGAGGAGGGGAGGCAGAGACAGACTCCTGCATGCACCCCACCGGGATGCACCCGGCAAGCCCCCTATGGGCGATACTCTGCCCATCTGGGGTGTTGCACTGTTGCTCTGCAAATGAGCTATTTTTAGCACCTGTACCTGGAGGCCACAGGAGCCATCCTCAGCACCAGGAACCAACTCCCTCAAACCAATCAAGCCATGGCTGTAGAAGAGAGAGAGAGAGAGAGAGAGAGAGATGAGGGGAGGAGTGGAGAAGCAGATGGTTGCTTCTGTGTACCCTGACCAGAAATCAAACCCAGGACATCCACACGCCAGCCCAATGCTCTACCACTGAGCCAACCAGCCAGGGTCGCTTTACCAGTGTTTTTAAACTGCCAGTCTGTGAATCAGTTGGCCAGAAATTTCCTGCTGGTCTGTGAAGGAATTAACCACTCTGATGTTCTATGAAGATTAGAGACCCAATGATCTTAGTCAAATTCGCTTATGCTCAGGGTATTTTCTGCCATAGCAGTCTTCGAAATAATTCTATTTTCATGAGTCTCCAAGTGTAAAAAGGTTGAAAATCACTGGCTAGGTGAAGTATTGAGGGTAGGGGGGAAGGGAAACTGACACTCCTATAAGGGTCTAACTTGATCATTAGTTGACAGAAAAAAGTAGAACAGGGACATCATTACTTCCCTGAAAATATAAGAATTAGTAAATTGTTGCCTTGCCTTGGTCCTGTAATAAGCAGAATCTGCATTCTGCTTGGGTATGTGGCACGAATCTCAACTATTACCTGGGGAAAAGTTTTTTTTTGTTTAAATTCAGATGATGACCCTTTGTCATCTGGGGCTCACTGTGCCCTTTTTCCTGTGTTTGGCCCTACATTTACAAAAGTCTTTGGCTTCTATTAAGTAAGAGCCAGACAGGAAACACATTATGGTGGAGATGGGTGGATAGGGCAAGGGTTTGGGGGAGAGCTGGTCAACTGGGTAGAAACCTGGGGAGTGGCAACAGAGTGGGAAGGGAGTGATGGGAGAACTGTTTAGAAAAGGGTGTCAGGGAAGTGAGTAATAGGTAGGTCAGAGGATGGAGCAAGGCAATGTTGAAAGGGAACGGATATGCTCTGGGGGAAGATGATAAAATACCTCAATGGGAGTCCAGGGAGGGCTAGCGTGGAGTAACAGGATTGGGACCCTCAGGTGGTGATTTGCCAGAGATGGAAAATGGGGTTGGGTATGTGTTGGCGGAGGGATGGAGTAATCCCTACCAACTCTAGATTCCATTCATTTTAATGAAATCCTTCTTTATGCTTCTGTCTTCAGAAAGATGCTACAAACTCACCTGGACAGCAAATAATTCCCCCTGTTTTCCTTCAAAAATAATTTTAAAATTTGGTTTAAATTCAGTGAAGCTGTTAGATTATATTTGGAGAAAGTTCAATGTCCTGGGCCTCTTAGCTGTGCCTTATTGTTCAAATGTTACATTCTGTTTAGGGTGGTTGCTTTCATATACTCATCTCAATCAACCCTTCCTTCACTCTTTGAGTATCTGGGTTTGTTTACAATTTGTTGCTGCAACTTTCCTATAATTGTTTCCAGAGTTGTGTGAAGAAGATGAGGCTGACAGATTGAGAGATTTCTCACATTCCCCTAGCTTGTATAGTCAAGATGAAATTAAGTCATGTAGAAATCAAAGCTTCACTTCCTGCTAGTGGGTTTTTAGGCCTACCCATTTTTCAGTATGAAGTCCTCAGGGACTTCTAAATTTTCTCTCCTTTTGAGAGGAACTGTTCTTGAATGGGAACTGTTCTTGAATGGGGTTAAGTCTTCAACAAAGGTCTAAGGCATGAATGTCTAATGTCTTGCCTCTTTTAAAACATAAAAGACAAATATAAACTTCTTTCCAATTCCTCTTGATTCTAGAATTTACTCCTAGAGTGGGAAAGTCTTCACTCTGGGTTTTGTTCCTGTATTGTGGGCAAGGCAGTTTGGTCAGTGGTTGTTTTGTGAGCTGCTGTCTGGAGGACAAGGCGGTTCTGGAGGTCACCCTGACAATTGTGGCCAACTAAGGGTGGAAGGAGTGGTCTGGTTTTGGCGCTCAGTCGGGAGTCACAGGCAGCACAGTGATCTTGGCTCAGGACCTCAGCTGAGGCGTGTTGGGACAGCCGAGGGGGTGTCCTGGCTTTCCAGGGGCTGGGGAACCCTCTCTGGACCGGGGGCGGGAGACGCTGTTCCAAAATCGGTTTTGGCTGCACTGCACCCTCAGCGCTTTCTAATTCCAGCTCCAAACAATAACAGCCACAGATGCAGCCATAGCGACAGGCCCCGCCCACCAGGCAGCACGTGACGGCTACGCCTGCGTCGCTCCCTCCGCCTCTGGCGTGAGGGCGGGGAGACCGGGGCGGGGAGAGGGGAGGATGACGTTTGCTCTGTCGTCTCCAGGGACACAATGCACAGACCTCAACGTCGCCCTGTGTTTAGTGTGTAACATTTCTCTGTCTCCATGGCAACGTCAGGCGGCCAAACACCGGCCCCAGCAACAGGCTTCTCATTGGCCCAAGGCTTCCAAGGCGGTGCTTCGTCTCCCGTGCCCGCTGCACTGTGTTGCTGTTTTGGTTGTTTGTCTCCCGCTTGTTTATTTCTCAAACAGATCTTGGAGCCTGAGGTCTGGTTCCGTCGCCAAGGATGAAATCCTGGAGAAAACGTGTTCAACGTGCAGCTCGTGCCTACTGGTTACAGTCCAGCAGATGACCGTTCCATTGTGGCTAAGTCCATTGTGAGAGTCATGGCCCCCAGGCCCAGCCACCGTCCTGGCCCAATATGTGGTGTTACACCCCAGACCTCAGAAATGCATCACACCTCAGGAATCCTAGTACCCTCTCGGCCTCATCCCCAAGACCATATTGCCTTCACAATTGCACCTGTTCACGCTCACAGGCACAGTGGGGAACTTTCGCCCCGAGTCCTACCAGAATTCAGCGCTCTCCGCAGCAGGATATGGCTACACTTCACCGTCTGGTCTTAATTCTGTTGAATGACACCATTTATCTCCCACCCAGAGATACCCAGATTTCTTGTGGACTGAGTAAATACCAAAGAATCCCAAAGGACCTGGCTTGGTTGGTACTTTTATTTGTGCCCTCACTGAATCTGATGCTTTTCTCCATGCCTAGTTTAATTTAAAACAAGGGGCCATTTGCCTTTTCTAAAAGTAACAGAAATAAATTGAGGACAGAAAGGGGGGTGGGGTGGGGGAGAATTCTGATAATAAAACCCCAGATTTCTTCATATATAATAGTAATATACTGAGGACTTAAACATTTTGAGGCATAACTTATATTTCCAGAAACAGGTTTAACCTTATCCTGGGTTCCCATCAGTGAAACCAAATTAACATCTGGTAAAAGATAGTGATCTAACAGCCTCAGGAAATTCAAACAAGCTGTGCTTAAAAGAGTGCCTTACAATTTTTAGTTATGGTGTCAAATATAATAAATCTTCACTAGCTCATGCCCATACAAGTCTGAAATTTTCATAAAAGGTTTAGATGACCTGATAATGTGTTTCAAAACCCAGAGAGATAAAAAAAAAATTACTTTCATAGATTGAGGTTGATAAGGAGGGTACCTGCTCTCTCTGCTCTAATCTAATCCCCTTGATCTGCTCTGGTGAATATCCTGACCAACTGTCTTTCTCCTACCCCTTGGCCAGCCTCATAGCTTACAGTCTCCTTAGAAGATGCGAGTGATAATAAATAAAATTGGGAGCCTGCTTAATGCAAATAAGACTAAAGGGCACAGCCTTTTATCATAATGAACTTTATTCTGATTAAGTCACAGAGACTACAAGTGCTTACTATTTACCCAGTAAATATATTAAATTGCCAGGCTAGTCTCTCTTCTGTCTTTACACTGCCAGGGAATATTTGAAAGTCTGATATATGATCATTTTTAGATTACCAAACATCCCTTTCTAATTCTATCATCTCTCTTTACATTTCCAGGAATACAGAGTGTCTTGGTCTCTGAGAGCCAATATATCTGGGTTACACCAAAAGAGGAATAATGAGGCAATATTTATTTACATTGTACATTAAAGATGACCCGAAAAGCTAGAAGAGGGGACTAAGGGGATTTTCTCAGTGTGGGTGAGGAAGAAGGGAGGAAGAGGGGAGGAAGGGGGGAGGGAGAGAGGAGAAAGATGGAAGATGACAGCATTGCTAAGTGCCTACATTTTGACTCCAGCACGTGAACTGGATTTTATGACTCTATCCAAGGGCGCCATTAAAACCTCACAGCTTCCCTGTTTTCTCCATTTCCCAGATTTAGTTCTTTCTTAGTTTCTTCCCCTCCCCCCTCCTTTTTTGTTTTTGTTTTGTCCTTTTCTCCATGACCCAAGTATGGCCTTGGGCCGTGTATATGGCCCAGGAAGTATTGAATCCAGAAAATACCAAGTAGATTATAGTTCCAATGGTACTGAAAACAACAGTTTATCTCATATGTGCTTGCAGGCACACACGTGTACACAGACCCTTTCTGCCCTGTGGTTTGGCTGAGCCACTCCATTTAGCTGACTACGTTCAAGCTAAGGACCTTGATATCCTGCTGTGCTGCTGATATCCTCAAACCACAAGGCGATGAATCTACCCAGCCTATTTTCCTGGGTATAAAATAACGTCAGGAGAACTCAGTGACCCCACATGCTAAGAGGATTGTAATTATACAATCATTATTAGTTGGTACTGTGGAAATATACTGCTCACAAAAATTAGGAGATATTTCAAAATGAATATGAAGCTATAAAATATCCCCTAATTTTTGTGAGCAGTATACTAACTGGTATATAAATGCTTGATTATTATTAAGGAGCACAACTTCCCCCAACACCTCCTTGTCTTAGTGCCAAGTGGAACCTCCTCCTACCAGGTTTCCACAGCAAGGCAGCCTTGTCCCAGGCCAAGAGGTATAGGAGCAGTGACCTACCTGGCCTTCCAAGAGGCAAGTGCAGACCATACGTTTTCCACATCCCAGCCATAACTGAAGTCAGCCCTCTTTTTTTTAATTAGTGTATAGTTGACATACAATATTATATATATTTGTTTCAGGTGTATAGCGTAGTGATTCAGTTTTTATGTGCCTTACAATGTGATTGCCGTGATAAATCTAGTAACCATCTGTCACTGTACAAAGTTATTACAATATTGTTGATTATATTCCCCGGGTTGTACATTACATCCCCATGACTTATTTGATATCTGGAAGTTGGTATCTCTTATTTCCCTTCACCTTTCTCACCTACTCCTCCACCTCTACCCCCATCTCCTCTGACAACCATCAGTTTGTGCTCTGTATCTATGTGTCTGTTTCTGTTTGTTTTGGTTTTTTAAAAATTGATTTTAGAGAGAGAAGAGAGAGAGAGAGAGAAAGTGAAAGAGAAAAAGGTGGGGAGAAGTGGGAGGCATCAACTTGTAGTAGTTGCTTTCTGTATGTGCTTTGACCAGGCAAGCCCAGGGTTTCGAACCAGCGACCTCAGTGTTCCTGGTTGATGCTTTATCCACTGCGCCACCACAGGTCAGGCTGGTTTTGTTGTTGTTGTTGTTTGTTTTAAGTCTGTTTCTGTTTTGTTTGTTTGTTGGTGTTTTCTTAGATTCCACATACAAGTGAAATGATATATTGTTTTTCTTTCTCTGTCTGACTTAATTTCAACTAACATGATACCCTCTAAGTTCATCCACGTTGTTGCAAATGGCAAGATTTCATTCTTTTTATTGATGAGTAATATCCCATTCTATCTATATGCCACATCTTATTTGTCCATTCATCTATTGATGGATACCCGGGTTGCTTCCATATCTTGGCTATCGTAAATAATGCTGCAGTGAACATAGAGGTGCATATATCTTTTTAAATCAGTGTTTAGATTTTCTTTAGGTAAATACCCAGAAAAAAAATTGCTAGGCTTTATGGTAGTTCTATTTAAAATTTTTCGAGATCCTTCATACTGTTTTCCTTAGTGACTGCACCAATTTACAGTCCCACCAACAGTGCATGATGGTTCCCTTTTCTATTAGCAATAATCACACCTTGGATAAACCTCATTGGCTACAATACTGCCACTGCACAGTTATGGAGTTCCCTTTTCTTTACATCCTTGCCATGACTTTTGATTTGTTGACTGAATTCAGCCCTTCAACCCACACTCCTCAAGTCTGGCTTTCCTCAGTTGTAAAAACGAAGACATTGCTATCTGCTCTGCTTACCTTTCAGGACTGTTTATGAGGGTCACACTAAGCAGTGCTTATGAAAAGGTTTTTTTTTTTTTTGTTTTTTTTTTTTTTTTACAGAGGCAGAGATAGACAGGGACAGACAGACAGGAATGGAGAGAGATGAGAAGCATCAATCATCAGTTTCTCGTTGCGCATTGCGACTTCTTAGTTGTTCATTGATTGCTTTCTCACATGTGCCTTGACCGCGGGCCTTCAGCAGACCGAGTAACCCCCTGCTGGAGCCAGTGACCTTGGGTCCAAGCTGGTGAGCTCTTTGCTCAAGCCAGATGAGCCCGCGCTCAAGCTGGCGACCTTGGGGTCTCGAACCTGGGTCCTTCCGCATCCCAGTCCGACGCTCTATCCACTGCGCCACCGCCTGGTCAGGCTGAAAGGGTTTTGAAAACCATAAAGCAGAAGGCATTTTTAGGTTTAAAATGATAAGATGAGGTGACCTGTAAATGAAGCAGTGTCAAGGAGGTAATTTATAGACTGGCTGGATGAATACCCACCTGTGTGATTTGCTATGCTCTATGTCACAGTGTGCTCCCTCATTCTATCACCAGCAATATAAATTCACTAAAATTCTATTATCAGCAATATATGTCTTTGAAGTAAGTACACTGCTCATAAAAATTTGGGGATATTTTATCGCTTCATATTCATTTTGAAATATCCCCTAATTTTTTGGAGCAAAGTATATTTGCCACTCTCTTCAGGTCTTAGTTTTAAAATACAGATTCTTTTATGAGTAGTAAGTTCCTAAGGTTTAACATACCTTAGGTTATCATATATGTACCTCCTCGACAGGTGATATGGCACCACACAGGAACAATGGACTTGTGGGGAGAGCCGAGGAACAGGATGCTGGGATCATGGAGAATAGTATATGTTTAACTCGAAATCAGTCCTCACAGCTCCAGCAGTTGCTGACAGAGAATGCTCGGAGCCCACCCAGCAGACCTGCAGCTCTATGTACACGTGAAAGCGGGAGAATCTTCTTTCAGTCCTCACTCAAAGCCTCCAAAGACACTACTGCACACTAATCCACACTGTTGAATTTTAGGGGCCAGCCAAGTCTTTAAAAAGCCATTGAGGCCCGACCTGTGGTGGCACAGTGGATAAAGCGTAGACCTGGAAATGCTGAGGTCGCCGGTTCAAAACCCTGGGCTTGCCTGGTCAAGGCACATATGGGAGTTGATGCTTCCTGCTCCTCCCTTCTCTCTCTCTCTCTCTCCTGTCTAAAATGAATAAATAAAGTCTTAAAAAGAAAAAAAGCCATTGATGCCCTTGGTGGATAGCTTCGTTGGTTGGAGCAGCGTCCCAAAAAGTGAAGGTTGCGAGTTTGATCCCCCATCAGGGCACATATGAGAGTCAACCAATGAATGCATAAATAAATGGAATAACAAAATCAATGTTTCTCTCTCTCTCTTTTCTTTTCTCTCTCTCTAAAATAAATTTAAGTCTGACCGGGCGGTGGCACAGTGGATAGAGCATTGTACTGGGATGCGGAAGACCCAGGTTCAAGACCCCGATGTCGCCAGCTTGAGCGAGGGCTTATCTGGTTTGAGCAAAAGCTCACCAGCTTGAGCCCAAGGTCGCTGGCTTGAGCAAGGGGTTACTCGGTCTACTGAAGGCCTGCGGTCAAGGCATGTATGAGAAGGCAATCAATGAACAACTAAGGTGTTGCAATGCACAACGAAAAACTAATGATTGATGCTTCTCATCTCTCTGTTCCTGTCTGTCTGTCCCTGTCTATCCCGCTCTCTGACTCTCTCTCTGTCTCTGTAAAAAAAATAAAAATAAATAAATTGTTTAAAATAAATTTAAAAATTTAAAAGTCAAGAGATTATAATTTTAGACTAAATAACAGGCTTTTAAAATTGAATATATGTAGCTTTATGAAAATTCCTTTCGTCTTTGCTTTTCCTATCTTCCTTTATCAGTTATAGTTCTTCTTCCTTTCTCCACGGGCAGTGTTGACAGTGCTGAAGAGCACACAGAGAAACCAAGGAGAGGTACAAATCCGGCTCAAGAATTGTTTAAGTTTCCTAATCAACTAAGCATCTTTGGATCAATTCAACTAGTAAAAATAAGTAACATAATCTCACCAGGATGGGTTCCTGGTGGTGGGATAGTGTGCTTTGAATAATTCGCTTGGAACTATTTTCACTCTGGGGCAAATCAGTTTCTCACTGGTCTAATCCTTGCTTGGACTATGTTCCATCCACCCAAAGACCTGCAGTTTTACCTGGGGGAGTGAGATTATTGACTGCTCTATGTCTGGTTGTCCAGATCAGATGGAGCTGAATGGGGGAGACTGGCATGGTTTCCAGAGGAGGGAACAAACTTGCCTCTCAACTGGTGTCCTAGGCAGGTGCAGGAGACACTGGCAGAGCCAGTTTAACTAGCATCTTGGGCAAGATTTGGCCCATACTGTTTTCCTGCTTCCAGTTTCCTCTGATAGAAGTGAAAATGCTCAACATGTTTTGTGGTTGCATATGAACCCAATGCAACCAGCACTATCTATCTATCTATCTATCATCCATCCATCCATCCATCTATCCATCCATCCATCCAATAAGATATTTTTTGCCCTCCAAAACTCAATGTAAATAGAAGCTGAGACATAATTTAAACAATTTAAGCATAATTAAGATCATGAGCCTGGCTTGTGGTGATGCAGTGGATAGAGCGCCACCCTGGAATGCTGAGGTCATTGGTTCGAAACCCTGGGCTTGCTGGTCAAAGCACACATGACAAGCAATCAATGAACAGTTAGAGTGGGGCAACTACTTCTCATCCCTCTCTAAAATCTTCCCTGTTCCTCTGTCTGTAAAATCAATAAATAAAATCTTTTTTAAAAAAAGGCCCATGAGACTGAGATTCTCTCTCATCAGTCACTCTCTGGTGGAAACCCAGGGAAATAAATTCATTTATTTATTTGGGGCAGGTTACCAGGGCACTTCTTTCTACACTAGGAAAAAAACTTAGCCCCTTTATACACTGTGGATTAGAGAATTATAGGGTTATTATTTAAAAAAATATTTATTGAACCTATTCAACCACAATAGCATAATACTAAACCTATATCATTGAATTTTGTACTCAATGAAATTAAATATTTATATTATTTAATATTCAATATCTATAAAGCACTCAGCATAATCCTTGAGTAAACACTCAATAAATACTAGCTATTGTATTTCCATTCATCCAAGAATCATATACATATTAAATTTTATTTATTAATTTTTAGAGAGAGAAGAAAAAAGAGAAAAGTGGGGAGGAGTGGGAAGCATCAACTCACAGCTGCTTCTTGTGTGTGCCTTGACCAGGCAAGCCCAGGGCTTCGAACCACTGACCTCAGCATTCCACATCAATTCTTTTTTTTTTTTATTTACTCATTTTAGAGAGGAGAGAGAGAGAGAGAGAGAGAGAGAGAGAGAGAGAGCAGAGAGAGATAGGGTGGAGGAGCTGGAAGCATCAACTCCCATATGTGCCTTGACCAGGCAAGCCCAGGGTTTGAACCAGTGTCCTCAGCATTTCCAGGTCAACGCTTTATCCACTGCACTACCACAGGTCAGGCCCTCCACATCAATTCTTTATCCACTGTGCCACCACAGGTCAGGCACAAAAAATATTTCTGAGCAGAGAGTATATGACCAGATACTATGTTAGGGGCTAGAAAAATCAATGATGAGTGAAATAGGCAAGGCTTCTGCCTTCCTGGAATGGAAAGATAGTGTCCAAACAAATTAAATCAATAACAGCTACTAATACCAGGTCTTCTCTAGGGTTGGGAGGGTTCACAATGAACAAAATAACTTATCTATTGGATACTGGCCCAATTGCTTTCTAAATAAATACATATTATTACAAGCGGTGGTTGTTATGAGCTATCAATGCAAAGCTAAGGTGAAAGGAGGTCTTCTAAAGGGTTCCTAATCCAGCCTGCGTGCTCTGGGAAGTCCTTTATGAGGATAGGACATTTTAAGTTTGAGATCTGGGTAAGAGTAGGTAGGCTTCATTGAGAAGAAGAGTGGGGGGTGGGAGTAGAGAACACAGGTGTCATACTGGTAACTTAGATTTAATTTGTGTTTTCCATGTTACAATGCCTTTTCACAAAAGTTGTAGAGGCTGAGACTGCCAAAGATAGGAGACAGTTCCAGCATCAGAACTCTGCCAGCAGATTGACTTTCACCCTCAGCTCCAGGACGCATGGCAATAGTGGCCTGTGGTTTGTTCCTAACCAGGAATTAGTGGCAGCCACTGCCTCAGCTTTCCTCGGTTTTTATTGCTTGGGACAATTAGTACCAAATACAATAAGAGTGACCTTTGGGAACTGAATTTAGACTCTCTTGCTTGCTGTAATGAAAGTCACTTTTGTGCCTCCAAGAATGTGTCAGCATACATTTGCTGCTGGATTTAAATAATCAAGCATGGGCAGAATAATCAATATCTGAGGGTTGAGCTACCCTCTCTCCCTAAGACACATATATGTAATCCTTTAGCCACTCTTCCCTTTGCTGTTGCATAATCTCTCTTTTAAGTTTTAATATTCTTTTTATGTCATTCCTATTAGCAGGTTTTCATAGCCTGGTTCATATTCCAGCTATGAAATAATTCACATATTTCTGTGTAGACATAATATTTACAGGAACTGAAGATGGGCGGAATCTAATAATGGCTTGTTGAGTAGTCTGCAGTACAGTCAGAATAACAAAGAATTCAAGAAATGAATACTTTGAGAGTTTAGTCCCCCCTAAACTTCCCCAGTATACTTGCTTGAATCCTGTCTAAGTATCAGCAGAATCCAGGGGATTGTTGCCCTGGGTGAGAAAGCTTTATTTGTTCTGCGTTCTGTTGTCTTACAGAACAGATTCTAAACTGAACTCTGTTTCTTGTCAATAGCTCTCTAACAAAAGGGAAAATGGAATGCGCCTGTTTTCAAATTCCTTTGAAAAGGGCCCTGGAAGATCTCAAAGCTTGGTTTAGGGCAATCTACGTCACTATGTGTCAGTGCCTTCATTTAAGACTTTATAAGCTATTGAGAGAGATCTTATTAACCATTGATTGTAGTGTGGAGCCCTCTACATGAAAGCATCATATGGTTGGTAATTGTGTGAGAATGAAATAGATACCATTCATATCCTATTTGAAGTGTAGTGACAGCTAAGAAAGAAACTACTCTGGGAAGAGCTGAGACATTTTGAAATTTGGAAGCACTGATCACAGAGTTGGTGTTTAAGGTCTGGAGGAAGGTTTGGTGGTAACTTGGACACTAGGGCTTGGGGTGCACATTGCAAAGACAGAAGGGTTGCTGGGTTTAGAGGTGGTGGAAATCAAGATATGTTTCTCAGTACTCGACACTGGGACACATTTTCTTTGCTCAGAATACTTTGCTCCCTGTCCTTCCATGGTGGGTTCCTTTTCGTCATTCAGTTCTCTTGACAAATGTCACCTCCTTCCTCTCACTCAAAAGTAGCCACACAGCCACTCAGAACATATTCCTCCATTTGAATGACCCACCCAGTATATTACTAGATTGTAAGCTTCATGTCAGTAGGAATCTTGTTTATTTACTACTGATTCCAGTGACTGGCACACAGTAGGTGCTCAATAAAAGCATTGAACGCAGAAAAAAGAATAAAGTAATTGATGTCTAATTTGAGTTAAGAAAGAATTTACTTTGTAGAAGCCATACCCTAGTACATGTAGGTAGTTGTTTTTTCTGGCTCTTAGGCAAGGTAATAATAATTTGAAGTATGCGAAACCTCTTTTTTTCCCTGGAGGGCATTCTGAAACCGATGGAAAAATGAAAGCAAGATTGAAATATCTGATAAGAATACAACAAAATTAATCTCACAGCAGATGTATGATTTAAACACCTCAGGACTGCTCTTATCCAAACACACAATCTAGAATCACTTAATTTGAGCCTGACTGGTGGTGGTGCAGTGGATAAAGCGTTGACCTGGAATGCTGAGGTCACCAGGTCAATACCCTGGGCTTGCCTGGTCAAGGTACATACGGGAATACAAGTTGATACTTCCCGCTCCTCTCTATCTGCCCCCTTTCTCTCTCTTCTCTCTAAAATCAATGAATAAAACCTTTAAAAATCACTTAATTTGAAACTTTTTGGTTTTCTCCATTATTATTGTTTATATTCTTATCTGGTCATTTAACCATATGGGCCAGAAATGGGTAGAAAGTGTCAGAATACTCACTGTGGTTTGGAGCTGTTGTTTGGTAAGACTGGTTCTTTTGGCAGGCCAGTGAGTGAAGTGCTATTTGAAGATCATCAGGTTTTCTCTCTTTCCCAGCCTATTTCACAACCCCTTACTTCACTCTTTTCCAAATTCCAAGCTCAGACAGACACCAGCTGGATGGAGCCCTGGGTTCAAATAAACCCAACTTAAATGGCGAAGTTCCAGCAGCAAATGAACTCCCAAATCCCCACCTACTGTGAAGTTTCTTATTCATGGCCAACAGAGACTAGGGGAGAGCATTCATCACCCACAGGCACCCTCTGGGCAGGTAACCCATGATTTATTCCAAGCTACCTGATTAATCTGGAGAAAGGAATGCAATGGTCTGCCAAGTGATTCAAATGAAGAATTCTGGAGGCTGATTGCACCCCTTGGTGCTAAGCAATTTGACCTGGACAGTAGCACGTGCAGTGCTCCGTAATTTCGGCGATCAGCTCAGCCCAGATGGGGCTGATATAGGCGCTGCATTCAGGTCTCAGGTGATCCTGTGATAACCCAGCCCTTCTGTCCTTTATAAGTCAAACAATCAATGAATGCCAATCTGTCCCAGCCATGTGACCGATCATGATCTGTGTGCCCAAGAAGCCAAGTAAGCACGTATTGGGGATATTCAAGGAAGCCTTCAAGGAAGAATGAGAAAAGCTGTATCCATTATTCTCTTTATTGAGTGCTTGCTATTGTGCCAAGCACTGCTTTTGGCAATGGGGAAACTGCAGTTTTCCTCTACCTCATGGGACGTACATTCTGGCATTATTTCGACATACTTATAAATATTATTTTTTAAATAAATATTTATTTTACAACTTAATATTGTGAATTGCTTGGGAGGGTACCATAATCATTTTAGGACTGGGGCCATGATAGTTTTATTATAGCCCTATTCTCAGTGATTTTTTTTTTTTTAGATTTTATTTATTCATTTTAGAGAGACAGACAGAGAGTGGAGGGGGGAGGAGCAGGAAGCATCAACTCCCATATGTGCCTTGACCAGGCAAGCCCCGGGGTTTTGAACCAGTGACTTCAGCATTTCAGGTCGACACTTTAACCCATTTTGCCACCACATTTTGCCACCACGGGTCAGGCTCTCAGTGCTTTTAAACTGAAAAGTTGGTTGGGTTTTTACTTTGATGCCCAAATATTTTCTTTCTTTCTTTTTTTTTTTTTTTGTATTTTTTCTGAAGCTGGAAACGGGGAGAGACAGTCAGACAGACTCCCGCATGCGCCCGACTGGGATCCACCCGGCATACCCACCAGGGGCGATGCTCTGCCCACCAGGGGGCGATGCTCTGCCCCTCCGGGGCGTCGCTCTGCCACAACCAGAGCCACTCTAGCGCCTGGGGCAGAGGCCAAGGAGCCATCCCCAGCGCCCGGGCCATCTTTGCTCCAATGGAGCCTTGGCTGCGGGAGGGGAAGAGAGAGACAGAGAGGAAGGAGGGGGGGGGTGGAGAAGCAAATGGGCGCTTCTCCTATGTGCCCTGGCTGGGAATCGAACCCGGGTCCCCCGCACGCCAGGCCGACGCTCTACCGCTGAGCCAACCGGCCAGGGCCCCAAATATTTTCTAAAAAGTTGCTGTGGGGTCAGGCTGAGTTTATGGAAAAGAAAAGATCCAGGAGATAACCACACCAGGTGAAATTCCTTATTGTGCTGATCACTGTTTCTGGTCAGGGTGGTTATACATTTAAAACTACAGCACCCATACCTTCTTGAATGGCAGGTAGTAGAAACATTTAAACAGCAGATATGATGGGTCTGGGCAGTTCTAAGGATGAGTGCACCCCTTGGGTTTATAAGCCTCCAAATTATTATGCCTGATAAAAAACTGGTGCTGTTCAGCATTTTGGTTTCCCTTTCCTGATGAGGGTACAGGTGAGAAACCACCCATCAAGCCCCTTTATCCAAAAAGGGAATCCAGGCCCTGGCATGGGTAGCTTAGTTGGTTAGAGCATCGTCCAAAGATAACAAGGTTGCAGCTTCGATCCCTGGTCAGGGCATATACAAGAATCAACCAATGAATGCATAAATAAGTGGAACAACAAATTGCTGGGGTTTTTTTATTCTCTATCTCTGCCTTCCTCCTTCTCTCTCTCTCTAAAAAAAAAAAAAAAAAGAAGAAGAAAAGAAATGAAAAAAGAAATCCATGCTGCCTTCACAGCTACATGGACAGTAGCTGATGAGCTTTCTGTTTAATATCTATTCATTCCACAAATAGTTTTGGAGTTCCTACTAGTTTGCAGAAGCTAGGCACTATTGATAGCTACTGAATAAGGCAGATGAGATCCCTGCTTTTGTGGAGCTTATGGCTTGGTAGAGGAAGACAGACAATAAAAAGTACTTTATAAAACAGAGTAACATAGCGGTAAGTACTAGATAAGAAATAAGACTAGGTAGTATGACAGAAAGCGACTGAGGGGTAAGGAGGAGGGATGCAACAGGGGACAGGACAGGCTTTCAGGAGAAGGTGATATTTGAGCAGATGTTGATCAAGAGGAAGGATCAAAATATCACGATCTGGGGGAAGAGGGAACGGTGAGTAGCCAGCTACAGACCCAATTCAGCATATTTGAGAAACAGACAGCAGGCCAGTGTGGCTGGAGTGGAGTGAATGAGGGAAAGGGGTTCAGGATGAGATTAGTGGCCTAGGCAGGGGCCAGGTCACGCAGACTTTGTAGACCCTGTAAGAAATACAGATTTTTTTTCTAAGTGTAGTTCTGTAAATTGGTCACTAAAAAGGTTTGGAGGGATTAATGATTTAGTGTTTAGTGTTATGATTTAATTCAGAGCCCCACTAAGTGGGAGGGTAGACTTTCAGTGTATGACCTGTCCCTATATTAATTGATGACCTCACAATCTCGGGTGGCTCCAAGTCTGAAGGTGGAATTCTTAAGTAGCGTCATTTTGGGGATTTTCACAGTGATCTGTAACTCACTGAGAATCTAGCTAAAACATCAGTGGAGAAAGTCCGACCTCGGATGGGAGTTGCAACTGGAAGTTTTCTTAAAGAACACAGTAGTAAGATAAGACAAAAAGTGTTCACAAATGAAACTATGATCCAGAGATCATTCAGCCTAACTGAATTCCTACAGACTGGTCAGAATTTTCCCTGTGTAAGAAAGGGGATTTTTTTATATTACAATTATTAATGTCTCTTTTAAAGCTCGTTCTTGTTGAGTAAGGTCGTGGATTAACTGGTGTAAACTATGCTTGAGATGTCTTAACACCCTGAAGCACGTCATGAACCAACCCATTTTAGCCATCCCTGCCCCCACCCCCACCCACCCCACCCATGCTGATTGTGAGATTTCTCACTACATGGGAGCCCTACAGTTGAGGTTTCTAGTCAGGGTGTGTTGTTGTCCTATAGGTTTAGCGACATAGCTAGGGTTCCTTTGGAATTCCAACAGTGTAATCCACCAGAGCGCAGAAGTTCAGCTCAGGACATCTGAGCCGCTGACAGTCTGGAAAAGACTGTCTGCCAATGGGGAGCTCTTGTTTCTGCAGCAAAGTTTGGCATGACTGACGGAACTAGGGTCCCATGCTGCGGTTGTGGTGAAAGATGCCACCGTTTGGGTTGAAATGTGTCCTTAGACACCATAGCTGTTCCCCAGTTTCATCAGCTCCAGATGGAGCGTGTCCCAGGGACCACACAGCGCTTTGTTTAACTGCTGGCATTAGCAGCAGTATGGGGATCCCATTGAATCATCATCTCTTGTCAAAAAGCCAAGAGTTGTTCAGAATGAAAACAGTTTTTTTCAAATAGGCTAAATCCCCAGTACTAATTAGCGGTAGTGATGGTAGTGGGAGTTGTGTGTGTGGTGATGGTGGTGCTGATCCTGTGTTTCCACTCTTTTAAAATAAGGGCAGTCTTGCCTGACCAGGCGGTGGTGCAGTGGATAGAACCTCGGACTGGGATTCAGAGGACCCAGGTTTGAGACCCCGAGGTCGCCAGCTTGAGCGCGGGCTCATCTGGTTTGAGCAAAAGCCCATCAGCTTGAACCCAAGGTCGCTGGCTCCAGCAAGGGGTTACTCGGTCTGCTGAAGGCCCGCGGTCAGGGCACATATGAGAAAGCAATCAATGAACAACTAAGGCGTTGCAACGCGCAATGAAAAAAAAAATAAGGGCAGTCTTTTTGCTTGTTGTCTGAGCCATAGGGTGAGTAACCTTGACCTCCAAGACACTTAATTGAGCTCGTGTGTGTGAGTCCTGCAGGAATTGTGGAATGCTTCTCTTCTTTGGGACCAGACATTTAGAAAAGAATAAATTAGAAAGTGGTGGTAACATAGTCATTGTCATTGCAGACAATGTGGCATTTATATATGAGGCACACTAACAA
Organism: Saccopteryx leptura; assembly: GCF_036850995.1. Taxonomy (NCBI): domain Eukaryota; kingdom Metazoa; phylum Chordata; class Mammalia; order Chiroptera; family Emballonuridae; genus Saccopteryx; species Saccopteryx leptura. The sequence goes on along the minus strand of NC_089508.1, from coordinate 26,278,619 downwards.
GGGCAAGTTTGATGTCCTATCATGAACCATTGGGGTGATTTTTATACACAGAAGCTGTACCAGCTGAAAATAGCCCTAACATCTTGTTAATTTGTCTTTTCCAATTTTTGCATATTCATACTCAAGAATGACAGGCTCAGCTTGTTCAGCCTTTCCAAGGATTTAGAGAACATTATCTATTTGATTTCTAAGTACGCATAAAGGATAATAATATATACTCGTCTTGTTTGGATAAGGGTATTATTCATTTATTCATTCATTCATCCATTCAATAGATATTTATGAGACACCTACTTTGGGCCAGGCACTGTGCTAGGTGCTAAGTGAATACCAGTACATGAAAAAGACGGAGGCCAAAAGTATGTAAATGCTAAACGAGTCTAAGAAGTGACTCCCCCAAGTCCCTGCAGGAGTTGATTTTGCTACATGCATCTTCCTGACTTCTGGTCCCGTGCTTTGACCACAATACTTCACCACTAGACCACACTTCCCCAAATAAATAACTACTTCTGCATGCTGGGGATGGGTTGTGTGTGGCAGCATTTACGTAGGCAGCACAGACAGCAGCCTTTCACTTAATGTTGTAATAACACCAGGCTAAACAATGTGCACTGACTTCCAGATTTATTTAGACAAAAGTTCAATGTGGGTCAGATGTCTTAATCAGATGCCAGAGAGGTACAACGTTGGAAGAGTCTCTATCTGATAAGGAACAACTAATGAGGAGAAATGAATTTGTTGTCAATTTAGGTTAAAACTAGATGTAGGAAGCCCTGACCGGTTAGCTCAGTCAGTTCAAGCGTTGTCTTCAAAACACCAAGGTCATGGGTTGGATCCCTGTGATCAGGGCACATGTGGGAAGCAACCAATGAACACACAACTAAGTGAAACTGCAAATGAATGCTTCTTGCTCTCTTCCTTCCTCTCTCTTAAAAAAAAAAAAAAAAAAATCAGATGTAGGATTCTACCCTCCTTTTCACATTTGGATCCCAAATAGGAGGAACTCAGTACACAGATTATCACAAACTATGTAAATTTGGATTTTATATGCCCAGGCTTGTCCAGAACACAGAATCCCTGTCCTGCTGGAAGGCAAAACCGTGCTCCCAGAGGCACACACACGTCTGTCTCAAAGTCAACCTGACCTTTGTAACTGGCAAAGAAAATTTCACAAGTTGGTTCTGATTTCTCCTGAAGACTGTATCATGTGAGTTCCATATTAAAAATGTGATTTTGCAATCCTGAAACGGATACCATGAGTAGACTGGGATGTGGGAGCATGTTAAGATGATCACAGGTTGAGATGTTAGTGGGGCGGAGAAGGAGCTTGAGATTGTATTATCCAATGTGACTGGGTTTGAGCACTTGCTTCCCGAGGTGCTCTGCCCTTTCAGTCTTTACCATGTTGTTTCCCAGAAGACAGTGAATCCAGCTTCCAGCTCTGTATTGCCGTCACTTCCTCTGACACCTGTCTTCACACCTTCTTTTGTGCTTCACAGCACCCGGTTCTTAACTCTATCAAACCACTTACTACTGTCCTGCAGTTCTCTCTTGACTTACTGGTCTTCTCCAGGAAGCTGGAATCCCTCTGAGGGTAGGAACAGGCCCACCTTGTTCATTTCAGTAAGTGCCAGCCCCCAGCACAGTGCCCTGCCATATGAGGCTCTCAATAGTTCTTTGTTCAATGAATGAAAGAGTGAATGAATTCATGGATGGATTCATGGTCCTTTTCAGAGGATGCATTTACTGTCTCCAACTCTGTTTGCAATGGTGCAGGAAGGAAACAGTTAAGCTCTCCGGAGAAGACATATTTATCCCAAGACTCTTCCCCCCACCTTTTTTTTTTTTTTTAATTTTAATTGGCATACGCAGGATATGAAATAAATCCTGGATATAAAATTTTGACACATGCTAAAAAAAATTTTTTTTTGACACATGCTGAAGTATTGGTCTGAGCTGATTCAAGACACCGGAGGGGAAGTAAATGAAATCATTCTAGGTTTTCTCTTAAGAGGCCCGAGATCCAGTTATGAATGTAATGCAAGGCCAGATTCAGGAATTCAAAGCTTGACCTACTTTGTCCAAAGCTAATTAGGAGAGATGGATTTGCCTTCTTAACCTTTTTAAAAATTAAATAATCAAAGATAGTGAAGTAGCTTGACAGATGATAGAATTAGGAGAACTGAGGGTCGAAAAATTGCTTTAGGATTCAGAGCAGGTCCAAGAAATCTGTTTATGTATTATCTGTTTTTCCTTTTCTCTCCCCCTTTTTAAGTGAGAAAAAAAAGCGCTTAAATTCCCACCAACACAAACCAGTGACATACAATGATGAAATTCTGTTTTCACCTCTGCCTGTGACAGGGAATGCAAAAATAGCAAGTGGCCCAGTTCCACGAATCCCCGCCTCTCTGCCCTCTCTGCTCCCGCCGGGTTCGCAACTCTAAGAATGGAGGTTAGCGCACAGCAGCACGCGAGCCGCACTCAGCCCCCGGACCGGCGGATGATGTCAGGCGGCGGGAGTGGCCGCAGCGGGCCGGGGAGACCGAGTCCCCGGGGGAGCGAGGAGGAGGGCGGCCTCGCCGGGCAGACGGCGCGCCCGGCCGCGCGGCGTCGCCTGGAGACGGCCCTGGCGGCGCAGTGTTGCTGTAAACAGCCGCTTCGCTGTTACTATCTATAGCAGGATCGCCTGGCTCCGGGGTGCGGCGGCTGGAGGCAGGTCCACGGTCCCATTCGGATCGCGTCCGGAAGGATCCGCCCCCTGCCCTAATCCCGTCTCACCCCTCTTCAGGTTCTCACCGTGACCCCCGGCTCCGAAGAGGGCGGGGAGAGGGACCCAGGGACTCTGCCGGGACCTGCGGCTTCACGCCCCGGAGGTAGCCGGCTCTGAGACCGAGCTGGGGCTTGTGACCCCGGCTGTCCTTTGCAGGGGAGCAGGAGGCTGGGGAGACTGGGGGCACAGCACACTCCTGAGCACGAAAGCCCCGTTTTCCAGGCCACAGAGCCGCGTCTGAGGTCCCAGCGCCCAGGTCTCCCGCCTGGGCGCTGCTGGGCACGGACAGTACTTTCAGCGACCCCAGTCCACCCCCATCCAAGTTCCCACTGGAAAATCACCCGCTGCTGGCTCCCAGTAAGCCGAGCTTCCTGGGGGAACGAAACACCCCTACTTCCCCCGTTCAGACTGGCGCTCTTCCAAGAGCTCACCCCACTCGGTACCCTGAACTGACGACCTGTCCACATAACACCACCCACCACCCATCCCCACCACACGACCTGGCTGTAGGTTCCGCAAAGTGTTCACTGCCTAGTGTCTCCGGGGTTTGACAGTAACACTCATATACCCACAAATGACTGAGAAATAAACGCGCCTTTTCCCTTAAAAACAAACAATCAAAAAATAAAACTAAAATACTTAACATCGTAGACAAAGTCAGTTCTCTTATTTTGGATTCCCCCGGTTTTTGGCTTCCAAACGCAATAACGGTCTCAGTATTGCTTGAGGCCGGGGGCTGAGGGTCTGCTTCCACAGTTTGCACTGAATATGCTAGAGGTGGGCATGGGGGTGGAGGCGCATTCCTTCGCGGGCCAAAGCTTAAGCCCTTGAGGCTGTGTATCTGTCGGTCCTATACCTTTTCTCCTATACTCAGAACTGTTCTTTGTTTACTGTATATTGGTAAAAAGGCGTCCCCACCCCCACCGCCCCTATCGCTCCCACCGCGGGAACAAGGTCCGCATTGAATCAGGTGCGAATGTTCGCTCTCCTTCTGCGTCTTTCCCGCCTCCCCTCCCCCGGCCGCAGCCCCCGCCTCCCCCCAGCGCTGCACCCTAGTTGTTGGCTGCAGCCCGCGAGCAGTTCCCGTCAATTCCCCCTCCCTTTTCACAGGATGTCCATATTAGGACATCTGCGTCAGCAGGTTTCCACAGCCTGTCCATGCGGTCGTGGGGGGAGCCAACCCCGCAGTGCCTCATCCTAGGGGGTCTGGGGTCCCCACTAAGACCCAGATTGCTGAATGCTCACGGGATAAGGAAACGCAACAGAACGGGAGCCTGAACAGGGAGCTGCAAGGGCGGCGGGGGCGGCAAGGAGGCCGAAAAGATATCCGTGCTAGCTCGCCACCCCTCCAGTGCTGCAATGGTTGCGCTGTGACGTCATTGGACTCATTCACAAAAAAAAAAAAAAAAAAAAAAAAAAAAAAAGGCTGTTATAAAAAGCAGTGGCTGCGGCTCGTACTCTAACCGCATCTGCAGCGAGCACAGAGAAGTGGAGACAGCCAGCAGCGGCGCAGCTAGAGAGCAGTGACCGCGCTCCTACCCAGCTCTGCCCCACAGCTCCTACCTGCCTCTGCCCCTCTGCCCTTCGCCCCGGCTCTGCCTACCCTCGACCATGATGTTCTCAGGCTTCAACGCTGACTACGAGGCGTCCTCCTCTCGCTGTAGCAGCGCCTCCCCGGCCGGAGACAGTCTCTCTTACTACCACTCACCTGCCGACTCCTTCTCCAGCATGGGCTCTCCTGTCAACGCGCAGGTAAGGCTGGCTTCGCGCCGCCATAGGGACAGCGATTCGGGGTCACCGGGGCGAAGACATTTGCGGGACGCTCAGGAAGAAGAGCCGGGTACCCCATTTCGGGCGGAGAAGGAGGCTGCCCGGCCGGAGCAGCCCTATTTCGGGATCCCCAGACTCGCTGGGAGCGCACAGTCGCTTGTCACAATAAGAATAGGCTCCACTCGTGCTCTCTGGCTGGCCTCTCACACAGGCTGGGGCAAACGTGTCCCCAGCAAAGACTTCATAACTAGAGCGTGGCTCCTCCAGGGAGGCGGCAAAAAGCGCCCCCCCCCCCACACACACACACTAGGCGCGCGGCTTGGAGCAGGGGCGGGGAGCAGAGCTAAGTAGGCGGGTGTGTAAGGCAGTTTCATTGATAAAAAGCGAGTTCATTCAGGAGACTCCGGAGCGGCGCCTGCGTCAGCTCAGACGTCAGGGATATTTATAACAAACCCCTTTCAAGCAAGTGATGCTGAAGGGATAACGGGAACGCAGCAGCGGGATAGAGGAGAAAGGCACCGCGCTGGGGAATTCTTGGGGGAAATGGGGGGATCTTTCATCCAGAATGAGAGGAATATAAAAAGACATGAGCAGTCCCGGACAGGACCGTTCCTCCTCTCTCCTTGCTGCATGCGGCTCTAGGTACTCGGTTCACCGCACCTGTGTCCTGAACCTGCGAGTTCACATCAACTTCCCCCTTCTGTTTCGTTTTTAGGACTTTTGTACAGATCTGGCCGCTTCCAGTGCCAACTTCATCCCAACTGTCACGGCCATATCGACCAGCCCGGACCTGCAGTGGCTGGTGCAGCCCGCCCTGGTCTCCTCCGTGGCCCCATCCCAGACCAGAGCCACCCACCCCTACGGAATGCCCACTCCCTCGGCTGGGGCTTACTCCAGGGCTGGAGTCTTGAAGGCCATGACAGGAGGCAGAGCTCAGAGCATTGGCAGGAGGGGCAAGGTGGAACAGGTGAGCTCTTCAGCATCTTCTCTGTGTGGGGGTGGGGCTGGGGAGGGACGCATTGGTGAAGATGGAGAGCACAGTGGGTAGGGTAAAGTCACTGATGGAACTGATTACACATCTTGAACGGGGAACTCTGGCTCCAAGCCCTCTCCATCTGGATTTAGACTCTGATAGACCCACCCCAAGGAATCCCCTCAGAGGTTCTTCTCAAGGAGGTTCCTGTCTCATGCTTTTACACTGAGTTCTTCTTCATTCTCTCGCTGAGCATCTTATTTGAAATGCAAGTCACATCCAGCCCGCAACTGCAGGTTAGATAGAAACGGCCTCACAGACGAGGTGCCAGGGAGCTGGAAGCTGCAGGAGCCAGTTTCACTGGGGTGGGTGAATGGAGCCAACAGCAGACACAGTTCCTGACTGTTGGTCTTTTTTTTCCTTCCAGTTGTCCCCAGAAGAAGAAGAGAAAAGGAGAATTCGAAGGGAAAGGAATAAGATGGCTGCAGCTAAATGCCGGAACCGGAGGAGGGAGCTGACTGACACACTCCAAGCGGTAGGTGGATTTCATGGTTCTCTGCTTTTTAAAACTTAAGGGGAGAATTGGAGATTGGGATAAAGGAACAGTGTCCTTGAGCAGGACTGTGTGTCTTATGCTTTGCTTTATTCCTCTGTGTACAGGAGACAGACCAATTGGAAGACGAGAAGTCTGCTTTGCAGACTGAGATTGCCAACCTGCTGAAGGAGAAGGAAAAGCTCGAGTTCATCCTGGCTGCTCACCGACCTGCTTGCAAGATTCCTGATGACCTGGGCTTCCCAGAAGAGATGTCTGTGACTTCCCTTGATCTGAGTGGAGGCCTGCCTGATGCTGCCACCCCTGAGTCCGAGGAGGCCTTCACCCTGCCCCTCCTCAATGACCCTGAGCCCAAGCCTGCAGTGGAGCCCGTCAAAAACACGAGCAGCATTGAGCTGAAGGCCGAGCCCTTTGATGACTTCCTGTTCCCACCGTCATCCAGGCCCTGTGGCTCTGAGACCGCTCGCTCTGTGCCAGACATGGACCTGTCTGGTTCCTTCTATGCAGCAGACTGGGAGCCCCTGCATGGTGGCTCCCTAGGAATGGGGCCCCTGGCCACAGAGCTGGAGCCCCTGTGCACTCCGGTGGTCACCTGTACTCCCAGCTGCGCTACTTACACGTCTTCCTTTGTCTTCACCTACCCCGAGGCTGACTCCTTCCCCAGCTGTGCGGCTGCCCACCGTAAGGGCAGCAGCAGCAACGAGCCCTCCTCTGACTCGCTCAGCTCACCTACGCTGCTGGCCCTGTGAGCAGGCGGGGAGAGGAGGCAGCAGGCACACACCAGTGCCACTGCCCCAAGTTGGTGCATTACAGAGAGGAGAAACACATCTTCCCTTGAGGGTTCCCGTAGACCTAGGGAGGACCTTATCTGTGCGTGAAACACACCAGGCTGTGGGCCTCAAAGGACTTGAAAGCATCCACGTGTGGACTCAAGTCTTGACCTCTTCCGGAGATGTAGCAAAACGCATGGAGTGTGTATTGTTCCCAGTGACACATCTGAGAGCTGGTAGTTAGTAGCATGTTGAGCCAGGCCTGGGTCTGTGTCTCATTTCTCTTTCTCCTTAGTCTTCTCATAGCATTAACTAATCTATTGGGTTCATTATTGGAATTAACCTGGTGCTGGATATTTCAAATTGTATCTAGTGCAGCTGATTTTAACAATAACTACTGTGTTCCTGGCAATAGTGTGTTCTGATTAGCAATGACCAATATTAAACTAAGAACAGATATGACTTTATTTTCTAGTAGATAGAAACAAATAGCTATATCCATGTACTGTAGTTTTTCTTCAACATCAATGTTCATTGTAATGTTACTGATCATGCATTGTTGAGGTGGAATGATTGTTCTGACATTAACAGTTTTCCATGAAAACGTTTATTGTGTTTTTAATTTATTTATTAAGATGGATTCTCAGATATTTATATTTTTATTTTATTTTTTTCTACCTTGAGGTCTTTTGACATGTGGAAAGTGAACTTGAATGAAAAACTTAAGCATTGTTTGCTTATTGTTCGAAGACATTGTCAATAAAAGCATTTAAGTTGAATGCGACCAATCTGGCTCTCTTTTTATTCTGGAAGTTTGGTCAGATTCTGAAAGGCACTGGAGAGCAGTTTGTTGAGAAGGGTGACTCCTGGAGGGGGACACGCCCCTCTGATCCCTTATCAAAGAGGAGAAGGAAACTCGGGAGCAGATGCCGGAATAGTTGATAAACACTGCAAGTCCTCACAGTATCTCTGCCTCCAGTTTCTGAGGGTGAGAGCCTGCTCTGAGATGGCTTCTGTGGGAAGATGTCTTCTTGCCCCCCCCCACCCCCTGTTTTTGAAAGTCAAAGCGGTGATTATTTAAATCTAGTTTTGCTAATACTAGACTTAAATATCTTGATCTTAAAGGAATCTTTTAGCAAATAGAATTAAGCTTTGCACAAACTACTTTAACTTCTTTTTTTTAATATTTATATTTTACATTTTATTTATTCATTTTTTGTTTTTTTAGAGAGAGAGGAGACACAGAGAGAGAAAGAGACAGAGAGAGGAAAGAGAGAAAGAACAGAGGGAGGAGCAGGAAGCATCAACTCCCATATGTTCATTGACCAGGCAAGCCTGGGGTTTCGAACCGGTGACCTCAGCGTTCCAGGTCGATGCTTTTATCCACTGCACCACCACAGGTCAGGCTACTTTAACTTCTTATTCCTGAAAAATCATATGCAGGGTTACCTCTACCTTTAAGGTGAGCAAATTGAATAATGGTTAGAGTGAACGACTTTCTCAATGTCTCATTCTTGGGATTGGAATCTTCCTTACTCATTACGCTATACACCAGGCTGAACTGCTTATTAATACTTGGTTCTTTAAAAGAAGTTTTCACTTGGTTAGAAAAAGAAACTGTTTTGGTACTTTAACATATATACATTTGGTTGGACTGTATTTATTTTTTATTTTATTTTATTTTTTTGTATTTTTCTGAAGCTAGAAATGGGGAGAGACAGTCAGACAGACTCCCGCATGCGCCAGACCGGGATCCACCCGGCACGCCCACCAGGGGCCATGCTCTGCCCACTAGGGGGCGATGCTCTGCCCCTCCGGGGCATTGCTCTGTTGCGACCAGAGCCACTCTAGCGCCTGGGGCAGAGGCCAAGGAGCCATCCCCAGCACCCGGGCCATCTTTGCTCCAATGGAGCCTCAGCTGCGGGAGGGGAAGAGAGAGACAGAGAGGAAGGAGAGGGGGAGGGGTGGAGAAGCAGATGGGCGTTTCTCCTGTGTGCCCTGGCCAGGAATCGAACCTGGGTCTTCTGCACGCCAGGCCGACGCTCTACCACTGAGCCAACCGGCCAGGGCCTGGTTGGACTGTATTTATTGTCAGAAAGAAAGGAGGATTATTGTCCTATCTCTTAGTAATAAATACATTTACTTTACATTTTTTATTTTCTTTTTAAATTTTAATTTTATTTATTAAAAGAGAGAGGAAGGGAGAGACTTAGAGAGAGACAGGATCATCAACCTGTTCCTGTATGTGCCATGACCGGGGATTGAACCGGCAACCTCTGCATATTGGGACAATGCTCTAACCAACTGAGCTATCCAGCTAGGGCTAAACACCCTAGCCAGATTTCTTTAACACCATATGCCTAACATTTAGTTAAATGAGGGGAAGAAAAGTTGGCTCTGAAAATTTGAAAGCAATCTCAAACAGTACAAATAATGGTTGATCATTTGGTAAATAAAAAGTTACATAATAGCTCAATAAGAAATCAACATGACTCTGAATAAGCTTGAACATAGAAACTTTATCATCTTAGAGAAGAACATGACCTTTGTCTGGAACACCTCTGGTAATGGGGCACTTACACGCACAGGGACAAACCGCAAAGAAAGCAGGTGGTGCCCTTCCTCCCGTGCTCAGCTGCCATGCAGGCACCAGCACGGAAGGCAGAGATCATGTTTGCACATATGCTAGGTGACGAGCAACTTCAGTGCCAGCTTTCTAATGCTTTGGTGATAATGAAAATCACTGGGTGGTTAGGGGGCATCTCACTCAGTCAAGTTAAAAGTTTTATTTTTTATTTTTTAAGTGAGAGGAAGGGACGGTAGAGAGACAGACTCCTGCATGCACTGTGACCAGGACCCAACTGGCAACCCCCATCTGGGGCCAACGCTCAAACCAGTTGAGCCACTGGCTGTGAGAAGGGAAGAGAGAGAAAAGGGGGAGAGGAAGGAGAAGAGAAGCAGATGGTCACTTCTCATGTGTGCCCTGACTAGGGTTCGGACATCCACACACCCGGCCGACCCTCTTTCCACTGGGCCAACTGGTCAGGGCGAAAGTTTTAATTTGAAATGACAATTCCATTGAGGTTGATGTTCTTACCTATCATCTCCCTGCTTTTCACACAATAATTGGCATTTGAAATCAACCTGCTGTAGGCTCTTAAGAGTACTGATATATCATACAGCACTGGCATAATATTGTTGCCTGTCTAGCAATAACAAAAGTGGCATTAGACTCCCTGTTTGTGGTTCACTGGTGAATTCTTTGTAGCTTTTAAATATGACCTATTTTGCCTGACCAGGTGGTGGCGCAGTGGATGGAGCATTGGACTGGGATGTGGAGGACCCAGGTTCAGGACCCCGAGGTTGCCAGCTTGAGCATGGGCTCATCTGGTTTGAGCAAGGCTCACCAGCTTGAACCCAAGGTCGATGGCTTGAGCAAGGGGTTGCTTGGTCTGCTGTAGCCCCACGGTCAAGGCACATATGAGAAATCAATCAATGAACAACTAAGGAACCGCAAGAAAGAATTGGTGTTTCTCATCTCTCTCCCTTCCTGTCTGTCTGTCCCTCTCCCTGACTCTCCCTGTCTCTCTCCCTGTCTCTGCCAAAAAAAAAATATGACCTATTTCCCAGATGGATAAGGGAGGCTGCACCTCTACAGCCAGACACTGACTCGCTCCTGGTGACCTAAGAGCCTCTGTAAGACCTGTGCCGATTATATAGAGAGACCACTGCTTTCCGTTCGATAGCCCTGGCCTCAGCTTAGAGACAGACTCTTCCTCCAGTTACCACAGTCCGGCTGAGAACATGCTGCTCCATCAACAAGACTGCATTCAAGGTCCAGGGAGAAGAGCTGCAACAGGAACTCTCTGTAACAGGTTTTTCAGAGGCCCCAAGGGTTGACATTCTACCAAGCTCCCTGCCAATCATCTTCATGGGATCAAGGGAAGAAAGGAATTCTCTCTTTCTCCAGCCAAAGGGCTCTTTCCAAATCCTCCTTTCCTGACTCATGATTCAACAACTTCCATGGATGAGGGACACTGGGAATGTCAAGTTCCTTTAGGGAAAGACTCTGCTCCCTTCCCACAAGATATGGCCTCACCCTGGTCTCAGCAAAACAACTATCTCAGGGCCCCATGGTGTAACACTGATACAAAAGATATACATGTATCAGCAGGGGAGCAAATAAGGATCAGAGGGGCGCATTTCCTTAGGAGGAGAATGTCCAGTTTAGCTCATTGATGGATCCCCTGACTTGGCTCAGTGCCTGGCACAAAGAACAGGGTTATCGACTATTCGCCAAGCGGATGAATGAATAAATTCTGCACTATTTCCACAAACAGAAATATATTCCTCATATAGTCTCTAAAGTCTCCTATTCCTGGCCCTGTTACGGTATTAAGCAATTGGGATTTTACATCTTTCTGTTTGGCTTCAAACACATACCTCCCTTCTGTCTTGGCTCCTGGAATTCCAGAACCGCCTCCCGGGGCTACCTCTGCCAATTCAACTTCAAAGTGAATGCACAACCATCGGGCCTCCAGCTACAAATTAATTTTAGATGGAAAGAGGGGAGAAGAAACAAAATATTCATCTCTATATAGTAGTGGATTATAGTCTACATAGTCTTTGCATATCTCTGCATCTTGTGTAATTATCAAAATTAGCTGATAGCATTTAGCAATTTGTTTTAATAACAGTAATTTTGTATCAACAGCAACTTACCACGTGTGAATGAAAGTAAATCAACAAGGCTATCTTTAATTAATGGACAAAGAAGAGACTGAGGCAAAGGAAAAGTGTTCAGATGATTACTCTAAGGAAGCCATCTGAAGTTTCAAAGTTTTTCAAATAAAAATAAATCTAAAACAAACAAACAAACAAACAAAAAATCAAACCTTAACTGTTAATGAGATTTTCTCCAAACATGGAATAATCAAATTCCTAAAAAACGTTAAGGAGATATAAGCATCACTTGAATGCTAAATACCAGAGCACTTTAAGCTGTGTTGTTTTGCTATAAACCTTGCTCGCTCAAACCAGATGAGCCCACCCTCAAGCTGGCGACCTCGGGGTTTCAAACTTGGATCTTCCGCATCCCAGTCCGACGCTCTATCCACTGCGCCACCGCCTGGTCAGGCTGCTATAAACATTAAGGAGTTGACCTTGGGTTCCTCTCAAACTCCATCTCCTGTCCTTCTCCCCTACGGGCACTCTGCTCCTGGCCTTCCTTCCATTCCTGACACACAGCAGACGGGTTCCTGTGGCGGAGCCTTTGCACTTGCTGTCCTTCTGCCTCTTTCCCTGGGGTTGGCTCGTCCTATCGTTCAGGACTCAGCTCACAGGGCATCCCTTTCAAGAGGACTTCTGAAGTCATTCTATCTAATTTACCAGGTCATTCCATCTAGAGTAACACATAGAGAGTCTCCGTGACTCTCTATCCCATTATCCTGCTTTATTTTTTAATGTTCCGTATCATATATGCAACACTTAATTTATGATAATTTTCCATTTTTAAGCAAATGTCAAATGAACAATGGATGCATATGTAAATATTGGTATATTCATCTTCAAAGAAACAAACAAAACTGTTTTTCACTCAGTGATATAACATTTCCAACTATCACACTAACCCATTTGAGTTCGTTGATTCCTAGCAATTGGTATGCAAAATTATAAAACTGACAGTTTAGTGTGCGTTAGAACAGAATAAGGGTTAGCTGCTATCACTCTCATTATCGATATCATAATCATCATTACCAGGAATATGCCCAGACCTGAAGGAAAGCAGATGGAAATAAGGTGTACCAGCTCCTGATGAGTGAGTTGAAAGCCCTGAAGGGCACTGGCTGGACAGATTTCCATTTCCTTTGCACAAAGGGGAAAGCCACAGAAGCTTGGTTGCAATGCATTTCATTTTAGTGGTTCCACACACTCACTCACGGACTGAACTAAGCTGCCTTTCCTCTGCCCAAGATGCATTGTTCAGCTGCCCAAGAGGACAAAGAGCAGAAAGGGCTCTGGGCATTGTTCCAACGAGACTGCCTGGCCCAGCGGCTATCAGGTCCTCTTGATTAATAAGCCTTTTTTCACTTTGAGCTCACACCAACATGGTACTTGAGTGTGGTTGATTAAGACAAGAACCCAGAGGGGCTTGATCATTGGTTACATTAGAAGCAAGCCCATTGGAAGGGAGCCTGTTATAAAGGGTGTGAAGCAAAAGGTACCCACCTTCATCATATGGGTAGATGGCACAGGCCTTGGTTGCTGCCATATTTATATTGGAGAGCAATTTGTGGTCAGATCTACAGAAACAATCATTCAACTTCAGTCTTTTTAGTCAATCACAAAACTGTTATTGCAGCTAAACTTATCAAAACATTATGATTAATCTGAATTTGAGGAATTGGGTCCAACATAGCAGGCTGATTCAGAGCATACACTCAGTTTGGGATCTTGCCTCACTGATCTTGGGCAGCTTTAGTATCCCCATCTTTAGAAGTATAATAATTGTACCTACCTCTTGGGTAGGTTATGAGTGTTAAATAAGTTAATATGTATAGAGTGCTAATTATAATGCCTGGGCACACAGAAGTATTATAAAAGTATTAGTTATTATGTGTTATCTTTATAATTTAGGAAGGTGGGGGTTTCAGGGGAGAAAATATATACCTTCTAGAGCAAGCATGGGCTTCATTTTATTTGATAAAACGTTTCTGGGTGTCTACTATATATCAGGTGCTGGATTTAGCTGTGAGGAAGACACAGCCCTGTCCTCAAAGAGTTCATGGTCTAGTGAGGGAGGAAGTTACATAAACATATCCATTATAATACACTAACAAGAGGTGTAGCCTGACCTGTGGTGGTGTAGTGGATAAAGCCTTGACCTGGAATGCTGAAGTTGCTGGTTTGAAACTCCGGGCTTCTTGCCTGACCTGTGGTGGCGCAGTGGATAAAGCGTCGACCTGGAAATGCTGAGGTCGCCGGTTTGAAACCCTGGGCTTGCCTGGTCAAGGCACATATGGGAGTTGATGCTCCCAGCTCCTCCCCCCTTCTCTCTCTGTCTCTCCTCTCTCTCTCTGTCTCTGTCTCTCCCTCTCCTCTCTAAAATGAATAAAATAAATAAATAAATAAATAAATAAATAAAAAATGAAGCTCCGGGCTTGCCCGGTCAAGGTATGTACAGAAGCAACTATGAGCTGATGCTTCCCGTGCCTCCCCCCTTTCTCTCTCTCTCTAAAAATCAATAAATAAGATATTTAAAAACAATTAACAAGAGGTGCAGGTTTTGCATGAAGGAGGGACTGTGAAAACTCTATCTGTGGGAGTCTCTGAGTTGGGCCTCAAATGTGTGTGGAGCTTGCTAGATGAACAAGCGAGAGGTGGAGGGATTCCAGGAGGCCGAGGGATAGCACCACAGAGACACAAACTCATGAAACAATGCATGTGGTTTTGCTGGACTATAAAATATGGGGGTGGGGAGGAGAGAGTGGGAGATGTAAATTATAGAGCATCCCACAAATACATTTGATTTCATTTGCATCAGTATTACAGCATCAAAGTGGAGGGAGGGGGCTGACGATAGATCAAGAAGATGTATCTGTGGCCAGATCATGAAAAGCCTGGTATTTACTTAGTTCAGTGGTGTGTAGGCTGAACCGAGGCAGTGGTGGTGGGAATGTAGGGGGAACAAGAGGTAATTAGGGGGTAGGACTGTCTGGACTTTGTGACCGAGTGGATGTGGGAGGTGAGGGAGAGGGAGGAATCCAAGCTCACTCCCAGGTTTTCCAGGCTTGACACACAAGGAGGTTTGTGCTTCCACCAATGACTGTGTGACTATAGGAAGAAAAGTAGGTGTGGGGGATAAGATGGTAAGTTCTGGGTTGGACATGTCGAGTCTGCAATGCCTGTGGAATTTCCAGGGGCTGGGGGTGGGAACGTAAGCAGTTGGAATTACATGAGAGAGGTTCTGTGATGTGAACTTATAGAGCTTGTCTGAAGGCATGTGGTTGGGATGGAACCTGGAGCCCTAGAATACAATATTGACAATGGTTAGCATTTTACACGTGCTTGTTCTGTGCCAAGCTGTGCTGTGCACGTCACAGGCGATGCTCAGTCAGGGACCATAGTCTCTCTGCTAACCAGTCCATCTCTGGCAACTGGCACGTAACGGGCATACAATAATATTTTGAATGGATGCTCTCATTTAGTCCTCACAACAATCCAATGAAGCAGACATTATCAGGATCCTCATTTTACAGATAGAAAAATGATCTAGGAAAGGTTAAATAAGTTTAACCAACGTCACGTAATTGATAAATAGTAGATCTGAGATTTGAAATCAGCTCTTTGCAACTCTAAATTCCAAAGTGCTTAATTGCTTTGCTAGAGTGTTAAAAATCTGTCCCTAAATATGTACTTATGTGACCTAGGGTAAGACTCTAAGTTCTTTGAGACTGTTTCCTCTACCAAATCAGGAGTGGGTTTCAAGAATTTCAAAACTCCCTTTCCAGCTGCAAGACTCTGGCATCATCCGAGTTCTGTGGGAAGACGCCGAAAGAGCCCACAGTGGATCACTTAGGGTGGGAGGTCTGAGCGGTCTATGTTGTGCTGTAGCGGTATGCCAAGTGCCAGGAGGAGGGAGCAGTCTGCCCCAGGTGCAGGGAAGGGGATGAGTTAGTGTTGTATTTCAGTATAACAAATTACCACACACTTAGAAGCTTCCAACAACACACACTTATTGTCTCACAGTCTCTGTGGGTCAGGAGTCCAGGCACAACTTAGCTCGATCCTCTATTCAAGGTCCTACAAGGCTGCAATCAAGGTGCCAGCCCAGCTGTGTTCTCAGCTGGGTGTTTGAATGGAAAAGAGTCTGCTTCTGAGCTCATTCTGGTTGCTGGCAGACTGTATTTCCTTGTGATTGATTGTATAACTGAGGAGCCGACGTTTTTGCTGGCTGTTGGCCTGAGGCTGCCCTTAAGTCCTATAGGCTGCTTCCGCGACACGACTGTTCACTCCATCAAGCCCACCAGAAGAATTCATTAGTGTGTGCTGACAAGGTGGAGGGACACACACACACACACATACACAACAACATCATCATAGGAGTGACATCCCATCACCTTAGCCATATTCTATTCCTTAGAAGTAATACTTCTTCCTGAAAAACAAACAAACCTTGTTTTAAGTTCTGAACACATGGGATTACTGTTGAATTTTCATAATGTATATGTAAGCTTAATTTAAAAAATGATTTAGGCCTGACTTGTGGTGGTGCAGTGGATAAAGCATCAACCTGGAATGCTGAGGTCGCTGGTTCAAAACGCTGGGCTTGCCCAGTCAAGGTACATATGGGAGTTGATGCTTCCTGTTCCTCCCCTCCCTCTCTCCTCCTTCTCTAAAATAAATAAATTTAAAAACCAACCAACCAACCAAACAAACAAACCTATTTGCCTGGCCTGTGGTGGCGTAGTAGATGGAGCGTGGACCTGGAATGATTAAGTCGCTAGTTCGAAAACCCAGGCTTGCCAGTCAGGGCACATAGGAGAAGCAACGAATTGATGCTTCTCCTCTAAAACCAATAGAAAACAAATAAACAAACAATGACATCATTTAAAGCATTGTGTTCTATGTGGAAATAAACTCCTTTATAGTAACACTTGGGCCTGACCGGGTGGTGGCGCAGTGGATAGAGCGTCGGACTGGGATGCAGAAGACCCAGGTTCGAGACCCCAAGGTCGCCAGCTTGAGGGCAGGCTTATCTGGTTTGAGCAAGGTTCACCAGCTTGAGCTGAAGGTCGCTGGCTCCAGCAAGGAGTCACTTGGTCTGCTGTAGCCCCCTGGTCAAGGCACATATGAGAACACAATCAATGAATAACTAAGATGCCGCAAGGAAGAATTGATGCTTCTCATCTCTCTCCCTTCCTGTCTGTCCCTCTCTGTCCCTCTGTCTGTCACAAAAAATTAAATAAATAAGAATAAATAAATAAATATAGTAACAGTTGGTTCCCAGCAAATGGACTTCACTAGATGCCTTCACTTTAAAAGTTTGTAATGATGCAGAATCATCTGCGATCATTTTTGAGTTCACTGTCTCCGACTCTAATAGTACACAATACGGTGTTTAAACAGTAGATCTGAAGTCAAGATAACACGGACTGTAAAGACAAAGAAATTGGAGTCGAGTCAGTTATTCTATGTACCATTTGGAGTTTTTTTGCTCAAAATTTAAAACTACAAAGTAGTCCAAACTGTGGCAAGCAATGTTTTTATTTGGTAAGAGCCCATTTCAGTTAACATGTGAAATATTTTACTACATTTTAATATTAACTTTACAATGAAAAATTCTTTTAAAATTGTTTAAGATTAAAAAATGAATCAAGAAGCCCTGGCTGGTTGGCTCAGTGGTAGAGCGTTGGCCTGGCGTGCAGGAGTTCCGGGTTCGATTCCCGGCCAGGGCACACAGGAGAAGCGCCCATCTGCTTCTCCACTCCTCCCCCTCTCCTTCCTCTCTGTCTCTCTCTTCCCCTCCCGCAGCCGAGGCTCCATTGGAGCAAAGTTGGCCTGGGCGCTGAGGATGGCTCCGTGGCCTCTGCCTCAGGCGCTAGAATGGCTCTGGTCGCAACAGAGCGATGCACAAGATGGGCAGAGCATCGCCCCCTGGTGGGCATGCTGGGTGGATCCCGTTCGGGCACATGCGGGAGTCTGTCTGTCTCCCCATTTCCAACTTCAGAAAAATACAAAAAAAAAAAAAAAAAAAAAGAATCAAGAAAACAAAACATGCACTGGCCAATATCTCAATTGGTTAGAGTGTCGCCCGCAAGCACAGAGGTTGGTGATTTGATCCCCAGTCAGGGCACATACAGGAACAGATCAATGTTCCTGTCTCTCTCCCCCTTCCTCTCTCTCTAAAACCAATAAATAAAAATGAAAACAGCCTGACCAGGCAGTGGCGCAGTGGATAGAGCATCGGACTGGGATGCTGAGGACCCAGGTTCGAGACCCCGAGGTCCTCAGCTTGAGCGCGGGCTCATCTGGTTTGAGCAAAACTCACCAGCTTGGACCCAAGGTCACTGGCTCCAGCAAGGGGTTACTCGGTCTGCTGAAGGCCCGCAGTCAAGGCACATAAGAGAAAGCAATCAATGAACAACTAAGGAGCCTCAATGAAAAATTGATGATTGATGCTTCTCATCTCTCTTCGTTCCTGTCTGTCTGTCCCTATCTATCCCTCTCTCTGACTCTCTGTCCCTGTAAAAAAAGAAAATAAAATAAAAGAAAACAAACAAACCTCAAAACATTAAATCAGTAGTATGACTTTGTAGCTGCCTAATACTAAGTAAGTTACTATGGGGCTGCTTAGGACTAAAAAATAAATAGCTAGCACTAATTTTGGCTCACAAAGTGCTAGCAGCCACTGTTACACATACACATCTATATTAATTCGTTAAAATAACTCAGGTAAGTCCTGCTATTCTCCTTATTTTATTGATAAAATAGGGGGCACAGAAGGATTGTGAGCTGTCCAAGATCATCCAACCGGAGTGGTGGAGCTAGAATTTAAGTCCGGGTACTGTGGCTCCAATGCCTGAATTCTTAGTCACTAGTAAGAAAAAAAAAAAAAAATCAATATCCTCAAACACCTTGGCCGATAGTAGCCCTTCAAAAAGGACAGGCAGGCTTTCCATCCAGGAGTACTCCTTTCTTTTCCTGACCTGATTCTGTTGGATGGATCCTGCTGGATTCCCAGGGCCTTCCCTCAGGGGGTGCTTCCCGGCGCTCTCCATCCCCCTTGTTTCCCAAGCCCTTTCAGCACCCTCGTCTGCCAGGCCCAGGTTTCTCCTGGCCCTTCCCAGCTTCTGGCCCTTTGCTCCAGGCGAGGTCGACGGGTCAGGCCGAGCCAGGAGCTCACGAAGCCTCTATTTACTGTTTGGTTTCCATGGTGACACGTAGGTGCCGTCAGCGCCACCCGTCACCGGCCCCGCAGCGCGGGGCCACCCGGCGCCGTGACGTCTACCCGCTGCTTCCGCTCTGCCCATATTTGGCGCCGGCACCGCGCCGCCCGCGGGGCGGAGGCTGGAAGCCGGACTCTCGCCGCCCCCGCCCCCTGCCCCGGCCACGCCCCCGTGGAATGCTGACGTTGGCTCAGTTCCACGTGCCCCACCTCCGGTTCCCCGAGACCCCAGTGAGACTGAGGGGCGGGGTCGCTAAGGGAGACCACGAGAGGAGGTGGTTGGTTGGTGGGCAAGCTCTAAGGTCTCTAACATTCCTTGATTGTTGAGGCCGCAGTCAGGATTTGGGGCTGTCTCGTCCGCTCCGGGTGGGTGCGCTGGGATCACGATTTTCTCACTCTGTCCAGAAATCGTGCGAACAGCCATCCCTCGCCTATATATATTTTATAGGCTTGAACTTACGGTTCTCGCCCATGGCGCAGTGGAAAGCTTTGAAGACCGGTGTTTGGGGATCACTGTTGCCCCGATAAGTTACCTTGGAAAGGTCACTTCCCTTTACCTGGTCTGGTAAAACGGACTGTGAGAGTGGGGTCTGGATGGTTGCAGCGGTATCGTCAGGTTGGTGAGAGAAGATTGCCTATCACCTTCTAATTACGTCCCCCTCCCCCCCCCGCCATAATTGGGATGTCGGTGAAGTTCTTTGAGGACCCCTACAGTGCAGACCCCATAGTAACTGGATTTGTATGTCTCTGCGCCTAGCCCATATTAGGCGCTTAATACACTTAAGTTAACTGATTATTGAATTAATCACAGGCAAATTATCTTCGGATTTCAGCTTCATAAATCTGGACCCCCGCAATTCCTTTTACAGGCGGAAAGAGGAATATTGTGATGATTAATAATCGTGCAGCAAGGTTGCTGATGTAAAGCGATTTGCAGGTGTAAAGAGCAATACTCATTCCTGGGTGGAAACCAGCGAGATTCCAGAAGTGTCTGAGCGAGCCGTAGGTGTGTGCCACCCGGCCTGAGGGCCAGGGGTGGGGCAGGAAGTGCCGCAGTGGCCACTGCTGGGGAGCCCGCTGCAGGCTTGGGGTTAACTCTTCAAGCTAATCAGCCGTGTGCTCCCCCTTGCCCTCAACTCCCCAGTTCTGGCCAAAGGAATGTGTGTTTTTCAGAATTTTGGAGCTGATAGCACATCAGATATTATTTTCTAATTCAGCTTTTCTATTTCACAAAGGGGAAAATTAACTATCAGAGAGGTTGGTTGGTTCATCCATCCAAGCACGCATAGTTAAAAAGACAAAAGCTAGGATTTCTTTTCTTTCAATACTTATTTATTTAAATTTATGTTTATTAAAGCTGGGGACAGTGAAACAAAGAAGGGCTAGAAGAAACAACAGGAGAGAGCTTAGATGGGCTGTTTTGGCTCACTGGAAAGTCAGAGAAAAGGGGGCCTTGGAGACAGGATCATTGGGTTAGCTAGGGGGAATTGCCTGCTGTCCATTGCTCCCCTGGTTGCAAGTCTTGTGGGGTCCCTTAGAGTTTAGGAGACGCACGCCTGTGGGGGACGGTGGGGGGGCAGGCGCAGGTGTGCTCCGGGGTGTCTCCATGGGCAAAGCCAGGATTTCTGACTTCAAACTAGGGTCCCTTCCACCTCACCTAGGTGCTTCTAATCTGTTTCTGTGGCTTCCGGACCCTATTGCCTGGCTGAGCTAGTGGGGTGTACAGTAACAATAAGTACTGATTTCAGGGTTCCTTTACGCCCTTTTGCTGTTCTACACAGCCCACAGCATGGCACCAGGACTTGGGGTGGTAGCCAGGAGGAGTATTCTCCCAAAGCCATAAATATTTCTCCTCATAGTGGCTGGAATTGCCACCTTTATCCAGAGACCTTCAGTCAGCTGTCCTGAAACCAGTCTTAGACAGCAGCTGGTCATTGTTTACAGTTAACCAAGCATTGCATTAAGTTTTTCTCAGCCAAGAGAACAGCAGAAGGCATGCGTAGTCCGAACCCAAAGAAACCCTTTTTCTGCTCTTTGGAAGTTTTTCCATGATACATAGACGTTATATCCTTAGGGGAATGCCTCTATTGTCTCTCTCTTCCCTTTAGGTCTCACTCAACTTCCTCTTACAGTCTATATTGTATTTCTTCTCTAACTTTTGTGCTGAATAAGAAGGCAGTTCAGACTAAGACTGGTGCCCGCTGTTGCCTGGACCATCTAACCCGCTGATTTGGGGAGGGGTCTGGGATCCTTCCACCTTCCCCTCTGATTGCACTTGGAGCTAAAGCAGCAGGAGCAGCAACTCTGCCCCCTAGTGGACACATGAGGCAGAGCGCCCCCCTCTAATTCCAGAAGCAGCATCTTTGCGGTGCAGGTTGCGCGGAAGAGATTTTCTTTGTTCGCTCTGATGGAAATAGCAAAACTTGGCAGAATTTATTATTTATTTATTTTCTCTCTCACTCTAGTTTATTTCTGATGATCTGGTCTATTTGGACGCAGAAAACAACTTCCGTTTTTTCCCTTGTCTGGACTGCTTTTTTCCTTCTTGCTAGCCAAACCCTGCCCCTGCTTTCAAACTCTTTTTCAAATTCCACATCATTCCTAACAACTTTTCTGACTCTCTTCTCCTCTGTATCTTTTGAAATACAGCTGTGCACAGACCCCACTCACAGCACACACTCTTTTTTTTTTTTTTTTTTTCTGAAGCTGGAAACGGGGAGAGACAGTCAGACAGACTCCTGCATGCGCCCAACCGGGATCCACCTGGCACGCCCACCATGGGCGACGCTCTGCCCACTAGGGGGCGATGCTCTGCCCCTCCGGGGTCGTCGCTCTGCCGCGACCAGAGCCACTCTAGCGCCTGGGGCAGAGGCCAAGGAGCCATCCCCAGCGCCCGGGCCATCTTTGCTCCAATGGAGCCTTGGCTGCAGGAGGGGAAGAGAGAGACAGAGAGGAAGGAAGTAGGGGAGGGGTGGAGAAGCAAATGGGCGCTTCTCCTATGTGCCCTGGCCGGGAATCGAACCTGGGTCCCCCGCACGCCAGGCCGACGCTCTACCGCTGAGCCAACCGGCCAGGGCTAGCACACACTCTTATATGCTGTTTTTACTGTTGGTTCCTTGAGGCTAGGGATCATGTCTCGTGTATCTTTCATGTTCACAGTGTCCAGCAGGGGGCTGAGGAGAAAAACAGCTCTCAGTAAGCTGATTAATGGATTACTTTTTACAAATGAAACTCTAGGCTCTTACTTCAATAAACCTTCCAAAACCCTAAGTTCTTTGGGGGAACCTAGATAGTGATCTAATCAAGTGTAGCCTTGCACAATAAGAAGTTTCACAAAGCAGTTTCACAAGAGAACACCACCACCACCCAGAGATGGACAAGGAAGTCTGAAGTGGGTGTTCAGAAAAATGAGGAGGTGGGTGGTGGTGTGGAAAGCTCAAAGGATGAAAACTCAGGAAAGGGGGACTCTGCTCCTGGGACCAGAGAGGCAGTACAGGCTCTAGAGTCAGATTTATGCCCAGCTGCACCGCTTGTTGTGTGGCCTTGAGCAAGTTTTCTCTCCTTCCTCTCTGCGCCTCAGTTTTCTCATCTGTAAACATAAGTGCCCATCTCATTGTGATATGATGAGGAAACATTGAGTTGATATTTGCAAAGTGCTAGAATAGTGCCTGGCATGTAGTGGGCGCTATGTTAGTTTATAAATGAGTTTTTCAGCTTAGATCCCATGTAAATGGTATAAGGGGACCATTATATGAGCTCTTGGGTGTCTCCTACACCTGCCTTCCAGGGCAGTGTATGAGCTTTGGGGTCAGTCAGATCTCGGTTATAACCCCTGTCTCTGTTAGCACTTATGTGACCAAGGGAAGATCACTCTGCTTCTTGGAGCCTCAGTTTTCTTATCTGTGAAATGGGGATAATTGTGCCTCCCTCAAAAGACTGTGTGTGCATTACATTGCTTATAAAATGCCTGGCATAGAAGGAGCTTAATAAACAGAAGCTATAGTTATTATCAATGAGAAGAGCCTTATATAAAGGAGAATAAGATATTTAAAAGTCTTTCATGGTTTAAGAAAGATTGAACATAGTGAATAGTAATGAGACCAGCTCTAGTCACACAGCTTGGGAGTGGGAGTGTAGGTCCTGGGCCTGGTCTTTGATGAGATATCAGGACATCTGAAGAAACCAGGAATGGTTTGACTTGCGCGGTAGCTCTAGGCACATTTTCGCAGCAGAAGGGAGCATGGCTTATTTGAGAGACTAGGTGAAGGATGTCCCCAAGACATCCTGCCCCAGGAGCTGGACTCCCAAGCCTGGTGTGACCTCCCTCATGGCAGAACCTGCCCGCACAGCACCTCAAAGCTGCCATTCCCAACCCTGGCAGAGGGGACCTCAGCTTGACTGCCAGCAGTTATCTGAGGGGTCAGGGGTTATAACAGTCTTTTTTTTTTTTTTTTGGTGGTTTTTTTTTTATATTTTTCTGAAGTTGGAAACGGGGAGGCAGTTAGAAAGACTTCCGCATGCGCCCGACCGGGATCCACCTGGCATGCTCACCAGGGGGCGATGCTCTGCCATCACTCTGGGGCATCACTCTGTTGCGACCAGAGCCATTCTAGCGCCTGAGGCAGAGGACACAGAGCCATCCTCAGTGCCCAGGCCAACTTTGCTCCAATGGAGCCTTGGCTGCAGGAGGGGCAGAGAGAGACAGAGAGGAAGGAGAGGGGGAGGGGTGGAGAAGCAGATGGGTGCTTCTCCTGTGTGCCCTGGCTGGGAATCGAACCCGGGACTCCTGCACACCAGGCCGACGCTCTACCACTGAGCCAACCGGCCAGAGCTGGTTATGACAGTCTTAAAGCCAAATTGCATATATGGAAAAGTACTGAACAGAATATGCAAATGCTGTAAGGAGTCCTCAGAGTTCTTTCTGAAGGGAAAGGAGGGTTGCAAAATCCAACAGTGACAGTGTTGCAATCCCAAGCATGTTGGGAATCACTCTTATGGTCCTTTCACTTGATAGCTCTTGTCTCTGTGACCCACTAGGAGTTGTATGCTCCCCAACAGGTCAGGATCTGCACTAAATAGGTTGTTGACCAGGGATTGCTAAACCTGGACAAAGCCACCCGAGGAGCCATCTGGGGATCACAGAGGAATATGGAAGCCTCATTCCAAACACATAGTTTCAGTAATGGCTACAGAGCAGGTAGCACCTACAGCAGAACTCAAGGGTAGAATCATGGCTTAAGAAGAGTCATACAGCCTGCCCAGGTGGTGGTGCAGTGGAGAGAGCATTGGACTGGGATGCGGAGGACCGAGGTTCAAAACCCTGAGGTCACTGGCTTGAGCGCAGGCTCATCTGACCTGAGCACAGGCTCACCAGCTTGAGTGCAGGGTCACTGGCTTGAGTGTGGGATCAAAGACATGAACCCATGGTCGCTGGCTTGAGCCCAAGGTCGCTGGCTTGAGCAAGGGGTCACTCGCTCTGCTGTAGCCTCCCCAGTCAAGGCACATATGAGAAAGCCATCAATGAATAACTAAGGTACCACAACGAAGAATTGATGCTTCTCATCTCTCTCCCTTCCTGTCTGTCCCTCTCTCTGACTCTTTCACTGTCTCTGTCACAAAAAAATAAAAGAGTCATACAGGTGCTTCTTGGTTGTCTCATACAGGTGCTAATACTGGAGGAGGGAATGTGTTTTTCTTTTTTTCTTTTGTACTTTCTAATTATTTTGGCAAATGCATATTGCTTTTGTAATAAGAAAAAATATTTTGTAAATGTTCCTAGCAGAGCAGTATATTTATTTTTTAAATAGATAACAGAACATCATAAATAGGAAGGCTCAAACACTGGATTTTTTTGTTTGTTGGTTGGTTTGCTCCCCTTTCCAAATGAAATGGATGCTTGTGGTGAAACCTTTAAAAAAATTCAGATAATCAAAATAAAGAAAATAAAAATCACCTGTAATTCCATCACAGAGAAAGCATTCAACCTTCTTGATTCTCCCTTTCCAATGTATACTTTAGCTTTAGACTCTTTAGTTTATATACTGTGGTTTTTCTGAAAGTAGAACCATGCCGTAATACTGTTTTGTAATCTGCTTTTTCTACATAGTAGATAATGAACATAAAATATTCTACATGATCAAGTTAGTAGCTAATCACATAGGATTCTAGTTATCAACCTCCAACAGGCTAGCCAACTCTATCGGTGGACCTTTGGCTTGTTTCAAATTTTCGGTGGATCTTTGGCTTGTTTCAAATTTTCTTGCTATTAGAGACAAGGCTGCAGATGTGTTTGCAGCTAAATTTCTGTGCACATCCAAAGAGTATTTTTTTGGAGGTGGGCCAAGGATGCTCTCCTTTTTAAGGCTTTTGAGATGTAGCCATGCAGTCAGTGCAGTGTCACAGGGCACTGTGTGCAGTCCCTGTTACAAACGGGAAGGTAGTATTGGCTCAACAGTTTCTGGCTGTGTAACCTTGCGGGAACTTTTCTCTTCACACTGTGGTTTCCCTAACTGTAAAACCGAAATGATAGTAGCGATCCCAGAAGATGGTTGTGAGGAGATCAAAAGCTATGTTGAGTGGTACCCAACGTAGCACATGATAAACTCTCAGAACATGGTGCTTGCTTCTGATTTATAGAGTGTCTTTTTGTTGTTGTTGTATTTTTCTGAAGCTGGAAACAGGGAGAGACAGTCAGACAGACTCCTGCATGCACCCGACCGGGATCCATCCAGCACGCCCACCAGGGGGCAATGCTCTGCCCACCAGGGGGCGTCGCTCTGTTGCATCCAGAGCCATTCTAGTGCCTGAGGCAGAGGCCACAGAGCCATCCCCAGCGCCTGGGCCATCTTCGCTCCAATGGAGCCTTGGCTGCGGGAGGGGAAGAGAGAGACAGAGAGGAAGGAGAGGGGAAGGGGTGGAGAAGCAGATGGGCGCTTCTCCTGTGTGCCCTGGCCGGGAATCGAACCAGGGACTTCTGTACGCCAGGCTGACGCTCTACCACTGAGCCAACCGGCCAGGGCCTAGAGTGTCTTTTCTTCAGGGGAAGGTGTCTTGAAACTGAGGTGTGGTTGCCAGGGAACGTTGTGGGAGATAAGTGGAGCAGGTTTGAATGGTGCATGGAGAAGGCTGTGTCTGGAGAGTGGCAGGTAGGAGTGGACAAGTGACAGAGCAGGGGTTGATGGTGCACAGGGAGAGGAAAGGTTAGAAGAGGAGAGTGGTCGTCGGGGAGAGCAAGAACTCAACGGACAGGGGCGAGATGTTCACAGGGGCCATTTGGAGCAGGGACCCTTGGAAACAGAACGCATGTGCCTGTCGCTTTGTAGCCTGGGTGGCCTCCTCTGGAAGATCTGAGGCTCAGCCTGTGTCCTCTGGTCCCTGGCCATCCGCAGGCTGTCTCCCCTCTCCCCCATCACCTCAGGCCGCATCACTCCATGCATGCCAGTCTTATTTCAGTTCCTCGAGTGCGCCATGTTTCTCCCGTCGCGTCACTTCGTTCGTGCTGTTCTCTCTGTTAGCAGTGCCTAATCTTTTTCTGTCTAACTCCTATTTACCCTTCAAGTCTCAAGCTTAAAGCCCGATTTCTTAGAGAGACCTCCCTGCCCATCCAGTATAAACCAGACCCGCCCCCTCCCGTCCCTCTCCACGGCCTCCGTACCCGCACAATGATGCCAGGGTCTGTGGTGCTGTGTGTGTGTGACCGGGCTCCCCTCGCTTCCCCCAGAGGCTGACAACTCCATGGCGGCAGGGCCAGTACCGTTCCCCCCCCCCTCACTTCTGTGTCCTTGATGGCCAGCACGCAGTAGACACTCAGTGAGCATTTCCTGACATGGCGGGAGAACAAGCCAGTTCATTTGTGACCTGCACAATGCTTTACACCTCTGCTGTGGCTTCAGTTCCGACTTGATGCTGGCTGATTGGCTGAAGGAGCTGGAGGCTGTGAGGGATGCCTCTGCCAGCTCTTCTCCCATCACCCTTTCTCTTGAGGAAGCAAGCTTCCCTTTCCAAGACTGGAAACTTGAAATCAGCGCTTCTCAAACTTAATGTGTGTATAAATGACTTGGGGATTTTCTTTTCTTTTTATGAAAGAGACAGAGAGAGATAGAGAGAGGGACAGACAGGAAGGGAGAGACATGAGAAGCATCAATTCTTTTTTGTGGCACCTTAGTTGTTCATTGATTGCTTTCTCATATGTGCCTTGACCGGGGGGTGGGGGGTGGGGTGGGGCTACAGCAGACCGAGTGACCCCTTGCTCGAGTCAGCGACCTGGGCTCAAGCTGGTGAGCTTTGCTCAAACCAGATGAACTAGCGCTCAAGCTGGCAACCTCGGAGTTTCGAACCTGGGTTCTCTGACGCTCTATCCGCTGCGCCACCGCCTGGTCAGGCTCTTGGGGATTTTCTGAACATGAAAATTCTGATTCTGGAGGTCAGAGATTCTGCACCTCTAACAAGCACCAGGTGATTCCTTTGTTGTTGGTTCCAGGACCATACTGAACAGCAAGATTATCAAACTACAGCTTCTTTCTCGCCTGCGGGCCACTGTGATTCCCACACTTAAGGTTGAGTCGCTGCGCCCTCTGTCGGCCACTGAAGGGCATGACAACCCTTGAACAAGTATTGTAGATAAAGACGGCGTGCATGACTTCTAAATTAAAATACAATTCTTGGGGAACAACATCTGCTAAAAGCAGATGGGCGCACAGATTATGATAGCGTTAGAAAATGTACTCTAGGAATACACTCTGTAACGGATCCCTGCCGTGCTGAAGTAAAAGGAACTCCTGGAACTGAAGAATATTAGGGTGGGGGAACATTTACACTCATGGTCAGCAATTTTCTTCTTTGTCACTGTTTTCCCTCCCTCCCTCCTTCCCACCTTTTCTCTCTCCCTCCCTCTTTTTTTTTTCTTTTTAAAGTAGCACAGAACTTTCTTCGTTATTATAACTTTCTTGGGCTGTAGAAACTTTGTCTTTTGTGGGCCCCTTTTTCTATAAAATTGTATTTTATTATGCAGTGGTAGAAAGATGAATATATTAAAATATATATAAAGTCACTTTGATATGAAATTTTTTTTAAAGACTTTATTTATTCATTATAAAGAGGGGAGAGAGAGAGAGAAGGGGGGAAGAGCCAGTAGCATCAACTCCCATATGTGCCTTGACCAGGCAAGCCCAGGGTTTCGAACCGGCGACCTCAGCATTTCCAGGTTGATGCTTTATCCACTGCGCCGCCACAGGTCAGGCCCTGATATGAAATTTTTGACATAATTTTTTTTTTGTAATTTATAAAAGACATTAAAACATTTCCATGGATTCCTAAGAATACTGTGGGCTCCAGGCCCTGGGCCTCCTGTATCAGCCCCGTTTTCCACCTGTGGCTGGGTTACATCTCCAGGCACATATCTAAGGCTGCATGAGATGCCCCGAGGGCCAGGGTGCTGCTTAAGCAGGTGACCAAACTGAACAAATGAAACAACTTAGACATAGAGTGTGCTGAGTGTCTACTTTGTGCCAAGTGCTTCCAACACATCTTTTAAATTGCGGAACGGCCTTGTTGGGTAGGAATTACTGCCATGTTGTACTCATGAGAAAATCGGAGTTGAAGTGACATCACTTCCTGCATATCATGGGGCTAGTAGGTCGCAGATCTGAGGTTTGGACACAGAGGGTGCTGTCTGATCTCCTCCAAAGCCCATGCCCCTGGTGTGACAGGATGTACAATGAGGTTCCTGCCTGGATACACGTCCCCAAATGCATGTGTATTAGGGAGACTAGGGGGCAAGGTCTTGCAGCAGGGGGTGCAGGAGGGTCTTAGCACAAAGGGAGACTAGAGGCGGGCTTTGAAAAAAACAGGGAGTAAACCATAAGCATCTTAGAAGAAAACATAGGCAGTAAGCTCTCTGACATCACTCACAGCAATAGATTTGCCAATTTATCTCCACAGGCAAGTGAAATAAAAGACAGGATAAACAAATGGGACTATATCAAACTAAAAAGCTTTGGCAAAGCTAAAGACAATAAGAACAGAATAAAAAGACAAACTACACAATGGGAGAACATATTCGACAATACGTCTGATAAGGGGTTAATTACCAAAATTTATAAAGAACTTGTAAAATTCAACACCAGGAAGACAAACAATCCAATCAAAAATGGGCAAAAGAGCCTGACCTGTGGTGGCGCAGTAGATAAAGTGTCAACCTGAAAACGCTAGGTTGCCGGTTCAAAACTCTAGGCTTGCCTGGTCAAGGCACATATGGGAGTTGATGCTTCCTGCTTCTCTCTCTCTCTCTCCCCTCTCTATAATGAATAAATAAAAAAAAATCTTTAAGAAAAATGGGCAAAAAGATGAATAGATACTTCTCCAAAGAGGACATACAGGTGGCCAATAGGCATATGAAAAAATGCTCAACATCACTAATCATTAGAGAAATGCAAATTAAAACCACAATGAGATATCACCTCACACCAGTCAGAATGGTGCTCATCAACAAAACAACACAGAATAAGTGCTGGCGAGGATGTGAAGAAAAGGGAACCCTCCTGCACTGCTGGTGGGAATGCAGACTGGTGCAGCCACTGTGGAAAACAGTATAGAGATTCCTCAAAAAATTAAAAATCAAACTGCCTTTTGACCCAGCTATCCCACTTTTAGGAATATACCCTAAGAACACCATAGCACTGTTCCAAAAGGAGAAATGCACCCCATGTTTATGGCCACATTGTTCACAATAGCGAAGATCTGGAAACAGCCCAAGTGTCCGTCAGTAGACAAGTGGATTAAAAAGCTTTGGTACATATATACTATGGAATACTACTCAGCCATAAGAAATGATGACATCGCCCTGGCCGGTTGGCTCAGCGGTAGAGCGTCGGCCTGGCGTGCGGGGGACCGGGTTCGATTCCCGGCCAGGGCACATAGGAGAAGCGCCCATTTGCTTCTCCACCCCCACCCCCTCCTTCCTCCCTGTCTCTCTCTTCCCCTCCCGCAGCCAAGGCTCCATTGGAGCAAAGATGGCCCGGGCACTGGGGATGGCTCCTTGGCCTCTGCCCCAGGCGCTAGAGTGGCTCTGGTCGCGGCAGAGCAATGCCCCGGAGGGACAGAGCACCGCCCCCTGGTGGGCAGAGCGTTGCCCCTGGTGGGCGTGCCGGGTGGATCCCGGTCAGTCGGGCGCATGCGGGAGTCTGTCTGACTGTCTCTCCCCGTTTCCAGCTTCAGAAAAATACAAAAAAAAAAAAGAAAAAAAGAAATGATGACATCGGATCATTTACAACAACATGGATGGACCTTGATAACATTATACGGAGTGAAAAAAGTAAATCAGAAAAAGCTAAGAACTATATGATTCCATACATAGATAGGACATGAAAATAAGACTCAGAGACATGGACAAGAATGTGATGGTAATGGGGGTGTGGGGGGAAGGGGTGAGGAAAGAGAGAGAGGGGGAGGGGAGGGGCACAAAGAAAACGAGATAGAAGGTGACAGAAGACAATTTGACTTTGGGTGAGGGGTATGCAACATAATCAAATGTCAAAATCTAGAGATGTTTTCTCTGAACATGTGTACCCTGATTTATCAATGTCACCCCATTAAAATTAATAAAAAAAAGAAAGAAAAAAAACAGGGAGTGCAGAGATGAAGTGGCAGGAAAGGCATTTGGGGCCACAAAGATGTGGAGGTGGGGTCCTGTGATTTAGGGGGACCCCATGAAAAGACTTCCCAAGCTGGAGGGAGCTCAAGGTTAAGAAAGAGAGGGCGATGGGCAGGGTGTGGCTATGGAGGATGAGAAATTTGAGCCTAATCTAACGTTTCGTGATGGGTTCTGTCTCCTTGAGTCCTGAAATCCAGCCCTGAATTATCAATAACATAGCACAGTTTTATCCCCAACACACTTCCTTACATAGCAAATGAGAGTTATAAAGCTGGCGCTACACTCTGAGATGTCAGGAAGTTCAAATGACTGTCAACCCCACAGGGTAAGGAGCCCGTGTCTGATGGCAGACTGTGTACCCGGGGCCTGGGTGCTCAAGTCACATTTGATGAAGGAATGGATATTGTGTTTTACAAACCCCTTTAAAAGCTGCAGCATGGATGGCGAGAACGCCCCAAACCAAAAGAGGGCGCTCTTCAATGCAACCAGGTTTTATGTAAGGAACATGGGGATCTTTCTGCAGGATTGTGGATTGAGAATTTTCATTCCTGGGCTCTGCTTTAAGCTGTAAGATTTAGGAGGCCAAAACATTTTATTCTAAATTCTTATATCTAAACCTTATATCTTAACTCCAGTTTTCTAACTAGGAAAAAAGGCTAAAGTATAGTTTATTTCCTCTATTTCATGTGATTTTTAATTTTTTTAAAAAACTATTTAGAGAGGGAGCGGCGGGAAGGAGCAGGAAGCATCAACTCCCATACTGTATATGCCTTCACCAGGCAAGCCCAGGGCTTTGACCAGCGACCTCAGAGTTACAGGTCAATGCTTAATCCACTGCGCCACCACAGGTCAGGCTGGTTTTTAATTTTTTTTTGGTGGGGAATGTGTTAGACAGTAACCAAGTTATCATATCTCATGATTCTGTGGGTCAAGACTTAAGACAGAAATTGGCTGGAAACTTCTGCTCAATATGGTCAAGACTGATGTCCTCCTTGGTATTTAGCTGGAGGTGGGCTGGTCTAGAGGAACTCACATGATGAAGATATAATTTTACATTTTGTGTGGTTATTTGACTAATTCTGTTTCCCTCACTATTCCAGAAGCTCTCAGATGGTGAGAGCTGTGTCTGGTTTGTCTATCATTTTATCCCTCGTGGCAAGCACAGTGCCCAAACCCACTGAGACTTAGTAAATATCTGTCAAACAAATCAGTGATTTATTTATTTATTTATTTTCTGTGTGAGAGACAGAGACATATAGACAGGAAGGGAGAGAGATGAGAAGCATCAATTCTTTGTTGCAGCTTCTTAGTCTCCTTAGTTGTTCATTGACTGCCATCTCATATGTGCCTTGACTGGGGGGCTCCAGCCAAGCCAGTGACCTTGGGTTCAAGACAGCAACCTCGGGCTCAATCCAGCAACTATGGGATCATGTAGAGCAGTGGTCCCCAACCTTTTTTGGGCCACGGACCCATTTAATGTCAGAAAATATTTTCACGGACTGGCCTTTAGAGTAGGATGGATAAATGTATCACGTGACCGAGACAAGTGTCAAGAGTGAGTCTTAGATGGATGTAACAGAGGGAATCTGATCATTTTTAAAAAATAAAACATTGTGCCTGACCTGTGGTGGCACAGTGGATAAAGCGTGGACCTGGAAATGCTGAGGTTGCCGGTTCAAAACCCTGGGCTTGCCTGGTCAAGGCACATATGGGAGTTGATGCTTCCAGCTCCTCCCCACTTCTCTCTCTCTCTCTCTCTGTCTCTCCCTCTCCTCTCTAAAATGAATAAAAAAATAAAACATTGTTCAGACTTAAATATAAATAAAACAGAAATAATGTAAGTTATTTATTCTTTCTCTGCGGAACGGTACCAAATGGCCCACGGACCGCTACCGGTCCATGGCCCGGGGGTTGGGGACCATTGATGTAGCGTACTCCATGCTCAAGTTGGTGACCTTAGGATTTCAAACCTGGGACCTCAGCATCCCAGGTTAATGCTCTATCCACTGCACCACCACCGGTCAGGCTCAGTGGTGTAATTATTATGTTTTTTAAGTCTTTTTAAAAAATTATTTTTATTTATTTATTTTGGAGAGAAGAGAGAGAGAGAGAGAAGGAGGTTGGAGCAAGAAGCACCAACTCCTGTATGTGCCTTGACCAGGCAAGCCCAGGGTCTTGAACCAGCAACCTCAGTGTTCCAGGTTGATGCTTTATCCCAGGGGTCCCTAAACTTTTTACACAGGGGACCAGTTCACTGTCCCTCAGACTGTTGGAGGGCTGGACTGTAAAAAAAACTATGAATAAATCCCTATGCACACTGCACATATCTTATTTGAAAGTAAAAAAACAAAACGGGAACAAATACAATATTTAAAGTAAAGAACAAGTAAATTTAAATAAACAAACTGACCAATATTTCAATGGGAACTATGGGCCTGCTTTTGGCTAATGAGATGGTCAATGTGCTCCTCTCACTGACCACCAATGAAAGAGGTGCCTCTTCCGGAAGTGTGGTGGGGGCCGGATAAATGGCCTCAGGGGGCCGCATGTGGCCCGCGGGCTGTAGTTTGGGGACCCCTGCTTTATCCACTGTGCCACCCCAGGTCAGGCATGTAATTCTTATAAAGAGTGTCAGGATTCTCAGAAAAAAGGCACAGGTGGGAGTCAAGAAGAACAGCAGCTCAGTAGGTGCCGGGCCTGAGCCGTGTGGGCTGCTGGCTTTATTCGTCTGGTTTACAGATGAGGGGCTGAGGCTGTTCTGACGCAGCTTCGAAGGACAAGGAAGAGAAGTACCTTTCACATCACAAATCAGAGGATGGGGTAAACTCAGGAGTCCTGGAGGCCATGCAAGTTATTGAATGAGTTATTTGGGAGATAAAAGCCTGACGAAATGACAAAAGGCTATAAAGCATGTTTTCAAATTAGTCACCATGTTCCAGATTCCTGCTTTGACCGTTATCCAAATAATAGAAGGGAAACCTCCCCAAATACTGAGATGAAAATTCATTTGAATGTCTATCACCACATTTGCTTAAACTTTCTCAAAACTTTCTTCTTCTTCCTGGACTTATTTATTTTTGATATTGCTGCACAGCTGGTCTACTCTGTCAACATGTGCTGTTTCTTATATCAAACAACAGGCTGGCCTTTCACCACGCATCCAGCATGGGTTAATATCAGTGCCCTGGAGTGAAACTGGCTGTGGGTCAGAGCCTTAGCTGATTATCTGATGCCCCCGCTTCCTGTGGGCTCTGCCTTGCCCTGAAGGGCTCTTCTAGGTCTCGTTGCTGTGATGGGGAAACACCCCAGAGTGCCAGGAAATTGCTGTCCAGGCAGGGAGCTGACTTCCTGGTATCCCAGGGACTCCAAGCCCAGCCCCCTGCAGCCAGTCAGCAACAAATCTGCCTCAAACTGACGAGCAAATTGAAGCACAACAAAAGCAGCTGGAACCCAAACAAACAGATTTGGGTGAGGCAGGGAGGGAGTCAGGCCTGGCGTCATCCAGGCTCTGGGCCAGGCCGTTGTCATGGTGACAGCCAGTCCAGTTTACCAGCAGGCAGCAGAGCCAGTTCTCTGAGGGGGAAGCCCAGAGACAGGGCTGGGCTGCCCAAGGGCCTGAGCTTCTCCAAGTGATAGAAACCCACAGAGAAGTCACGTCCAGTTTCACAGGGAGCAGTGCCTTCTCTCAGGAGTCGGGCAGGTGGCGGGGGTGGGGGTGGGGTGGGGTGGGCAATGGGCTCAGAGAAGCTGGTGGGGCTGAGAGGGAGGGAAGTGGCCACTGAACTAGCAAAGAGACCTCTGGAAAAGCTGGAAGGGTTTCGGGCAGAAAGGATTTGCAGCTGTGTTAGCTTTCTGGGCAAACCGTGAATCGGAGTGGATCACAGAGTTCTTTAAAACACACACACACACACACACACACACGCTTGCCAGTGGAGGAGGAGGGGTCTCTGGGAAACATCTTACATCCTTCTCCGGGAGCTTTTATTTATTTATTTATTTATTTATTGCTGATGACCACAATACAAGTAAGTAAGTACCTGGAGGGGAAGAGGAATGAACAGCCTTCAGTGTAAAACAAAACATTAGAAAATATCTGCTTCGCAGGGCAGGGCCTGAAAGGTGTTCCTGCCCACAGGGCTGGGTTAGTTTAGGGTAAGAACAACCATCCTTTCTGGCTGATGTGCAACGTTAGCAAGACAAATGCAGCGGAGGAGCCCATCTTGGAAGCTTCCTCCAGAGATCTCGCTGTAAAAGTGTCTCACAGAAAAGGACAAATACTGTATGAGTCCTCTTACACAAGGATCCCAGAGTAGTCAGACTCATAAAGACGGAAAGTGGGGTGGTGGGTGTCAGGGGCTGGGGAGGGGGATGGGAGTTCGTTTTTAATGGGGACAGAGTTTCAGTTTAGGAAGATGGAAAGTTCTGGAGATGGATGGTGGTGATGGTTGCATAACAGTGTGAATGTACTTAATGCCACTGAAGTGTGCACTTAAAAATGATTGAAATGGTAAATACCATTATGTATATTTAATGTAAAGGCAGTAGCCACGGCCACCATCACAGCCGCTTGGCCCATGCAGGTTCTCATTTGATTCGGACAGACGGTAATGAAACAA
Organism: Saccopteryx leptura; assembly: GCF_036850995.1. NCBI lineage: Eukaryota > Metazoa > Chordata > Mammalia > Chiroptera > Emballonuridae > Saccopteryx > Saccopteryx leptura. Next base: position 26,243,570 of record NC_089508.1, on the reverse strand, counting down.
CGGAGCCAAGAACTGGTGGGTCATTACCTTTAATCCTAGCTTGCACCTGGGGGGCAAGAAATACACACAGTGGGAAAACACTTCCCTTTCCATTCAGGGCTCCCAAAGCCACTGACTTATCTGAGGTTCCTAGAATCAAAGGTTTGTACCTCACCAGCCTTATTCACCTCTGTTCCCCATCTCCTTCTCTCTGCATAAACTCTGAGCAAACCGGCTTCTCCTTCAGCACTCCGCCATCTTGGCTGCTTCTCCTCTCCTCTACGTGGCCTTTCTCTGTTCTCCTCCAGCATGGGCTCCTCTGCCCCATTTTATAGTGTAGAAATCAAAACCTTTAATCCGATATACAGACAAGGAAGTCTCTGATACAAAGTCACTTATCTGAGGCATAATGGGATTCCTCATGAGAGTACACCATTCCACACCATGCGACACATGGGTGCGGGGAAAAGCTTAGTTTTGAAAAGATCATAGTATCAAAAGGGTGGGAAAGGCTTAGACTTAAAACTGAGCCTTAGCCCTGGCTAGTTGGCTCAGCGGTAGAGCATTGGCCTGGCGTGCGGGGGACCCGGGTTCAATTCCCGGCCAGGGCACATAGGAGAAGCACCCATTTGCTTCTCCAGCCCCACCCCCTCCTTCCTCTCTGTCTCTCTCTTCCCCTCCTGCAGCCAAGGCTCCATTGGAGCAAAGATGGCCCGGGTGCTGGGGATGGCTCCTTGGCCTCTGCCTCAGGCGCTAGAGTGGCTCTGATCGCGGCAGAACGACGCCCCAGAGGGGCAGAACATCACCCCCTGGTGGGCAGAGCATCGCCCCTGGTGGGCGTGCCCGGTGGATCCCGGTCGGGCGCATGCGGGAGTCTGTCTGACTGTCTCTCCCCATTTCCAGCTTCAGAAAAATACCAAACAAACAAACAAACAAACAAAACAAAAACAAACAAACAAAAAAACCCCTGAGCCTTAGGCTATTAGGATCCTGCCTGCTTACAGCCTGTCTCCCCACATCCAATACAAACTATAAGCGAGCAAACATATATATCATATTTGCAAACTTATTTGACTGACATTTTACCACAATTTTTAAAAAGCCTGTCTGTCACATTGACCTGTAGTGGTGCATGGATAAAGCGTCAACCTGGGACACTGAAGTCGCTGGTTTGAAATCCTGGGCTTGCCTGGTCAAGGCACATATGAGAAGCAACTACTACGAGTTGATGCTTCCCAATTCTACCCCCTCTTTACCGCTCTCTAAAACAAACAAACAAAACATAACAACAACAACAAAACTGAAAACGTGCCTGTCAGTTAAAGACTGTCCTCTTGTACCAGGAGACAGTGGCATTTGCTTGGCGGCTGACATCCAGGGCTTGTTGGTTCGCCACCTTGAGCCTCAACCGTGTCGCCCGTAAAGTGGATTAAACCTTCCTCGAGCTGGTACTGAAGACCAGAAGCGAAATCGCTTAGTGAACAGAAATGCTCCCTAAGAAAGTGAAATGTGATTACCATATTATTTCAGAATTCATTGTTAATTCATGGGAATTCATTGTCAAATGCCAAGGGGCAAGATGGAAGGAGAAAGGGGGAGCTGTGGAGGAAACTAAGGAAACGATTATATTTGGCAATGACAGGAATTGGATAAAGCCCAAATACCAGAGGAGAAGGTAAGAGAATTCTGGGCCCACTCTCAGGGGCCAGCCGGGAAGCCTACCTTGGATTATCACAACAATTTAAAATACTTCTCCCTTTTGCTCTGCCTAAATTGAGAAACAAGTTAAGCCCACCCATCAGGAGGAAATGAAATAAAATGAAACAATGTCAAAACATCACCTCTCAAATTTCATTAAGGGAAATGGTGCAGTTACAACACAATCTGGGTCGAAGTTTATGGGATCTGGTGCTCAAATGTGTGAGTGGAACACAAGCCGCCACAGAGAGTCCCATCAACTGTCAACAATTTATTCAAAGCAACTTTTTTTTTGTTTAAAGAAATATTCTTTAATCACCACCACCACCACCAATCTGGCATATGTTATATTGGCATATATCATTAGCCAAGCACTCATCTGAATGTGGTCCATGCCTTATCTTTTCATTCCTTACACGAACCATGTGAGGTGAATGTTTTTCATAGATAACAACATGAAGCTCATGTTTATCAGTTTATTCTTTCTGATTCTTTGATTTCTCATTCAGAAAATTAGAATGATTAGAGAAGTGTAGCAGCTTGCTCCAAGTCACACAACTGGTAAGTAATAGCGTCAAGTTGTGAACCTATGTCCGTCTGACTCCAATGCTCTGCACTGGAACACCACACTGGTGGAGAAGACCCTACTGCTGAGAAGCTTATGAAACAGAATTGGCAATGAATGGTCTGCTCTGAGAGCAATTAGAATGAGCGGTTGGTAAATTGCTTTATTATGACATTGCATGATGTCACAATGACATACAATGGGGAAGAGCAGCGAGCAGCACAAGTATGTGTTAGGGATTTGGTTGTTTTTTTTTTTTTAAAAAAACTGTATTTTATTGATTTTACAGAGAGAAGAGTTGGGGGAAGTGAGAAGTATCAACTCATAGTTGCTGCATTTTAGTTGTCCATTGCTTGCTTATTGTATGTGCCTTGACCAGGCAAGCCCGGGGTTTTGAACCAGTGACCTCAGCACTCCAGGTTGACGCTCTATCCACTGCGTCACCACAGGCCTGGCAGGGATTTGGTTTTAAAGTTGGCTGAAACTGCCAAGTATAGAGTACAAAACAATAATGCTTAGCTGTGTTTTGTATGTATGTGTGCTGTGTGTCTTGTATGTTTTGTCCTGTTGTGTTATATGTGGCATGTGTTACGGATATTGTGTGCATTTAGTGGTGTGTTTGTGTGTATGTGAGTTATGTGTATATTATGTGTATACGAGTGGGTTGTGTAAGTGAGGGAAACTTGCATGATGACTGATTTCTTCAATGCTGGAGACCAGACATTCCAGCAGCCGACACTGGTGCTTACTCTGAGCCCGACACTCCTCCCGGAGCTCCCGTAAACAACTCACTCACGCTCATAATAGCCCTGCGCAGGGGCTGGTAATAGCATCCTCATTTTGTGCATGAGGAAACAGAGGCACAGAAAGATCCATCAACTTATCCTGGACCCCCGGGCTGTAAAAGGCGAAGTTGGGATTGGAATCCAGGTAGCTTGGCTTCAGTTTCTATGGTCTTTAGTGCTTTTCTGACTTGGTGCCTGAAGATCACTGTGTGAGAAATGATAGACTTATTCTCTTCGTTCTGTGGATGGGGAGCCTGCGGACAATGTGAATCCGTGTTGGCTGAGACAATCAGCGCCTCTTAATTAAACGTTAGCCACGGTGAACCAGCCATTGGTGGTCTTGAGGTGCACGTGCAATTTCGATCAACTTAATAATCAGTAAGAATGAAAAAGGATTGCTGTACTTAGGAAGAGTCATACGGCAGTAGTATTTGTTGGGAGGAAGTTGCTGGTCAGGAGAGCATTGGGCTTGGTCTGGGCAGTAAGACCCATAGCAAAAGCATCTTTCTTCTCCGTGGCCTTTGGGCAGCTCTGTACACTCAGAAGGCGACTTCCCAGGATCTAGTTTGCAGCCATCTCCCTGGCCTCATACATATAGAGTCTACATTCTCTTAAGAATCAGCCTGGCCCTCAAGGAAAAGGGGCTGTATCGCATCCCCAAGACGAAAGCCTCACTAAGCCAGGCTGGGGGTGGGCAAGGGAGGAGAGGTGCATTGCTGAGGGCTCCTCCTCAGCGAAGAGCACCTCATAAAAGGCTCAGCACAGGTCTAGGCTGGCTGGAAGGGCCGATGAATGCTGGATGTACCGACCGAGCTGGCTCCAAGGGAGGTTATCTGATCTCTAAGTAATACAAAACTTTTACACCTCTGGCTTGCATCCAAGGCCCTGTGGCCACCCGGTCAGCGGCAGGCTGAAGATTCTTGGCCTCAGACCAAGCTCGCCTCCACGCAATGATTCTTCCTCCGTGCAGAGGTTCCGACCATCTATCAAAACCTTAAGGGCAGTGGTTCGTAAGCTCCAGCATGCAGAACACTACCCGGAGTGCTTGCTAAAAGTGCAGTACTCTGGACCCAGCCTGCAGGGATTTGGACTCAGCAGGTCTGGGGTCAAGATGAGAAATTTTATTTTTATTTTTAAAATTTTTTTTAGTGAGAGAGAGAAGGTTGTTCATTGATTGCTTTCTCATATGTGTCTTGACTGGGGGGCTCCAGGTGAGCCAATGACCTTTTGCTCAAGCCATCAGCCTTGGACTTCAAGCCAGTGACCTTTGGGGTTATGTCTATGACCCTTCGCTCAAGCCAGGGACCCTTCGCTCAAGCCGGATGAGCCCGTGCTCAAGCAGGAGACCTTGGGGTTTTGAACCTGGGTCATCAGCATCCCAGGCTGATGCTCTAGCCACTATGCCACCACCTTGTCAGGCTATTTTTATTTATTTATTTTATTTTTTCCTCCCCTCCCTTTCCTATTTTTATTTATTTATTTATTTTTATTCATTTATTTATTTTTTGTATTTTTCTGAAGCTGGAAACGGGGAGAGACAGTCAGACAGACTCCCGCATGCGCCCGACCGGGACCCACCCGGCACGCCCACCAGGGGCGATGCTCCGCCCACCAGGGGGCGACGCTCCGCCCCGACCAGAGCCACTCCAGCACCCGGGGCAGAGGCCAAGGAGCCATCCCCAGCGCCCCAGCCACCCCCACTCCAATGGAGCCCCAGCCGCGGGAGGGGAAGAGAGAGACAGAGAGGAAGGAGGAGGGGGGATGGAGAAGCAAATGGGCGCCTCTCCTATGTGCCCTGGCCGGGAATCGAACCCGGGTCCCCCGCACGCCAGGCCAACGCTCCACCACCGAGCCAACCGGCCAGGGCCTCCTATTTTAATTTTTTTAATTAAGTTTATTGGGGTGGCATTGGTTAATAAAATTGTATAGGTTTCAAGTGGGCTATTCTATATCATCTGTATATTGTATTGTGTGTTTATCACCCAAAGTCAAATCTCCTCTGTCACCATATATTTGACCCCTTTTGCCCTTTACTACCTCCCTCCTGTCCCCCTCTCCCTCTGGTAACCATCTACTGTGTCTATGAGTTTTTGTTTGTTTGTTCATCTAGTTTGCTCATTTGTTGCTTTCAGTTTTATATCCCACATGTGAGTGAATTCATATGGTTCTTGACTTTTTCCATCTGACTTAACTTTGCTTCACATGATATTCTCAAGATCCTTCTATGTTGTTGCAAATAGGAGGAATTTGCATTTTAAGTAAGTACCCTGGTGACTGGGACTAGGAGGTATAAGGTTCAGAATTGGGGATAGGGAAGGTCTAGCACAGGGGTCCCCAAACTTTTTACACAGGGGGCCAGTTCACTGTCCCTCAGACCGTTGGAGGGCCGGACTATAAAAAAAACTATGAACAAATCCCTATGCATACTGCACATATCTTATTTTAAAGTAAAAAAACAAAACAAAACCAGGAACAAATACAATATTTAAAATAAAGAACAAATAAATTTAAATCAACAAACTGACCAGTATTTCAATGGGAACTATGGACCTGCTTTTGGCTAATGAGATGGTCAATGTGCTCCTCTCACTGACCACCAATGAAAGAGGTGCCCCTTCCGGAAGTGCGGCGGGGCCGGATAAATGGCCTCAGGCGGCCGCATGTGGCCCGCGGGCCGTAGTTTGGGGACCCCTGGTCTAGCATTTACTTATTCAGGTCTCAGAACTAGCAAATGCGGAGCTGGGATTCCAGCCTACTTCACTACAAACTGTGCTGCTCTCTGAGTTCTGGGGGAAGGATAAGAAGGGATCTAGCTGATTGTGTGCACATGCAGGCTTGTCTGCTGGCACCCCCAATGTAAGCTTGCTGTTTTAGACAGGCTAGTGATGTCAGGAGCAGGCTAGGTTATGTTGCAGTAACAAATGGCCATTCCAACCAGCAGGGGGCTCTGTTCTTTATGGTCAGACGGGGATCCAGGCTGATGGAAGCCCTGTCTTGACATATCTTCACTATTGGAGAGGTAGAGAAGGAGGACAAGGGCTCTTGAATCTGAAAATTACACGGGTGTCACTTTTGCTGCAACTGCATTGGCTAAGGAAGCCCTATAGCCATGCCTGAGTTCATCAGAGTGTAGAAACGTAAATTAGAATATAGTTGACCACACCAAACCATGCATAAGACCTGAATGCATCTTTCTTCTCATTTCTTTGCACATGCCATTTCATGTGTCTGAAATGTCCTGTCCCTGCTTCTCAGCCAGGCTAACTGGGCTCAGTGTCTAATTCTAGAATCACCTGTCACCAGCTCTGGGCAGCCTTTCCCTACCCACCCAGGCGGGATTAGGCTCTCCAGTCTCCAGAGGGCTCTGGTTCAACTCTATTAGGCCACATGTCATACTGTGTTGCAACTGTTGGTTTACTTGTCTGCCTCCCCCCCCCTCCCTCCCCCCCCCCCCCAGCACACTGGATGGTCCCGGGAGGTGGGGATGTATAGCAGTGACAGGCCTTGCAGCTCTAGCTCCCGGAAGGCAGGTGTGCGGGAGTTCAGGGGTAGATCAGAGTGATGACGACCTGGATCCTGGGCCCCGAGGAAGCTGTCCCCCTTTCCCACAGGAACAGGAGAGCTGGGGGCTTTAGAAAATGGGGAAGAGGAAGGCAAGAATTCTGTGACTTCAGGATGAGCCAACTGCCGAGGGGGGGAAGAAAAAACCCCTGCAGAAGGAGGGGCTTTTTCCAAGGCTTTATTGCCCCATCATGGAAAGACACCTCAAGCCTGGGTTAGTCACTGCCCAGAGCTGGCTCACCACAGGGTGAATTTCAAGAGTCCAACGGGAGGACATTGTGCAGCTGGGGGAAAATCCTTGCTGTTCTTGCTCTGGGCCACTGATGTCCATTAAAGGTCATCATTAGCAAAGGGGCAGGTGTCAGTGGCCTCCTCAGAGGGAGCTGTGCCTGAGTCCTGTCACGCCACAGCCTCTGGGTCCTGGGGAAGGCTGTTTGCGGTCAAGGACAGGGGATCCAGGCCTGTGGCGCAGGACAGGCCTGGCTGTGAGGTGGCACTCTGCATGGTCAGGGTCGCCGGCCGCGTGCCCACACCTGCAGTAACCACAGAAGACGGGTGAAGAGGCCCAGCACTGCGCACGGGACTGAAGCACAGGTGCCTTGAGCTGCACAAGGGCAGACTCTATCACCCTTAGCCAGACTTCCGGGCCTCCATTTTCCTCCCGTTCCCCACCTCACACCTTGGGCTCTGGGGGTGAGCCATTTCCAGGTCTCAAGACAGCCCGTGCTCTCTCACTCCTGGGCCACTGGGTGCACTGACCCCCACACAAACCTCAGCCTCCTCACTGCACTTTTCACAAGAAATTACTCTGCAAGGGCTCTGCCTCTTTGTGGTGAGGCTTTTCCTGAAGTATGAGGGAGAAGACTGTTCCAGTGTGGACCCCACTGTGCAGTGCTCAGCTCATCCCTTCCTTTCCCTCCATCCCCTCCATTCCTGGGAGCTCCCAGTCCCCCTCCCTCCACCATGCACACGCTAACTGCCTCCCTCCCTTTGAAGCCTCAGGCCGCCAGATACATCTGACTAAGGTTCAGCTTTTGCTCAAATTGTTTTCTCTTGGAAAGAAAGGACTCCCTCTGAATAACACTCCTCCTGCTCAGCTGCAGAGATAATGTAATCTCCACCCTGCTTCCTCCTGGACGCCTGGTCCCACTTGGCCTTGCTGAGTCTCATTCCTTTGGTCTCAGCTGTCTTCACCCCCTAAATAGTTTAGGTTGGTGCTTCACCAATGTGCCTCGCAAAAACTGACTGTTAAATTTTCAAGAATTGCCTGACCTGTGGTGGCGCCATGGATAGAGTGTTGACCTGAAATGCTGAGGTCACTGGATCAAAACCATGGGATTGTTTGGTCAAGACATATACGAGAAGTAACTATACTGCTCACAAAAACTAGGAGATATTTCAAAATGAATATGAAGCGATAAAATATCCCCTAATTTTTGTGAGGAGTACACTATTAGTTGATGTTTCCTGCTCTTATCCTCCTTTCTCTATCCCCCTCTCCTCTCTCTAAAATCAATAAATATTTTTAAAAAACAGAAAAAGATCTCTAAAAAAATTTTTGGGAGGAATTTTGTGACGTGGTTGTTAAAAATCAGCCATTATTAAAAAGCCAGTTGTAGTCGGCCCTGGCCGGTTTGCTCAGTGGTAGAGCGTCGGCCTGGCGTGCAGAAGTCCCGGGTTCGATTCCTGGCCAGGGCACACAGGAGAAGCGCCCATCTGCTTCTCCACCCCCCCTCCTTCCTCTCTGTCTCTCTCTTCCCCTCCCGCAGCCAAGGCTCCATTGGAGCAAAGATGGCCCGGGTGCTGGGGATGGCTCTTTGGCCTCTGCCCCAGGCACTAGAGTGGCTCTGGTCGCAACAGAGCGATGCCCTGGAGGGGCAGAGCATCGCCCCCTGGTGGGCAGAGCATCGCCTCCTGGTGGGCGTGCCGGGTGGATCCCGGTCGGGCGCATGAGGGAGTCTGTCTGACTGTCTCTCCCTGTTTCCAGCTTCAGAAAAATACAAAAAAAAAAAAAAAAAAGCCAGTTGTAGTAACAAATACTCAAACCACATCACTTTCTAATTACTATTTTTTTATTGTATGTGCTCTTGAGGTATTTATGTATGTATATCTTGTATCCTTGTGGTGGAAAATAAATACTACTAGATGCTGCTATGCATCTCTTCCCAAATCTTTGTTCAGCGGTCGATATCACATTGTGTCTTAGTCCATTTAGGTGGCTATAACAAAATACCACAGACTAGGTAGTTTGTAAACAACAGAAACTTGTTTCTCACAGTTCTGGAGGATGGGAAATCCAAGATCAAGGCTCCAGCATGGCCACCGTCTGGTGAGGGCCCTCTTCCTGATTCATAGCCGGTGCTGTTCCTTTCCTCTCTGTGTCCTCCCCTTGTAGAAGGGGCGAGGGACTCCTCTGGAACCTCTTTCATAAGGGCACTAATCCCATCCACGAGGGCTCCACCCTCATGACCTAATCACCCCCGAAAACCACCCTCATCGCCTTTGGGGGTTAGGATTTCAACATATCAATTTTGGGGGTAACAAACATTCAGACTGTAGCATATTGGTAGCTTGAAATCAGCCTTTATGGGAATATTTATACCATAAAAACTGGTAAATGCTATCAATCAGGAATTGATTTATTGTTGTGTTGATTACCTAAACTCAGGAAAGTACAGATTAAACTTAAAAGTGTGCTTATAGTAGTTAAATTGTGACTAGAATAAAAATTTGAAGAAATAGTCATTCAGTATTTAAAAATTATTATACAATTCAGCAAAGAAGTTTTTCATGTCATTGACATGAACATACATTTTATTGTCTAACTGTCTTACATTTATCAAAATAAACACTTATATTAGCCAATATTCTGTTGAAACTATACCTGTTCATTAATTCTAACAATAGGTTGGCTCCAGATCCAAGTGTTAGCAAAACTCAATGAAACTATTCTGTGAACATCCATTGGTTCTGTGGAACTTGTAAGAAAGTATATGGAATTTATAAGAAAGTATTGTATTTTTTGTTATTATTTATGGTCACCTGTATATCTTATTTCTCTGGGGTCAGCTCCCCAGCCCAATGGCAAATGACACCTCTTCTCCAGGGGACCTGAAGCCCCAGAACCCTTACCCAGCATCACACACCAGTGACACGCCTGGGCAAGCCAGGCCGACTGACTCCAATCCTGGCAGCGTCTGAGGCCAAAGGCGCAGGTCAGTTGGCCACTCTCAGCCTGCAGGGGTGTTCTGGTGGACCTGCAGATGCCGTAGTTTTATTTTATCTTTAAAATGAAGCCAACAGTCAGAAACTAAGACATTTCACAAAAACGGTTTAGAAGATCCAGCCCCAGTGGGCCTGCATTCCAGCATGGCCCGGTCCCCAGAGCTGAAAAGCTGGCCCCGTGTCAGCTCAGCTCTCCAATTCGCCACGGTCCTCCCCACTCTGGCAGCACCGGCTCTGCTGCCGTCTGCAATAAAGCACACAGGTGGTAGTATTTCTCCTCACAAGAGTGGTGGGACTTGAGCAAGGCTCTGAACTTCCCCTGAGACCTCTTCGTCTGTAAGATGGAGTTTCTTATGGGCCCCAGGGTCTGTGGTAAGGATTGGGTGAGAACGTCCTTGGGAAGCAGAAGGTGCTCTGCCCTTCCCTCTGTGCTGCTCCCACTTCCGCTTCCCTTGGCTCCTGACACAGATCCCCCTGCTTCTGCCTGTGGCGTTGCTCTCCAATGAGCTCGGCGGGTCCCTGCTCAGAAGCTGATCTGCCTTCCAGGTGGAGGGAGCTGTGGGCAGCCACCTGCTGTTGCACCTGCCTCCACGTGGGTCTCCACCCAGGACTCACATGCCACAGTGAAAGGTGACTGGGGTTCAGGAGGGCTCTGAGTGCTAGCTGGGCTTGGCCTCAGAACAGCAGAGAGATGAGGCTTGAGCAGCGGCCAACTGTCTCCCTCAGGTGACCAGCAGATGGATGATTGCCGCTGAAAGCCTTCCCTTTCTAACCCTGAGGGCCTGGTGCTGGACCCAGGTGTGCCCACTGGGGCTATTAAGCTTGTGTACCTTTTTAAAAGGCTTTAAACTTTTATTGCTTCTTTAAAAAAAAAAAAAAAGAGTTCCTCCTATTTCAAAATGAATTGCACTTGGACTTCCCAAGACTTTCTTGTTTTGATTATAAGAGTAATCCGTCCATGTTTTTTATACAAAGACTTGGGAACTATATAAAGACACAGAAGGAAATTAAAACCTCTTACAATCACTGTTAATATTTTAGTTTATATCTTCGTAGAAAATGTTCTGTATACTTCCAATCAATCATATACAGGGGGTCCTCAGGTTATGAGTCTTGACATACGGCGTTTCAAGTTTACGACACTCCCATAAAAACTTAAATAAAAATTGAGACGTGTTTCAGCCTACGCTGTTAACGTCATACCTATAAACTACACGGGCAAACTAGTTTGGTTGCGCGTGGCAGAAGAGTACTCAGTAACACGGCGTCTGAGTGAAGGAGCTGGTGTCCCCCAGTACACTTACCTATACTATTTTGGACTGTTAAAAGCACAAGTGTTCCATTTGTGTTGCTTTATTTGGCGACTTTTTGACCCTTATCATGGCTCCTAAACAAAAGAGTCTTCAGATGGTAGTGCTTTGAACAAGAGGAAAGCTATCATGATAGGTGTCACAGAGCTACTGGCATCACATGGAGAAGAGCTGTCTGCTGAAGACCTCATTCAGCTAGAGAAGCAGCTGATTGAAGAGGAAGAGATAGAAACCCCAGAACTCACGAGATTTACTACCAAGGGTCTGGCAGAAGGATTTCCTATGGTAGAGGATGGGTTGGCCAAATTTCAGGCTGAGGACCCCAGCGATGACAGATTCAGTAACGTCTACAGAGCTGTTATGGATGTCTTGCAATGGGCAGATCTTGGAAGAGAAGTCATCAACCCTCCACACTAGCCTGGAACAATTCTTTAAGAAGGTAAAGAGGCCTGCAACAGATTTTGTAACCTCTACATCAGCTGCTTCTCGAGATGAAACACCTGTAGTACAGGTAGAATCATCTCCAGCATCTCCTGTGTGTTCTTTAGGCAACCCTGATTCAGCTGACCCAGTATCTCCAGCACCTTCTGCAGGTTCTCCAGCCTTTCCAGCTTCCTCCTCCCAATAGGTCACTCTCTCCCACCATGCAATGTCCCTTCCAGTGTGCAAGCCAACCACAGGAATAAAGGTAAGGAATTTTTTTTACACTCAGTTTTTGTCATTTTTTCTGTTACTACAGTACAGTGGATAGTACAGTATATTTATGTTCTTTTCCTTTTTCTGCGGCTTAGTTGTTTTTTTTTTTTTTTTATGAAGCTGGAAACGGGGAGAGACAGTCAGACAGACGCCCGCATGCGCCCGACCGGGATCCACCTGGCACGCCCACCAGGGGCGACGCTCTGCCCACCAGGGGGGCGATGCTCTGCCCCTCCGGGGCGTCGCTCTGCCGCGACCAGAGCCACTCTAGCGCCTGGGGCAGAGGCCAAGGAGCCATCCCCAGCGCCCGGGCCATCTTTGCTCCAATGGAGCCTTGGCTGCGGGAGGGGAAGAGAGAGACAGAGAGGAAGGAGGGGGGGTGGAGGAGCAAATGGGCGCTTCTCCTGTGTGCCCTGGCCGGGAATCGAACCTGGGTCCCCCACACGCCAGGCCGACGCTCTACCGCTGAGCCAACCAGCCAGGGCCTTAGTTGTGTTTTTATGTTCTAGATTATGATTTTACAACTGTGTTAGGATAGGTAAGTCACTTAGGCTAGGGTGTGTTTTGACCTACACCAAAATTCGGGTTACGTAACTATCGTAGGAACAGAACTGTGTCATCACCCGAGGACCACCTGTATAGGGTTGGGCAAAAATAGGTGTATAGTTGTTAGCATGCAAAACAGTTTATTTTTGTATATAATTTATTTATTATTGTATTATTATTATTATTATTATTATTATTATTATTATTTTGAGAGGAGGGAAAGGGGAAAAGAGAGAGAAGCATCAACTCATTGCTCCACTTAGATGTGCATCCCATTGATTGACCAGGGATTGAACCAGCAACATTAGGTTTGAGCTGGTGACCCCTTTGGACTTGAGCTATTGCCCTCGAGCTCGAGCTGGTGACCTTGGGTTTTGAACCAGCAACCTTGGTGCCCTGGGCCAATGCTCCATCCACTGCACCACCACAGGCCAGGCTATTATTATCATTAGCCTACTTTTGCCCACCACGTATGCATCTCTCTATATATGTATTTTCCACATATACATACACAGCATAAGGCCTGACAAATAGTAGGCAATAAATAAATATTGCCACTGCTAATAAGTATTGCTTATTGATTTGCTTACAATATGGCAGGGATGATGTTAGGTGTTTTATACACACTAAATCCTTTATTCCTAACAACAATCCTCTGATAAGGAGCTGCTATATTCATGTTTTACAGATGAGAAACTTGAGGCTCAGAGAAGTTACGTTGCTTGTCAAAAGTTATAGAGGTTGCCTGACCAGGCGGTGGCACAGTGGATAGAGTGTTAGCCTGGTATACTTGAAGACCCAGGTTTGAACCCTGAGGTCACCTGCTTGAGCACAGGCTTCTCTGGCTTGAGTGCGGGCTCACCAGCTAGAGCATGGGGTCACAGGCTTGAGTGTGGATCATAGACACAACCTTATGGTCACTGGTTTAAGCCCAAAGTCTCAGGCTTGAGCCCAAGGTCACTGGCTTAAGCAAGGGATCACTGGCTTGGCTTGAGCCCCCTGGTCAAGGCACATGTTAGAAAGCAATCAATGGCCTGACCAGGCAGTGGTGCAGTGACTAGAGCATCGGACTGGAATGCAGAGGACCCAGGTTCGAGACCCCAAGGCTGCCAGCTTGAGCGCGGGCTCATCGGGTTTGAGCAAAAATCCCACCAGCTTGAACCCAAGGTCGCTGGCTCCAGCAAGGGGTTACTCAGTCCGCTGAAGGCCCGCGGTCAAGGCACATATGAGAAAGCAATCAATGAACAACTAAGGTGTTGCAACGCGCAATAAAAAACTAATGATTGATGCTTCTCATCTCTCTCCGTTCCTGTCTGTCTGTCTTTGTCTATCCCTCTCTCTGACTCACTCTCAGTCTCTGTAAAAAAAAAGTTACAAAGGTAGTCAATGAGATGGATAAAACCTGTTCTTGTATTTTTGTATGAACAAAACATACACTTACAGGTTCAAAAAATGCCCTCCTGAGAATGATATAAAAACATGTGCTGGAAGCAGAAAACTGGGCTCTGCAACTGACTAGTTGAATGAGCCTCAGTTTCCTTGCCTGCAAAATGAGTTTTGTGTGCAGAGATGGGTTAGTACTGAGCCTGGCATGTAGGAGTATCTGACAGAATGGACAAATGTTGATAACAGTTGGAAAAGGGGAAGAAACTGCAAAAGCACATAACATGAAGTTTGTTTTAAAAGTCTCACCCATGACATCTCGCGGGAATATCAGCCAACGTGGGGCTGGCAGGAGTTATGATCTTGGTCTGTAGTGAGACCCCACGAGGCCATGCGTACTTCCTAGGAAAGACTTGGAATGCTGAACTGCAATAAGACGCTTACCAAGTTGTCTTTGAGAAGCAGGTAATATATAAATAGACCCAACTTTTAAAGACTTTGTGATTCAAATAAAAATCGGTGGCAGGGAAAAATTAAAGTGCATGAGATACGTGAATTTGAATTAACTTGAGTTGTATTGCAATTAGGGGTCTTTCAATTTCCTTCCTTCCTTGTGGCATGTTAACATCTCTGAGCCTCAGTTTTTCGAAGTATCAATTAGCTGTAGTAATAACTCTCTTTTCAGGAGAGTGTGGGGGCAAAAAACAACATATGTGAAGGTTATAGCTCAGGGTCTCAGTCCCAATAAATAATACTCGTTATGAGGCTGCAGATATGAGGTGGTCTGACACATAGGTTAGATCTGCGTTAAAATCCTGGTTCTGCCATTCACCAGCTCTGTCACTGTGGGGAAGTTATTTAGCCTCTCTGAGCCTACCTCATGGGGTTTGTAAAGACTAAGCATTAACGTATGAGATACTAGGCCCACAAACAGACACCCAGCATCAAAGATTATAGGCCTATGGTGGCACAGTGGACGAAGCATTGACCTGGAATGCTGAGGTTGCTGGTTTGAGACCCTGGGCTTGCCTGGTCAAGGTACATATGACAGATAATCATCCGACGAACAACTAAAGTGAAGCAACTACGAGTTGGTACTACTTTCTTCCTGTCCCTCCCTCTCCTGTCTCTGTAAAATCAATAAATAAAATCTTTAAAAAGAAAAATTATAATAAGGTCCTCCTTGCCTTCTTCGGGCTGCATCATCCTTTGCCTTTTTGGTCTTTATAAACTCTGGACTGCATACTGTAGAGGTTGATTGTACACTGCTTTGAGCTGTCCTCTTGGTTTTTTTTGCTTACGTGCTTAATTCTTGGACCCTTGAGGGCAGCATCTGGGACATGGACTTCTTTAGCATTCCTCCCAGGGACTCATGGATGTGTACGCTCAATAAATCTTGCTGCCTTGAATTGCATCTGATTGATGGCTCTTTCGCTGCCGCTGCTGATTTCTCAAGGTTTCACCCAGACTGAGCAGCAACCTTTGGGAAAAGTTGCAGCAGCCCACCCGAGTCCCCGGAGACCTGAGCTCTTGGCTCTGCTGAAAATGACAGATGAGGAAACCCAAGGGCCTGAGTGCCACCCCAGGCCTCTGACGCTAAGCAGAGGGGCCTCTCAGGCCCCCTCCGGACCCTCCCAGCCACCTGATTCGACAGCAGTGCCTTTGTGGGACAGCTGTGGCCTTAAATGGCACCACCGCTTAAGATGCTTCTCTTATTTACATAGCTGCAGTTCTAATGCCTACAGCAGCTCCTTCTGTGGTCCCGCTGGGTGGTGGGAAGGGCAAGTTAAACAAACACAAAAAAAGTGTGGGAGGGGTAGAGTAAGGATCTGACCATAGGTTTTCAACACTCACATTTAGTTTTCTTAGCTGAATATGCCATTAAAAAGGGGAACTTCCCATCGCTCCAATTCCTCAATTATTTCTAATAGTTTACCACTGAAAGTGGGACTAAGGACAAGTTAAAGTAAAACAACTGATCTTTGGTGTAGGACAGAGCTGAGGGTTGGATATCCTAATTTCTGTGTCTAAAGTGGCCCCTCTTTATATCATTTCACTTCAAAGAATATATCTCTAATAGATAAACACTTTAAACATATAACTGCAACAACACCCAACAAAATGAACACTGATTCACGAAGGCAGCATTTTAAAAACTGGGGAAATGTTTGGTAAAGCCAGAACACCCTGTGACCATCCAGAGGTCACAGCCTGTGGCCAGGAGAAGCCGCGAGGAAGCCGAGGACAACCCTCAGCCCGATATTGAAGAAGAAAAAGAGGAAGGGAGAGCAAAAATAAACAAGTGAACACCCACCACATGCCAGGTGTCAGGGGCACTATCTCTGCCCCTCCAGGCGTCCATGAGAGTCTCATCCCAACCCCCTCTGCCCACACCTGCCTGGTCTCTGCTCACCGCTTCAGGGAGGTACAGCGTTGGTGTAGCAAGGTTAGCAACAAGCATGGATTTATAAGGACAGAGGGCTGTGTCTCTGGCAGGAGGGGAAGGGCTCCAGCAGTATGGGTGTGCGCAACACCTGTGGAGGGGGTGTCTGCAGGATGGCATCTGGCAAAGCAAGGAGGAAGGAAGGATGCAGAGACGAAGGGTTGATCTCTCATCAGAGGGGTGCTGCAAGGCAGCAGTCTCCCCAGTCTTGGGTCTGTGCAAGGCTGGAGTCCATGCCAAAGGGTCGGGCAGAAGACACTGCCAGCGCCCTCCAGCTGGTGGAGAGCTGCTTCCCAGGTTTTGGCAGTGGCGCCCCTGCCAGGGGGCACAGGAGCAGCTCAGGGTGTGGGGAGGGTGAGCTGGGGATGGAGGGGGTCTCTATAAGCAGGCAGGGAGAGTTTCCTGATACCCTGGGGCTGGGGCAGGGGGGATCCAGAACACCCTGTAAAACGTTCTCAAGAGGCAAGTGCCTAATCTACCACAGAATTTTCTAGTTGGGCAAGCTTTGATTCAAGATGGCATGTCTTGAAATTTAAAAATAACTGTCATTGTATCCCTCGAAAAGCCATCTGCTGAAGCCCTAACCATCCTGTGATGGGATGAGGAGGTGGGGCCTCTAGGAGGGAATTAGGTAGATGAGGTCATGGGGAGGAAACCTTCATGCTGGGTTTGTGCCCCTGTGAGAAGAGACACCAGGGAGCTCGCTTGTGGGGAGGGTGAGCTGGGGATGGAGGGGGTCTCTATAAGCAGGCAGGGAGAGTTTCCTGATACCCTGGGGCTGGGGCAGGGGGGAGCCAGGACTCAGCTGCTGTGGCTGCGGTCATGTCTGACTTCCTTCCATCTGGAGATGTTGTGGGTGATATCACTAGTGGGAAGTTGAGCTTCGAGGCCAGAAAGTGCTTCCATGAGGGCTTGGGGCAAAGAGCAATGGGGGCTGCCTGGAGGGGCTCCAAGCCCTTCACTGCCCCCCCCCCCAACCCTGTTCCTGATGAAGTCCTGTGCTCACACCCTCACTGAGTTTCCTAGTTCCATCTTATACAAGTGCTGGTGCAATCTCCAAACCAGAGAGAAAACGCTCAGTTTGCTTTTTTTTGGGGGGGGGAGATCAATTTGTTGTTCCAGTCATTTATGCATTCATTGCTTGATTCTTGTATGTGTCCTGATAGGGGATCGAACTTGCAACCTTGGTATATCAGGACAATGCTCTAACCAACTGAGCTACCCAGCCAGGGCCAGTTTGCCTTTTGACACGGTTCCAATTGCACATTTACTGAGTGCTTCCCTCTGAGACCTTGTAGGATGAATTGCAAGAGCCCATGGTTCAGTGAGGACCCTAACCCAGTGAGGACCCCTTTCTTTCTTTTTTTTTTTTTGTGTGGCAGAGACAGAGAGAGTCAGAGAGAGGGACAGGCAGACAGGAAAGGAGAGAGATGAGAAACATCAATTCTTCGTTGTGGCTCCTTAGTTGTTCATTGATTGCTTTCTCATATGTGCCTTGACTGAGGGGCTACAGCAGACTGAGTGACCCCTTGCTCAAACCAGCAACCTTGGTCTCAAACTAGTGAGCTTTTGCTCAAACCAGATGAGCCCGCGCTCAAGCTGGCAACCTTGGGGTCTCGAACCTGGGTCCTCCACATCCCAGTCCAATGCTCTATCCACTGCGCCACCACCTGGTCAGGTGAGGAACCCTTTCTTACTAAACCAGGCATAGGCTGGAGGTGAGCTGCATGTGAATTAAAATCAGCCCAATGGCTGGTGCCCACGTGAGACCCCAAGGATGAAGTCACCAACAGTGTCGCTTCCCAGACAGCTAGCTATGTTGGTGATCACATAGCAAAAGCAGGTAGACTGAATTACATAACCCAATCTGAGGACATCTTGACCTGCGAATAGTAATAATTAACACATGGAGGTCTTCTTACGTGGTCGGCACTATTCTGCTTAGATTACTCTAATGTATCTCATACATGCTCTAGACATGCGTTATCTAATTTCATAACATTACCCCTGATTTTACAGATGAAGAATCTGAGCCACTAAGCGATGACATCACTTGGCCAAGGTCACACTACTTCTGGGGCCAGGGCTCTGTTTTGTCTTTGTGAAGGAGAGGGAACATGCATTGCACTTTTCTGAAGGAAAAACAAGCTGATGTCAGAGATTCTTTCGTGAAAGCGAATTTCAGGGCCATGGCTGAGATCACCACCCATTCAGCAAATGTCCCCAATGCTGAATGACTTCTGTGTCTCAGAACATGGCATGACTGATGGCCACCATAAGGGCCTGCAACCACCAAGGAAAGACTAATTTATATTTTGTGAGCTTTGTTTAATAAGGTGGGTGAGTGAGTAACAAGCTTTAAAAAGATCTCCATCAAAACCGAATTACCAAAGTTAATAACCACAAAGTTAGAGGAATTCACCCCCCTCTCTCTGAAAAGCGTGGCTCTTCTAGTAATTCAGTCTAAAGGACACTTAGCATTAAATGCTGTCCCCTTTGGATGGTCTCTGCTCTTATGTCACCAGTGTTGCTGCTGCATCTGCGAAACAGGAAGGAGCAGTGTCTCTCCACTATTTCCCCACCAATCCTCCCAGAAGATGGCTGATGGATCACGTGGGGAAGTTCTCTTTCTTCCACTGGTGTCGGTCTGAAATTCCCCAAATGCTCGCAGCTCTGCAAAGCTGGGCAGCAGTTTCCCCAGCAGTTGCCCTGGCATCTTGCCCCCTGTACACAAAGCAATCACTGTTGCAGAAAATGAGGGTCCTATGACCATTTGGCACCGCCCCCGGCCTGGCATTTGCGTGGGAGAAGGAACTTTCCTTCTCCCTGACAATGGATTCTGATCACAATCCAGGCCCCCTCCAGGGAAATAGTTCCCCACAGAATGGCTGCCTTCAGGTAAGAGTTCAGTGGTGCAATGGAAGTGATTTCCTACAGGAAGCCTGTTAATGTCACTGAGAAGTCAGTGACAGCCCATGAAAGCTTTCGACAGCTTTCCATGCCCTACCTTATTGTCATCAACTCTCACCCAGACCTCTCTCCCTTCACCCGGTTCCTCTCCTTGAATTTATTTCAAATAATGACCTATCTCAAATAAGCACCCTGTAGTTAGTGGTCTAGAATTCCAGCCTCAGCTCTGAATGCAAGTGTAATAATCCTTTCTTATAGAGAGCATTCCTTCCTTGGGTTATTTGACTAAGAAATTAGCATTACTATAATACCATTTACTAAACTACAGACTTTGTTTGGAATGGCCCACTTTTTCTTCCAATGTCCTCTTTCTGTTCCATATTGCATCTTGTCTCACTTGATCTGTGAAAGTTTTTCTGTTGTTTCTTATTTTTCATGAGCTTGACACCTTCAGGTATTTTATACAATGACCCTCAGTTTGGATTTGTCTAAGGTTTTCTCATGATTGGTCTAGGGTTATGAATATTCAGGAAGACTACCAGAGAGGTGAGGTGTCCTTACTCTTTACAGCATATCAGGAAGCACATGATAGCAACATGACTAATGGTGAGGTTAACCTTGACCCCATGGGTAAGGTGGCTCTGTCAGGCTTCTCCAAGGTAAAGTTACTGTTTTCCTCTTCTAGACTCTACTTATTGGAGGTGAGTGACTAAGTGCAGCCCACACTCAAAGGGCAGGAAATGGAGCTCCACTCCCTGGAGGAGGGAGACTTTACATACAGAATGTGGCATTCTTCTCTAAAGATTTGTTTCTTCTCTGTGATTTATTTACTCATTCATTTATGTCAGTATGAACTCATGGGTATGTATTTTATTATTTGAGTTATAATCCAATACTTTCTTAAATTATTGCTCATATTGTTCCAGCTTTTGTCATTGAGAACTTCTTCAGGTTGGCTCTCCTGTCCTTTTAACATGACCCCCATTTTTTTTTCATTTCCTTACTTTCTGGCACTAGGAAATGCTATAGGCTCACCTTGTATTTTCCCTGCCTCAGCCCTGGAATCAGTTCTTTCTCCAGGGAGTCCTGGTTCCTTCTATTGGACAGTGGTGTTTGGAAACCAGGTTCTGAGCACTGGGCGGGCTCTTTGCTGCTGGGTGTCACTGCCTCCCTGCCCTGTCAGTAGACAGAGTTAGGGAACTGATGTTGGTGTGTATACTAACCCACGTGTATGCACACATCTACATTTATTTCAGTGTCTGTATATTTAAATGAAAACAAGTTCATACAGATATCTCCAACTGTAATCCAGCTCCACAGGGTCATTCTGGCCTTCTTCCTTTATTTTTTTAATTTTTTTTATTATGACTCCTTTCTTTTTTTTTAATAAATAAATTTTTATTTTAATGGGGTGACATCAATAAATCAGGATACATATATTCAAAGATAACAAGTCCAGGTTATCTTGTCGTTCAATTCTGTTGCATACCCATCACCCAAAGTCAGATTGTCCTCCGTCACCTTCTATCTAGTTTTCTTTGTGCCCCTCCCCCATATTATGACTCCTTTCTATGATGAGAAACCTGGCTCCCATTTGTCTATAATTTATGTATTGGATTTATTTTTTCAACCCTGGTATGCACATAGTCTCAGAACTGCTCATTCTTATGAAGAATGAATTTTGAACTAGTAGACAATGTTTTTGTATAGTTCTTTTTGTCTTCAGCTTTATAATTCCAGTCAAAACATTTTTCAAAGTTACTTGGGTCAGGTTTGTTTTATTATTATTATTATTATTATTATTATCATCATCATCATCTGGATGAGTGCATCTTAATATTTTCAAATTATTTTCACATCTGACTTTACCTTCGAGTGCAATGTTACTGTTGTGTGAGGGAAGAAGCCATGACACGTGGAGGCTGAAGTTGCTTCCGGTCACATGATCATTTGGATCCATACTTAGAACTTAGGCTTTGGGCTGTGCTGGGTCACACTACCTTTCCTGGACCTGCTCTTTGCTTGGTGGGTCTGGGCTGCAGAGAGAGCTGCTGCACAGATGGTCTGGCCAAAGCAGGAGGCGGAATATGGCTGAGTAGTTTGTCTCTCCTTTGGTCATGCAGAATCATCAGATGTCAAGGGGCAGGAAGGAAGCTTAGAGATCACATGGCTCAACATATTTCCCTTATAGATGAAGAAACTGAGGCTAAGAGGTGATGTGACCTGTCCGATATGAGCTAGCTGGTTAGAGCCATAAGCTGGTATAGGAACCAGGACTTGGCATTCCCATATCTGTATTCTTCTTGCCACTCTCTGTGGGCTGCCGGGTCACATGTCACAGCTCTGCAGAAAATAAAAAAGCCCTTTGAAATGATTTAAACTGGGTTGGGAGAATTCGCCACTATTTCCTGAATAGAAAGGTAGACCCAGGTTCCTTCATACCTGCACATCCTGAATTAGGGAGAAGCTGATGAAGAAATGACTGATGGGCCTGGAAATTTGGTCTCTACACACAGTAATGACCTCATTCAGTGGAGGTGACTTGAGGGGTCTTATGAGTTTCAGAGCTACGATTTTTATCGGTGTCATAGGCTATCTTAATTACCACCCCCCTACTACCTAAAAAACTGAGGAGAGGAGTATATGTCCTGCCCAGACCATGGGGTTATTGTAAAGCTCCCTACCTAAATGTAAGAAAGGAATCTTTGTCTTTATTTTCTTTTCCTTTACTAACTGCTGATTTCCATGTCACCCCTCCACTGTGACACATTTCTGGGCAGCTGTGAAGTGATGACCGGGGGGATCAATACACATGATCCCTCAGTCGAGAGGCAGAGGCCTCTCCGTATTTCCAGGGAGGCCGAGAAGAATGGGAACATCCTCACACTCTTAGCAGCTTTGAATGAACAACAGGATGATACGAGAGGGCTATGAAGGTCTCTCCATGGCTGGCTAGCACCCCCCATGTGCAACGGAAGAGTTAAGGCACCTCATCTGTCTATTTCCTTCAGGAATTCTGAGATTCAGACCCAAAGCTTATCATTTCCTCATCACTAGGGTAGACTAGGGAAAATCAAGGTTATATTTAGAAAGCTCACGGGCCCATACACACTACCCCCAGTCCATGGTTTGGCCAGCACTCTTAAGAAAACAGGAGAAGGGAGAAGGCCTTATTCCTGGAGAGATCACTTGTGCTTTCAGCATCATGCATTTACCTGTGCCTGCCTGGCTCATTGTACGTATTTAACACATATTTATCAGGTGAGCAGGTTCATCTGTATGAATAGAATTTTTATATCATTCCACATTCTCAAGTATCTGTTTGAGTCTCTGGGTGGCAGAAAGATTCCGAGTCTGGATATCGCTTCTCAACCATCAGTCAATCATGTTAACTTTTTCACTGGACTGCTAAATAAAAAAGAGAGAACCTAAAAGGTAGAAGGGTGATTTATGACAAGTCTATAGCGTTCTGGGTTTACCTCCAGGAAACCCTCTCCCCTCTCAGATGGTCTCCCCATTATCAGGCATAATCAGAGAAGAATAACAGTGCTCGCAGGAATTCCAGAGCAGCTGCTGTGCTGAGTACCTCGGCTGAGATGGCAGGTAGTTATTTGGCACGCTTGCTTCTACTTCGTATTCTGTGTCCGTGAGAGACATCACTAATCAATCGTTGTAGCCCTATACCACAGATCCTCCGAGTCCATCTCAACATTGCCTTCCAGGTAGCCACTACCAATCGACTGGAATTCACTACTCAGGAAAAGAAAGCAGATTGTCACCCTGGCTCTAGCTGACAACGGTTTGTGATGCTTTTGTATCCTAAATCAGTCTGGCAATCCTTACGATCTTCTATAATAACAGCAAGCACTGAAATGACAGAATTACAGGTCTAAAAGGGACCTTAGAGATCATCTAGTTTAATTCGACAGATAAGGTAAGCTTGGAGCATTTTGTATTGCACATGTGGACACTGAGGTCTAGAGAGGTTAAGCAACTTGCCCAAGGTCAGAGCACCAGTTAATGCCATTAACGATCCCTTCTGTCTGTATAGCGCTGTTGAGATGACAAAGCACTTTTACCTGAAGCATCTCATATAGTTCTTAGTTCATTCATTTAATAAATATTTACTGAGTTCCTACTGTGCTCCATGCACTATGCTGGAGCTGGCAACTCTCTGCCCCTCTTCTCCCCCCAGGTGGTCCACCTTTGCCATTACAACATCAGGTTCCAGTTACCTCCCTCAGGACTGGGCTTTCTCTACCTTCCAGGCAGTTCCTGAAAAGGCTGTACTGAGTGAGTGATTACTGCAGGACCTGAAATAGCTTTTTTTCATGTCCCAGATATGACACAGTCACTTCCCCAATAGAGCCATCACTCCAAGAGGAACAGGATGTCCTTGTAACGGAGCCAAGAGAGCCACATGATCAGATAGCCAGGGGGCCTCCTGGGACCTTATTTCCCCTGAAGCTGTTGGCCGGGACTTGTCCACAAAAGCTGATCTGGCAAGCCATCCTAAACCTACCCTCTCACAGGGTTTCAGTCCAGAGCATTGTCCAGGGAACACGTGTTTGATGAACTAGAAGGGGAACAGGGGAGAATTTCTATGGAGCATCTCTGGTGGCCACATGGAAATAAACCCAGCGCGCACGTGCTTCTGCACTAGAGTTGGGGAATCCCCATGACCCGTTATCCTTGTCCTCGGCGGCACCTTCCAAGGAGGCCATAACGTTTGGACACACAGCTCAACTTGCTGATGGGGGAATTCTTGGCCTCGTCGGGAGCCAGCTGGAGCAGAAGTGGGAAGCAGAGGGAGGAAAGGTTTACTTTAGAATTCCATATCAGGCAGGAGAGAAAAGGCATTCCCAGAGGATGAACTGGCCCTCACCCTAGCCCTAGACCCCCAGACCTCACAGACACATGGTCAAGTTTTATCAGGAAGTTACCAGACGCTCCAGGGGAAAATGTGATGTAGGCAGCTGTGCAGGAGCAGGGGTGGGGGAGCTGAGAAAGGTCTTCAGGAGGCCCAAAGAAGGGGAAAATGAGCTGAGTCAGAAGCCAACAAGAGGAACCTAAACTAGAGGAACTGGGTCTGTAGAGTCAGAGGCAGACTCACACTGGGAGAGAGGGTTTTTATTATTATTTTTTTAAAATTTGAATTTATGGTGCCATGCAAATCTTTAAGAAACATATAAGCAAATTTTCACTTATTTAGGAAAACCTTCCAGTCAAAAGTCACCTTTGGAGTAAATGGGGGACTCCCCCATCAGACTCAGAAATACTCCCAGAATGCCAGGAACGAGCAGATTTCCCAGGGCCATCTGGTCTTGCTGCTCAACCACTCCTCTGCTCTCCCAGAGCAAAATAGCAGATGACCCAAAGGCCCCAGGGCTTTTGACCTCTGAAAGAACTAAAGCTAGCCAGCAGCCAGGTGAGGTTCATAACTTCGATTCCTGCCTGCGGCGCAGGGATCGTGGGGCAAGCCGTGGGACCCAGCAGCAAACATCAAGGTTGGATGGGTTAGAGCGCCCAGGTGCAGACAACAGAGTTCATTCCAGCCAGTTGAAACAGAAAGGAGTTTATCTGGGGACACTGGAAAGCATGCAGAGTTGTCAGAGTGGCTGGAGGAGCAGGCTTGAGGTTGAACCTCCATGCACCCAGAGCCACCCTGTAGGTTTGGGGTGGCAGGGAGCAGCTGCCAACCACGGAAGCTTGCTTGCCTCTGTCCCGGCCAGGACACTGCTACCACGGCTACCTCCAAACACAAGAAGCTGCTATACCTGCCATTACTTGGGCCCACAAAATATGTGCCTGCACCCCTCCTTTTCTCATGTGGGTACATCTAAGTGGCCAAATCTAAGCCACCTGTTTGTACCTAGCTGCAAGGGAAGTTGAGAAATGTCTGCACACACGAGCACACACGCACAATCAATCAATGCGAGTATCCTTAAAGTGTGAAGAGAGATGCAAAGCCCTTTGAGAAGTCAGGAATGACATATCTCCACTACAAGGTGAGCTGTGGCCTGGGAAAAGTTAGTGTGAGAAAGTGCTCCGCTGTGTGGGTGGTGACAGATTCTCGGGTGGGCCCCCCTCAGAAGTACTATGTTCAGTTGGTCTTAGAAAAAAATAGAGAAGTAAGAAATGCTTGAGTTCTAGGTTGTTCACACAGCCAACCCAAACTATCATCACTATTTACTTAGTCTTAAAATACTTTCAAAAAGATTTGAGTCAACCAGCATGTTGTTATGTGCATACTACACTACTAGTCTATTCTGGGCATTATGAAAGACAGTTACATGTATGGCTTCTAGTCTTAATGGGAAGCCAGGGAAACATGCTTGCAAGAACGTTATAGAAATAACCACGTTATGAAAGCACCAAATGAATAGTACAGACAAGAGCGATCAAGGAGTCCTGATGAAAGCAGGGGCTTGAGGTGGTCAGGACGGCTTTTTGGGGGCAGCAGGACTGGAGCTAGGCCTTGAGCAAGGGGTGGGGTTTAGGCAGGCAGTCAGGGAGGGTGGAAATGAGGTGAGTGATGCTCAGAGTGGGCGGGGAGTGTGTATATAAATGTGATCCATCGAGGAAACAGTCAGTTATATGTCTAGAAGCCTTGCACAATGTGAACAGAAGGATTGTAGACAATAACAGGAGAAACTGGAATTGGGACCATGTTTTGGAGAATCTTGATTGCCTTATGTATTAGTCTGGATGATTTTAGTTTGAAGTGACAGAACTCCGACTCAAATTAACATAAGGTAAAAGAGAAGTTATTGTTTCATCTAATTAAAAGGCCCGGGGGCATGAGTTTGGGACATGGCTAAACCCAGGTATTCAGGTGATATCATCAGGACTCAGTCTCTCTCAGTCTCTCAGGCTTGGGCTCATCGGTGCCGGTGTCATTGCCTAGCAGCCTTTCTCTATGTGATGGTCTCTGGCAAGCACAGGCTTACATCATCTCAGTTCAGTAATCTCTTGCCCAACACTTCTAGCAGAATTCTCAGGGCTGAAGCCTGTTGATTGGCTTAGCCTGTGTCATGAACAATCATCCCCAATCCTCACTAGAACTATAACCATGGCCAGGGGAATGTGGGGTTTCTCACTAACCAGGTCTGGACATGGCCCAAAAAGGCAAGTTTAGCTCCACCCCAGCCACAGGGCTGGGGGTGGGGATGGGGATGGTCACTGTAGCAGATGCTGTCACTGCCTCATCCTCACCACTTGGCCCTTCCCATTTCAGTGGATGCTGGCTCAGTTTCCAGCTGTTCACACCTGCATCTCTGCCTGAGGGCTCTCTCTGAGCACCAGAGCCCACCTGTGTACATTGCAGACAGGCCAGAAGTGCCAGGAAATGAACAGCTCCCAGGAGCAGTTCACACCCAATGGTTAATGGAGTTGGTGTATAAATGTCCCAGCTCGCCTGACCAGGCAGTGGTGCAGTGGATAGAGCATCGGACTGGGATGTGGAGGACCCAGGTTGAGACCCCGAGGTCGCCAGCTTGAGCGTAGGCTCATCTGGTTTGAGCCAGGCTCACCAGCTTGAGCCCAAGGTCGCTGGCTGGAGCAAGAGGTCACTTGGTCTCTGCTGCAGCCCCCTGGTCAAGGCACATATGAGAAAGCAATCAATGAACAACTAAGGTGTTGCAACGAAGAATTGATGTTTCTCATCTCTCCCTTCCTGTCTGTCTGTCCCTGTCTGCCCCTCTCTCTGACTCTCTCTGTCTCTGCCACAAATATAAATAAATAAATAAATGTCCCAGCTCTCTTGCCTCTTGGGTGGGATACCTCTGAGGCTCATGTTCTACAGAGTTTCTCAGTTTCCCAGTGGGATTAAGTTCCAGTTGCCTAGAGTGGTCACTTGACTGTTACCACTCTTTATTGACTTCCTATCCCCATCTTACTTCCCTACCTCCCTGGTGTTTCCTGGGATCCCCTCCTAAGTAAAGTCCTTGCACTTGAATCTGTGTCTCAGGCTCTGCTTTTGGGGAAACCCAAACTGAGATCCTTTCCATTGGGAGAACAAGGTGCTGGTGCCAGAATAAGGGAAACGAATACTGGGTAGGCAGAAACAATGGATGTCAACTTCCCTTGGTCAAATGATTGGGACTTTTTTGTTTTCTTGCCCATTACATGTCTGCTTCCTCCTAAGGATGGGCAGTGAGCCCCTTAATGGGAAGGACATCGCTTGTTCATTGTGGTGGTCCCACAATCTCATGCATAGAAGGTGACAAAAGCAATATTTCTTGTGCTGAATTAGTTAGGTAATTAATTAGTTAATTTTGAAAGAGAGAGAAGTATCAATTAGTGGTTGCTTTCACTTCTGTTGTACATTGATTGCTTCTCCTATGTGACTTGACTGGGATCTTAACTTGGGCTCAGGCTGAGCCAGTAACCTCTTGCTCAAGACAGTGACCTTTGGGCTCAAGCCAGTGACCTTGGGCTTTTCATTCCATTGACCTTTGGGCACAAGCTGGTGACCTTTGGGATCATGTCCATGACCCCTTGCTCAAGCCAGCAGCCCTATGTTCAAGCCGACATCAAGCTGACTAGCTTGCACTCAAGCTCATGAGCCCGCACACTAGCCCACAAACTCGGTTTTTAAATCAGCAACTTCAGCATTCCAGGTCAATACTCTGTCCACTGCACCACTCACCAGTCAGGCCTGAATTGAATTTGATAGGCAATTAAGAACCATTAAAGTATTTTGTGAGCCCCGGACTGGCAGAATGTGCTTCGTTTTCCCACTAGAATGGAATAACCTAGAGGCAGCATGCAGGATACACTGGAGGGAAGAAGCCAGGGACATTCATTCAGTGGCAATCACAGTCGTTTAGGCTTGAGGTGGTAAGGGTCTGTCATGTTGAGCACAGTGATTGGCACATGATAAGTGCTCAATAAACATTTGTTGATTCAGTGAAGGCTAGCAATTGTTTAAGGGTTAATTAATATCATTAAGTTGATATTTTGAGGTAAGTTGAGCAGCAGAGGTTGTGCTGGTTGGTTTAATAGAGGCTGAACCTCTTCAAGGTAACCTGGGCTGAGAAATAGGTTCAAGTGATCGCCATCTGTCCACCAACCCCCCTTTCCTTTTCCTCTGGGGCACACAGCTAGACTACATTCTCAGCCTCACTCGTACTTTGGTGGAGACATGTGACTGAGTTCTGACCAATGGGGTGGGTGAAACCATTGACCACCTCTAGACATGGCCCCTGAAACCTTCCCTGTGACCTATCACACTATCTCTTGTCTTTCATTTGTTGGCTGGACACTGAGGATGCAATGGAGGACTCCAAGCAATCGGGACATGACAGAGCCACGAGGGTGACAGGCTTGGGTTTCTGTGTGGAGCAGAGTTGTGTGGCCAGCAAAGTAACCAAGATGATGAAAAAGCTTGGAGAATGGCCTCAAAACTCTCCATGAGTGAACAGAGAATGGATGGGAAGTTGGTCAATGAAACCAGCGCTGGGGAGGTGGAATAGTGTGTTCAACGGCTGAGAAGCAACAGAGCTTGAAGTGTTTGAGGAATTGAAATAATTCAGTATTGTTGAAGACTACCATGCAGGTGGAAGGAGCAGCAAAAATTGAGGCTGGACGTAGAGCTCTGCCTCAGAAACAATCTTACCTACTTGCGTAGTAGTAGAGGCATGCTAAATTCAAAGAGGAAGAAACCATTTCTGAGGCCACTATGTATGCCAGCCTCTGTGCCAAGTGATCTCCTGGGTTATCACATTTTATTATCCTCATGGCCACCCCAAGGTAGACGCCATTACTAGTCTCAACATGGCAGAAAACAGTGGCTCACAGAGGTTAAGTAATTTTCCCACTCAAAGACACATTTCAGTAATGTGCCAAAGGAAGAATTTGTCCTGAATGGTTTGGTTTTTAGACTTCCAAAGACCCCAGGGAAATGGAGGCAGCACCTGGGACACACTGGTTGTTGTGGAGGACCGTTCCTCCAACATATAGAGGGCTTTGAGGCACTTGAGACACTTTGTCATAGGCAGTACTTCAGGACAACCAAGGACTCCTTTGCAGTGGCCAAGGAAAGTTCATTCAAACCATACAAACTCTCTTTAAACCAGAGGGATGGACAGTGGTAACCTACCTCCTCTTCCCCTCCCCACCACTTACCGACCTGTGTTAAGGCAGGGCCACCTGTCTTAGTCTAGACTCAGCCTTCTTTCCTCAGGAAATGCTGGTGGCTGTTGCTCTGTGGCCTCCTTCAGGGACACCTTACCTGACACTCCAGCCTAGATACTTTCTTTTTCTCAAGGCCCATGCTATATACATCATTGATGCAGTATCTGCCTTCTGCAGTGGAATGGAAGCTCTAGAGCAGGGGTCCCCAAACTTTTTACACAGGGGGCCAGTTCACTGTCCCTCAGACCATTGGAGGGCCAGACTATTAAAAAAAAACTATGAACAAATCCCTATTCCACACTGCACAGATCTTATTTTAAAGTAAAAAAAACAAAATGGGAACAAATACAATATTTAAAATAAAGAACAAGTAAATTTAAATCAACCAACTGACCAGTATTTCAATGGGAACTATGCTCCTCTCACTGACCACCAATGAAAGAGGTGCCCCTTCCAGAAGTGCGGCGGGGGCTGGATAAATGGCCTCAGGGGGCCGCATGTGGCCCGCGGGCCGTAGTTTGGGGACCCCTGCTCTAGAGGAACAGGATTTTATTTTGTTCAGAGTTGTATCCCTAGTGCCTAGAACAATACTTGGTGCACAATCACTGTTAATAAATATTTGTTGATTGCATGCCTGTTTCCCAAGCACTGTGCTAGGTTCTACCTCTGCATTATTTCATTGAATCTTCAAAAGTCCGTGGTTTACCCACACTGGGCCCAAGAACCAATTTCAGCAGATAGTGAAGTAGATATGTCCCCCAATACCTTTTTCTGCATTCTCCTAGCAAGACCTGGGTGTAAGGAATTCTAAGGACAGACCAACCAGACTTACGCTGTGAAGTTCACAGGGTCAGGCATTGGGGGTGGGGTGAGGGGGTTCCACCCTGGTTGCTGTTAACAGCTGCATCTGATCCCAGCACCTTCACACCTCTCTGGGTGTGAAAGTCCTTGGGGGTCAGGATAATCATGGCTCTCAGAACCTCCTTGTTATAAATTAGCAATAAACCAAAGAGGAGAAGCCATCTGTGGAAATGGTGGAGGGACTTCAGCCCGCTGCAGCCTGTTGACCCTGGGGAGGGAGACCTCAGGACAGTGGGGGTGGGGAGAGAGCATGGAGTAGCTAAAGGGGAGCTTTTTGACCTCCTTCTCCTCTTCTCTCCTGCTGCCTCAGGACCAGAGGGAATGCAGGCTTTGGCCTGGTCAGAAGTCGCCCCAAAGAGAACAGGCGTGCACCCCCTGGCTCTCAGCTAATAAGAAGCTCTTTTCCCAGGCTAGTTTTTTTTCAGACAAATGGGAAATTTTACCATGTCACACTCCAAAAGCTCATAGCTTAATGTATTTAAAACTTTGGGAGCAAACAGCAGCCCAGGGTGGCTCACAAGCTTTCTGGAGTGAATGTTTGTGGTTCTGGAATGCTTACAGCACCGACCCACCGTGGAAAGTAGGTCCTCTTTCCATGTCACAGCTTTGGCTGTGGTCTCCTTGTCCTGGCCTGCTCCTCCATTCGCTAGTCATTTAAAATAAGCTTCCTCTCACTCAAGGTCTACCTGCTTTTTTGGTTAACGAACAAGAGTACAACAAATATTTACTGAAGATCTCCTGGATACGAAGCCGTGCCCACAACAGTGGGCAAGACAGACAAACCCCTGGCATGGGGTTTATGATCTGGTGGCAGGATAATTTATTCAGCCCATGGTGATGGCCTAGTTCTGCGTTCTTAGTGTATCCTGGTTTAGCCTTTGGGTCTCTGTGGCAGGAACATTCATAACTTGTTAGAATTATAAAAACATCACTCAACCATCCAGAGGATCCCCACCTCACACAGCTCTCCTCCCTTCCTTTTTCATCCTCGAGGCTGCATTTCTGTGCTAAGCGCACCAGTACTTAGGAGGGGCTTTTCTCTGACTGTAGTGTGGCCAATATTCTCAGGGGCCGCCCTGCACCAGCTGCTCCAAGAGGGTGGAAACTAAAGACGAAATCTATCCTCACCCTTGCTCCAGGCTTGCTGTCTGGGCCTCCGGGGGTACCGAGTTGGCAGGTGGGGAGAGGGAGAATCATTAACTTCCATAAACACCCCAGCTCCTCCTGCAGTGGGGTGAGTACCCTGCCGTGAATTTGTTGTGTGGTTTGGACGAGCTTCCCGAGTTTTCATACCATCAGCTGTTCCCTCAAAGTTTCAGGGTCTGAATGTCTCTCTGTTTGTACTCAGCAGTACAAAGCTCTGTGAGTTTGTGTACACAGGAGGCCACCAAATGTCTGGAGAAGGAGGAGAGAGGTGACAGTGTGCAGACTTTTTCTCAAGTGGCAGCTGGATTCAGCTCTTACCTAGGAAACCAGTCAGAGGTTCTCAGCTTCGGCACTGGTGCTTCAGGACTTGCGTGGACACGATGACAGCCTAAAATGGTCCCGGGTTGGTGAAGGGGCAAAATCCTGGACATGCAGCGCAAAGGACTCTTTGATGTGAATCTGGCCTCTGCTGCCCATTCACAGCACAATGGACTGAGGTTCAGAGACGTGAGTTAACTTACCCGCCATCACATAGTCAATAGAAGAGCTGATCTGGACTGAGGATGCCTGTGCCTTAATTCACTGCCCTTCCATCCCCACTCTATATGGAACCCATCAATAGTAATTTAATTTCATACAGATACATGTCTACATTTTCATGATTAAAAGTACAAGCGACATCTATCTATCTATATCTATATATCTATATCTATATCTATATCTATATCTATATCTATATCTATATCTATTTTTACAGAGACAGAGTCAGAGAGAGGGATAGATAGGGACAGACAGACAAGAACGGAGAGAGATGAGAAGCATCAATCATCAGTTTTTTGTTGCGACACCTTAGTTGTTCATTGATTGCTTTCTCATATGTGCCTTGACCATGGGCCTTCAGCAGACCAAGTAACCCCTTGCTTGAGCCAGCAACCTTGGGCTCAAGCTGGTGAGCTTTACTCAAACCAGATGAGCCCGTGCTCAAGCTGGCAACCTCGGGGTCTCGAACCTGGGTCTTCTGCATCCCAGTCCGATGCTCTAACCACTGTGCCACTGCCTGGTCAGGCTATATATATTTTTTTGGTGAAAGATTTAACTAGGCCCTGGCCGGTTGGCTCAGTGGTAGAGCATCGGCCTGGCATGCAGAAGTCCCGGGTTCGATTCCCGGCCAGGGCACACAGGAGAAGCGCCCATCTGCTTCTCCACCCCTCCCCCTCTCCTTCCTCTCTGTCTCTGTCTTCCCCTCCCGCAGCCAAGGCTCCATTGGAGCAAAGTTGGCCCAGGCGCTGAGGATGGCTCTATGGCCTCTGCTTCAGGTGCTAGAATGGCTCTGATTATGGCAGAGCGACACCCCAGATGGGCAGAGCATCATCCCCTGGTGGGCATGCCAGGTGGATCCCAGTTGGGCGCATGTGGGAGTCTGTCTGACTGCCTCCCGTTTCCAGCTTCAGCAAAAAAAAAAAAAAGGTTTAACTATGTCTAATAGCCTGAAAAGACTACAACCTTCCTCGATGCCTGAATCACTTCCCCAGAAGGACATCACAACCCCATGCTCCTGAGTAAAAACCTTAATACAAGCAGCCCAAACCTGCTGTGCCGTGTGCACATGCTTTAATATCTGATCCAGTCGTCACCCCATGGAATCTGTGCGGGGCATGTGTGCCTATCTGCATGGGTGCACATGTGCACATGTGTGCATACTGTACAGGAATTTTTTTTGTAATAGATTTTGTTGCATTAATATCTCAAATGACTGTTTCTGGAAGAATCGGTCCTTTAGATAGATGCTCAGGCATTGCTCACTGCCAGTGGTAGTCAGGATTCCCAATGCTTTTTTCCACATGTGTAGGTGATATTGGAAAGGAAGTACCTAACTTTCTATTCCAGAAGTTCATTTATAAAGTGGTTATGAGGACTGGAAATACGTTTTCCCATTAAAAAAAAAAGATTAAATGTGGTTTAATTAATCCTTGAAACTTGTTTAACGTTATATGTAATTGAAACGCTGCCCATTTGGAATTAATGCAAGTATGCAACACTACTTTTTCACCATCAGAGCTCAAATAGGAAAACTATAAAATCAAATAAGATTAAAAAAATTTATCGTGAATGTTGGTGGTAGGGGTGTGCAGCTTTTATTCGAAGCAGAGGTAGATGAAGACTGCTAGAATTCTAGATGGAACCGTTAGGTAGGCTAAGGGCTTTCAGTGTAAATAGCCCTGGTTCCTGGGAACAGTCATTTGACTTTTACACTTGTAGCTTTCTCTGCCTGCCTAAGGCATCATTAGCCCCACTGATTTTTTAAATCAGATGTAATTAGGGCTTTGGCATTGGCTGACAAATGGAATAAAGTGAAGGAAGAGAGAAAGAGGGAAACACTTTTCCCTCTGAGATTACTAAGTAGCAGTTGGAAGAAAGTGGACAAAGAAACTGTCCTGTAGGTGAGCAGGGACGCCTAATGGGATGTGGGTCCCCTGGCAAAGATAGTTTTGGAGGTGAGTAAGGGGAATAGAAGAGAATTGATGCATGACCAGTTCATGTGGCTCAAGCCCAGTGTTCTATGGTGATCACTGATAGCCCAGAGTCTTGAGCTCTCCTTGTTTCTGATGTAAGTCACCCCAAATTAGTATGTTGGCACCATTCTGGCAGCTTAATCTCATGCCACCCACCCCGGCCCCATTAAAGAAATATCTTTATAGCCAGCAGGAATGATCTTCTTGCCCTAATGTCCTCCTGAAACCTGGACCCAGCTAGAACTCCAGAACAACTCCATAGAAATGAATTTGGGAATCTTTCCAGGCATCTAGTCAACCCCGTATATTTGGAAAGTGGAAAGAAGATAGGGGAATAGGTGAATGGAGGGATTGGAGAGCATCCCAAAAGGAAGACATGGGATCTGAAGAAAAGGAGAAGGACTTAAAACATTTTGAGTGGAACATGAGCTTCAGGTGGTTGAAGGCATTACCACGTGAGAAAGCTATTTGGAGATGGGCCCAAGGAGGCCTCGAATGGTAAAGCAGGAAGAGGATAGAACTTGACATTTGAAGTCTTCCCTGCAAGAGAAGAAAGGGGACAGTGGAGCTGAGGTGTGGTAGCTTCCCCGCACCATTCACCAGGGACATTAACCCTACCCCTGGCTTGGCTCAGGTTAAGGCAAACAGAGTAATGCTTAACTGGCGTCACAGATGCTGGTCAGTGAAAAAGTAATCATGAAGTCATTGTGCTCATGATGTTAACTAATGCTTGGTTTAGAGAGATAAAGGTTGATGAGAATCATCTAAAAATTGTACTATCTATTCTTTTTAGATTTTTTTTGAAAAAGATTTTATTTATTGATTTTAGAGAGAGAAGAGAGAAAAGGAGGGAGGAGAAAGAAGCATCAACTCATAGTAGTTGCTTCTTGTGTCTTGACCAGGCAAGCCTGGGATTTTGAATCAGCAACCTCAGCATGCCAGGTTGATGCTTTATCCACTGCACCATTACAGATCAGGCTATTCTTTAATTCTTAAAACATGTTCTTGAATCACACCAGCGGTGGATCTAAACCGCATGCTTTTGGTCTCCAGTGAAAATGCTTTTAACAAATTCAACTTTGTTAAGAATCTATCAACCTACATTGAGAGATGTTTTAAGAGATGAACTTATGGAGCTCCTTGTCATATTTATGGTAAGACTATTGTTTTCTTTATGAGGATCAATGGAAGAAATTTTTCTTAGGCCTTTGTTCCAAGAATACTTGTGTTTCTCCTAAACACCTGGCTTTTATTTTATGGATATTATAAATCATATAACTGGCCATGTCTCTTATCCACTAGGATCTCACATTCAAATCTGAAGCACTGTTGAGCAAGTGTCAGAGCCTCACAATTTGTGGAAGTGAAATTTCATCCTTAACATTTTTCCTTTCTTGTTTTCTCCTTTATAAATTTTCTTATTTACCTATTGTTTCGCTTTCATCATAGTATGTATTTTTTTTAACAGTCATTTAAAATTGTTTTGGGAATAAGGTGGTTGAATAAATACAAAGGTGGTGAAGGGGTGCGAGCTCACACGAGTCCATTTGCTGACTGTGGTTGGGTGGCTCGAACAACAGGCTATTCATAAGTACAGGAAATTTGCAAGACTGATGTTAGAGACTCTGGAAGTACCTGCACTATTTATAGTTGCATTTTTAAACAAATTCTTGAATCTGAGCTGTGAATATGTGCCATTCTAACTGGAAAGGTAATTATCAAATTCCTTAGTAGTCCATTTGGCCATGGTATAGAAAGAACCTCCCCACTCTGGGGAGCAAGATGCTGGTCATTTCTTTCATCTAAGCAGAGCTGTTTTCTTTTTAAGGTTAATTCCATGTATATATCCATTCAAAGATCAAAGTCCAAATACTTAATTGAAACCACTGATTTTGCAAATCCTGAGCCAATCTTGGATTAGATTTGCAACCACCAAATAGTGAAGAAAGCAAAGCAAAATGGAACCAGGTTGTTACAAAATACATAGTGTATTGAACATAGATTTCTGGTCATTTGTTTGATTTTTGTTTTTGTTTTCCAGTCAATACTCAACACTGGAAGCTGTTGATCTTCAAATTATCCCTTTCTCCTCAGCGAGAAGAAGAAACAAGCTGAGGCTAGAAACAGTTTGGAGGGGGCGAAGAGGGGTGTCGATTTTCTAAATGTCTCTCTCTTTGTTTTCTTTCTTAAGTGAGAAGTGGGGAAGTAGAGTGACAAATTCCCACATGCGCCCCAAATGGGATCAACCAGGCAAGCCCGCTACTGGGCAATGCTCTGCCCACCTGGGGCTATTGCTCCATTGCTCAGCAACTGAGCTATTTTAGTGCCTGAGGTAAGGCCATGGAGCCATCCCTAGTACCTGAGGAAAACTTGCTCCAACCGAGCCATGGCTGCGGGAGGAGAAGAGAAAGTAGAGATAGAAGCAAGAGGGGGAGGGATGGAGAAACAGTCACTTCTCCTGTGTGTTGAGACTGGGTATCAACCCAGGACGTCCATATGCCAGGGCTCTAAATGTCTCTCTCAGTCTAAGTATTCCTGCTGTTTCTCCCTTTATCATCTGGTCTCAGAAAGGAACAGAGATGAGCCTACCTGTCCCCAAATGGTATAAGTACTGGGTATAACAGACCATCCCAAGGTGGGCAGAGCATAGGTGTGACTTACGGAACTGATTCAGTCTTCCTGGGCCTGCTTCCCTATAGAACAAACCGAAGGCCAACTTGGGAAGGAGGAAAAGCTTGGTCCTTGTTCATTTAGCCTTTTTTTTCCATAGCGAGTAATTCTGACTCTCACCTGCTTAGAACTGAGGATGCCAAGGAGATTTTCTGGTGTAAATACTAACAGTGCAGAAAATTAGCCTAGAGTCTGGATGGGAGTTTGAAAGGAGAGAATCAAGCCCATTGTATTCTTAACAAAAAATAGCTTGGAAATAAAATCACAACTTGTAAATTTCAAAGGAACATCTTTCTAGCCTTCCCTTTTCTAGATGTGGATGTGATAAACACTTACGTGTACCCGCTTGCCTTAAAAAAAAAAAAGCTGCTGGCCCTGGCCGGTTGGCTCAGTGGTAGAGCGTCGGCCTGGCGTGCAGAAGTCCCGGGTTCGATTCCCGGACAGGGCACACAGGAGAAGCGCCCATTTGCTTCTCCACCCCCCCTCTCCTTCCTCTCTGTCTCTCTCTTCCCCTCCCGCAGCCGAGGCTCCACTGGAGCAAAGATGGCCCGGGCGCTGGGGATGGCTCCTCGGCCTCTGCCCCAGGCACTAGAGTGGCTCTGGTCGCGACAGAGCGACGCCCGGTAGGGGCAGAGCATCGCCCCCTGGTGGGCGTGCCGGGTGGATCCCGGTCGGGTGCATGCGGGAGTCTGTCTGTCTCTCCCCGTTTCCGGCTTCAGAAAAATATAGGGAAAAAAAAAAAGCTGCTTAGCGATGCATGGTGGTTATCTCTGCGTGATGGCATTCAGGGGAGCGTTTTCCTCTTGTTTGGCTCCATGACCCAATCCCCCCTCAATGAAAGCGAACGACAATGTGGTTGGATGCTAAGTAAGGTTCTTAAATCAGTATGTAAAGAAGAAAATCATGTCCAATAAAATTACTACTGGAGATAACATCCCTATTAAAATAAGATATCCATGGCTTTGTGCATCACAAAGTAGTTGCCTTGCACGAAGGAACCAAGACATATGAACAGCTACACGGCTTTGTCATTATACATCAGAATCCACCCAAGGTGCCAGGTGGCGCTGAGCTCTGTGGAACAGGAAGCCACAGCTGAGGGAATGTCTGCCATCTTGTTCTGCAGTCTGTGGAGTCCGTGCTCACTGATGGAATGGCTTGAGGAAACAGCTTCATTCTCAAAGTGCTTTCTCTTTCTCTCTCTCCCCTTTCCCCCCAGGATGTGGTGTGGAGGCCTTGTCCTAAAGCTGGGCTTGCAAGGCAGACCATTATATTAACTTAGATTGCATATTGTAGATCAATAAAATTAGCATTTTATTCTAAGGTGAATTAATTTGATTAATTTATTGAATTCTAAGGTGAATTTGTTCCCACACCACATAAACTTAAGAAAGTTTTAAGCTGGGGGGAGGGGTATGAGGTAGGTCTGGGTATAATAGCAGATCCCTTTAGGGGTCCATGAGGGTGCCTGTCCACATTTGCTTGGAAACCCAACCTGGGGGCTCTGGGCTGCAGCGAGAGTCATTGGTGAGGATAACTCTG
The DNA here is from genome assembly GCF_036850995.1 of Saccopteryx leptura. Taxonomy (NCBI): domain Eukaryota; kingdom Metazoa; phylum Chordata; class Mammalia; order Chiroptera; family Emballonuridae; genus Saccopteryx; species Saccopteryx leptura. Next base: position 26,205,600 of record NC_089508.1, on the reverse strand, counting down.
AACTATGGTCATTTTCCTATTTGGGGTCCTGCTCTGGTAGGTTGGGGTGGAGGCAGGAAGAGAGATGTTAGAGGGATGGAGTGGAGTCATTTTTATTTAATCCTCTCTCTCACTCTCACATCCCTAAATAGAAGCAAGTCCCCACAAGACTAAAACACCACTGGAGATAGATACCTGGGGCCCAGGCAGAGAGAATATTCACCCACTGCATACTTACTGAGCACCTGCTATATGTGAGGCTCGCCGGGTAAGTTCTGAGTCTCCTTAAGAGACAGTCCATATACTCTCTTCCCTCCCTGCCATGGGGGCAGGAAGACAATGACAGCAAAGACACATTATGGCTGCTCATTGCCCTCTCATTCAGTGACTTGCCCAGCCTCACTGATCATGTGGAGCAAGACAGTGGAGTCAAGACCTGGGCTTTGGAGTCAGACAGTCCTGGGTTGAAATCCTACTTCTGATTACTTGTGAGCTGCATGACTTTGGTCAAGTTATTCAGCCTTTCTGAGCCTCAAGCAAGTTACTGAATCATAAAGAGGAATGACACTTATTGAGCACCTACTGTACGAATGGTACTGGGGATGAGTCCTGAGCAATGTTCTCTGTGAGCCTATGGGAAAGGCCAATGTTCACATTTGTAAATACAAGTTGTGGTAAGTTCTCCAAGGGGAAAAGGAAGGGTCCTCTGACACTGTAGAGCCGAGGCCCTAATTAGGGTCACTTTGGAGAGCGGGGCTCTCTGAAGAGCTGCTTTGGGGGGAGAACCGTGGGCTGAGAGATGCTGGCCAGAATACAAGTGTGGGAGAGAGCATTCCAGCAGAGGGTAGAGCATTTGTCCCACCTCCAGCCCATGAGACGCCCTCCCCCCCCCCCCCCAGAGCAGAGGAAGCCCTTCTTAGCTAAAAATAAACCTGCTGAGCCACTGGGGAAAATCCTGCCACTGCCCAGAGCCCCCCAGAGAGCCCGTTCTGTGGCTGTAACCCTCTGTGCCCCACCCCACAGGATGTAGGGGCTGGTGGTCCTCAAACTGCGAGCCCGACCTTTCCGGCTAATTCTGCCTCCCTGAGAGTGTGTCTCCAGCGAGGCTGGGCTTCCAGGTTGGGCGCCTGCCAGTCAGTCTGGCCAGGGAAGTAACTATTTTGGGAATTTTTATGATGGAACAATATTTTTTTGGTAAACAAATGGAAAGCTGTGAAACAGGGACGCTCACCCCTAGCTCCTGGTTCACCTTTCTGCATGTGGCGGTGTCACAGAGGTGGCACTGTCCAGTGGGGAGAGGGTCCCCAGGGCTTCTCACCTTCAACACACACCCCATCATTTCTCTTGGAACAAACATTTATGGAAATTGGGGAAACTGCCCCCCACCTACACCCTGCCTTGGAGTCCTTAGGAACCAAAGCACTTGGTGTGGTCTGCGGGAGGAGGGGCAAGGATTTGATGGAGAGGCAGCCTGGTTAAGCCCCAGCCCAGGACTCCAACCTTAGCTCTAGAAGCGACCTTAGAGAACATCTGACACTCCGTTCAGTCCCCCTTTAAAGGAAGGGAACCAAGGCCCAGAGAGGAAAGATCCCTTCCCTAAGGTCACAGAGCTCATCAATTACAAATGAGGTCGGAATCTCAGACACCATATGCTTCGTCTTATTCTTTTTCTTCAGGGATAATAAGCCAAACCAGCAGTCAAGAACAGGAGAGAGTAGGTTTCAAGTCTGGTATTTTGCAGGGAGCCTACAAACTATATATTCACAGGAAATCATGAATATATTAAGTTCCTAAGTACGGACCCCCACCCTCAGCCTCACCTGGGAGAGGACTCACCTCACTTCTGAGGACTAGTCCTTTCTCCTGGCCCTGACCTGACCTGGTTTGGCCTCCTGGGGCGGATACCTACAGTGGCACTCGCCTCTGATTGGCTGCTATGGAGGCTGGACTTCCTTAAGGAGGGCCCCTCTCCCTTGTACTGGGCTGTCATTCTTGCTTAAGAGACATTCCTCCAGCCATTCTATCATCTCTTTTTCTACCCTATGGCTCCCTAGCATCCGTAGCTGCCTGCACCTTGTTTTCTCAGACAGGGTTCTGGTCATGTTTTTATGCTTGGACTCAGAGAAAGATAATTAAAGCCCCCAGGCAAAAACAGGATCAGCACACTGCCTGCCTCCTACCAGAGGCCACAATATTGTTATAGTAATAATAGTAAAAACAGCGACCTCTTATTGGGCCCCCACTGGCCCCTCATAGAAGCTGTTCATTTTCATATAACAGCCACGTATGGTACAGATTTATTTGTCCTACTTCACAGACAAAGACACTGGGGGCCAGAGGAACCCAAGATCGCATAGCCACTGGAACTGGGAGTCACTCCAGCTCTGTCTGGCTCTAATCTCATAGCTCTCCCCGCCAGTCTGCCTCCAGGTATGAGACGGGGTCTGGCCAGAGTATGGAGCAGGAGGGACTTTGTTTACAAGCTCTAATAGGCCAGACGTTGGGATTGAAGGACACAGGCAAATAGAACATATCCCCTAAGTTTTGAGTCTTGTATTGGTTAGGAGTCTTCCACTTTGAGTGATTAGAAACTCAATGCAGCCTGACCTGTGGTGGCGCAGTGGGTAAAGCGTCGACCTGGAAATGCTGAGGTCGCCGGTTCAAAACCCTGGGCTTGCCTGGTCAAGGCACATATGGGAGTTGATACTTCCTGCTCCTCCCCTCCTTCTCTCTCTCTGTCTCTCTCCTCTCTCTCTCTCTCTCTCCTTCTCTCTCCTTTCTAAAATGAATAAATAAATAAATAAATAATTAAAAAAAAAGAAGTTATTTAAAAAAAAAAAAGAAACTCAATGCAACCTAGCTTATATTACAGAGAACTTATCTTCACTTGTGTGCCTGGGAAGTTCAGGGTTAGCACTGGCTTTCGGAGCTGCTTGATCCAGGACAGTCTTTCTTTTTCTCCTCCTCCTGACCTGACTTGGCTTATTCTTCAGACGTGGCTTTCTCCACGTGATGGTATCAGTGGTTGCTGGAGCCCAGAATCACCCTCTCAGCAGAAAGGAACTATTTTCTTTCAAAGCTTTGGTGAGAAAATCCCAGAAGGACTCCAACTGGCTGGCTTAGATCATGTGCCCATCTCTAGCCAATCACTGTAGCCAAGGGGACCGGAGGCTCTGAGCCTGGGGACGTGTGCCACATAGAATGTGCTTCCCACAGGGAAAAGAGCTTCAGTATCTGATGAAGGGCACAAAAGGTCTGGAAAGACAGAAGCAACAGGTATCTTTGGGCTTGGGAACTGGGAGCATGTTGGCATCTCTGACGATCAGAAGGAAAATTTAGGAGGAAGGGTTCTTAGGAACAATAGTAGTAATTACAACAATGGTAATAAACAACGTTTGTTATTTTACAGCTTATAAAGCCCTTCCACACTCCTGTTTCGTCCTCATGTAACTCTGGAAGGCAGACAGAGCAGGTGTTGTTTCCGACCTCATTTTACAGATGAGGGGACAGGGTGGAGAGGATAAATGATGTGCTCACAGCTGGCAGGTGGCAGGTCTGGGACTCTGATAATGGACACACACTCATGTTCTCTGAGATCAGGAGGAAAGACACACCGAGTGTGAAGTGTCTGACATCCTAAAGGCAGATACTACTCTCAAGGTAATAGGCACACCTGAGCATGTCACTTTGGGGCCATTTAGTTTCGGGTGATCCTCCTGCTAGGTGTTATGTAGCATGTGTGCAGGGTTCTTACCTACCTAGTTCATTGTTCTACCTTAGTGCCAAACACTGCTTGGCACACAAGAGGCACTGCATACAAAGTGATCCAGGAGTGGCCCCCTGAGGGGCTGAGTCTCCCCTGAGGGCAGAGGGTGAGGCTCAGAGCTGCAGGCCAAGGACTGAGCCTTGGGGAGTGGGTGGGGGGAGAAATAAGGAGGGGAGCCCCAAATGCAGCATGGTTGGCTCCAGCTACAGACAACCTTTGCCAAATGTATAAGCCTTCACACTTACTGGGCAGATCAAGCTGGACATATGGGATCTATAGACTCTGAAAATCCCATTGGTACAACAGGACTGGGTTGGCACCAGCTAAATTGCACCTTCTGGGGTCTCATTGCACTTCTCCTTAATTAAGTTTAAGTTAAATTAATCAAACTCCACTTATTGAGCACCATGCCAAGTATTATGCATTGTGTACCAGATGTATGGTAATAAGGAAGACACAATTTCTACCATTTTAAGGGTCACTCATTCATTTAATCCCCATTACTTCCCAGGCACTGTGTTAAGCACTAGGTGTACAAGATTTGGTGAAATTCTTATTCTAGGTCGGGCGGAGTGACACATTTATGCCCAACTGATTATAATACTTGCAAAGTGATAAGTGATTTGATAAGCATATTAAAAATACTTTGAGATTATAGAGATAAAAAGTGACTAATTTTTGAGAGATTTAGGGAATGCTTGATAAAGGGATGTTATCTGAGCTAGACTAGCAGAGCAAAGGACAAAAGGTAAGTTCATGGCAAACGTAGTGGATGAATGGTGAGCTGTTTGGGATAGGGAGAGTCAGGTGCGCAGGGAGAGCGTTGGGAAATGGAGGGTGGAAAGGAAGCTAAGCTTGAAGACCAGCCCAGGGGTATTCATTCTACCCTTTGACGCCCTGGTCCCTTGCGAGGGAACTCTGCCTGGTATAAGCGTCTGTGTTTTGCCATTCAGTCATCTGTTAGCCTCATGCTTCATTCTTGGCCATCATGCCCTATTATGTTTGTTACCTCTTAAAATGTAAGCTTCCTGCATTTATTTTTTAGTCCTGAGCCCAGTACAGTACGGATCATAATCAGGACCCCGACGCTGCTATCGTCCAGGTATATCAAAGGGAGAGAATGGCAGGAGCTCTTCCAGGGGGCTGGGGAGCAAACTCCAGGACAATCAGAGTTGTTGACGCTGAACTCTGCCTAGGGGTCCCTCATCTACCACCTAGGGGTCTCCCAACATGTATATGCTGGAGTGGGCTGGCTTTCCACTGACTTCTATTCCCCCTCATTTGATAATAAACCTCCTGAGCCTGACCCAGGAACATGCCACCTAGCCTCCTTTGCTCCCTGGTATATCCATACAGCTATGTTCCAGCCAGTGGGATGTGAGGAGAAGCGACCCACATTTAAGCTGCCCCGAAAGGAGTGTATTACTGCTCCCCCCTTCCTACAGGAGGGGGTGAGAACCACTGGAGTGGCCAGCTTGGACTCAGCAGTGGAAGCTGTGCATTGAAGATAGCAGTCACCTAATGACCTGGACGGCCTGTCTGTATCCTGATATATATAAATTTTTATTAACTGAGAGACAGAGAGGCAGTGAGGCAGGGAGACAAAGACTCCCACATGCATACCTACCAGGATCCACCCAGCAAGCCCACTAGGAAGCAATGCTCTGCCCATCTGGGGCCACTGCTCTGTTGCTCCTAATGGAGCTATTTCAGTGCCTAAGGCAAGGCCTGAGGCCAAATTGCTCGAAGCATTCTGGCCATGGCCGCAGGAGGGGAAGAGAGAGATAGAGAGGAGCGAAAGAGTGAAAGACTGAGGAGAGGGGTAGAGAAGCAGGTGGTCACTTCTCCTGTGTGCCCTGACCAGGAATCGAACCTGGGACTTCCATACGTGGGCTGACGCTCTACCGCTGAGCCAGCCAGGGCCTACATCCTGGTGTATTTTTAAGCCTCTTTATTATATAGCGCCTTAATCTGTACCTGAATCTGTTTAGTATCAGGAGACTTGGACAACTAGTTCTTTGTCCCATGGCAGGACAAATCACTTTATTTTCTAGGCTTTATCTGTTAGATGGGAAGACTAGTAACTCTCCTTGCTCCATGGGAAGCATCCAAGAGCTGGTGTGGCTGGGATTTGAGAAGCACAGGAGCAAGGCAGAGGTCTGTGGGGACCACTGTCAGGGTGAAAGCATCCCTGATCATGGTTTTCACTCAACATTTCCTCTCAGGAATGCTCAGAGGCTCAGTTAAATGGCTTGTCCAGTTAATCAGAGGTAATGTATTAGGTATTCACCATCTTCCCAGAATCATTCTCCCCCGTCTTTACAGTGCTCAGACTGTAATGATCTAGGTCGAAGAGCTTTTACCCAATTGTAATGAAATGTGCTGAACCTAGCTGAACCTCATTAAACTACCATGCTGGGACTGGTGTTTATGTTCCGTGTTCATAATGTTTGAATGTTAAAGTCATATGAAAAACGTAAGCACTGAGATGAAATAGCTGCCTGAGTCTGGGCCACTGTTTCAGGACGAAGGGTCCCTGATGGTGGCAGCAGAGTTGACAGGACACCCTGACTGTACCTGGAAGGCCTAGCTAAGACGGGACGCCCGCTTCCTCTCTGCTCACCCACCCGTCAACGCGATGCGTCTTTTCTCATTTAACCCTGTGCTGAGTCCTCGTGCTTGCTCAACACACCCATTTGATTTATAACAAACGAAGGATAGAGTCTGTGTGATTTGAGAGAATCAGGCGAAGGGCAGAGTTTAGGGGATTATTGGAGCTGGGCAAGAAAGAAATGACAAGATGTTTAAAAAAAATTGAAAACCAATTTCTTAAATACCTTATGGTAGGAGAATAGTAAAACTAATTATGACTCCATCATGCATTCCATTCATTAAAAAACAAAGCAAAACTTCATTTTCTACAGTGTACCTAGGTCCTGGGACAAAAGTCTCTGACCACATATTATGCATTTATTTAAAATCACAGAAGAATGCATGACATAAATTTAGCAGGAGATGCAAGGGTCAACATTTGTGTCCCATCTGATGATAACTAGATTACAAGAAAGATATGCAGAGGAGAGTGAAGTGAGGAAAAGACGTCATGGAGGTAATGATTGTATTAGGGTGGTGAAGTCAACCTGTCGTTCTTTTCCTAACTTACTGTAGTAATTGGATTTCATTGGTAAATCTAGATGATAAGAAGGGACATCATCTGACACACATTGGCCACCTGGTCCAGCCAGCCTTCGAGGGTCCTTCCCACTGGACAAGCCCCATCTTCCCACGCCAGCCAACCTCTGACATTCTTCAGGTGCTGGGCCCTGCTGCTTGGAGTCTAAATCCTAGACGTTAAAGTTTGGGAGGGGCCTGAATAAACAAAAAGGCACCCGTGTTCTCAGTGATGGCAGTTCTACAGCTCTCCAGTGGAAATGGTCCTCGATCCAGCACAAATGCGGGGGCTGGTATTTCCCCCGGCTCTCAGGGCCTGGGCGCCCATCCATCTGGGGCGCGAGATGAAACGCTTGGCCAGCTTCCCACCTTGGGAATGGATGGGCCAGGCACCACATGCCAAGCCACAGCCGGGCACTCACAGCTGTGCCTGCCTCCCCTGGACAAAGCGAAGGTTCTGTCTGCCCACTCCAGATAGGCCTGTCTGGGGCGTGACTCTGGGATGCGTTTTGGAATCAGACAGATCCGAATGTTGAAAAACCGTACAAATAATTAATTGAAGAACTACACACACATGGTTAGAAAAATAAAATGATAAAAAAGGGCTTACAGTAAAAAAACAGACTTCTGCTCCACCCCTCTTGGATTGAGTTTTGTCTCCTGGAAGCAACAACTTAAAACTGTTTGGGTTTTCGGTTCTACCGGTTTCCCATACTATCTCTAAGTGGTGGGCTAATGGTCCTACTGGGTCCCCGTGCATCCTCCGGGGACTTGTCTCCCTGCTCCAATAAAGCAGGATTTAGCTGATCTGTACATTTGGGCAGACATGGAGAGGTACCGTCCAGATCCTCCCTTCAAAAACAGACTTGCTGCCTAGCGACAGGGAGTGTGGTCCACAGACAGCCACCAATCGCCACCTCCTTCAGGGTCAGCCCCAGAGGTATAGAGCGGCCTCGCCCCAGGTCACGTCTTTCTGGGGCAGCTTGCATGCAGTGTCGAGAGCACAATGAGAGAATAAGACCAAGCTATTCTGCTCAATGTGGCACTCGCGCAGTGAATACTCACCTCAGTGCTCCGGCCCAGTTGTTGGAGACTTGATAGGGTCTGCTTCACAGTCTGGCTTCTTCTTCTGCCCAGCCTGTTTTCCCCCTTCTTTCACAGGTGTCCATCCCAATAAACATCATGTGTCCCTAACTGTCTCAGTGTCTGGTTCCAGAGAACCCACCTATAACATATGCCCTCATCCCTCTCCCAGTTTTTTAGAATTTATCAATTTGTGCTGTGTCAACAGGAACTACATTTTCCCCAAATCCCTCTCCTATGTGGTTCCAAGTGAGGGTTAGCCACGAAGGAGGTTTGTGCAGAATTTGGAAGACAGAAGTGAAGCAACAGCCATTTTAATCTTTGAAGGTTAGTGTAGGGCCAGGCGCCAACCTTGCCTGCCGTCCTCGACACGAGGCTCACCTTGTAGGCATGCTACCCCAGTCTCCTCCAGCTCTTCTGGGTCCTGGGCCAGGCGCATGTGCAGCTCCATGATGGGGGCCCCTGCTTATCGGAAGGTCACCCACATCATGGAGATTAGAAGTGGAGAGAAACAGATGCAGAATTCAGGTTGTCCTTGTGGGTTTCAGGTTGTCCTTCCTCTTCCTCATTTCCATCTTTTCTTCTCAACTGCCCATCCTGCTGCCCACCAGCCCAGAAACAGAGGCAATAGCTTTACACGGACCATTTAATCAGGTCCCATGAATACATAAGGTATAATCCCCGTAACAGTTCCCCTTTTCTTTCATTCTAACTGGTAACAATCACTTTTTTTTTTTTTTTTTTTACAGAGACAGAGAGAGAGTCAGAGAGAGGGATAGATGGGGACAGCCAGACAGGAACGGAGAGAGATGAGAAGCATCAATCATCAGTTTTTCATTGCAACACCTTAGTTGTTCATTGATTGCTTTCTCATATGTGCCTTGACCACGGGCCTTCAGCAGACCAAGTAACCCCTTGCTCGAGCCAGTGACCTTGGGTCCAAGCTGGTGAGCCTTGCTCAAACCAGATGAGCCCGTACTCAAGCTGGTGGCCTCAGGGTCTCAAACCTGGGTCCTCCACATCCCAGTCCAATGCTCTATCCACTGCGCCACTGCCTGGTCAGGAAAAATCACTATTTCTAATTCTTCTATTGATAACTTCATTTCATTGGCTCTCAATTGTACTTTACTCCTTACCTTATAAGGTAAAATATTAGTATCACATTCTTGTCTTTCCCTCTCTTCTTTTTATCTTACCTCTTCTGTCAGCTATTTTAAGTTTCTACATTTTCCAGTGTGGTAACATTATACCCCGTCCTAACATCATCGTGAACCTTTCCCTTCTTTGTTCATGGTCCACTCTAAAAGTTGAAGACAAATAAACAGCAACTGGGGTAGTGTGTTTTGTGTGGGTGAATGGGCAGTGGGCCTAGTGATGGTTTATTATCATATGTCTTTCTCTGTATGTCCAAGGACAAACACCCATGTCACTCAAAGGACAATATTCTTGGCCCAAGATCAAATCGATTTTCTTGTTTTATGTGTCATCATTTGCTCAGACTCACCTTATCTTTTATGTTGTATCATTTTTAGACCATAACTTTCTTGTTTAGTGGTTTGTTTTCCCCAGAGTTGTTGCTTGCTTTCTTTTTTCTGTTTGAGTAAAGAAAGCTAGGTCTTTGTCATCATGTTCCAATGATCTAGTTTTTTTACTCATTTTATGTTTGTTGGACTCTATTATAGTCTTCTAGAAGACTTTCTCTTTGGGGCCCACTGGCATTTTAATGGACATCAATTTCTTTTGAGGCTTGCTACACAGCTGCCATCTGAAAATTTTTTTATTGGGTTCCTGGGTTAATTCCATTATTTCTTGTATTGTTATATTATCCTTTTGTTCCTTGGATGTTCACTCAAATTTTACTGGAGTACATTTTCATTTAGCTTACCCACAAGGCATGCTCGAGAAGACTATCAAGTATCTATGTGAGGATCTAACTGTGACTTTGGCAAGTTCCTACCCTTTTTGTGTTTCAATGACCTCAGCTACAACATGGAGGATATGTCACTTACCTGATGGGGTCACTGTGAGGATTATATACAATAACTTGAGTAGAGTACCTGATCCTTGATGTTGAGCATATTTTAGTTTATTTTCCTAATTAAACTACTGTTTTGCTAAGAGATCTTAACATGTGCCCATTGCCTATGAAATAAAGTCCAAATTCTTTAACTTTGCCCGAGGCCCTCCTACATAACTGGATCCCAATTGAAATTTTCAAACTAATTTCTTATTATTCCCTTCACATACCTTGAGCCCTGTCAAGCTCTTCTCCCCCCCACACCCATGTCTTCAGTCATCAGGCCTTGACTTTCTCCACTCCCTCTGCCTGGAAAGATTTTCCCATAATGTCTGTGTGTCCAACCCATTCCCTTCCCCACCATACATCCTTCCCTGATCGCTAAATACAGACCGTCCAGATGTTTCCTCTGGCTTTTATCCCTTTCTACTGGGTATTGGAGGCACTATGGCTACACACGTGCCTGGCCACCTGCAGATGGACCAAGCTCTTCCAGTGCTTCTCTGCAGCTGGGGCAGCATAGTGGTGCATGCTCCCCTTTTTGCAGGCTGGGCAGAATCCGGAACATCTCTAGGCAATGTTTTTAGAGAGCCCCAAATCTGTTTTATTCCTCCTGCAAGGGTAGCTTCCCACACCCATAAACAGCCCCTCCCCACCCTCAGCCCATGGAAGGACCAAGTTTACTTTTAGGGACACCACCTATTGATTAGGTTTCATGGCCACTTTCCACCATCAAGTATCTTTTTCTATTTATTTATTTATTTATTTATTTACTCACAGAGACAGAGAGAGGGATAGACAGGGACAGACAGACAGGAACGGAGAGAGATGAGAAGCATCAATCACCAGTTTTTCATTGCGACACCTTAGCTGTTCATTGATTGCTTTCTCATATGAACCTTGACCGTGGGGCTACAGCAGACCGAGTGAACCCTTGCTTGAGCCAGCGACCTTGGGTCCAAGCTAGTGAGCTTTGCTCAAACCAGATGAGCCTGCACTTAAGCTGGCGACCTTGGGGTCTCGAACCTGGGTTCTCTGCATCCCAGTCTGACGCTCTATCCACTGCGCCACCTCCTGGTCAGGCCCACCATCAAGTATCTTTTCCATTGGGATTTAGTTAGAGCAACAAAATGCACATGCCCCTGGGAAGTATGTACACTAGTCTAACATTATTAGCACTGGTATTTGCTCACTTGGTCACTCACCCGCTCAGATATCAGATCAGGGGTCCCCAAACTATGGCCCCCGGGCCGCATGCGGCCCCCTGAGGCCATTTATCTGGCCCCCACCGCACTTCCGGAAGGGGCACCTCTTTCATTGGTGGTCAGTGAGAGGAGTATAGTTCCCATTGAAATACTGGTCAGTTTGTTGATTTAAATTTACTTGTTCTTTATTTTAAATATTGTATTTGTTCCCGTTTTGTTTTTTTACTTTAAAATAAGATATGTGCAGTGTGCATAGGGATTTGTTCATAGTTTTTTTTTATAGTCCGGCCCTCCAACGGTCTGAGGGACAGTGAACTGGCCCCCTGTGTAAAACGTTTGGGGACCCCTGTATTAGATGACTCTGGTGAGCCAGGCACTGTGGAGGACTTGGGGACACAGAGAGGAAAGGCATAACCCCCGCCCATAGGGGAAACACAACTAGCTTAGATTTAAGATCACTTTCCGGTGGAGAGCAGGCTGCTGAAGTATTTGAGAACTAGGAGAGGGTTGGGTGTGTGGGCTGGGACTCAGGAGGAGACTGTGAAGGACCCCGGGAGCCTGGGGGGAAGGAGACCCACAGGGCAGCGGGGTGCCTGAGACAGATTTTTCTTCCTCTCATAGTTTAGCCCTCAGATATGATGGAGCCTGACTGCTCAGCACACAAGGCAGGATGGAGGTTGGAGACAGGGTGGCGTGGAAGATAATGCGGCCTCGAGTACAGGGTTTACCCACTCTATCCCTGTGCCATACTCTCTCTGGACTCAGGTGAGACCCTGGACAGCTCCTTATAACGCTACCTGCTTGAGAAGCACAGAGAAGGGAAAATCCCTTAGTTCACCCAGTCACATTCTTGGCCATTTCTGCTCATTTTTAGGACTGGAATGGGAGGCTTAGGAAAAGAAGAGTGGCCCCAGCTGGTGCCCATCTCAGGCCCTCTCATCAGTGCCAGGCCAGACCCAGCCACCCGGACCAGAGTGATGCAGAGGGCGGTGCAGAAGCTCGCGTTGTGTGTTTCTGAGCAGACATTGCAGCCTATTAAAGGTTGCATTCCGTCTGGTGGTCACATCCTGGACTGGCTGCCCCATGGCAGACAAAGCTCCTTTTGTAACCAGTGGGACCACGGGAAAGGGAAAGCTGAGTTTTTCATGTGGCCAACCAACTTCCAGCTAATATCAATAAATTTATTCCTGGGCCTTTCCAAAACAAAGCTTTGCTAATGTGGAGCCGTGGGGCTGCGGGAGCTCGCGGCGGCCTGGCTGTGGCCACAGGCCCAGGTTCTCCTTGCCCTTGGCCAGAGCCAGCTCTGCGGCCCAGACTGTGAGGTCTTGGGACCCCAGCTTTCTAATTGGGCTTTTGTGCTGTCTGCCCTCTCCCAGAGGAAGGCTGTCAGGGAGCCCACCCACACCCAAGTCAGAGACCACAGTTCTCGTAGCTGGAAGGCCCTGAGATAACCAGCCCAGCACTTTTGTTTTATGGGGAGGAAGGGACACTAGACCTCTCTTATCTACAGAGATAGTGACTGGGATGGGGCTAGATTCCAGGTCTCCCTGCTCCACATCAGGAGGTCCTTCCGCTGACACCATGCATGGCGTTTCTTCTAGAAATGTGTCCTGTTCCACAGAAGGATGAAAGGAAGGGGGCAATGAACACTAAAGAACTACCTGCTGACAGTGGAAGCTGAAACACAGTGATTGGCCGGCAGGCCAGGGGCTGCCCTGGTTGTCCCCACATTGTGCTCTATGTGTAGACAATCTGACACCTCAGGAAGCGGTGGTGGGAAGCCAGCTGGATTCCACAGGCCTGAGAACGAGGGGAGTCAATGTTGTAAATCCCAGTCTGAGGGCAGGAGAAGGCCAATGTCCCAGCTCAAACAGGCAGGCAGGAAGGAAAAGAAAGATCAAGCTTCTCTTTCTTCCACCTTTGTTCTATTCAAGTCCTCAACAGGTTAAGTGATGCCACCCACACTGGAGAGAGCAATCTACTCACTGATTTCACCAGTTCAAATGTTAATCTCATGTGGAAACACCTCATAGACACTCCCAGAAATAATGTTTAATCAACTCTCTGGACAGCAAGTTGACATATGAAATTAACCATCACAGTGTCCTTGCTTTTTTTCTAGTGTCATAAGTTTCCTTTTCTTTCTTTCTTTCTGGATCTCAAATTTGAAAAGAATTCAACTGCAGTCCCTCATCCCCACTAAACCCTCTGCACATACCTAGGACTTCCCAGTGATGCGAACACTGGTTGGGTGGGAGCAAAACCCGCAGAGCTCATTTATGATGCAATTATAGTTACAGACAAATACCCACTAGAAAGTTAAACCCCAGACAGTTGTTCTGATGGTAGGACAGCAAAGGCTAGCTTTGGGGGGACTAGGTTGATCAATCATTTCAAGGTCTTACGCACATTGGGAGAGGCAATACAGCTAAGTGGTCTGGAAGATACTCAGGGGAGCCAGATGTAGACCTGGCTTCAAATCTCAGCTCTGCCATGATTTACAGGCTCTGTTACCTGTGGACAGTTATGTAACCAATCTGTGCACCAGTTTCCTCATCTGTAAAATGAGGACAATGAATTCAATGAATGAATCCATGTGAAGCACCTAGAACAGTGTCTGGCACATGGTAAATGCTCAATAGGTGTCATTATTATTATTACTCTTAGAGGAATAAGTACAAACAATAAATGTCTGTTGCATGTTTGGGTGAGGTATTGTGGATGCCAAGAGCTTTGGGAGATAGAGGGTTAACGAGAAGAGTGAGACATGGGCCCTGGTCTTGGGCACTTTCAGTCTGCAAGCAGAGAGCCGATAAGTATCAAAAGGGAGGAATGCCATATGAGTGAGACCAATAAAACCCCCTGAGGTTTGAGAAAGGGGATTGGATCTCAGAAGGGGAAGAGCAGAAACCAGGCCAAAGCCTGAACATTCTGAGATCTCAGAGATGGGGAGATTATCTTGAGTAATTTGGGGCAGTTGGAAAGTTTTTTCAAGTTAGCGGCCTGGGGTGTGTGAGTGTGTGTGTGTGTGCATCTGTGTGTGTGTGTGTTCCCACTCATAAAAAGGAAGGCCACTTTATTTATTTATTTTTGTTAAGAAAAGAGAAAAAAGAACTTTCTCAACACCTCCCTGTAACCTCATTCCACTAGGCAGCTTCGTGAACTCATTAGCATATCGGCTGTGGCACCTTGGTTCCAGACCCGAGCTCCCGGACACCTGGGGGAATTCTGAGAGGCCCCTTTGCCTGTCAGACAGAGAGCTAAGCAGAGATTTCCAGGTCAGAGCAAAGCTGGGCACCTACCCCTAAGGGAGTGGACTGGGGACCCGACTACCTGACACATGGAGGACTAAGGCCCAGGAGCCATTTATATGGAGGCTGACTTATGTATACATTTCTAAAGTCTGGTTATTTTTTTAAATAATAACTAAGATAAAGAAAAAAGGACTTTGACCCAAATGTGGACTCTCTTCACTCAGCTTGAGCCTGTGTGGTAAGACCTCAGCTTTTTGGAGCTGCAGAGGGACAAGTTGTTCTGAAGGGTTAAAATACGGGTGCCCAAACTGAAAGTCAAATCATTGTGATGGGCTTTGAAAATGTACACATGCTTCTTTGCTTTTTTTTTTATTAGAGTGTTTGGAACATGATTTATCCTTTTCTAGATGACTAAGGGTGCCTTCCATAATACTCTGTTGCCCTTATGTTCTTGTGAACAGGATGATTTGATCTCACTCTAAGTGGACCCAGACTATTATGCATTTTAAATTTTATTGGGGAAAAAACACCAATAAACTTCTGGATTCAGCTGTGGCATGTGAAAAAGCTTAGAAGCTGTCATTCCTGTCCTTACAACAAGAAAAATCTGTACAAACTGAATACCAATGGCTTTTCTTGAACTGAGCAGAGAATTGGCGTTGTAGGACATATCACCACCTTGAAATCTGGAGTGACGGATGAATACAGAAAAACACAGCTGAGATTGGGTTACTGGATGCTGCTAGAGCCATAGACTAGTGGGAACACTTAAATGATAACTTGATAATTTTCTGGAGATTGAAAGTAGACTTTCATGAGAGTGAGAAACTCTTGGGGGCCATGATCTTAGGGGCACCCACACTGTTGTGGGTTTTACCTCCAGGAACTCTACCAGGTTCTCACAGTGAAGAATCAAGAAAGAGCCCCTGTGGTTCTGGTGGGGAGAGGAGGAAAGCAACCATTTTGAAGTACATCCAGTGCATTCTCCATAATAAAGTCCTGCTATTCAGGAAAAAAGACTTTGCTAAAGCCTTAGCCCACCTGTAAGAAGGGTACTACCTAACATTTCTGTCTAAAGAGAGAGGGGGAAATAAAAAGCATTTGTGAAGGTCTCAGTCCAGGAACACAGGCCCAGTAGAAGACTTACATTAAGTCATAAGATTATATAAACATCCTCTCCTCACACTTTACCACATCAACAGGGCTCCCACATGGCAGAAGTGAATTACAGCTGAAAGAGGGGCAAGGTGCACACTCTATTTAAGGAGTTCTTAGGGAAGCCCAAAGACAATGGAAGACACAAATTTAAAATTTTCTAACGGTAACATTAAAGAAAGTAAAAAGAACAGGTTAACCCAATATATCTAAAATGTTATTTCTTCAACATGTAACCAAAATAAAAATTATTAATGAGATCCCTTTCTCTCCCTCTCTCTCTTTCTCTCTCTCTCTCAGTATTATGTCAAAATTCACTGTGAATTTCTCAGTGTGTATTAGCTACATTTTAAGTTCTCAATAGCCACATATGTAGGACAGCACAGCTCCAAGGGATTGTATTAAGCTAGAATTAGTTTTGACTGGTAGAGTCAACGGTGACTTAGACAAGATAGAAGTGTATTTCTCTATGTAAATGCACTGTTGGGCATTGATTTCTTTTTTATATAACACTTCATGACAATATTCAACTAGGCTTCTTTTGTCTTGTTACTCTACCATGCATGGGCTTTATTCCCGAACTTCTCAATAGTCCAAAATGACTGTTCCAGCTCCAGCCATTGCATCCATATTCCAGCCAGCAAAAAGTAAAAAAAGAAGAAAACACTGCTCTCTTTTAAGGCACTTCCAAGAAGTTATGCTCAAATTACTTTTACTTACATGCTTTCATCCAGAATTTGGCCAGATGGCCCTACCTAGCTGCAGAGGAGACTGAGAAATGTAGTCTCTATTTTAGGTGACCATGTGATCAGCTAAAATTCTAGGGTTCTGTGGCTGAAGAATAAAAAAGAGAACAGATATTGGGAATTAACTGGTACTGTTGATCTCAGAAACACTAAAGAAATGCAGATTAGAATGGTAAACCAGGAAGCCAATTTACTGTTTTTTTCCCATGTATAAGACACACCCTTTTCCGAAAAATTTGGGGTCTAAAAACTGGGTGTGTCTTATACAATGGTTATAGATTTTTTTTACTTGCATTTCCTGCTTTTTCGTCCTTATTTTTGCGCTCATTGTTGAAGACGGAGATTTGTCATCAGACACAGATGAGGACAAGCTAATGGATGGGAGTTTTGACAGGGATGAGGAGTTGTATGAATTTTATGATGAATAAAACGAGTTCAATAACTTTATGTAATTCATTTTTTTCAAATTTCGGGCCCCAAAATTAAGGTGTGTCTTATACATGGGAGCATCTTATACATGGGGAAATATGGTATTAAGAGATTATGAGACCATAGTTGCCAACCAGGTAGGTAGGAGTGCCTTGGTCTGCTGACCATTGCAATCTCTTCCCAGTAGAATAATGTAAATGGCTGGAAGATTAATGGACCAGGCTATGATGGCCTGAAAGACTTCTTTCCATTTAAGGATATAACGACCTGCTAAGTGAACTAAAACACTCCTGCTAGCTATGAGGGAGCCCTCTCTCTGGGATGACACTGGAGACCCCTGGACAAACTGTTTCTTTCAGCATTCTTTTTTTTTTTTTTTAAAGACTTTATTTATTGATTTTAGAGAGAGAAGGAGTGAGATCGTAGTTGCTTCATTTCAGTTGTACATTGATTGCTTCTTGTATGTGCCTTGACTGGGCAAAGCTGGGTTTCGAACTGGCAACCTCAATGTTCCAGGTCGATGTTCTATCCACCGTGCCACCCAGGTCAGGCTCAGTGGGTTGTTTTTTTTTCAGTGTTCTTTTATCTGAACTTCTTGGGGGCTCCATCCTTTCCTCATCATAGTTTTACACATTACAACTCTGCTTGAATTTGTTACATTTTAGATTTTGGAAGACTAGGTTTTGAAGACAAACTAGCTCCTTATTGTAGACTTTTGAAACACTGTTCTTTCACCAGCAACACTTACTCACTTGAAAAACATTTATTAAGTACCTACTGTGTGCCAGGTATTGCCTTATGCTGAGAGTGAATGAGTACCTGGCTTCTGTCCTTAAGGTGATCATAATACCTAAAGAACAAGGAAGGGAATGTTGGGCAAGGGTTTGAAATATGAGTAGGTGTTTGCTGAGCAAGAGGAATGAAAAGTCATCCCAGGTATAAGGAACAGCATGTGCAAAGGTTTAGAGACATCGAAGAATAGACCTTATTTGGGAGCAGTCGGTAGCTGGGTGGGGCTTAAGGGGAGGAGGCACTGGAAGGGTGCTAGAGTGGACATGGTGGTGGCCTTCTCAACATCCATTCCCTCTTGGTAACCACTACATTTTCCTTTGGGCATCCATTCTCCCTACACTTCCCATACTCTTTGAAGAAAGTTGACTCCACCCTAGCCCTAGGAGTAGGGTAAATAGCTCCAGTATAGACTCACCAGCAAAATCCTTTCTTGCCTGAGGATGAGCAACTGACCCAATTTTTTTTTTTTTTCAGAGACAGAGAGAGAGTCAGAGAGAGGGATAGACAAGGACAGACAGACAGGAACAGAGAGAGATGAGAAGCATCAATCATTAGTTTTTCATTGCGGCACTTTAGTTGTTCATTGATTGCTTTCTCACACATGCCCTGACTGCGGGCCTTCAGTAGACCGAGCAACCTCCTGCTCGAGCCAGCGACCTTGGGTTCAAGCTGGTGAGCTTTTGCTCAAACCAGATAAGCCCGTGCTCAAGCTGGCGACCTCGGGGTCTCGAACCTCGGGGTCCTCTGCATCCCAGTCCGATGCTCTATCCACTGTGCCACTGCCTGGTCAGGCACAACTGACCCAATTTTGACCTGAGAGACTGGAGAAGGCTTTGCTAGCAGCTTCTGGGAAAGAAGCTCTCTCTTTCTCTTTGTACATGTCATGGAGTGTGGGTGTGAAGCCAGGAATTGCTGCAGCCATTTTGTAACCATGCAGAAGCCTGTCCAAGGATGAAGACAACACCATGCAGGGTAGACAGAACATCTAGAAAGAAGCAGGGGCTTTGATGACATTATTGAACTATTAAGTCAAACTTACCTTGAAGCGCATTCTGTCCCTAGGCCTGAAGCAGGTTTGGGCCATTGTGTGAGGGACCTTGGGGCTCAGCCTTTATTCTGGGGGTGGTGGGAAACTATAGATGGTATCTTTCTTTCTTTCTTTCTTTCTTTTTTTCTTTCTTTCTTTCTTTCTTTCTTTCTTTCTTTCTTTCTCTTTCTTTCTTTCTTTCTTTCTTTCTTTCTTTCTTTCTTTTCTTCATTCCTTCTTTATTTTTGATATCAGCTGTTTATTAAAGACTTACATGGGCAAGTATTGTTCCAGAAAAAATTCTATTAGAAGGTAATCCTTAAATGGTTTTTGCTAGCCATTTTATATAATTATTTGTAAGGGAAAAGAAAATGGATTTTTTTTCTTTTGGTAACTTTTTGTGTGTGCTTATTTTACACCTGTACTTGGCTATTCCTTTCAGGTGCTATTCTCCTTCTGTTTAGTAACCTCTATTTTCCTTTCTTCCACCAGTCAACCTCAGAGACTTCCATAGTCCTATTACCATAATCACACTTTTATTTCCGCTCCTCTCCACCTCTCCCCACCAGTCTTGTTGCCTGCCTCTCTTTCCATAGAAGGTTTTCAGGCAGGGAGTATTAGATTGCGTTGTAGGAAGTGCTTTGGGTGCTGAGGGCAAAAAGCCTGGACCAAGGCTAGAAGTGAGGACCTGAGCCAAGACAGGAGAAAAGTGGGAGAATTTTATTTATTATTATTATTTTTTTGTATTTTTCTGCAGCTAGAAACTGGGAGAGACAGTCAGACAGACTCCCGCATGCGCCCGACTGGGATCCACCCGGCACGCCCACCAGGGGCGACGCTCTGCCCATCAGGGGGCAATGCTCTGCCCCTCCGGGGCGTCGCTCTGCCGCGACCAGAGCCACTCTAGCGCCTGGGGCAGAGACCAAGGAGCCATCCCCAGCGCCCGGGCCATCTTTGCTCCAATGGAGCCTTGGCTGCGGGAGGGGAAGAGAGAGACAGAGAGGAAGGGGGGGGGTGGAGAAGCAAATGGGCTCTTCTCCCTGGCCGGGAATCGAACCCGGGTCCCCCGCACACCCAGCCGACACTCTACCACTGAGCCAACCGGTCAGGGCGGAAAAGTGGGAGAATTTGAGGGGCCAGATGGCCTGGATACGGAGGCATGAGGACCAGAGCGTGCTTTGGGAAGACCCTGAAACTCTGAGCCTGACTGCACGATGGAGACTTCCTCTTTCGCCTCCAGCACTGCAGCCCCATAAAATCCTTTCCACCGCTAGACTCTTAATTCTTCTCTGTGGTGCACTCATGCCTCTGATTATAGTTCCTTATGGGCATGCCTGGTCCTCTAAAGCAGAGACCACGCCTCATCTCTTCACATCCCCGGAGACTAGCTTGGCACATGGTTGGCACTTGGCCAATGCTGAATTGGATTGAGTTGATCGCATACGGTTCTTGCTGAGCTAGGCATTAGCTGAACCCTCCTCCTCCCCCGGGGACTTAGTCATCTCTTTTATAAGTAGCCTCTAAAAACTGCAGCTCTGATACCCAGCTTCCTTGTTGTTGGCAGGTGCTGGCAGCCCAAGTGCCAAACACCAGGGAGCCAGCCACTGGGAACACACTAGGATGGGGAGAGCAGGCCAAGTAATCAGGGCCGTATACATTGGAGAGGCGTAAGTGTGCCCCCAGGGGATCTGCAACAACACCCTCTTCCAGGAAGCAGAGACCAGGCCTCTTCCTTTCTTGTTTCTCACCTGCTGTGTCTTGTGGCCAAAAGTACATTCACTGGCTTTCCATGCATCTAAAATAAATCACTTTTGGGACCACACCTTTCCAAGCTACCCCAGGTTTGCTCCATGGGAGCATTAATCCCTTACCATCCCATCCAGCCTAAAATGCTGGGGTTCCACTTCATAAAAATATTAACCCTTGCATGACCAGGTGGTGGCGCAGTGGATAGAGCGATGGACTACGATGCCAAGGACCCAGGTTCGAGACCCTGAGGTCGCCAGCTTGAGCACGGGCTCATCTGGTTTGAGCAAAAGTTCACCAGCTTCGACCCAAGGTCGCTGGCTCAAGCAAGGGGTTACTCGGTCTGCTGAAGGCCCGCAGTCAAGGCACATATGAGAAAGCAATCAGTGAACAACTAAGGTGTCGCAGTGCACAACGAAAAACTAATGATTGATGCTTCTCATCTCTCCGTTCCTGTCTGTCTGTCCTTGTCTATCCCTCTCTCTGACTCTCTCTCTGTCTCTGTAAAAAAAAAAAAATTAACCCTTTAGTCCTGGCCAGGTAGCTCAGTTGGTTAGAGCATCGTCCCGATACACTAAGGTTGTGGGTTTGATTCTCAGTCAGGGCACATGCAAGAATCAAACAATGAGTGTATAAATAAGTGGAACAAGAAATTGATATCTCTCTCTCTCTCTTTCTATTTCTCTCCCTTCCTCTCTCTAAAATCAATCAATAGAAAATTTTAAAAATTTGAACCTTTTAGCTCCTTTCAGAAAAAGGATTTCAGTTTGTCTGATGTTTGCCCCCCACCATTTCTCTCTCTGAGTAATTCATCCCATATCCCATAGATGGTCATGGGCTGAGCAGCATTGGGGGAGCTATATTAACCTTCACCAACTTAGCAAGGCACTCCTCCTTTCTCTTTTGCATCAGCCTCTTCTAAGTTTTGAGGTGCGCTTTTTTTCCTCCAACCCCGAGGTTTCCCTCTCCACTTCTCCAAGATTTCAAGCTTTCCCCCAAGTCTGTTTCGTGCGTTGGCAGTTCCTGGCCCCCTGTGAGCCGTGCTTCTCGTGCTTCTCCGGAGGGCTCTGAAGTTCAGCTCTCCTCTGCCCAGTGTTATGTTGTTTTGCCTGTCGCTATGGCAGGGATTAAGATGTGAGCCAGGGAAGGAGGGCGGAGGGAAGCCAGTGAGCAGGGAAAGCAGGACTGCGAGGAGGAGGACAGGGAGAGCCGTGTTGGGAGCAGGAGAAAAGAGTGGAAAGAGGGATTCCTGTTTTGTTTTGTTCTATTTTGGTTGTGGTTTTTTAGTTTGGGTTTGTTTCTAGAGGCAAGAAGACAGGCTTGTAGTGCTGAATCCTGCCCCCGATGCAGAGTTACAACCAAAGAAATCTTCTCCTACAGTCAGTAATCTAGAGGCTACCTCCAGACCCCACCTCTAATAAGAAAAACTCTCGAAAATAGCTTTGTTATTCTTTTCTTTTCTTTTTTTTTTTTTTTTGAGAGAGAGAGATGAGAAACATCAACTTGTAGTTGAAGCATTTTAGTTGTTCATTGATTGCTTCTCATACATGTCTTGACCAGGGGGCTCCAGCCGAGCCAGTGACGCCATGCTCAAGCCAGAGACCTTAGGCTTCAAGTCAGTGACCTTTGGGCTCAAGCCAGCAACCATGGGGTCATGTGGATGATCCCACGCTCAAGCCAGCAACCCACACCCAAGCTGGTGAGCCTGCACTTAAGCTAGTGACCTTGGAGTTTCAAACCTGGGACCCCAGTATCCCAGGTTGATGCTCCATCCACTGCACCACCACCAGTCAGGCCCTTGCAGTTATTCTTAATTCATTTTATGGACAGGCCTGCCCAGTCAGTGTGACAATGTGACCCAATAACATCCAAGGCCCAGGCAAGAGGGCCCTGGCTTTTGGAGACTTGGCCCATGAGGGACTATTTCTGTGGCCCACCCATCAAGGGTGGCCTGTGCAATCAGTGGCTGCTTGGGGCACAAGCAGTGGGCAGAACTTGGAAGTATAGGAACATGCAGGTAGACAAGACCCCTGGTTGAGGTTGGAAACCAAAGGGTGACATCCCCTGATCGGGGACTGCCTGCCCTGTGCTGCCACATTCTGGTCTAAGGAGTCAGAATTCTGACGTCATGCCTGGCCTTTCAGAATGCTGTTATCAAGGTACATTTGTGAAGGAAGGAGGCTAGGGCATGTTTTATTTAAGAACTTATTAGATTGACTAATAGCTCTTAAATATTTAGATACATGGTATGTGGGTCTTAATATTATTATTTTTTAGGCAATTAAATTTAACAGAGTGACTTTGGTCAACCAGAGCACATAGATTTGAGAAAAAAATCTCCACATCATTTGGACAGTTGATCATGCTGTATACCCATCACCCAAAGTCAAATCATGCTCTGTCATCCTATATTTTGTTTCTCTTTAAACCCCTCCCCCTCCCCCTCTCCTTCCACCTTCCCTCTCTTCCCTTCCCCTCCCCCTGGTATCCACTGCACTTTTATCTATGTCTGTCTATGAGTCTCAATTTTGTGTCCCACCTATGTATGGAATCATACAGTTCTTAGCTTTTTCTGATTTACTTATTTCACTTAGTATAATGTTATCAAGGTCCATGCATGTTGTCGTAAATGGTACTATGTCATCATTTCTTATGACTGAGTAGTATTCCATAGTATATACAGCTAGTGCTCAACTTACAACCACAATTTTTTCCGGCAGACTGGTCGTAACATGATTTAGTCGTAAGTTGAGTAGGCTATATGTACAGTACTGTGAAATGATGTTATAAAAATCTTTAAGTCATATTTTATCATAATTTTCTTTCATTATTGTTATATATCATAATTTTCTTTGTTCATTTTATATCATTTGTATAATTTCTACACCATTTTGTTTCTTATTTTTAAATTCGTCAGGTTTAAGTAAAACACTGCATTACCAGTACAACTGGTTTAATATTTGCAAAGACAATTTCCTATTGGTAGACATCTTGGGAAGGGTTTGATGAAAAATATCCAAGACACAAAACTCAAATTGCTGTACCGAGTTTGGGATAACAGTTGAAATGGTGCACGCAAAGATGGTAGTGCTGCCAGAAGCTGGTCCGCACTGTTGTATGCCCAGCTGGGCAATGCTTGCGTTGCCAGGCACGGAGCAGTCGTGGCTAGTGATTGTGGTCGTAAAGTCAAATGGTCGTAAGTTGCATAGATCGTAAGTCGATCAATATTTGTATGTATCACATCTTCTTTATCTGATCCTCTATTGAAGGGCATTTCAGTTGTTTCCATGTCTTGGCCACCGTGAACAATGCTGTGATGAACATGGGGGTGCATGTGTCTTTACTTACTCATGTTTTAGAGTTTTGGGGGTATATACCCAGTAGAGGGATTGCTGGGTCTTGTAGTAGTTCTATTCTTAATTTTTTTGAGTAACCACCATACTTTCTTAGGTAATGGTTTTACTAATTTACATTCCTACCAACAGTGAATGAAGGTTCCTTTTTCTCCGCAGCCTCTCCAACACTTGTTATTACCTGTTTTGTTGATAATAGCTAATCTAACAGGTGCGAGGTGATAGCTCATTGTAGTTTTGATTTGCATTTCTCTAATAGCTAGTGGAGATGAGCATTTTTTATATATCTATTGGCCATTTGTATTTCTTCTTGGGAGAAGTGTCTGTTCATGTCCTCTTTCCATTTTTATTGGGTTGTTTTCTTGTTTGTTGCTGAATTTTGTGAGTTCTTCATATATTTTGGATATTAGCCCCTTATCTGAGCTGTTGTTTGAAAATATTATCTCCCATTTAGTTGACTGTCTGTTTGTTTTGTTGTCAGTTTCTTCTGCTGTGCAGAAGCTTCTTAGTTTGATGTGGTCCCATTCATTTATCTTTGCCTTTACTTCCCTTGCCTTTGGGGTCAAATTCATAAAATATTCTCTACTGCCAAGGTCCAAGAAACAAGTACCTATGTTTTCTTCTATGTACTTTATTGTTTCAGATCTTATATTTAGGTCTTTGATCCATTTAGAATTAATTTTTGTACAAGGAGACAAACTGTAGTCAAGTTTCATTCTTTTGCATGTGGCTTTCCAATTTTCCCAGCACCATTTATTGAAGAGGCTTTCTTTTCTCCACTGTGTGTTTTTGGCTCCTTTATCAAAGATGATTTGACTGTATATATGTGGTTTTATTTCTGGGCTCTCTATTCTGTTCCGTTGGTCTGTGTGTCTATTTTTCTGCCAGTACCATGCTGTTTTGATTATCATGGCTCTTTAGTATAATTTGAAGTCAGGTATTGTAATGCTTCCAGCTTCATTTTTTTCCCTTAGGATTACTTTGGTTATTCAGGTTTTTTTATGGTTCCATATAAACCTGATGATTTTTTGTTTGGAGTCTTTGGTGTTTTCTATATACAGGATCATATCATCTGCAAAAAGTGAAACCTTTACTTCTTCTTTCCCAATATGAATGCCTTTTATTTCTTTCTCTTGTCTGATTGCTCTGTCTAGAACTTCCAGTACTATGTTGAATAGGAGTAGAGAAAGTAGGCAGTCTTGTCTTGTTCCTGATTTTAGAGGAAAAGTTTTCAGTTTTTTACCATTGAGTATGTTAGCTGATGGTTTGTCACAAATGGCCTTTATTATGTTGAGGTATTTTCCTTCTATACCCATTTTGTTGAGTGTTTTAAACATAAAATGATGTTGTAGTTTATCAAATGCCTTTTCTGCATCTATTGATAGGATCATATGGTTTATTTGAATTCTTGCCCTGGTTCCAGAAACTTGTGAAAAAACAAAGATTTGCCTAGTCAAGATGCCTCTATCTCCAGGTGTGTCTCCAAATTTCTCTCTCTCTCTCTTTTTTGAAGTCAGAATTTTCCCAACACCCTTGTTTCTGAAGAAACAACACTCTTCTGGTAGAAGCAGAATTAGGTTTTTTGAACTATTTGGTGTCTCTTGTTACAGGGACATGTGCCATCTGCTAGCTGAAGCCATGGTATTTTGGGAGGATACCAGCAACCAAAATTAAATATAAATTTAATAAAAATAAATTAGAATATTTCAACGGTAGCAGCATTTCACTTATCCAGAGGGGATTTATGCAGCAACCTCGGTTATTTGGAACACAGTCAGGAACCAGAAAAGAGGCAAAAATAAATAAAAACAAAAGACAAGTGAGGAAACAAACAACTGCCCTAAAACAACACACACAGAAAAGAGTGTTCGCAGTCAAAATAAATATCACAGAATTCATCCCCTACAGGTTATACATTCACTCCCAGGCAGGACCCACTCTCAGACCTTCCTTCGGAGCCCACTGACTCTGTGCAGATAACTCCAGGGCCAAGTTGAGTGTGAAACTTCCCACTTCACAGCAGAGTTGAAAGAGCACCTTAGAAGGGGAGGGGCGAGGCCACTGGAGACATGACACTGATCAGAATGAGAAGATGGTTCTCCGTTTGTGTTCAAGGCAGGACAGACCTAGAATAAAAAGTGGGCAGGACACCACAGCACAGCCTCAGAGCCCAGTTAGTGTGAAAGGAACCGCCCGTGTCACAGTCCAAGAATGGGGGCAGCAGGGGGTGAGAGACTAGGGAAAGTGTGTGCTATGGTAAGAATGTTGGTATCCCCCCAAATTTTATATGCTAAATCCTGACACCCTAGGTGATAATATCAGGAGGTGGGCCTTTGGGAGGTACTTAGGCTCTGCCCTCAGGAATGAGATCAGTGTCCTTACAAAAGAGGCTTCAGAGACCTCCTTAACTTCTGCCACCCACCATGTGAGGATACAAGAAGTCCTTGACCCAGAAGAGGGCCCTCACCCTGATCTTGAACTTCCAGCCCCCAGAACTGTGAGAGCTAAGTTTCTGTTGTTTATCAGGGCAGTTTGAGGGACTAGGGCAGTGTAGACCATGAAAACCCTGCGCATCATGGAAAGTTAGGGAAAATCTAAAAGTGGGCCGGTATTTAGTGTCGGCGAACCTGGGAAGCAGTGGGGACCCCCTCCCTGCTTCCGGGAGAAGAACCGCTCAGGGAACTGGTTTGCAGCCTCCTGTGTAGCCGAGCACATGCAGAATCCTTGACCCAGCAGTTCCACTCCTAAGTTTGTGTCGAGAACACTTCCTTGCACATGGTCGTGGGAAACATAAGCCAGAAAACTCATGGCAGCACTGTTTGTAATAGTATTCAAAGTCCCTCAAACAGTAGAGTGAATACATGCATTGTGGTATATAGCCTGCAATCGAATATCACCAAGCAGAGAAAATGAACAAACTATAGCCATGGATGAATCTAAAAACCATGGTGTTCAACAAAAGCAACTAGTCACAGCCCTGGCTGAGTGGTTCAGTTGGTTGTAGCATTGTCCCTGATATGCTGGGGTGGTGGGTTCAATCTTTGGTCGGGGCACACATAGGAATTAAGCAGTGAATGCATGCACGGGCGGAACAAATCAATGCTTCTCTCTCATCCTCTCTCTAAAATCAATTTTAAAAAGTAAAGTAGAAGAAAGAAAAGGTACTAGTCACAACGAAACATAGAAGTAGGGTTCAATTTATATAAAGTCCAGGAACAGGCAAAACTAATAATATTGTTTGGGGCTACATTCATATGTGGTTAAAAAAAAAAGCAAAGACAGAATTAACATATAAGCTGGTGTAGCGATTACCTCAATGGGAAAGAGGGTACTCCTAAGGTACTATAGTGATACTCTTTCTCTTCTTATCTGGGTGATAGTTCTGCTGGTATTTACTTGATTTATATTTTTTAAACTGTACAAATGTTTTTATTTATATGTGTATTTCGCCAACAATTTTTTAAAAGAAGAAGAAAAGCAAGAGTCAGGTTCTGTCCAATTTAGTCTGTTTAAGAAGGCACAATAGTGTTTAATAACATTAATTTGAAACATTTCCACCAATAACAATGAAAAGAAAAGAGCCGTTTTGGGTACATACGTGGAGGACTAAGTTTCAGTGATCTGGGAAGTTTTCATTTATATGTGACAGCTGCTCAGCCTTTCTTCCAGATAGTATGGTAATGAGCTGGAGTCCCATCTCTTTGCAAATCAATTTCTCAATTTCTCATTGGCTGAGAAGGAGGAGAGAGGAACTTTACTGGGAGCTCCTTGATGAGGCACAGAGCACTTTCCCTAACCAGCTCCAAGC
Organism: Saccopteryx leptura; assembly: GCF_036850995.1. NCBI lineage: Eukaryota > Metazoa > Chordata > Mammalia > Chiroptera > Emballonuridae > Saccopteryx > Saccopteryx leptura. The sequence continues at coordinate 26,178,069 of NC_089508.1, read as the reverse complement.
CTGTCTGTTGGCCTCCCTCCCTCTGGCTGCCTTCCCGTGGGTGTCACTTGGGAGCCTGTTATAAATGCAGAATCTCAGGCCCCACCCCAGACCTACTGAGTCAGAATCTGCAGATTAACAAGGTCCCCAGAGGCTCCGAATGCACACTGAAGTGTGAGAAGCACTGCTCAAGTCTAGACCAGTGGTTTTCAACTGCCAACGGTCCGCCAGAAATTTCATGCCAAGTTCACCAAAGAGTTAACAACACCCAGGGACCAAATTCTCAGCTCTTTATTATAGATTCAGGGAAAACCTGCCCTTTGAAGAGGCCCAAGGTGGGCCCTCCTTATACTGAATTCCATGTTGTTAGTGGATAGCATTCAGGAAAACTCAAATTCATTCATTCATTTATTCAATTAATATCAGGACGAAGCATGTGAAATCACCAGTCTGTAAATCACAGACAGCTAAGACAGTATTATTCATTTGATATGGTCTAGCTCTTAATGTTTACTGAGCTCCTATTATGTGTCAGGCACAATGCTAGGTATTGTGGATGAAGCTAAGGGCAAAACCAGCCTTGCTTGCTGCCCTCATAGAGCTTACAATCTATCAGGATAGATGGTCATTAATTTTTTAAAATTCCACATAAGTAGATATAAAATCACAACTGTAGTAATAGCTACAAGGTGGAAGTTCCTGGCGCATGGACCATCCATGAGCTGACACATTTCAGGGTGGGTGTTGGTCCGAAGAGGCATGTCTGAGGAAGTGTGGCCAGAAATGCATTCTGAAGGGTGAGAAAGGGTGGGAATGTGGAGCGTGCCGACTCAGGATGTTCCTGGCACAGCAGGTGCTAAGGCCTCCTGGAAAGGATTCCATGGAAGATGGAGACCCCCCCCCCTGACTGCAGGACCCAGCTGGCCAGCTCTAGAGTCTCTCTTCACCCCAGTGACCTTGTCCACAAGGCAACTGAGTGCTTTGGTCTTTTTTGTCTGGATAAAGTTTGGTGGCCTTGGGAGACTTGTTTCAATTCCCTGCATGCCTGTGATGATCTCTCTTGCTGCTAAGTCTTTGCACATGCTGTTCCCTCTGCCTGGAACACCGCATGGGCAGGCTGCCCATCTCCCTCCACTCCAAATACCTGGTTTACTCCTAGTCGTTCATTGTCAGTAAGTCTTCCTTACCCCCTACTGCCAAACTCTGGTGCTGCTCCCACAATCCCCAGCAATAGGCTTGTTAAGCACTGATCGCCCTTCTGGTACCAAGTCTGATTTTCCTCATCAATCCTCTCTAACACTCAGCTCAGGACAGAGGAGCTGCTCAATATTCACTTGCTGACAGAATGAGTGAAATATTGTATTTAACCTGATGCACAGTGGTGGCCCACACGGTGGGTGGGCATACTCAACTGCTGTTTCCCCCTTCTTTCTTCCTTCCTTCCTTGCCTGCCTTCACTGTAGAGGCTGCTTTGCTTCCTCAGCATCGAAGTGTTGGCTATTTAATTGTTCCTTCTTTGAGGTCCTTCTCCCCACCATTGTCCAACCCTGGGAGCTGGACGTAGTGCTCCTGGTAAACACCCCAGCCCAGGCCCAGACTGTCAGAACCAACCCTGTCCCTTGGCTGGGGATGTACAGCAGTCCTCTTGGTTGGTCCTACTTTGAGGCCTTGAAACATTGTGCCAGGCTCTGTGCCAGGCTTTGTGCTAACAAACATTTGAGTTAAGCGTTATGATCTCATTTTACAGATACGGAAACTGAGGCTCTTACCCAACGTTAATAGGAAAGACTCAAACCCAAACCGGGTGGTCTTGAAGCATGAATTTGTCTTCTTGGTTAGGATGTTGCTCACCTGACCCAACATCAGCCTCCTGCTTTTTGCTCCCCCACCCCCACTCGCACCCGCCCTACTCTCAGGGCACCCAAAGGTTCCCTATTAAGAAATTTATTCCTTGAGACTGAAAGCATTTTAATTTTTAAGAGTTTCTATTAAAATGCAAAATTCAATGGGAAGTATAATTTCTTAAGCCTTTATTTTATAGCTTAAGAGCAGGGAGAGTTCAGTGGACTAGTCCTGTGGGAGGACAGTAAGGGAAGGCCTGAGGGCAGAGAGGACAGGGGCAGATGAAAGTGTTTCACTGGCCCAGGGCCCCTTTCTCCTGGGGCCTGGATGAGCCCAGGGCTAGCCTCCTACCTGATCCCAGGGGCCCTCAGGCTGATTATTTCCGGCAGCTACTTTGGGAGGGCAATTATCCTGAGAGCACCTTATCCCCCACTCTCCTCCCAGATAGTCTCATAATGCTTCCAGGAGCCCTGAGCTGGCAGTTCTGGGTGGACAGGAAGAGAGGGAGGGTTTTGTTTGTCTGTTTGTTTGTTTGTTTTAGAGAGAGAGACAGACAGGAAGGGAGGGAGATGAGAAGCATCAACTTGTAGTTGCGGCTCCTTAGCTATTCATTGATTCATACTAATCGTGACCAATGGGCTCCGGCTGAGCCGGTGACTCCTTGCTCAAGCCAGCGACCTTGGGATCATGTCGGTGCTCACGCTGGCGACCTCAGGGTTTTGAGCCTGGGTGGATGTTCTACCCACTGCGCCACCACCAGTCAGGCCCACATGCTCTCTCTCTTAACCACAGGACACAACTTCTGAGGCTCAGAAAGCCCAGGTCCTTCCAAGGTGGGTCTGAGCCTGAGCCTGTGCTGTGTGCTCAGGTGGGTGGAGGGGAAGGGTTCAAGTCCTGGCCCCTGGGTTGTCACGGCAACCTCTCCTTGAGCCAATCTCCGGGTGACCTGGGTGTTTCTGAAGGCAAGCTGATAGCTTCCTGGCTGCCAGCCCTGCTTTAAGCTGAGCTGTGAGACGCTCTGGGTGAAGGACCATCGCATTGCTGGCTTGGCACTGTAGGCTTTCAAGACTCAACCTCAGGAATCAATATTTTTATTTCTGTCTCAGCGCAGAAGTCTCTGCTGACCTGCAGGAATAAAATGGCCCCTCCACATTCTGAGTCAGGGCCTGAAGGCTGGTGACAAATGTCCCCTGAATATAGAAGGAATTTTCCATGGACTTCCCTCACCGTCTCCCTTCCCCACAGCATTGGGACTGGATCTGCATTGACCGCTCTCTTTCCTGCATATTTCCCAGGAAATGGGATGTAGGTTATCTGCATAGGGACTAAGGAATAGGTCATCAACATGCCAGGCATTGCGATAAGCACTTGACACGGCTCATTTACCCTCACCACAGTCACATCAGGTACAGACAAGGGCTCATTTTACACGTGAGGGATGTGATATTCTGGGAGCGTGAGTGGCTTGTCCAGGGTCACGGAGCCAGCCGTGGTAGAACTGGAGTTGAGCCCAGTTGTCTGATTGTCAAGCTAGAACCGCTAGCATGCTGCCTTTCGGTCTGGGTGCTGGGAGCAGACCGCCGGGAAGGAGGGCACACGGTGAGATGGAGAAACGCAGCCAGAAGAAACACAAGTGCAGCCCAGGATGGAGGGGCCTCCCCTTCACTGCCATTTGAGTTGCGTGCCCTGAGTAGGACGCCCCTTCACAGGATTTAAACTATCTGGAATAAATATCAACCTCCCCCTAAAACGTTCAAACATGGTTTAAAACAACAACACAGGATTTCCAGTCCTTTTAAATTTGCAATTCTCTATTGCTTTTGGTTGTTGTTGTTTCTTTTGTTTTTGTAAATATGTCTTTTGTAAAAGGATTAGTTATCTGTGATATGGGATTCAATTAAAACATGTTTGCTTTGAAGTCTTCATTGAAATCCCTTAGAGTAACTGGAGATTCCTAGAGGTGTTCCCTGAAATTAGTGGAGCAGGTTACCAGATGTGTCCACTCTGTGAACGTCCAGTTGAACAGGTAAGATTTGTGTGCTCTGTGTGTGTGTGTATTCTAGTTCAATCAGAAATTCACTGAAGTATTAGAAAAGTGAAAGAGGAAGAGCTGTCTCTGAGCAGCGTGTGACAGAGGACGAGATGTGGGCGTCCAGCATCTCCAGTTTTCAGTGGAGTTGAAGGGCTCTTATTCGGGACCTCACAGATAGCTCTCAGGGCCCGTCCATGTGTCCGATGGTCACCACTCTGTGAACAGCTTTCTCGTGGCAGCCTTCTGGGGGGTCTTGTATATGTGCCTTTTAGCTTCGGGGACTTGCAATGTAGGATTCGCACAGGGTCAAGTGTGAAGACCTGTATACACACTCACATGTGTGTGGGACAGCGGCTGGCCACCAACTCTAGGCTGCTTCTAGTTGCATGCCACTCCAGCACATATGAGTCATGTGACCCTGGGCGGGTCCTTTAATCTTTCTGAACAATATTTTCCTCATTCACAGAGTGAGAATGCTAATACACTTCACACCATAGGTTGCATAAGGACGGATTAAGTAGGATCATGTGTGTGGAGGGCTTATCCCAGGATCTAGTACACAGTAAACGCTAAAACAATGTATGGGGCTTATCCCAGGATCTAGTACACAGTATACGCAAAAACAATGTATGGGATCAGAATGTCTGGGAATGAAGCTTTGGCATCCATTTTTTAACAAGCTCCACAGGTAAGGTGACCAACTATTTTACAGTGAAAAGGAGGACAAAAATAAATTGAAGGAAAGAATATCGTAAATAAAAGAAACATTTTATTCATTGCAGTAATACACTATAATATGATAAATGCATAATAAAAACATTTGTTTTATTTTATATTGTAATTATGCTTTCATGCCTATTAATTTTTAATAATAATTGTAAAAAAAAAGTACTCATTTAGATACAAATACGTCACATCCCACACAATAGATTGACTCTGCATCGATTGAATATGGACATTTACAGATTAGTCTTCCAATATCGAAAAGGACATGTAGGAGGACACTTTTTGAGGGAGGATGGAACTTAAAAAAGAAGGATTATCCTCCCTAAAGGAGGACGATTGGTCACCTTATCCACAGGAGATGCTGACACACAGCCAAGGCTGAAATTGCACTCTGGTCTGGCCTCTGCCCCCAGCACTGCACCAGGGAAGCTCTAGAATGTTAATTCGCTTCCCTTCCTCTCTCAGATTAGAGCCGAGGTCCGAGGAGCCTGCCCTTCAGAAAGAGCGCAGTCTGGCTAGAAGAAAGTCATTTCTTCTGCCCTCTCACAGACATTCACGAAGTGTGTGCGAGGCATGGTGTGGAAGGACAGACGGGTGGCCAGGTGTGACTCTTGTCCTTGGGGAGTTAATAGTTCATGACAAGGACATGCACTGCAGTGAAGGAGCACTAAACTCTTGGGCTCTGCTTCCAGCTTTGTCCCATTTGAGTTTCTCTGGGCCTGATTTTTCACATCTCTACAACAAGGAATTGACTGCATGGTTTCTGAGATGCACCCACCCCTGGCATCCATGACTCCATAAGTGTACCCTTAAAGACACTGTATTGTAAAACTCAACAATAAGAAAGTGAACAACCCATTTAAAAAATGGGGGGAAGGCCTGCACAGACACCTCACGAAAGAAGATCTACAGATGGTAAATAAGCACATGAAAAGATGCTCCACGTGATATGTCATGAAGGAAGTGCAAATTAAAGCAACAGCAAGATACCACTACATGCCTATTAGAATGGCCAAAATCTGCCTGACCAGGTGGTGATGCAGTGGATAGTGTTGGACTGGGATGTGGAGGACCCAGGTTTGAGACTCCAAGGTCGCCAGCTTGAGCGCAGGCTCATCTGGTTTGAGCAAAGCTCACCAGCTTGGACCCAAGATCACTGGCTCAAGCAAGGGGGGTTACTCGGTCTGCTGAAGGCCCGTGGTCAAGGCACATATGAGAAAGCAATCAATGAACAACTAAGGTGCCGCAATGAAGAACTAATGATTGATGCTTCTCATCTCTCTCTGTTCCTGTCTGTCTGTCCCTAACTCTCTCTCTCTCTGACTCTCTGTCTCTGTAAAAAAAAAAAAAAAAGAAAAAAAAAGAATGGCCAAAATCGCAAACGCTGATGATACCAAATGCTGCCAAGGATGTGGAAGAAAAGGACTCACTCCCTGCTGAATGAATGGTGGAAATGCAAAGTGGTATAGCGGCTTTGGAAGATGGTGCTGGTTTCTCACAAAGGTAAACATAGTCTAAACATATGATGCAACAATTGTGATCTCTAGTATGTTTACCCAAGTGAATGGAAAACCTATCTGCACAATACACAAAAGCCTGCATGAGAATGTTTATAGCAGCTATATTCCAAAACTCAGAAGCAACCAAGATGTCCTTCCGTAGGTGAATGGATAAACAGTGGCACATTCAAACAGTGGAAGAGTTTTCAGTGCTAAAAAGAAATGAGCTATCAAACCATGAAAAGACATGGAGGAATCTTTAATGTATATTAATAAATGGAAGCAGCCAGTGTATAAAGGATACACACAGTATGATTTCAACTCTATGACATTCTCGAAAAGACAACATTATGGAGGCAGTAAAAAGATCAGTAGTTATGGGGTGGGGAGGGGGGTGATCTGTGGAGCACAGAGAATTTCTAGGGCAGCAAAACTATTCTGTATGATACCATGATGGCGGATACATGTCGTTATACATTTGCCCTAACCCATAGATTGCACAACACCAAAATTAAACCCTAATAAAACTATGGACTTTGTGTGATAATGATGTGTCAACATAGACTCATCAGTTGTAACAAATGTCCCACACTGGTGGGGATGTTGATAGTGGAGGAGGCTGTGTCTGGGGAGGGGGGACAGTGATATATGGAAATACTTTCTCTTTATTTTGCTGTGAACCTAATGCTGTTTTTAAAGAATAAAGTCTATTAAAAAAATAAAACCAAAAACAAATAAAATGCCATATGGTATATGGTCAAGAGCACAGGCTCTGGAGCCCTACTCTCTAAGTTTGAGTCCTGGCTCTGCCCATTAACTAGTTGCAATCAACAGCAAATCAGCTATTCATTCTGTGCCTCAGTTTCCTCATCTGTAAAATGGGGATACTAATAGTGCCTGCTTCATGGGTGTTTGTGAGGATTAAATTAATTAATCCAATGCATTTAACACAGTGCTTGGCATATAGTAAGTGCTCAATCAATATTAGCCACGATTAAAAAAGCGAAGCTTTTAAAGAGCTGATTTCAGACGATTGGCTGTCACTACCTGTTGGCCATAACAACCCCTCGCACTTACAACAATCAGATGCCTGAGAGGATGACCTCTTTTCACTCCGTGTTGGGGTAGAAGAGCTTTGCAGAGCCAGAGCTTTCAAGCCCACACCTGTTCTGAGGCCCAGGGAAAATGCCTCTGGATGGAACCGTGCCAGCGGATCAGGCAGGAAAAACAGTGATACGTCTATGTCTCATTTCCCTGAGTGGCCTGGCAGATCCTCCTGTCCCCATTCTTTCCTTCACCAAGCAGCGTTTGTTTCTGATGGCAATCCAGGGAAGAAAGCTCTGCACTGCATTAAATTAAGACTGGTGACCAAGGGTAATGTGATCATATCACCTTTTGACCACAGCAACCAGCCTTGAGCACCACAGCCTTTGAGATGAACTTTGACATTTTTCGTGCACTTAAAATGCATTTAATATTTTTGAAATCCTTCCAAATAGCTCTAATGGCATAATTATGTTTGGAATTTATACACGTACCTATCAATATATGTAGTTTGCATTGCAATTTAGAATTTTTTTTTTTTAAAAAAAGGACACACTGTTTTGGTCCTAAGACCCTAAAATGATATCTATTGCTTTCAGATAAAGAATTATTAATACAAATAAGAACAGGTTGACCTTGACCAAATAAAGGTCACTTAGCCACAGTCTGTAAAGATCAAGGAGTGAGTGCCCCCAAAAGGCAACTCCACTTTCCCTTCCATAGAAGATCTATTTGTGTCACCCCACTTTCATTGCTAATGACAGCGTCAAGACCGACATTCTATATAGTATGGGATGCTGAAATCTGCCAAGGGCTTGCATGAACATTAAATGACCTCGTCTGACCCACCCAACAGCCTTGTTAAATGAATCTGAGGCTATCAGATGTCAAGAGTCCCACTCAAGGTTTTTCAGTTAGTAAGAGGCATAATTTGTATCCAGCTCTTTGGCTTTTAAGTTTTGCTCAGTCCTTTTTTAAAAAATTCATTTTAGAGAGGAGAGGAGAGATTAAGAGAGAGAGAAAGGGGAGAGGAACAGGAAGTAATCAACTCCCATATGTGCCTTGACCAGGCGAGCCCAGGGTTTCAAACCAGCAATTCAGCATCCAGGTTGACGCTTTATCCATTGTGCCACCACAGGTCAGTTTCAATCCTTTACAATTGAATACTTTCTCTTGTTGCTGGATGTGAACTGCTTGCTGGAGTAGGTTATCACTGGCTGTGTCTCTAACAACCTACCTCCTCCTTTCCTATGGGTAGAGCTTCAATTTACTTAATTCAGGTATCCATGTTGCTTCCAAGTGACTAAGCCAATCATGAGCTTCTCAGCACCTCGGCCAGGGGTTGACAATTGGGCAATGGACAATTGGGAAGGCTCCTGGTATTAGGGAACTGAGATCAACATGAACTTGGCCGTGTAGCTCATTTGGTTAGAGCAATGTCCCCGTATGTCTAGGTGGCAGGTTTGATCCTGGTCAGGGCACATGCAAGAATCAACCAGTGATGGCATGAATAGTTTGCACAGTGATGGGCATGTGACTAAGTCTGGCCAATGAGATGCCAGGGGAGATAGATGTGAGGAAGAGGTTTCTTTGACTAAAAATTAAGTATGAAAGAAACAGTCTTCTTCAACTGATAGAGAGAACTCAGGTCCTAGAAAAATGTTTCCTTCAACATCATTTCATCATATCCTTGATGAATGCCATTGGAACTTAAATCTTGTTTCTATCAATTAGCCTGTGGTAAAATTGGTTTTGTAATTTGTCATTTCACTGAAAGTTGTAGAACCTTCTTGCATTAAATGAGGGCTTACTGTATTTCTATCAGACTTGTTTTGTTTTGATTCTCATTGTATTGCTCCTGGTCCTCTTTTAAAGAGCTTCTGGCTCACTGCCTTTGACTCTGGGCCTGTGGGCCTTGGCTCTTCTCTGGATGACACCAAGGCTGGGTCTGTAGTTTAATGGCAACTGACTGCAATTGACACGGGTCTGAGGCAGGGAGCCTCCTTCATGGAGAGGGTGCAACTGTCCCAGCTGGCTGTGCCCAAGAGGCTGGCACAACGGTACCATTTGTGGATGTAGGGCTCCCAGTTGATCTCAGAGGAGGTTGAGAGCCAAGCCCCCTGCCTGATGTTTCAATAATGGCTGGAGGCGAGGTGACTGACGGTGATGCCCTCCTTATTAGAGCTTTCTCCACAAGACCGTGATCACTGAGCACTCAGGCTTGGAAAAGACATTTCTTCTTTGAGAGTTGTAGTCGCAAATGAAAAACTTCCAAGAACCAGAAACTAAGCTTTTTTTTTTTTTTTTTTTTTTTTGTATTTTTCTGAAGCTGGAAATGGGGAGGCAGTCAGACAGACTCCCGCATGCGCCCGACCGGGATCCACCCGGGATGCCCACCAGGGGGTGATGTTCTGCCCCTCCGGGGTGTCACTCTGTTGCGACCAGAGCCACTCTAGCGCCTGAGGCAGAGGCCATGGAGCCATCCCCAGCACCCGGGCCATCTTTTCTCCAATGGAGCCTTGGCTGCGGGAGGGGAAGAGAGAGACAGAGAGGAAGGAGAGGGGGAGGGGTGGAGAAGCAGATGAGCGCCTCTCCTGTGTGTCCTGGCCAGGAATCGAACCTGAGATTTCCGCATGCCAGGCCGACACTCTACCACTGAGCCAACCGGCCAGGGCTAGAAACTAAGCTTTACACATGAACATTAACCCCTTAGTTCTTAGTACCCTGGTCAGCTTCCCTAATGGGTTTAGTAGATCTGAATTGGAAGGGTAGCGGGAACAGCACAGAATGATTACATGGCATTTCTATTTTCAGAATAAGTATTCTACTGCTTTGTTTTATCCTTTTGTCAACCTGGTGAAGAAGGTAAGAAAGGAACTGCCAACTAGTCATGTGGGAAACACCCTTATGAGGACCTACCCAACCATACCCAGACCCTGTGCATCACATGTGGTCTCATTTAGTTCTCATCATGACCCCCTGCAGTAGGAATCCCTATCTTCACTTTTCTAAGAGTATAGTGAACCTCAGAGAAGAGACTGAGTTGTGGAACTGGGATTTGAATCTAGCCTCTGTTTCCCAAGTCGCATGACATTTCTGGGTCTCAGTTTCCTTAGATGGAAAGTAAGGGGGTTGCAATATGGACTTTCTAAGGTCAATTTTAGTTCAAATTCCATGATTCTCTTGGTACCCTTCTCATTGCTGGAGCAAAGGACAATTGGGAAGGCTCCTGGTATTAGGGAACTGAGATCAACATGAACTTGGCCGTGTAGCTCATTTGGTTAGAGCATTGTCCCCGTATGCCTAGGTGGCAGGTTTGATCCTGGTCAGGGCACATGCAAGAATCAACCAGTGATGGCATGAATAGTTTGCATAGTGAATTGATATTTCTCTCTCCCCCCCTCTTTCTTTCTCTCCCTCTCTCTCACCCTTTTTCTTTCTCTCAAGTCAGAAAATGAAACAATTTTTAAAGAGGAGATAAACGGGGATGGAAAGAGACTTGACTTGGGGTGGTGAACACATCGTACAGCATACGGATGACGTATTATGGAACGGAATACCCGAAACTTAGGTAATTTTATTAACCAATGTTACTCCAATTTAAAAGAGAGAGAGAGCAACATGTTGCACATCCAGTTGGCTTCAGTGCCCTTGTCTGTTTAGCTTCAGGCAGTCTTCATCGCTGCCAGTGCCTTGTCTCTTTGACAGAGTTCCAGCCTGTCCTCTCCTCTCCTCTCCTCTCCTCTCGGGCAAGCAGCAGCCTGAGACCCCGGCCCAGGCCGGGTCCCAGGAGCCAAGGCTGGACACCTTGTCAGGGGAAATCCAAACCACAACGTCCAATCACTCCCTTACTGGTGCTAAGCGTGGTTCCAAGTGCTTTGCAGGCAATAACTCTTTGTATATTTATGTATTTCAATCTTTATAATACCCCTGTGGGTTGAGTATTATCACATACACTCCATTTTAATGATGATGAAATCGAGCATAGAAAGAGGTTAAGTAACTTGCACAAGGCCACACAGCTAGCACGCGTCGGAGACAGGATGCAAGTGGGGAACGTCTGGTTCCAGAGCCCACACTCCTTACTCTTAACCTCTACTGCCTTGCGTGATGCCTTAACCTTAAAAGACCGGGTAAGGCGGTGAAAGCTGTGTATCTGGTCATGAACGACAGCCTGAGACGCCAAGATGGTGAGCAGCTCGAGAAGAGTTGGGGCTGGGCAGTGAAGGACGGGGTGATCCCCTGCCACACTGAAACGTTGACCCATGGGAGGAAGGAGCAAGTTGGTGCCCCTTTATAAAGAACACCTGCCCCTGTGCCAGTGAGTAGGATAGGTCTTGGACACCAAGCTGATCTGTTTAAGGGCTTCTGACAAGTAGACAGAGGTTGGTTCTGATAGTTTCTCTCCCTGTCTCATAACACCCTTTCACTCTCCTGTGTGCACTTGTTAATTATTTAGTCACCAGAGAACTGGGCCAGCCTTGTTCACGACTGTATTGCCATGGCCCTGCATATACAGATAACCAAATATTTGTTAATGAACGCGAGTAAAAGTCCGGCCCGAGGTCTAAAGTGTACTCTCAGCCAGAGCTCCTGGGGCGGGGCAGGGCGAGGGCGCACAAATAACAAGCTGGCATTTGAGGAAGTGTTTGAAAGGAAGGGAAGGCTTTAAAGAGGAGGAAGGAGAGGATTAGGGAGGTGTGTTTAAGAGATAGAGAAACACTGGCGGGAGGCAAGGGGAAGGATATGTGGGCATAAAACCTGAAAGGGAGCTTGTGAGCTTGGCCGGGGCTACCAAAGAGGCCCTTGTCCAGGGGGCCTCCCCGGGCAGGGCGCGGCCTCCCTCAGAGCCTCTTCCTGAGGCTGCCAGAGATGTCCCCTTGTGGAGCAATGAGTTCTCATTGTAAACATTTTATCTACATTGCCCAAGGAGAGCCAATTCACCCCAGGTTCTGGTGCCCGCCCGCCCGGTGTGAGTTTCCTTGAGCTGGGCCTGGGGACTCCCCCAACCCAGGTACTCTGGAAGTCAGACCTCTTGAGCCAACATAAGGCAGAGTGCTGAGAAGAGCAGGTGTCAAAACCTGGCCCAGATTGCCTGGAACTGGATGAGCTTTCCTAGAAGTGAGCACCTCCCCTTCCCCCACCCACCCAGACCCACACAACAGCCCAGTCATAGGCCCCCTTGGCTCCTGCCCACACCTCTCTACCACACCACCAAAATTGTTGAGTGTAAGAGGAAACGCCACCTCCCGCAGAAAACCTAAGGGACTTTTTTTTTCCCTCCTTCAATAAACATTTGCTGAAATAACTTTTTATTGGTGGTTGTTTTAAAACACACGACATGAAAAGAGCCCTGAGAGTTAATCCCATCGTAACTTTTGTTCAGCTAGATCTGTGTCATCAATGGAGACCTCAATTTCCTCATCTGTAAAACACGGCCCCTTTCTCACGTTCGTATTCTACTAGTGTGCACCACACCAGGGCTAACCGATCATCACATCCTGCTCAGCATCTGTTCAGGGACTGTTCCCTAAGTGCCGAGAGCCCAGACTGCTTTTGACATTATTGGAGATCCAGAAGAAATTGTCCCGCCCCTGCCCACTGTTGATGTAAGTGCCCTTGAGTGCCAACCGTAAGCTCAGTACATGGCAGGTTGTAAGACCAGTAGCCACAGCCACCATCACAGCCGCCTGGCTCGTGCAGGTTCGCATTGGATTCAGACAGACGGTAATGAAACAATGGGGCCAAGAACTGGTGGGCCATTAGCTTTAATCCTAGCTTGCACCTGGTGGGCAAGTAAAAACACACACTGGGCTCCAAAACCCACTCACATTCAGTGCTCACAAAGCTACTACTGACTTATCCAAGTTTCCTAGAACCAAAGGTGTCTACCTCACCAGATGTTCACCTCTATGCCCCATCTCCTCTCTACACAAACTCTGCACAAACTGGCTTCTCCTTCAGCACTCCGCCATCTTGGCTGCCTCTCTTCTCCTCCACATGGCCTTTCTCTGCTCTCTCCTCTAATGCTAATCTCAGGAACCGAGAAAGCAAACTCCCGGTCTGCCCCCATTTTATAGTGTAGAAATCAAAACCTTTAATCCAATATACAAATAAGGAAGTCTCTGATATTTGCTGAATCTCACAAACCAGCAAAGCTGCCCTCCACCCCCATCAGGGTATTTTACACTATCCAAAATCCAGTAAGTCCATCCAACAAAGGAGTCAGTATCCACTCTGGTCATAGCCCAGGAAATCAGTCCACGCACATGGGGCCTCAGCCACCCCCCTCATCCCTGCCATCCTGGCAGGTCTTACACTGTCCCAAAGAGGAGTACGTGGCAATGGCAGTCAGCATTTCCATCTCGGCTCCAGAGAGCTTGATGGCATCCACCCCTGTTGGGCAGATAAAATATATTATGCACCCTGGCCAGTTGGCTCAGTGGTAGAGTGTCGGCCTGGCATGCAGGAGTTTCGGGTTCGATTCCTGGCCAGGGCACACAGGAGAAGCGCCCACCTGCTTCTCCACCCCTCCCTCTCTCCTTCCTCTCTGTCTCTCTCTTTCCCTCCCGCAGCCAAGGCTCCATTGGAGCAGAGTTGGCCCAGGCACTGAGGATGGCTCCATGGCCTCTGCCTCAGGCGCTAGAATGGCTCTGGTCGCAACAGAGTGATGCCCCAGATGGACAGAGCATCGCCCCCTGGTGGGCATGCTGGGTGGATCCCGGTCAGGTGCATGCGGGAGTCTGTCTGACTGCCTCCCTGTTTCCAACTTCAGAAAAAAGAAAAAATAAAAAAAAATAAAAAAAAAAATAAATATAATGCTCACTTTGTTAAAGATGGCGATGCCCACGTGGAAGCTCATTGCCCAGGTGATATTAATGTGTGTTGGGGCAGGCTGTGGGCAGGCAGGATCCTTGTAGCCTGGGGCTTGGTTT